>NC_059111.1:105186013-105815180 GCF_020740685.1 Jaculus jaculus | reverse complement strand
GTGTAGTTTAATTTTCTGTATGAACATTTTTCCTGTAATTGTTTTACGGAGCATGCTAATTAATATGTTTTGCAATTCAAGTATTTACGTGTTTTGTTATTTTGTTGTCCTTTTGTTCTGTGTCCCCAAATCTTTTTGACAAAGATGTATTGATAAAAGCATCGTGTGACTTCATAAATATATTGAAGGGAATGACTTATCTTCCACCACATGAGACAGAATATACACTTTTGCAAATACTTCTGGAAGGATCACTGCTTGTTTATGTTTTAGCTTTTCCTATTTCTGCCTTCTCTTGCCTTCCATCTCCCAAGGTGGCATGTGAAACATTGGGCTACTCTTCCCGTTGTCTCCTTCATCTCTAGTAATGCCTTTGTTTAAATATCCCTAGGTTATGAATAAATTTTGTCTTCAAATACAAAATCATGAGGAGAACCTGAAATTAAGTTACTATGGAAACTACAACTTTTAAAGACATCAAGCTTGGGAATGAAAATATCAGTGCAGAATATGAACCCTGTTTACTGCCGCTTGTTTACATTTGTGGAGACATGCATTCATTAAGTCATGTGGTTTTCTAGAAATGAAAATATTTTGGGTGATATATACTCGGATTGTGACTGAGAGATATCTGTTACAATGGATTCAATTTGGTGTTACTTGTATCTGGATATATCTAAATTATTTCCACATATACATATATACACATTTCACTTTAGGCATCTTCTCTTTGTTGCAGAGAGCTCAACACTAACATAGGCTTATAACACATTCACCAAGGATCTTTTTGCAATGTTGCAGAAGAGAGGGTGGAAAGACTGTTAAAGCTTCAGGGTGGGGAGAAGTATCCTGAGGCACTACCCCTGCACTGACTCTGACGGGTACCTTTGTAATCCCAAAGTAAGTACCACTAACCCCACTGAGGAAGTCTCTCTGTGGAATGGAGGGGATGTGGAAGGATTTAGAAGAATAAAATGAGGGGAATGTAACCAACATGCAATTTGTTCATACAGTAAATTTCATAATTAATAATAAAAAATTTGGTAGTAGTTGCATTCATGAGAAAAGTTATTCATTAGTCTATTTTTATTAGCAATATGAAGCCTAAGAGATGAAAAGAAATGCTTTTTATTTTTTATATTTTACTTTTTAAACTCCTTTGGATGTACCATGGGATGAATGGAATGGACAAACTAACTCGATCAAGGTAACTGAAAATTATTTTATGAAGGTAGTAATTTACAAAGCTGCTCAAAAAAAAAAAAAAATCAGTGAAGCCTTTCTGGGACAGAATGGTAACTGAGCAATAATACCATCACTATAAACAGTTTGGGGTGAAACAAGACATGAAGCTTCAGAAAACTGTTTTTCAGACTTGAAGTTTCTAGTTGAGATGCATGCCCTCCCATGAATCTCTCACTGGGGCTTTCATTTATCTGTTTCAAAAATGAAACTAGTAGACAAGGGAAATAAGCTTTACAATCATAACCATTAACCTCTACCTACAGAGCATAAGTGTTATTGGATATAAAGATTTTTATACATTAAAAATTAATGAACTCCACAATGACTAAGAACTTATATATTCCCAAAAGCAACCTCAACATATTTAATGATTCACAAATCTGAAGTGAAAATGAACAGATGAACCATTTGAGTAGGAAAATCTTAATACGCTTTCTGGGTAATTGGTAAATTAAGCAGAAACAAATCACAAGAATACAAAAGTCTTTTAATAATGCAATTAACCAATTTTATCTAGTGAATAAGCACACATTACAGTAAAGACCAGCAGAACACATTTCAAACATGAATAAACAAATAAGAATGGACCACATACTAGGACATGAAGCATAAGTTACTATATTTCAAAGAGTTATTGTCATGTATAGAATATTTTCTCTGTATATTACATATCAAAGTTATGATCAATTATCATGCCAAAAAAATAGAGTATCAAAGTTCCAAAGAGGAGGTACAATATAACCTTTACTCAGATAGTAGTGCAAAGATTTTTAAGAAAACAAAAATTAACCAAATCTTTGAATGTGAGTAATCAATGAGATATACTGTAAACTCTCATGAAACCTACACCACTAACAAAAATATCATCATGCCATGAATGCAGGTGCCAGTGTGGAGGGAATGAGCAATTATGTGTAAATTGAGCGCTTAAGTTTTGTTTTGTTGAAGTAGGTATGAGATACAAATCCCTGGATATATTTTATGCATACAAGTTGATAAGCTTAACTTTTTTGAGCTCTCCAGTGTTGAGATTTAAGGCACATTCCAAAATACCAAGTGCCCTTTCATCATTTTGAAAACAATTGTTAGAACTTTTAAAAACTGCTAAGTAAAATTACATTTATTATTTTATATTATTATTTTATTTTATTTTGATTTCTTTATTATTTATTTATTATTGTAAATTATATATATTGAAACATAATATGAATGAGTAAATATCTGCTCACATGGAATGTGTTGGGTATTGTTCACATGTTCTTTTGGCTGAGACGTGGCTATTTCCCATCCTTTTTAAAAATTATTTTAGTAAAAGATCATCTAGAGATTGAATGGCTTCAGGGCTAGCCATAATCAATACATTTAAATTCCTTTCTTAGCAAAAGGTATGGCCATGTGTCAAACAAATTCAATTTAAAATGATGAAAGATGTGATGTTTGAATTTCCTCCATGTTTTCTTTAACATTCAGGTTAACTTTTAGCACTTCCTTTTTTGAAGATTAAAAAAAAAGAATTTATAATATGAAATATTATATATTGGTCATATTCCCACTGCCACCATTGAACTCAGGGCACTCCTTACTGGGGTTACTGGTATTCATATTGGGGTCATGAATAAATCAGTTAGTCTCTGTAGAGGGGGACAATGCCTCAGGATCTCCTTCTGACCCTATGACTCTTACAATCTTTTCACATCCTCTTCCTCAATGTTCCCTGAGCCTTAGCTAGTGAGCCAGAGTCCGTATGGCTAGGAAAGTTGCAGAGAGAGAGAGGGAGAGGGAGAGAGACAGAGAGACAAAGAGAGAGAGAGAGGATGGGCATGCCATGGCCTCCAGCTACTACAAAGGAACTCCAGATGCATGCACCACCTTGTGCATCTGGTTTATGTGGGTCCTGGGGAATTGAACCAGGATCCTTTGGCTTTGTAGGCAAACACCTTAATCGCTAAGCCATCCCTCCAGCCCACCCTTACTATTTTTGACTAAGAAGAAAGGTTTTTTTTTTTTTTTTCTTTTTCCATCACCAGGTCTTTTAAAGGACTATGACTTATCTTTTTTGATTTATGCTGTTCTCACTGTTGGTTTGAGAACCTGCTTTTTGCAGATGGCAGCAAATATCTGAAACAGAGACCAACCAACATAACAAGAGAAGATTACTGAATGCCTAGAGTAAAAGGAATCCTCTCTATCCCATCTACCAAGGCCCAAGCCCAAGACATACCACAGAGGAACTGGCAGTTTAAACCTGAGTGCTGCTCTCACCCTTAGCCTGAACACCTCCTCTGAGCAGATGGTGGTAGACACTGAGAAAACTCAAATCTCATCAGAGCAAAAATTCAGAGGATACAGAGAGCTCCACACTAAAGAAGACCTTTGCACATGCTAAAGCACAGCTGGTAACACAGCAGCCACCATCATGGTCTGTCAACCAAGGGCACATAATTAGTGTGGCCTCTTCCAAGGCTGATAGGAGGATTGCTGTGAGGTTAAGACCAGACTGGGGCTACAGAGTTTCTAATCAAGCTGGCCTGCAGTGAAACTCTAGAATAAACAAAACAAAACAAAAAAACCTTGGGGGGGGGGCAGAGTAAAGGGTGTGGGCTTTAATCATTGTAATGGCACATTGGGCTTTTGATTAACTGCAAAACATTTTGTTTATACTTATTTATTTATTTATTTAGCAACAGACAGAGAGAGAAACAGGCAGATAAAGAGACAGAGGGAGGGAGAATGAGCGTGCCAGGGCCTCCAGCCATAGCTAAGAAACTCCAGAGGCATGCACCCCCTTGTGCACCTGGCTAAAGTGGGTCCTAGTGAGTCGAGCCTTGAACCGGGGTCCTTAGGTTTCACAGGCAAACACTTGACCACTAAGCCATCTCTCCAGCCCTGAAAAGCTTTTTTAGTAAAAGGAAAATTAAATTTATCTTATTAAATTCACTAATACTTTGAATCTTGTATATGTATATATACATATATATATGTGTGTGTGTGTAACTTAAGTTATAATCAATTTTAGCCTCTACTTTATGATAGCGCTCATAGGTCCTAGGAAATATGGACACCATGTAGAAATAACTGGCCTAAATCAGAATTCACTCTTCCTAGCAAGCTATGAAACTTTCAAAACTAGTAATTTTATATTTATTATCAGCAGAATCTGTATTTTTTAAATTAATCTTCCAGCTCTATTAGTTTGGACATTGCTTCTTTCCAGTATTGTGTGTTAAGTAATTGGGGTCTGAACATAGTTAAGCCCTCAATCCTTCCTTAGCTTTTCCAGGTGATTAATACTGGAACTGGCTCCAACTTCCTCTCCCTGCCTGTGTATACTTGTCGGTCAGGATGACAAAGCACTAATAGATTCTTATGACTATCCAGGGGCAAAATGTGTTTCTCTTCAGCACTTTTGTGACTACCCTAACATTTTACAATGAATGCCCAGAGCAAAGTGAGAGAGCTGGAATAAAATAGAGATGAAGCAAAAAGTAAATGACAAGGCAGGGTGCAGATAGATATATTTTAGATCAAAATTATTCAATATAACTCTTTTCTCTGAATAATGACTTATTGATAGGGTATTTCAAATTACTTTTTCATAAAATCATGGGTCTTAAAGCAAAAAAGGCAAGATGAATAATAATCTCTTGCAAACCACCGCTCTCAGGCAGGCTTTGCATTCAGACTCCTAGTCTACGCCCTGGCCAGTAACATTTTCTAAGATTGTGAAGTAGAGAAGTCAGGACTGATTCAATTCAAGTCCCCAGACTTTTGATGTATTAATGATTGAATCTTTTTTTAATAATGCATGTAATAATATGATGTAATGCCTGATTCATCTTATTCATTCTTCTGTTTAAACGGTAAATAATCAGATAAACATTTTTGGTGCCACATGTCCAATGGCACAGTGAGTATCTGAGAGGGCCAAGGAGTCGGACTGCAGCTTGTTCTGTTATAAAGTGTAATCAGTGATGCATGTGCATGAAGAGAGCTCTCTAGGCTGATTGTTTCAGTGTTTAAGAGGCTATAACGTGACACCCCAGCCAAGCGGAATGTCTTATAGAAGACCAGATAGCCGTATCATGCTTGAAAATAGTGGAGAGCCCGTTGTCTTTCAGGACTTAGGAGGATCATGGAAGATCTCTGTGTGTTCACAGAGATAGCAAAATTACTTTGTAAGTAAGGTAAGTAATATGAGCTTTCTTCCTATAGAAAACAAAGAAGAAATAAAACCAGGTTAGTAAGAAAAACAGGGTGTTTTGCTTTTCTTTCTTTCTTTTTTTTTTTTTTTTCCTTTTCTAACAGATGACACCTGTTAAATGGAAAGGTAGGAAAACTAAAATAAAGAACTATTTCTAGTAGGAGCAACATGCAAAGCACAGACATTATACTTTCCCGTGCACGGGGCAAGGCTGATGGAAGGCAGCAGAGAGGTTTGATAAGAACCTCCTGTAAAATATATATAATTAGCAAAAAAGATTGACTAATTCCAGTTATGCTACTGTCCGAGACAGAGGACACACAGCACAGGATAGTTATTGAGAGATGTTGAGAATGTTGCTGCATCCTAAGTACAGCTTCTCAGAAATAATTTCTGTGAACATCATTTAAAGAAACTGATATAACAATAAATCTTCATCTCAGGCTGGAGGGATGGCTTAGCAGTTAAGGTGTTTGCCTGCAAATCCAAAAGACCCAGGTTTGATTCCCCAGGACCCACGTTAGCCAGATGCATAAGGGGGCGCATGCATCTGGAGTTCGTTTGCAGTGGCTAGAGGCCCTGGTGTGCCCATTGTCTCTCTCCCTCTTTCTCTGTCAAATAAATAAATAAAATTTATTTAAAAAATAAAAATAAATGAATCGTCATCTCAAAATGCAACACTCAGGGGGAAAGACCTCAGAGAATGCATGCCATATATGCCAACTAAGGGACAGGTTTCCAATAGAAGTATAATAACAATTATTTTTGTTTTTGGCATTGCTGTGGCTTCTTATTTACAATGTTCCTATTAGTTCAGCTGCTTAAAAACTGATATCCTACAGGAAAATGAAAATTAATATCAGAACTTTACAGAAAAGAAGTAATGTAATTGTTTATTTGACAGTCATTATTGTAGAACATAATATTAGGCCAAATTTTCCATCAATTTTGTGATTTAGTTTTATTTGTAGTAAATTGAGTTTTGTGAAATTTGGACATCGAAGTTAAACAAATAAACACTAGGGCCTGTTAGCAATCAAAGGCATGAGTCCCTGAGAACAGAAGGACTGCCACATTTGCATCCACGCCTGAATAAATAAGGTGCAGGCTTCAAAGCCTTCTCCAAGCAGCAAAGTAGGCTGGCTTTAGGCCAAACTGAATTATGCAAAGTTTCCCTTCAGTGTCTGTCTTTTCGGATGCATCACAGGCAAAGGAGGAGGGAATATGGAACAGGTCCTGAAAAGACCGCCAGGGTTTTCCAGCCATAGACAAATCATGGCATGTTCTATTCTCTACACCATATGTTTTCATAAAAGTGAAATGAGGTGAAATGAATATTTGAAATTGGCTTGAAGGAAGAAGGAAATCACAAAAAGAGAAGCATGGCATGAAGAAACCATAAGGAATTGTGCAGCAGGCTTGACTTTGGAGGGAAGGCTGACACAGGAGACTGCCATGTAAAGGGGCAGTTTCTGCAGTGGCTGCTCACAGAACTACACCCTGTCATGAAGACAGTTTTATATCTTTGGTCAACCATGGGATGTTTAAAAATATGTACAAACAAAGCCTCCAAGAAGATAACAGGGCTACAATATCTGAGACAAACTTTTGCTTATCCTGGCTACTTATATGAATCAATGACTTTCTCCCAGCTTTAAATTTTAACTTATTTGTTTATTTGAGAGTGAGAGAGAGACAGGGCCTCTAGGCACTGCAAATGAACTAGAGATGCACATGTTACCTTGTGTGTCTGGCTTGCATGGGCCCTGGGAAATTGAACCTGGATCCTTTAGCTCCATAGGCAAGTGCATTAACCACTAAGCCATCCCTCCAGCTTGTCTTCCAGCTTTAAAATAACAAATCCTCCTAGAGTCATAGTCTGTGCATATTTTCACAAGGAACATTGGACCAGGTCCTTTTTAGTTACTTTCCTATTATTATTATTATTAGTAGTAGTAATTATTATTATTTATTAACTTTTTAAAGGATTAACCAGCCTTTAATTTTTAACTACATCAGATGATATCATAATGAGCACTTAAAATCATTTCTTTGAGGGATAGTTCGTGGGTAAGAGACTTGCCTTGTAAGCAGGAAGGCCTGAGTTTCATTCCTGAGGATTCACATAAACATCAGGGTGTAGCCACAGCTGCCTGTAATTCCAGCTCCATGTGGCATGGAGACAAGAAAACCACTGAGCAGAAGAAATGTTTGTTGCTTCTTTGCTTTAAACAGTCCCTTGTTGCCTGAGGTGGCCTCAGCATTTCTACTTAGCAGAAAATGACCTTGAACTTCTGCTCCCCTGCCTCTGCGTCCCAAATGCTGGGATTGCAGTCGTGAACTATCACAAGAAATTTCATCAATGCTGTTTTTGTGTAAGAGTGCCTCAGTTGTTTGTAAATGTGTTATGGCATTACAGCAGGAAACCCCGCTTCTATGATGGTCTCACTATGTCTGACCTGTGGAAATCATCACACTCAGGCCTTTCTTTTAGGAACGAGGTAGGCAAAGGGTAGAGTTACTACTCATTAGCGTCATCATCTGGCTTATTGCTTTATTTGATGATTCTAAGACTATGAAGCTAAAATAATAACTTTGAGTGACTGCTCAATCACCATGGCCATCCATAATTTGGTGAAAAATGGTCAGTGTATTCTTATTGAGCTTAGTGCATTTTGAACAGACTCCACTTACTAATCCTAAGTATTTCTCTTTATCCACAGGATTATGTCCCAGTAACATAAGTAGATCTCTGAATCCACAGATAGTGTCAAACACTATATATGCTATACATTTCGTATATATGCATACAGAAATGAAGTGTGTTTTCAAGTCAATACTGATTACACTCTATGGTATTAACATTTATCGCCAATGTAATTCAGCAAAACTAGCAAAACACTACTTATTCTTCCTCAAAATTCCACAAAAGATTTGTTCTTAACAACAGTCTTAGTAATCTCAGCGAACTATTCTTTTATTGACTGAAATAAAAGGTTTTACTTTGTTATATAATAAAATAACTTTGTGCATTTTTAAATACTTGAGTAGTCAGCACGACTATGTCTTATCTTTTGGAGCTACAAGTAGTAATGTAAGTTATTTGAACACCAGCTCTGCACTACTATGAGAGTTAAGCTATCTGAATTTACGTGGCTAGTCTGTGGCAGAAGGGCACAATATTTTTTTTGTAATTAATTATAAAAGAAGTGATTTATAGAGTTCTAAGACTACTGATTCGGCCTGAATAGACCATGGAAAGGTGACTCTTCTAGTGGAAGACGACAGGAGGGTATGGTAGAGTTTCATTATCCTCAAAATGCTGAAAACTTTGAAACCTTCTCCTTGTTCCTCTCAGGAATTGTCTGTTTTATATCATTAGACTGTGGATGGATCCAAGAAAGAGAATGACAAAGGCGTCCTGTAGATTTAGTAAACCACTATGATATTTTTGGGAAGGGCTTTTGAGGCCTTTTCCTAATTTTATCATTTCAATAAAGACAATTTTTGTATAGTTATTATGTTACTACTATATATACAATGCAATGATATATTTAACCTTTGAGTTTAATCCTAACTTTTCTTGGGTTGAAACTTCGCTCTTAAATATCCAGGGCACTCACTCTTCCAGTGCCTCCAGTATACTGATGGACATCCACAAATCATTGTTGTTGCGACAGAATGCAATTTGGTATATTTTTCCTTCTGAAAACTAGCCTTTCATTCACTTCACTTGCATGTTTCTCATTTATTTGCTTGGCAGAATTATGCTAATTAAGACAGATGGTATTGGAATT
This sequence comes from Jaculus jaculus, assembly GCF_020740685.1. Lineage (NCBI taxonomy): Eukaryota > Metazoa > Chordata > Mammalia > Rodentia > Dipodidae > Jaculus > Jaculus jaculus. The sequence goes on along the minus strand of NC_059111.1, from coordinate 105,805,937 downwards.
TTTATATTTGTTCTCTGCTATATGACATTCAACCTACCAAAAGTCTAAAAACTTATACCATACCACTTTTTAGTCTTCCTCCTTGACTACCAAAAGTAGAAGACACTTAATTTTGAACAATAAAGAATCAAACTATTTGCAAATCCTACAGAATATATTAGAGAAATGATTCCCAGTCAAGATGGAATATAAATAATTTCTAAATGAATTTAGATTCACTCTTCTTCAATTAGTTTGAGAATCTAAAATATCTACCATAATCCTACTTGTGGAATTATTGGATCTGATATATGTCACTATATATTTTGAAATATATAATTTGTAGAACCTTCCTTGAGTATCTAGCACAATGATGTTTGTTATGGATTCTAATAAGTTAGTGTTTATTTCTTGCTTCTAGCCTATCTGAATACTGATGTAGATATCACTCTCTTCTTGCTCCTTCAATATCTTCAGATATAATCTGTATATTTCCAGCAATACATAAACAAAGATCATGATGATTTTCTTATGGAATAATTTACTGTAGGAGATGAGATGGCTTATTTTCATGCATTTGACATGTTTTTTTTTCATTATTAATCATAAAAGCCTGACTTCTAGAATTGTAACACTATGCATTAATTTATTATTTCACATTTTATTATAGTAAACTTTTTATGAGATACTCTACTGCACATTGGTTTCCAGGTGAGTAGTGGCAGGCAGTTGAGTAATTGTAGTCCTGTATCTTCCTATCTCTAGGTTTAATCATTACACTAATTCTGGTACAACATCCTTTAATCGTTAGCAATTTTCTCCTTACTCTGAATCATTTCTGCATATGATCTATAAAAATTACAGCAACTGTGCTCAAATGAAAGAAGTTGAGGCAAGATAGAAGTCTTCCGTTTTCTTCACCACAGTTTCTTAGGGAGAAATATAAAGGTTCCATCCCAGAAGAATTTGTCCTCTTTTGAGCTTGTGATGATATTTCCTGCTATCTTTATTCCTCCTTAAAAAGCACAAAATAAATAAAACTTCTGTTTTTCCCCATAGGAACTACTCTACTTGTCAATGGTAATGGTCAGCAGCTCAACATCTATTTGAGGAAGCCCCCAAAGTACTCAGAAGTCAGTAAGTATGTATAGCTGATTACTTCTGCTTTGAAACATTCTCTTGTAATACAGTTGCTCTTGAAGTGGAATGTGGGCAACCAAAAAGTATTTGTATTCCTGTCATATAAAATGCACCTGAAATGATCCCTCATGTAGTCATATATATAATGCTTTATAGCCTCGGCATCAATAAAACTTACATAGATAGCATAGTCTATATATTATGTATAAACAAATACAATACACTTAGAAAGATGCCCAAAGATAGTGAAAGGACAAAACAAAGGCATATACAATTGAATATGGATTTTCAAGACAAACTGAAAACAATTGCTACCTAATATTTTCAAATGTAAAGATAAGAATTTTAAACATAGGAGACATTGGCTTTAGGACAACATCGTCAAGTATTCCATGTGTCACTGTAAAGTACAATAAAGATATTCCATCTGGTTCTAGGCTTTCTGATGAAAGCCAAGAGATGAGAGCTCTGTGGGCTTTAATTCAAATTCGGTTTCTTGTTCTGCCACTAATGCTTGTGTTGTTTAGCAAAATTCTTTACACTTCTGCATTTCCAATGTCTTCTGTAGGGAATAAGTTAGTCTATGTTTATGAATATTTGGACCCTTTCAGCTTCAATGAGATGTCCTTTGTGTCTAATTTTACTACTCAATTCCTCTTCAGACCTAGGGAGCACAGTAAAGCACAAGTCTCTGAACAATATATATAGAAAACAGACATTGTTCATATTGGCAGGCCTCCTTAATGCTCTTTTGTAAACTTTTGTGTGAAATAATTCTAACGTGATAAGTTTTGTAAATTCCTGATGTATCCTGAATTCTTTCATGCATTTCCTTGTCTACTATTATCCAGACATAAAACTTAAAAACTAACTTTGCACATTCTGTAGCTATCTAGCAATGTATAGGGTATAAAATGAGATGAAAAGGGAGAAATGCTAGGTTCCTTAAAAATGGCCAACAAGGGCTGGAGAGATGGCTTAGTGGTTAAGCGCTTGCCTGTGAAGCCTAAGACCCCGGTTCGAGGCTCGGTTCCCCAGGTCCCACGTTAGCCAGATGCACAAGGGGGCACATGCGTCTGGAGTTCGTTTGCAGAGGCTGGAAGCCCTGGTGCGCCCATTCTCTCTTCCTCCCTCTGTCTTTCTCTCTGTGTCTGTAGCTCTCAAATAAATAAATAAATAAATAAATAAATAAATAAATATTAAAAATGGCCAACAATTTTTACACAATTTGTTAAAATAATGCTGAATACATAATTATTTAAATTATTAGAAAATTTAATTGGTTAGTTATTTCTTGAGAAATAATTGTACATATTAATGAAATAGGTTATTAGAATAACATGTGTATATATAATGTACGAGAAAACCAAAGTAATAAGCACTTCTGTTTCTCAGAAAAAATAAATCCATAAAGATTATTTTAGATTATCATAATGACAAGATCATAAATGTGTCCATACTAAAGAAACACTGTTTCTTTATATTGTCTGATCCAAATTTTTTTCTTGTATGAGAGAAGTCAACTGGTCTGAAGTTATGCTGATGCACAAAACACTTTAAATAGCCTTCATCTATGGGCAATCATCTATGAAGGACTAACATTTAAGGAACCTTGTGTGTCCTTATTTTTTTTTTTTTTTGAGATTTCAGATTCTATACAAGTGACAAATAGATTTAGATGGAGCTCAAATTGTTCTCTTCACTGCTTTCAATTTGTATAGTTCAGCATTCATATGGTTTACGATAATATGCCCAGTGGTGCCATGCTGAAGAGAACTAACAACCACTAATAAATACCTAAAATAAGTATTTTCCCTGAAGGACAACAGCAGGCTATATTGCCAAGTGACAGATTTGGGAAGTTTCTTTATGTTGCTCTTTTCAAGAAATATTTTAAATACCTATTTGACTTTTATTCTCTTAAAATTTTAGGAAGAGATAGAGGAAGACTTTTAATATTTTTAAATAGTTTATCTCAGGTGTGCTATTCCATAGAAATATTCAAAAAATATATTTTAGATGAGTTCTGAATTGTTCCCTCTATTAATGATTTCTTATAGCCAAAGCCGTGTTGATTCACTAAATGACTGATAAAAGGACATTGAAAAGATATTCTCAACTAAAATGAGGTATGTATAGAGTAGTATATATTTTGAAAATATTGATCCATAATTGTCAATGGAAATGAGAATACAAAAAAATAACGCACGATGTTTTGTGATGATTTTTTTCCCCATTTTTCAAGTAAGTGAGCAGAATTCTATATTAGTAAGAATAAAAATGAATGTTTTCTCTATATTAATAAATTATCTCAGGGATGACCAAGTGGAGAAGTTGGGCACCAGGGCTGGTTGCCATTGTGCAGTCTGGGTGGGGATGGTTTACCTGAAGTTCAGCTGCAAGCAGTGCCCCACCATTATGGTAGAGAAAATGGGATTAGATCCATTGATAAGACAAAAAAATAGCTGACTGCCCACAATGAGACTTTTCACCTCTCCCACATCTGCCAGGACCCAGGAGAAATTGCACAGGAAGCAACATCAGGAACATTGCTCTTACTGCTCGTCTGACAACCAGCCCCAGGGTGATGGTGACAAATAGCTGGGATTATCTAAACTGATTCAAGCAGACATCCAGAAACTACAAAGAATTCAACACTAAGACAGACTGCAACTGGCCTGCCATGGCTTAGGGAACTTTGAGGAAGAGAGCGTGTAAAAAAATAAAAGACCACAGACTGTTTAGGAATACCTTGAGACATGGTTCTCTTCTATCCCATAAATTCTAATGGAGGACTTTATGAGCCCACAGTGACTACCAAAATCTCATTGAGGAGGAACCCCAGGATAACAGGAGATGGGGTGAGAGGACCTATTTATACATAAATATACACATACACATACATATGTGTGTGTGTATATGTGTGTGTGTGTGTGTGTGTGTATACATATATATAATTAAAATATGGCTTGAAAAAGAAATGGAGATGTAGCTTAGCAGTTAAGGTATTTTCCTGCAAAGCCAAGGGACTCAGGTTCACTTCCTTAGGACCTATGTAAGCCAGATGCACAAAGTGGCACATGCATATGGAGTTTGTTTGCTATGACTGGAGGCCTTGTCATATTCTCTCTCTCTCTCCTTCCTTCTCTCTCTGTCTCTATCTGCCTCTTTCTCTCTCAAGTAAATAAATAAATAAAAATTATTAGAAGAAATTCTCTCATTTACAGTTCTAGTATATAAAGCATTTAGTAAGAGCTTAGAAAATGACATTGTCTATAAGTACTCATGATTGCTTCAGCATCACAGAACATTATGGATGTGACAGTAGAAGTCTTGATGTCATTGTAGTGATGCCACTATGCTGTTTTGAGAATTATATAAGATGGTGTGCACCACCATAGCCACCTACATTGGCAAAATTTCATTATATACTCAACTTTCATGAGTGTATAAAATCCAGTGATATGATTTGTAGGAAACAGATTACTAAGCTACTAGCATGAAATGTTTGTTTATTTTTTAAAACCCCAAGAAACCCACATGATATGGCCCAGTACTGCTTGTTTCATACAAGGAAAAGATCCTAGGAAACACGTAAGTGGTTAGGAAGGTCATTATGAAATAAGAAAAGTAAAAGCATACAATTTGTCTTGAGTGGTCTTGCAATTCTATTAGTTCATGAAAACAGTAGAATAGAATAAAGATGAGAAGACATTGAAATAAATCATTTGAACAAGAGAATGTCCATCAGTAAAACAAATGACTCCAAATGACTTTATGTTTCTTGGGCTCTTAAGTTCTGTAGTCCACAGACGTGGATTTCATTTGACAGAATTGCACCTGACAGTAACCTTGCTTTATTCAAAAGTGAACAGAAAACAGCCCAATGTTCACAATTGTCCAGAGATCCTTATACAGTGAGAGATTTGCTGCATGTTTGCATTGTGTTCTGTTCTGAGCAGCATGTAATATGGGACAAACTGCTTCCCCTCTGATGTCTTTCATCCCTCATCTGTATAAAGACACTAATGATCAAAGCGTCTTCTGAATAGGCAGTCTTGGAAACAAAACCTCAACACCAAGAGGAAGCTGAGCAGAGCCCGGGGCAGATGTTCTGTGCACCTCCTTGCTCTGCTGCACCATGTACAGCAGGATTTGGTATACACAGTCAACAGCTCTCAAATCAGAGTTGAAGTCATGCTCTTCCCATAACTCCCGTTGTTCATATCGTTCCGGTTGAGGTTATTAATCTATTTCGATTGATTGACAGTTGCGCAGCAGCCATTTGATTTACAATTTGCACCCAAGTTATTGAATTTATAATTTGGACAGAACTCTAAATGCATTTTTGATTTATGTGTGTTTCTCACACAGTTACAACAAATCACTGGCGTTTGTGCAACATTTACTGTAAGACACGCATATTTAGCAGTTGGATTCTTAAAGGGCAAAGGAGTTCAAATTTCCTCATGTAAAATAAGTGATCAGCGTTGCAAATAACAGCAGCAGGTGAAAGCCGCACGTACAGTAACCAAGAAATCCAAGTGCTTCCTGTCGTTCTGTCTCTGCATAGGCCACATCGTGTGTTCAAACCATGAGAGCTTCTGTTAGCATTGTCACTGAAATTCTTGGGCTGGAGAAGTGTTAGGGGCTAAGTTGGAAATTTCAAATCTCCATGTTTCTTTTTTTCTTTTCTTTTTCATTGACAGCATGCACACTTACAGAAATAAACCATGATAATTCCCTCCCCTCCCCCACTTTCACATTCACAAGCCCACCCTCCATCATATTCCCCCCCCCCCCATTAGTCTTTCTTTAATTTTGATATCATCATCTTTTCCTCCTATTATGAAGGTCTTGTGAGGGTAGTGTTAGGCACTGTGAGGTCATGGATATCAAGGTCAACTTGATTGATAATGTGGATAACAATGTTGATTGCATTGTAAGCAGTCCTACCTATCATTCCTTCCATTCTTACATTCTTTCTGCCACCTCTTCTGTTATGGACCCTGAGCCTTGGAAGGTGTGATAGAGATGTTTAAGTGCTGAACATTTCTCCATCATTTCTTCTCAGCACTATGGTTCCTTTTGGGTCATCCAAGTGGTTACCATCATCTGAAAGGTTCTCTAACTAAAAGTGACAGTAGCATTAATATATGGTAATGAACATTTAGTAAAGTCCTTACATAGCAGTTTGGTGAAAATAATGTATACATTTATCCAGATAAGAGCAGGCATTACACACCTAATGCTCAAGACCTTCGCCAGCATAGGCTTTTGATTAAGTTTTCAGTATCAGGTATGTATTTCAGTTCCAGGTATTGCCTCCCATAGACCAGGTCTCCAGGCCAATTAGATAGCAGTTGGTCTTCCCCATAACAGACATGCCACTATTGCACCCGTTGGCTCATTTGGCTTGGCTGGCCAAACATGAGGCTTACAGTGTCCACTACTTTTACCATTGATGGCTTCTGTCTCCCTTTTCTGAATTTCTTTGGTATACATTTGTAATGGTGCCTTTTTCATCTTTAATTTTATTAATACTTTTGTCACTTCTCTCTTTCTTCAGGTCAGATTTGCTAAGGGTTTATCAATCTTGTTTATCCTTTCAAAGAACCAACTCTTTGTTTCATTGATTCTTTGGGACTTTTTTTTGTTGTTTCTATTTTACCAATGTCTGCCCTAATTTTTATTTTTTCTTCCCATCTACTGATTTTTGGTTTGACTTGTTCTCCTTTCTCCAAGGTAAAGCATTAAATTGTTTACTTGTGAATGCTCTAATTTCTTAACATAGGCACTTACAGCTACTATAAGTTGCTCTCTTAGGACTGTCTTCATTGTATCTTAAAGGTTTTGGTATGTTGTATCTTCATCATCATTTAATTCTATGCACTTATTGATTTCCTTTATGATTTCTTCAGTGACACATTCATCACTCAGTAGTACACTCTATAGTCTCCATGAATTTATGTATGCTCTGTAGTCTTTCTTGTTGCAGATTTGCAGTTTAATCCCACCATGGTCATATAGAATACAAGGTGTTATTTCAATTTTCTTATATTTGTTAAGATTTGCTTTTTGTCCTAATATATGGTCTATTTTGGAGAATGTTCCATGTGCTGCTGAGAAAAAAAAAATCTATATTTTTCAACATTTGAATGTAATGTTCTGTAGATATCGGTTAGGTCCATTTATACCATAAGATATGTCTCTCCGTTTATTTTTGCCAGGATGATATGTCACTTGATGACAGTAGGGTTCTGAAGTCAGCCACAATAATTGTATTTGGTGTTATCTGTGACCTTAAGTCTAATAGTGTTTGTTTGATAAAATTGGGAGCTCCATATTAGGTACATATAAGTTAGGACTGTAATGTCCTCCCGTTGCAGTGTTGTTTCAATTGATATGAAGTAACCTTTATCTTTCCTCACTAATGTTGGTTTGAAGTCTATCCTGTCAGGTATTAGAATAGCAATACCTGCTTGTTTCCTAGGCCCATTTGCTTAAAATACTGTCTTCTGTCCTTTTACCCTAAGACAGTGTCTATCTTTTATTGAGAGATGAGTTTCCTGGGAGCAACAAACAGCAGGATCCTGCCTTTTAATCCAGTCGGCAAGACTGTGCCTTTTGGTTGGGGCATTGAGGGCATTGGCATCCAGTGTTATCATTGAAAGGTGTGCATTTATTCTCACCATTCTTCTTGTTTTGTAGTGCTTCCCATCTTCCTTTTACTCCCTTAATTTAACTGCTATTTGAATATGGTATATTTTTTCCTGTTTCCTCATGTGTGTGCTTTGACTTCTATGCAGCATGAAGGATTCCTTCAAGTATTTTCTGTAGAACTGGCTTAGTTGTCATAAACTCCTTTAGCCTGTTTTTGTTGTGGGATGTCCTTATTTCTCCATCTACTTGTACAGATAGCGTTGCAGGATAAAGTAATCTTGGTTGTCATTTATTATCTTTCAGAACTTAGAATATATCATTCTGAGCCCTTCTGGCTTTTAAAGTTTGTGTTGGAAAATCAGCTGTTATCCTAATGGCATTTCTTTCTCAATTTGGGAAAAATTTCTTCTATGATTTTATTGAAAATGCCCACTATGCCTTTGTAGTGAATTTTTTCTCCCTGTACTGTACACTGAATTCTTATTTTGAGCATGTATAAAATCATTTATTTTTTGAAATCTTTGTCAGTCATTTCATCTAAAACAGTGTCACTTGGCATCATTTCTGATGGATTTACATTTTTTGGTGGGATTGTATTGTCTTGATTATTTGTGTTTCTTGTATAATAATGTAGTGATTTTTTTTGAATCTTGGGTTTTCTAGTAATCTGCAGTACTCTTAGACATGGAAATCCAACTTCACATACCTTCAGTATAGAAGTCAAAGTGTCAAGTGCAGCTCTTACACTCCAATCCCACCACAAGAAGTAAACCTAGGTATTTGCCAGCTATTCCCAATGGGAGTGAAGGGAGATTCTGTAGTGTTTGCCTTTTGGTGTTTGGTTTATTTCACATAACAATAAATATTCCACACCTATTCATGTTTTCACAAATGATGGGATTCTAGGCTTTCTTATGTCTGAATCATCTTATACAATATATGTGTGCTATGTTCACATTCTTATTTTGTTTATTTATTTGAGACATTGACACAAAGAGATAGACAAAGAGATAGAGGGTGAGTATGATGTTAAGGTTGTGCTGCAAAGAAACTCCTGACTCATGCGCCATGTTGTGCATCTGGCTTTATGTGTACAGTGTGGAATGAAACCCAGGCCATCAGGCTCTGCAAGGAAGGGCCTTTAAATGTTAAGCCATCTTTCCATCCCCTTAAGCTATTGCTTTATTGTTAATATAATCAGCTTAATGTTTTCTCCTCCAAAAGATACAAAGCTGACTAAAGCACTTTAGAAGGACCATCTTTCTATGATTTCATGCCAAGGCCTCCACATGGGTCATTTTTTCTGAATTGGCAAAGGGCACCCTGAGAAAGAATCTTCTAGGCTACCTGATGAAGAAGGCTAAAGTCAACACTGTTTCAAAAAGCAGAATAGCTGCCTCTTTAAGGCTTGGCCCTAATTGTAAAACAGTTTTCTTCTTGCTGCAGTATTAGGTGTCATATTAATCTTTCTTTCTGACCTCATTCTGGCAAATTGTCTCAGAGAGAGAAATAAATAACGTTCCTATAAATTGATTTATATGAACTCTTGAGGTATAATACTAACACAAACTACAGGGCCATGTCTGGGCCCTGGTCAGTGGATCAGAGGTGTCTGGGCTTTATTATTTGTCTTCATATCAAGATCCAAACAATTACCGGAATGCCCACTTTCAAAATGTCATGCCTTCCATCAGATATGTTGAACTCTGACTTCTGATTTAATCTCAACGATAATGCAATGGCCTCTTCCAATGGCCAGAAAATAACCTCTTCTAGACATTTGGACTTATAGTGGAAGGTCAGGTTGGAGGTACAAAGATGAGTAATCAAGGAGGATGTGACATTGGATTACTAACTTCTTCCATAAACTCAGCAAAACCACACATAAGCTTGTGGCACAATGACTGAGTTTCAGCCTTCTATTCTCCTTTGATTGTTATCAAATCCAACCTTTGGTCTGGAGGGATTGCTAAGTGGTAAGGCACTTTCCTGTGAAGCCTAAGGATCCAGGTTCAATTCTCCCAATCCCATAAAAGCCAGATGCACATGATGGCACATGCATCTGGAGTATGTTTGCAGTGAGTGACTAGAGGCCCTGGCATGTCCATTTTCTCTCTCGCTAAAAAAATAAATAAAAAATATAATATTTTAAAAATGCAACCTTTACTTAGCATGAAAAATACCCAAAGCAAATACATGAGACTTTCTGTGTGTTCCAAAATGATACCAATCATCTTCTTCTCTGTGCAAATTGTTGTAGTTTATATTAATAGGATGCAATTACTTTATATGCATGTTTATTGAATATCTGTTTCTATGGGATACATATTTGTGTACAAAATTCATGCCTTAGGTGATGGTACTTGGAGGTACTATTTCTGGGAAGTCATTAGCTCATAAGAGTGGAGTTTATATGAATAGGATTTGTGCCTTTATAAGAAGAGGCAAGCTTTAGATGATTACTGTTGCTACAGACAAAGTGTGTTGTTGACAAATCATAAGGTTGAACTTTACCAAGGGCAGGATCTTGAATTTCTCCACTTTAAAGATTACAAAAATACATCACCATCACCCCATCTATTGAATAAGTGTTACAGCAGCTAGCGCATATGCGACACTTGCTGAGCATCCCTCAAAGTAATCAAATAGAACATATTTTCTGACCTCAAAACTACTAGTTCTTCGCTGATAGACGGACACAAAATTATTCTAGAAAAGTTAAGGAGTAAGGTAATTATAAATAAATATTAAACTTTAAGCTATATGTAAAATATGCAATGGATTAAATTTTTACTGGAGATTGATAGGACAATAAGATTAGATTAGATGTGATGTGTCAGAGCAAAGGGCCTGTGGTATCCAACAGGCATGGCTTATTTCAAATGTAGATAACTGAACTCTGGAAATTTAAGCTGAGAAACTCAGAGTTCAGCACAAAAGTGATGGAGAGCAATGGGAAGTTTATGAGCATGTCTTATGGCATGGAAATGTTTCCTAAAAGTGAACATAGATGTGTCCTATGAGAGTGACTTGGGAAAAAATAGCTAGGGATTTCTGCTTCCAAAGACTGTGTGGCTGTGACAGACAAAATTAAAATTACATATGAAGACAAAAAAGGAAGAAAAGAAAGGAAAGAGAATGAAGTAGATGATTATTGAATCCTCATGTAACCAGTTTTTGTCAAGTTGCCATCATTAATGGAAACAGAAGTTCACTTGGATTTGAATTAAAAAAATAATGATTATGTATCTTAATGAACTTATAAGCTATATCTGCACAAGTATTCAAACTTTAGTTATTAATTTTTAAAGCTTTTATTTATTATGTATTATGTATTAGAGACAGAAAGAGAGAGATAGAGAGAGAGAATATGGGCACTCCAGGGCCTACAGCCACTGCAAATGAAAATCGAACCTGGGTTCTTAGGCTTTGCAGGCATGTGCCTTAACCTCTAAGCCATCTCTCCAACCCCAAATTTTATTTATTATTGATTGAAATTTAAATTAAATTAATTTAATTAATGTAAATTAATTTCAATCCATTTTTACTGGCATTTCATTATAGGTTTTCCTTGTGTCAATAATTACTTTGCATTACTAAAACAGTCAAAACTATTAGTGGGACTGGTGCATCAGAAACTTATAACTTCATAGTATTTATCCACTACTAAATGTAGAAAAGGTACTCAAGTAAAAATGTATACATGACACACAAAACAGCTATTACTATGGAGCCCAGGCAGACAGTTGGGAACTTGAAATACTGCTCTGGGTGGGAATAAAAGTATGTAAACTTTTTTTCCTTGCAAGTAGTCTAAGAATAAAATTCTATATATTTTTTAATGCAATAACAATACAATTCCTAGAACTTACAGTTTAAAAATCACCAAAGCAGAACTAGGAAAGTACCAGAAAGAAGTATATATATAAATAGATCACCCTGAAAAGTCAGATTGACGTTATTATAGTTCTGAGTCTGCCCAAGCTCAGAAGCTGAAACAATTTGCCAACTTTTCCTTATTTATAAAAAAAAAAAAAAAAAGTTACAAACATAGAAGTATATTTAGGTAAAGGTATGTGAAACTCCATTATGGACTAAGATAAATTAAAATATTCACATACATTATATATTGTTCCTAGAAAATGATGGACAGCAGAAAACCAATACAATGTAATGCTGAGGAGGCCAGGTTGGGGATTGTGTAAAGTATTTTATGGACATGAAGTTTTGTGAGAAAAAAAAAAAACTTGTGAAGTATATGTATGGGTGGAGATCAAGCTAATTAGAAAAAGGATAATCATTACACAAGCTAATCCTGGGGTCATGAATTACTGTGCACCATAGGATGAGCTGCTTGAAGACAGAAACTCATAGCTTCTCCAAAGATTTCCTGATAAACATAAAAAAAGCAGCTAATGATCTGATGTGATCTGATGAAAACTCATGACCTGCCTTATCCTGAATCTAGATAAAACTGCAAGCACAGTAATTTGAGAGAACACTAACATATGTCTTACTGACCCTCTATGAAATCATATTTTGCTTGGTGTGTGCTCATTTCGTTTTTGTACAAACACCATTGGACAGTGTACACACATCTGGATATACTTTCCCATCTCCAGCCACTAAATATATTCTAATTTTATTATATGGACCTTCTAGTTTGTTCCGTCTTCTAGTAAATTTATTATCAAAAATCCACATTGTAGGTCTGGAGAAATGCTTAGCAGTTAAGGTCTTGCCTACAAAGTCAAAAAACCCAGGTTCAATTCCTCAGGACCTATGTAACCCAGATGCACAAGGTGGCACATTAATCTGGAGTTCATTTGCAGTGGCCAAAGGTCCTAGCATGCCCATTTTCTCTGTCTGTCTGTCTCTCTCTCTCCCTTTCCCTCTTTCTCTCTCTCTCAAATAAATACAAAACATAGAATTTTAAAAATCTACACTGTTTTCTATACTCACATTTCTCATGATAATATGGACAATGTATATGCCTCTTCTATTACACTTCCTTGTACTTTTGTCCTTTGTATGTAGTTGTAAAAACATAATAGCCATTCAAAAAGCACATCTTAAGGATGAAGAATAAACAACGTAGAACCTTGAGCAGGAAGCATGTATTCACTTAGGAACTGAATAGAGAACTGATTTGCATGAGACTTGAAGTCTGTTACCCTGATTGTCCACTCTCTTTCCCAAGTAGGTTCACTCTAGTACAAAGAGTCTGTGGGTTGATCCATCCACCCAGTGAAGAGCAGTGAATAAGTGGTGAGACTTTTTCAGAGGAACATTGCTTGTTTGCTACGGAAGTCTCCAGAAAGACTACCATATGGAACTTTCAAATGAGGGGGATTTTCATTTGCAGCTTAACTAGTTTAATGCGTATACTTAAGGCAGGAGTAACTGGTTAGCAGTTGCTATCAGCTTTATAAAAGGAGGTAAAATGTTAGGTTTGTCAAAAGAGCTGAATCATTGATCCCCAACACTAAATGTCTTCTAGGAACTGATGAAAAGCAAATTCTAGCTGGGCATGATGGGGCATGCCTTTAATCCCCGCACTCAGGAGGCAGAGGCAGGGGAATTGTCATGAGTTCAAGGCCATGCTGAAACTTTATAGTGAATTACAGGCCAGCCTGGACTACAGTAAGACCATACCTTGAAATAAAATAGCAAGTAATGAAGTCTATACTAATGTGGGCTTTCTAAAAACCTCACTTTCCTACAGAGATCAATGTTGCAACTTCATTTTATCTACATATACATATATTTATTAATTGTATATATTATATAAGAAGCAGGATGCTTCTCAAGTTGGGTAGATATCATGAATTCATATGGTCTTTTGTGTCTTGTCTATTTCTATTTGGCAAGACAATCTTTGTGACAAAGCAATTTCTCAGGTACATACCCATTTCATCAGTTCTGAGATTAAAAGCCAAGAATCTCTAAGAAAATAAAATGGTGATTTAATTCATTATTGTGTTTGGGGAATCAGAAATCTTCTCTACTCTATCACATTTTCCTGTTCAGACACAGAGGCTTATGAAAGAGGAGATATTTCTGTGCATTACACAGCTTTGTGTTGTTGGAACTGAAAGGAAAGGCTCAGATCCCCAACGTTAGCTCATTGGCACACTGTGTCAACATTTGTGACGCAACCATGTCCTGTGAGAAATGGTTCCTGTGCATTCCATTAACATGTTTGCTTTAGCACAGATAGACATGAATGACGTTCTATCTGAGAAAGTCATGTTGCTCTCCTCCTGGAAATAATGTTTGTAAACACAGCGTTTTTCAAAGGTGCTTTGAAAATCAGGATCAGGGATGATTATTTAAGAGTTCAATTAATATTAACATCCTTCAAGCAGTTTATATGAAGAAATAGGAAATATCTTCTTGTCACAGCATGAAATCAATGTCTTGTAACCTCTATTAAGATGTTCACTTTTTAAAGTTGAATGTGCTTGTAGCAAATTGGAACATATTTATTAAGTAACTTTGTAATTCCAGAATGTATCATGGATCAAATAAAGCAAAGAAATCCTTGGTTTCTACAGTGGCAGATTTTATCATCCCTTTTAATTAATAAGAAAATCCACTGTCAGGATTGGGGAGCAGTTAGTGCATTATAGAACCATAAACAAGTTGCTTTTGGAAACTTGCTATCTCTAACATTATACTTCATACTACAATTAAACTTTCCCTTCTTCCTTGAAGAAAATGTTAATATATTTTATGCATATGCACATATTGTTAACCTGGGAAGCCTAAATAATAAATAACAAGAGTCCCCTTCATTTGAAAGTATTCTAACAGAAGGAATAATGAGATGTTTTAGATGAATTTGGGTAGATACTCAAAATGCATTAAAATGATGGGCACTAGGCATCTTGTTAGAACCCCAGTAGTCAGAAGAAAGGAGAGGTAGGAGGATCACAAGTTGGAGGACAGACTGGACTATAGTTAACAAGACTGTTTGAAACCTCAATAAATCTATTGATCAAGCAATCAACAGATGTGTGAAGCAAATTTGAGCCCCTTTGCTTGGTCTGTTCCAGATGAACCACAGCAAAAAACAAACTAATGATATGTATCTAAAACAAATTTGAAATCAAATGAAATAAGAATTTCTCAATACTTTCTTGCTTACATAGGGAGCATAATTCATATGAGGTACTTCACAGAAAAATATAGAATTTCAGATATATGGTCAATAGACATTCTACCCTAGACATGCCTGGTTTCCTCTGAGCCTAGAGGCTAAAGAAGTTTGGCCTGGTGAACACTTAGTTTGGAGATATACACAAAATTACTTGATTACTGTGTGGTAGGCTTCACCTCAGAGAAATGTATCTTTTAAGTGTAACAGGATACCTTTAGACCAAAAATTTCCAGAAAGTAGGAAGGCAGTTTGTTGGTGGAAGGAACTTGAGGTAGGGATTAAATTATAAATAGAACAAGTTTATGAGAATTTTTCATTATGTCTGGTGATAACTGAAGCCTCTTACTCCCAACACACACACATACACACATACATGCACTCAAAAAAATGGAGACTCTGGAAAGAGAGCTTAGTAGTTAGAAAGAAATGAGCTTTTTCAAACTTGCACCCCTTTAAAAGAGTTCACAGAAGAAAGAAATCAGCTTTGACTTTGGGGAGGAAGTCAACAACATCTGGAGGGGAAACGGTGCTAAAGTATTGAGTGCAGCAGCCACCTCCTGGTTGAAACATTATCATGTGCCAATTGCAGTGTGGGACAGTGCAGAACACCCCAAAGAGAGGCACCCTGGTGAGGACCAGAGTCAATCAACTGAAAAGCAGGAGTCAAACAATATTACATATGGTACATGTCTTTAGGAAGCTTCTCCCTCTGCAAAAGAAGTAAGAGGTGATCCTGGGCAAGGAGAAAGAGTGGGATTGCAACAGACCCTGGCTTAGGAAAATGTCAAGAGTCAAGTTCTACAGGAGAAAAGTGACTAACATGACTTTTCAAGGATAATGAATGCAAGAATGTTTTGAAAAGTAAACATATACAAGTGAATCATGACAAGTAGATTTCATCAAGTAGGACAGCAGTGAGTTCAGATGGAGTTCGTTAAGAATAGGGTCTTTATTCCTACCACCTCACCCATGAGTTCTCATGACACGGATAAGCATCCAGCCTTATGAGGAATATCTTGCCTCCACCATCACCTATACACACATCACATGAGTTCAGACTCGGGGCTCTTACTCGTCTTTGTCGAGGTGTCCTTCCTCACCTGCTTTCAATATCATGCATCTTTCCTATCTGGGAAGTCATCTCTGAGGTACTCATCATTACAGTGGCTGCTGGTGTTCAAATAATGATAACGCAAACAAAACTTCCACATGTCAACATGACACTGAGTCCTTTAGAGGGGATCATTTCACACAGGTGCAGAAACAGAGTTGTGCTATGCAGATGGATACAAAAACTCTTCTTTCCACTCAGATTCACGCATTGCCATGTTGTCTTCAAAGAGCACCCTTCAAAGAGCCCTCAGCATTTACTGAGCAATTCACACAGACGATGGCCACTTTGAATCTACCAGTTACCTTGAAACAGTGCAATCCTTGGGGTAGAATCCTGACACCTTTAACAAATTCCTATCCATGCACACTTTTTTTTTTTTCCCCCTGCTTTTTCCACATTTATCCCCACTTAATAAATCCCCATGAAAATCACCTCAGGCAAATTACTCACTTAATGTTTGGAACAGCTCATTTAAAGCTGGGAACACTTTTATAAACAAGAATGAATCCAAGGCAATTTCTAACCAGTTGCTATACTTTTGAATATTCAACAACAAAAGTTGGATGTTCTTCCATGGGATGAATTTCTATGAGCACCAGCTGAAGCAACAACCTCTCTAAGGTCACAGCTGCCTAACCTTAGTGTCTGAAATTGGAAGGTGTCCTGATTGTGTGTGTATATATGTATATATATATATATTTCATTTGATAACCAAATGTTAAATGAGGAATATGGAGAACACTCGGAGAAAAGCAAAGACATATGAAACACCACAATGTGCTTAGAATTTTTAATGCAGATCTGATCCCCCTCTCTCCACTTAAGTTGGCCAAGCTTCAGCCCAAAACATTGCATTTAGGCATCATATTGGGAAGAGCTGTGGTGATAAAATAGCAGAGAGAAGGGACACTTCTTACTGCCTTGGAAGTTTCACAATATGTCGCAGTAGGAAACAGAGTTCTAGGCACCATTTCTGAAGGGTGACTTAAGAAGGGCAGAACAGGGAGAGGATACAAAGCATGCCTTTCCTTTCGGTTTTCATTTCCAAAAGATTTATGATAGTGTGAAGTTCAGGAAAAAGAAAAGAAACTGAAGCATGGCCCTTAGTGGGATCCAAGAAATAATGCATACCTAAAGAAAATACATTGATAAATTATGTTTTATCTTCTGCTTATGGCTATCCTGACCTTAAAACACATCATATCTTTTTTTAAAATTGTGAGAATATTAGAAGGTTCCAGAAAGATTTGATATCAATAGAAAGGGATTGAAACATATTCAATATAAATCATAATTTAGTGTTCTTTTAATATCTAACTCTTTTTCTGGAACCTTAATGTTGATGTGGATGCATTGGTTATTTCTAAGTATGCAACTTCATTGTTTTACAAATTGCTCAGATATTGGCCTTGCTTCTTATATATTAATGCGATTCATGTCCCAATGAAATAGTTTTGTGGCAATAACATGTTAAAAGCATCTTATGGGGCTGAAGCCTAAGGACCAAGGTTTGATTCCCCAGTGCCCATATAAACCAGATGCACAAGATGGTTGCATGTGTATGAAGATCATTTGCAGTGGCTGGAAGCCTTGCCATGAAAATTCTCTCTATCTGCTTCTTTATCTCTGTCTTTCTATCTCTCAAATAAATGGATAAATAAAATATTAAAATATAACAATATTCAAAATCGCAGCATATGAAAAGAAACATGGGAGACACGGTGAAAATTTGTTAAAGCTGGACACTGAGTGAGGAACAGTGAGTGCATGTCAATAAAGGAAAGCAGGGTAAGTGGCAGTAGTGGGCTGACATGTTTCCGATGGAAGAATGTTAGGGAGCAAATAAGTTAAAATCATGCATACACCAAGGCACCGACCAGCATGGCACACTGAGCAATGGCATGGGCATGTGCACACTTTTTAATTTCTCATACTTATCCTCCTAAATCATAGTAGCGCTAGTGAGCCTGCGTTACTCGGGACTTTTCTAATGCTTACATGGTCCAGAAATTGAGAAGTCTTCTTACTCCAAGGAACTTTTGTTTTGCTTTAAACTTTTAGTATCAATAGAAATGTATCCCTCATGGAATATATTCAGGCATTTATCCAAAACCATTTGACCAGTAAATGAGTGCAAAGAAATTGGTAACACAAGAGTTATTTTTTGTGTATTTCTTTTTAAAAATATTTTATTTACTTATTTATTTATTTTTTAGAGAGGGAGAGAGAAATAGGCAGATAGAAAGAAAAAGAGAATGGGCACACCGAAGTCTCTAGTCACTGCAAATGAACTCCAGCTGCATGCACACACGTGTGCATCTGGCTTACCTGGGTCCTGGGGATTCAAACTGGGGTCCTTAGGCTTTACAGGCAAGCACATAATCCCTAATCCATCTCTCCAGCCCCCAGCCTTGTTTAATCCATCTTAAAAATGTTCCATTTAGTCAAATCATATGTTACCTTATGTATCTGAATCTTCCTAGCCTTCTCCAAATTATAGAAGAAAGTTTAAATGCTTGGTCTTGGAGGTACATGAAATAAGAGTTACAGAGAGAATAAAGGAAAAAAAAAATTTAAAAAAAACCAGTCACTGTATTGTCACTTAACAAAACTCCCACTTGGTAGTCAATGTATTTCTGCCAAACTCAAGTGAAGCTTTGACATAATTACTAACTTCTCTAAAAAATTACTTGTTGGAGTGATGATATGCGTGGCTGTTGAGTGCTCAGCACTGAATATGAGACATGTCTGTCACACCCTAAAAGGCTCCATGAGCTTTGCAGAAGAGGAGGTGGAAAGTGTGAGAGCCAGAGGATGGGGAGGGAGTTTAGGGTATGTTGCCTCATGGCCTCACAGTGGCTCTCATTGCATCCACAAGACCTATACAATATTGAGATCATCAGCATGGTTTTCAATACAGGTAAAAGAGGAGGTTAAAAAAGACATCAATATAGAAGAGGCACTAGTTGGAAAGAAGAATGGGTTCATTGAAAGGTGATAGGAATAGGGGATAAATAAAATAATAGAGAATCGTGGTCAAATTATGTTATGTCCATACATGAAAATTGTCATTAAAACTTGAAACATCTTTCAAAGGCTCTTGAATAATGCTAAGTGGATAACTGATAAAGTTTCCTTAGTACATTTTTCCCCCGTGCGTTCATCTTGTGACAGTTTCCTCTTAGGGTTTCCTGTGATTTGATTTATAATCTACCTGCATTGCATCGCAGTAGTCACTTCACCCTACTCCCTGACACCTTATACCCTGCATATGTGCCATGCATAAGCAATTCTCAAATTTCAGTATTCCAAGAGTACTTCAAGTAAAACCCATGTTGTATAAGAAAAGAAGTACATGTGAGTGTGGCAAAGAGCAAAGTAATTATTTTCTCACCAGCTCATTTCTAGAGCCAGTGCTGGCAGCTTGTCACCACCCATAGAAACTCTCAACCATCTGCAGTGGAGTCTGTTCCACCAGATAGAGGTAAAGCCGCTCAGGGAGCCATTTTTTAATTAGTTCTGATCTTTAAAAGATCAAATAAAAATAAAGTCAGTGTGTAGATATGTAATTAAGAATGTGATTAAAACACTATAGATGACTCCACACAGACCTTGCAGGAGGAACCTCATGACTGAAAGATGCTTCCTGGGAAGGAAGTTCACTGGGGACAAGGAAATAGAATGTGTCCTGCCAATAGGTAGTAATGACTTAGAACATTAGGAAAATACTAAGTTAATGAAAAACCGCTCATTTTCAGTTTGAAATTATGTAAAATGTGGCAGATAATATCCACAGGTGCATAACTCCATAATGGACAGACAAATGTCCTTTAAGATTACAGCTATGTAGTATAGCTAAGAAGGTAGCATCGTGATTTTAATGAATTTCATTTGGAAACTTGAGGTGAAAATGTTATAGAAATGATTTATCTTTACATATTTTAATTTCTGGCTGATTTCACTTTAAAACATAATGGCTTAAGTAATTCTGATTGTGCTTCAAAGAAAATTTTAAACAATTTAAGTATTTGTTTAAATTTAAATGAAAGGAAATGATCATTTTATGTTTCTCATATGATTATTTTCCAGTAATAATATTGAGTATATTCTAAAAATATTTTTAAACACACAGACATGGAAGAAAAATATGAATCCATCATGCTAAGAAAATTATCATTTTAATAGGCAATGGCAAAGAATTAAGATTTAATATACAGTAAAATTCTTATGTATATTGGCAGAGGTTAAACCTATTAATATTTTATAAGTACAAAGATTTTCAACTGGTTTTGGAGTAGACCCTCTTTTCTCCAGTGTAAGTAACTGGAAAATTTAACCTAACACATGCTTATGTGTGATTTTCATATATATATATGTATATATAAATTCATGTACAGACAGATCAAAATTATTTTCAGACTTGTGATGAGAAACCTTTAACTCTAAGATAACAGACATAGACAAGATAAACCCATCCTAATTCATGTTCTTTCTGTGTGGGGAAAAAAAATCTCTGATAAGTGTGCAATGATCCAAAGTACAGTCACCCTATGGGGTTCTGTAAGGAGAAAAGACAAAACCAGCATTTGAGGCACCTGAAACAGCTGTATTCTGAAAGTGAAGGTGCTAAATAAGATAGGGATACAAGGGATGCAGATATGGCTCAATCATAAAGGTGCCTGCTAAGCAAGCCTGAGTGCTTGGACAAGGATTCCCAGCACCCACATGCCAAGTCAGACATAGGGGCACAAACCTGAAATTCCACCAGTGGGAGGCTTGAGATAGGAGGATCCATGGGGTTCACTGGCAATGCACTCTAGCTGAGTCAGTGAGATCCACGTAAACTGGGAGACCCTTTCTTAAAAAAAAATATCAGGACTTGGGAGAATGCTTAGTGGTTAAGGCTTTTAAGTCTATGGACCCAGGTTTGGTTCCCCAATACCCATATAAGCCAGATGCACAAAGTGACAAATGTGTCTGGAGTTTGTTTGCAGTGGAAAGCGGCCCTTGTATGCTCTCTCTCTCTCTGTCATTCTCTCTCTCTCTCAAATAAATAAAACTTAAAAGAAAATAGAAAAAAAATAAGGTTTAGGGTGAAGGAGAAAGAACAAATATTGACCTCTGGCCTCCACATGGATATGCACAAATACAAACTCCTCACATGCACTGTAAACACACACATAAACATGTATATGTAATATATACACACACACACACACACACACACACACACACACATATGCATACACAAAAGACTGCGGTCCAAAGCACTCTTTCTATATAAGACCATAGGTCTTTCAAGGATTTTGGATGCTTTTGAATAAAATGATATTCTGCATCCTTAGAAGAAATGAGCAGCCCCAAGGTTGGCAGCAAAGTTCAGCTTGCAAAGAAGAGGGGCATCATATTACCAGCATAGCCCAAAGTGCCAGGGTCACTGACGAATCTCCATGAATAACAAGGTTTAGGAATCACATTCTTGTTGTAAAATGGTATTTCCAATCCAGCATGAATCTAGCCCTTCTTATAGCCTATATAGATTAAATTGAGGATTGATACTTGATAATTCAGAGGTATGAATCACACACTGGTTTTCCATAGACACTAAAGGCAGAAAATCAAACATAACCTCAAGATAATCAACCAACATTTGAACTGTCCATTACAACATATGAACTCTTTCAGGAGACAGTTTTGAATGCTTCATAATGCACAGTCCACAACAACCTCTACAAAAGTGGAAAAAAAAAAAACTCTAGCATTCAAAGATAGGGGAAATGTATGGTATAGCCAAGAAAAATGTAGTCAATAGAAAAGACCCATATAAGAACATCAATGCTGTATTCATCATATTGAATCTATAACTTAAATAATTATAAAAATGCATTCAGAATAAATAGATCTAATAATTCAGCAGATCAGCTGCAAAGAAAATTTGGATAATATAAAATGAAGCAAGTGGAACATTTATTACAAAATTTAAATAATGGCTATATAAACTTTACAGGACTGGAAACATAGTATTGAGTTATACTCCAAAGTACAACCTAAATAGGTATAGGTCAATACAAGTATAAATGAATCTTTCAATAAATAAACAATTGAAAGAGACTAGAAAAACTTCATGCACAGGATTCTTAACCAGCTATATTATTGCTCCAAACTTCAAGGGACCTGCATTCCCGTTACACAAGTTTGAGCATCATGGAATGACATCCTTATACAAAGCACATTGTGCAAGATAGACGAGCTTCTTGACAGTGAACAAACATGGAAGTTGCCACCTCAGCCTGGTGCTCAGGTCCTCATGGAAACTTGTCAATCATAATAATAGCACATATGTTGGTGATGACCTTAGCATTACCTCCGTGACCGTCCTACCAAAACCACAGGACTGCTATATAAATACTGGACAGATATGAATCCAAGGAAACCTTGCCAAGATATCTGAATATCATTACTCAAAATTGTCAAGGTCTTTGATGACAAGGAAATCTGTGATGTTATCACAGCCAAGAAATGCCTAAGATAATGTCATGATCAATTGCCAGGTATCATCATGGAGGACAACTTAAAAGGAAAGTGGCATGTGGGTCTTCAAGGGAAAGCTCACAATATCTGACCCAAGTGTGATAGTGGGTAAAGGAAAATACAATGGGAATGGTTCATTGTAGTTAATATGCTATTTTCATTAATGTACTATATCAAAATCAGGTGACCAAATGCAGAGCATATAGGAGTCTTATGCACTACATTTGTATATTTTTTGATAAATTAAAAACTGTGCCAAAAAACTAAATGAATTAATATGAAATGAAAATGTATTTATTTTATGTACATTTAATGAACACAGGTTGATCATTGTTCAGAATTATAAGGCATATCTGTAGCAGCATGGATGAACCTGGAGGACATGATGCCAACTGAAATAGCCTAGAAAGAAAAATAGATCACATGTTCGCACTAATATGGGAAATTGGCTTAACAATTTGACTAAACTAGTCACAAAAATGTAGAATGATGGTTATAAGCACTAGGAGAGGAGAATACATTCAGAGATGCAAGTCAAAAGACATGTTTATATTTTTGTGGGATAATAAGGTTTAAGGATTTTAGGCCTATATTGAATATTGTTATTTCATATTGCTAAGTAACTTTGTTGTACCAAGATGAGAACACAATATTATGGCAGAAAGAAAGGTACAAAAGTATTTCAATATTCTAATAATTTTAATACATACAATGTAAGTTTAAGAATAAATATGTTCACTTAAACATCAGGTTTTTCTCCTTAAGTTGATTCAATAACTTTCAAATATAAAAATTATATTCAAATAAATTAGGCTTTGGAAAATTATCATGATATTGAAATTCAGTTAGCTTGAAGAATCATCAAAACAAAAGCAGAAAAATATTTTTTTTGCAAAAAAAAAAATGGTCCAAAGTGTATTAACTCAATGGTTACCAAATAGATGATTTTTGAAAAAATAAATCTTGAGAAAACATTATAAGAAGTATATATTCCAAACATTTGAGTGTTTTATGATATATAATATCAGTGCATATCTTTTCCAATTAGAGAAGAGTGAGGTCACACAGTAGACTGGTTATTAGTGTGGAATGGATAAATTAGGCATCTTCATATTGGGTTGTGGAATAGAATGCCAGGGTACAAAATAAACTTTCATGTGTATTTTAAAATGCCTTAATTTACTTGCTAGTAGGATATGAGTGAGTGGGAAAATAATTTTAAAGCATACGTGGAGTTCTAAGGTATCAGGTTATTAGACTCACAGTGAAATGGTGCAGGTTTATCAAGGGAGGTGACAAGTGCCTAGCTCACTACTTTAGGTCAAAACATAGGCTTCACAACTAACCAGCCATGGTTTTCAGCCTCACAGTGGGTTCTGTTGCAGTGTGCACTTTATAGAAATGACCCAAACTTCTCCTGCCGTCAGCTCCTTTCTGTCATATACATCAACTGACCACATATACTTGTCAAAGGAACTTAATTCAGTGTTCCAGATGAATCCAGCTTGGAGACAATTTTTTCAGTATCCAAGAATGCTCATAACATACCTCAGTGCCTCATGGAGGCAGCACTGCCCTCCCTCAGGTACAGATCGCTCATTGTGAGGGTGGATTAGCAAAGACGGGCAAGGGACAATCAGATACCATGTCCATGGCATCTCATCGACCTCCTGCCTACCAACTGCACAACCCCAGGATGGAGAACCACGGTTTGTCTGTTTTCACAGTGCTGCATAACCAAAAGCTGAATTATAGCTTGTGTCAATATCAATATTTTATGGTAGTTTTACATATAACTTCAATTGTTCAATTATCAGAAAATTGTGTGGCTGTCAGGGCAACTTTTAGCAGTGTGATTGAAAGAAGATTCACTTACATGGTGAGAGAAAAATGGGGTCTATTTTTCACTATCTTATTTAATAAGGCTTCAACCAGAAAAGACTCAAACATTCTGGGAACTGGGCACCTGTCCAGTCTTTTTATTTCCATTTACAATAAACAGATTCAATTCTCTGCATCTCTGCAGTAAGGGGAATGTGTTAGTCAACAGCTGCTGAGGAGCTTGTTACTTGACACTGGGTGTGGTCATCAATGAACTAGAAATGAGGGATCAATGTGAATGTCCTTTGAAATGATGAACATGTTACTATTTCAACAGGGATCACACATGTTATTTCATTTTTGGGCATTAGAAGAAGATATTGTTCCAATTATAGGTATTGTATTTTAGAAAAATTGAACAAAATAAAATTATTCATTGTTTCTCATCAGTAGTGCATGCATTCCTTATGATGTATTTCTTAGAAAATCAATCTTAGAAAATCATTTTATTATATAAAATCAAAATTTTATATAATATAAAATATTATTATAAGGCTAGCATTCATATAGTAAATATATGATAAACTATATGCAGACTGACAGAGTTACTAGCCTTCTGACGCTTCTTTGTTCCAAAACAATGAGTTGAAGTGTAAAATTACAATTAATTTGACTAAGTTTTAAAATTTAGATTCCTTGTTTTTATTATTACAAAACAAAACAAATTTCTAGCTTTCACTCTGGCATTAGGATCAGATATGAATAGCAGCCCTGGTTCTTTTCCTAGCCAGCTAAGTTACACTGATTTTGTTAAAATAGGTCCCTTCACCAGTCTTCTTCACTTAATGAAAAGTTGGCATTGAAGAATATTTACTATTTAAATTAAATGAACAAGTATCTATGTGTTTTTCCATGTGTTTGTTTGCATGAATCACAGCATCTGTTCAAGTGTGATACTTACTTTATAAGTTTTCTATAATCTCACCTCTTCCATTTTAATTACACAATTATTATTTACTGAACAGAAATGATTCACATGATTTGGGCCCAAATTTATGGCCTGAATTTTTTACTTTCTACCCAATTCTCTTTAAGAGATTAATTCTTCTTCTCATTTAAACTAATACCATAGAGCTGGAGAGATGGCTTAGCAGTTAAGGAGCTTGCTGGCAAAACCAAAGGACCCAGTTTCAATTCTCCAGTGCCCACATAAAGCCATATGGACAAGGTGGTACTTGCATCTGGAGTTTGTTTGCAATGGCTAGAAGCCCTGTCATTCTCATTCGCCCCCCTCCCCCGCCCCCTCTCTCTCTCCCAGAGGAGAAAAAGTTCTGTTTTCTGCTTTCTGGGTCTTATTATTTGGCCAAAGTCATAAAATGCACCTTTAAATCCTGTGGACTTAGAATGAAGAGATGTCTTAGTGGTTAAAGCACTTGCCTGCAAAGTTAAAGGACAAAGGTTCAATTCCCCAGTATCCATGTAAAGTCAGATGCACAACGTTGCCCATGAGTCTGGAGTCAGCTTGTAGTAGCTAGAGGCCCTGGCATGCTGATTCTCTTTCATTCTCTCTCTCTGCCTCCCTCACTATCTCTCAAATAAATAAATAATTTAAATATTAACAAAATATTAAATCCTGTGAACTTCACTGTATGTAAATTTTGACTCAATTTTTAAAAGCATAATAAAACAGATATGTGTCAATTTATTATTTGCCCTTACGAGGAAATCCAAAGATGTATCTGTTTGGGTGATCCCTGGAAAGTATGCAATTCACAAGTGAGGGTTTCTTGTGATCATGGGAGGTGGGTATTAAAGGCCAAATGTGCAAGTGGAAAAAGTTACATCTTAGTAAAAAGGAAAGAGAGAACAGCTTTGCATTGTTACCCCTCTGCCTTTCAACTCTGCTTGAAGTTGACCGGGGAGAGTGTTGGAAATGCCTGTGGGACGCAGGTTGGAAGCTGCCAAAATCTACAGCCTCTTATTTTCATTATTCTTGTGTTGAGCTTTTGCCTCCTCTAGGGATGTAAGAAGGAAAAAAAAGTCTTTGCTGAAAAGATCTAGGATTAAGATCTACAGCGTCTCCTTACCAACTGTAAAACAGTAAAAGAATTTGCATTTCAAGTCACCTATGTAGGCATAAATAAAAGAAGAAAAACATATCTGCTGAGTGGATGCATGTTTTCAACAAAGAGAGCATGTTTTAAAGTATTGTGAATTATAATTGCTTGTTATCTGCATACATATGTGTTTTGTTTGAAGTCCAATATTAACATAATTAATGCAATTCTGTTATGCAATTTTTAACTTGTGTTCACCCAGGAAAAGTGTTTTTGAAATTATATATATATATAAAAGAACTTTTTGCCACCTAATATATAATTTATGTAAATGATAATTTCTAGGTGCAATCTATATGAAATTGTTACATTATTTACATTATCTTAATGGCAGGTGTGGGAATCAGTTGTGTACATTACATGTGTATTATACATCACTCTGGACTGGTCTTGGTTCAATTGTTTAATAGTCACATGCATAATGTTTTGACAGTGAAGGTTTGTGTAGTTTGACCTATCGTAGTCATTGAAGGAATACTTTAAATGATTAATGTCTCGACTTAAGGATAAATGAATGATGAGGTCAAAGGTCTTTTTTAAGCCAATACTTCATTATATAGAAAATTAAACATAATTGAATGGAACGCTGCAATCTACAGTGTCCATTTATGGACACACACACACTCTCTCTCGGGGTGTGTGTGTGTGTGTGTGTGTGTGTGTGTGTGTGTGTGTGTGACTTTTCTGAACATAACTAACTCAGAATGCACTCTTCGTTGACAGGGTCTTGGTTAAACATCCTATTTTTATATTAAATCTAAAAATCTAAATTTAATGTGATTTGCCAAACTTTGTTCAATATATATGATTATCTTTTCATGTAAAATAGAGGTTTCATTATGACATGTTCATACAATGCATCATGTCCTTGCTCCTATTCATACTTGTCACCATTGTCCCTGATCCTTCCCTCTCACACTGGTCCCTTTCTCAAATAGTTGCACTTTATTGTCATGATCTATGTGTGTGTTGGGTTGGTCAGTAGGTATATTAATTATCTTAGCATGTAAAATACCAGGTTTCATTCTAACATATACATGCATCTTCACATAGTGGATCACCGTACCATTGAAGGAATAAGATGGCTGTCTGTTCCTTATATATTTAATAGATGTGTTTCTTCTAATGATGTAATTTTACTAGTTCTTCAGATATGATAGATATTAATCCTGTGTCAATTTATTCTTAGAGATTTTCTTCCATTCTGTGTAATAAATAGAATACCTCAGCCTCCAGACTAGCTGGAATTGGAGGACTGTGCCACCACCTCTAGCGTCAACGTTTGTCATTATATTGTCAGTCTATTACTTTATTTTCCTTGAAAATGGAATTGGTTTCATAGCCTTGTGGTATTGTTTCTGTGCAAGTCCCCTTGTTGCACCATATTTCACTAACTGATTTTTAGATGTTAAGCTAAGATAGAATCCCAAAGCCTAGCTGGTCGTG
This sequence comes from Jaculus jaculus, assembly GCF_020740685.1. Taxonomy (NCBI): domain Eukaryota; kingdom Metazoa; phylum Chordata; class Mammalia; order Rodentia; family Dipodidae; genus Jaculus; species Jaculus jaculus. The sequence continues at coordinate 105,777,964 of NC_059111.1, read as the reverse complement.
TGTCCACAAATAATCTAGTCCTTGGTGGATGAGCCTCAGCCTCAGCTGAGCCAGCCTTCACATCTGTGGGGACATGTTTTTATGACCCCAACAGTTCACCAGTCCACCTTACCCTTACTTCCTGCAGGGACAGGTCTATGAATCGAGCAACAGTGAAAGATCAAGGCTTCCAAGCTCTTCTTTGGGTATTCCCTCACCCCTGTGTAAGCATGCATCATAAATAACCAGAGGCACATATCTTTTCAAACCTTCTAGACATCCCCTCTCACCAGGCTTCCCATGTCCAGTCTGTCTCCTGGCCAGTACCACTGCTTACCTGGCAGCATTGAATGCTACTGCTTAGTTTTGATTCATTAAAATAAATTAGTACACACATATGCAATAGTGATGTAGGTGATTAGTACTCATTGATTGGACATAAGAACTCTTCAGTGGGGAAGAACTCATATCTGGCTCTGGGAACCAAGCTGAGGACAGGAAACCAAGAGGCTCCCAAGAGAACCTTGGAAGTGTTCTTTAACTAAGAAGTGCAGACATACACATCAATAAGCCTTGCTAATAACTAGGCATATCATCTTTAGTTCAGACCGTTCTTATCTTTGGTTTGTGACTCTGTTCTGTCTTTACAGATGGTGGAGAACACTGTTGAAAACAAGGATACATCAACACATCAAGAATAGAGAGCCTACTGCCTATATGACATGGGTCACCTCCACCTCATCTGCTGGGTTCCAGTAGCTGACACAAATACTGCCCTCAATTCTAGCCTGAAACCCAGTTCCAAGGAGATGTCTACAGACACTGCACTGAAAGCTCATCAAAACAGTGATCCAGAGGCTACAGAGAAAGCAACACTAAATCAGATCCCTATCATGACTCACAAGGCCCAGGGAAGAGGGTGCAGAGAGATTGTAAGAACCTCAAGACAGGTGGGACTAGCCCGAGGTGCTGTAATCCCAGAGACTGATGGAGGCCTTTTGGGCCCCACAATGAATACCAATAACCCACTGGAGAGGACCCTCAGCAGAATTGGGGTGGCAGTAAGGGAGCCTGAGAGTACAACCATTCATTTAAAAAAAAATCAACAAATAATAAAACAATTGAAGTGAAATTCACCCTCAGTCTCCGAACCTATGTACAATGTACCCTGATTATAGACCTCTCCACTACTGGGCTTAGTCACCCTCCCTCCAACCTCCACAGAACCCTTTACTCACAATTAGTTGCTCTAGTACTCATGACATTATTTTTCTCTCCAACATCATCCATGACACTTCTTTTTGGCAGGTTCCATGAAGATGGCACCATGTGCCCTCTGTAAGGCCCCTCTTGTTAAATAAGAAGACCTGAGAATAGGCTACATCCAGGGAGAGCCAACAGGGTTAGCCCTCTGTAAAACTGGTCTGGGTGGCTCTCTCATGACCTGTGTGTTAAGTTATGAGGCTTAGCTCTTGCTGCGATTTCCTTGTGCATTTACTTTTTAGCCTCACCAAAATGATGTTTTGGTTAAAAAAAAAAAATGCTTTGAAAGACATAAGGAGTCTTGGCATTTGCTTCACGGATTCCTCAAGTTCTGTTATTATTACCCCTTCTCACAACCTTCTTCCAAACTTGGGCTAGATTTAGCATATCAACTGTGGATCAGTGTCCCTACCTTATAGATAGCTCTCTGTGGATCCATAAGGAATATTCATCACACTTTCCTCTATGGTGTTCAGCCAACATGTTGCCTCACTTTATATCCAACATATTTATTTATTCATTTACTTAGTAGTTCTAGTGAACAAACACAAAGTGGAACACATGCCACATGAGTGTTCCACCACTGAACTACAACCCTTGTTGTATCTAATTTGTTTTTGGTGCATGTAAATATTTAATTCCTAAACACTTGAAGTCTAAGGAAGGTTATGTTTTCCCTTTCTGAAACTTTGACTTAACTCTCTTCCTCAGTCTGAAAGCTCACCCGAGATTATAAAAGTGAAACAAAGATTATGCGTAAGTCTTTAGACCTTTTCAGATTTAGACCTTCCAGTTCCTCCTATCAATTCAAAATGTAGAAGGGTCTCTTTTTCCAAGCAGCATCTCACTGTCAGATCCTCAGCTCAGGCCCAAAGGCAGAAACCTCATTGACTCTAACAGTTCTCTGCATATCAGCTTCTTCTAGCTAGTGTCCTCCAGTTTATTAGCCTTCTTAGCTTCCGCAGATTCTGATGTCTTTAAATGTATAATGTGTGATTCTGTTTTACTTGTTGTGAATGTTAAAACAAGGTAAAGTGTCCAGAGAAGAAACCTGTACATAATACAGAACAAAAACGAATAGTATATTTAGAAGTTACAACGAAATATCTCTTAAAACTTAATGTCAGTTAATTCATCATTATATTTCATCTACTGAAATAGCAAAATAAAATATACTGTTTCCTGCTATTTTATATGAAATCGACAAGTACATTTTAAAAATTAATACAGTGCTAAAATTAGAGTACCAAAGAATTCCTAAATGTCATCACTGTAGAGTTATGATAATATTGGGAAAATAAAATCTAAGTAGAAAAGTATGTCTGAATAAATTTTCACATATTTATCCAACTATCAAAATTATCTGCATGATATTTTTCAGGATATTTATGATACCATTGAAAAACATTTATATTATTATCTTCATTATTATAGTTGGTTTTATAATTATTCTTTTTTTGATTGACAAATTTAATTGCATATATTAATGGAATTACTTAAGGTCTATGCATGCAACAAAATCTGCCATACACTGATCAAATTCAAAATTTAGTATTCACTGTCATCTCCTCCTCGCAATCTCTATTGATTACTTTTCTATATTAAGGCCAACTCTTCTAGCTTCCATATTCAAGAGAGAGGAAATACTAGGTTATTTCCCTTAACAGTATATCTACCAGATTCATCCACTTTAATACAAATGAAAATACCTCATTCATTTTAATAACCAAATAAAATTTCAAATGGTTGCATGTGTTTGGCAGTGGTGAATTGGCTTATCTTAGGTCACTCTTCCCTACAGTGTCTCCCCCTGTGGTACAGAAAAGGTCCCCATGGAGCCTCTATAGGATCACAGATTCATCCTGCTCACAAGGGTTCCTTCCTCACTGCCTGATCGCTTGCCAAAGGTCCGACCTCTAAAAACCATCCCATGGTGATCTAGGGTTTCCGCATGTGACTTGAGTTGAAGAGCCTGTTTCTGAATTGTGCACAGTTGTAGTGTCTCTCAACAGATGGCTCAACATAGCTGTTGCCTCCTGAAACTTGAAAGCAAGTTGAGAATAGCATGTAATGCTTAAACTTGATAGGAGACTGGTGGAACCATGCTCATTCTGAGGGCAGTGAGCTCCTATCCAGAGCACAATCACACTGCAGCCACTTTCCTAAAGTGGAGCCAAGGCTGTGGTTCATAATCATCCTGGCTTCCAGGTCAGGTTTGCCACCTACTGAAAAATAACTGGATCTTGGAAACAAAGGGCCGACTTGGTGGAGTTCATCATAGAACAGGATGGAGAAAAAGTTCATGGCACAATCATTCAACATGAGAAAGTAGCACAATTATCACATAGAACCTTATGATGGTTAAATTGTAATATATATGTATAAAGTGTATTACAAGTACTCAAAGTATCAAAATTAATTTTCACTCTACTTATTTTACATTAGCACTTAAAATAAGCATTGTTTATAATGCTGTATGCTCATGTACAATTAGCCTTGCTATATAGAAAGATTGAGAAGGAGAATATTCATTTAGTCTTAAAGAAACTTTGTGTAATTTATTTAATTAAGAGTAAGAATTTCAGTGAAATCTTTAGCACAAAATTTTTATTATGTCAGAAATATTTGTTACATGACAAGATTAAAGAGTTTATCACAACAGATTTTAATTATTCATTTTTTTTTATTCCCATAACATAGAGTTCAACACTAATGGCTAAACAAGGCACACAACTAGAGTTAGCTGTAGAACATGACCCACTTCACCAGACGTAGTAAAATTGTGTGGAGTGATTACTACGAACAGGTACATCATGCTAAGTCTTATTCCCTTCACCTCAGACTTCTTTACCTTAAAGGTCTCTCACGTGCTTCTGAGATTGCTTTACAATAAAGGAATGATGATTGAGAGTGACAACAATTTGATCACATATAACGTCTTAACTCACTGACGCATACCCTCCTTATTCAAGGAGCACTGTGTGGGCACTAAAGCATTAGCAGCTGCAAGGCTCCAGGTACGTACTCCGCTGCTGCTCTCCCTTCCCTGCGGGGTTTGCTTAGTAAGCAGGGATGGAGGACACAGGGAGGGAGGACACCTTGAATTAAGGAAGGGTCCCTGCAAAGGACTGGATTTTTTTTTTTTTTTAGTTTATTTTGAGGAACCTTCACACTTATTTCTACAGTGGCTACCTCAGTTTTTATTTCCGCCAACAGTCATTGAAGGTTCTCATTTCCCCACATCCTTGACTGCCTCCCTTGTCACTTGATTAGTTGATGGTCGTCCTTAAAATGGGAAGCCTTCCCAGGAACTGATGACATCCTCTGTGCCTGTCGAAGCTTCCTTGGGCTTTGAAAAGCTCAAAGTTTCCCATCAGGTTGACATGATGTAAAAGGACAGAAGGAATTTTGTAAAGGTTTAATTTTGAGGCTTTACCCAGAGTTATTTGAGTGGAGTTTTCTCCCTCTGATGGTGACAAGGAAAGACTCAGGTGGCAATGTTTCATTTCTGGCTATAACCAACTTAGTTATGGGGTTAAATGAAACCGACCACTGATATAAGAAGTTAATAACAGTGCCACTGTGCAGGGGATTCAACACATGATCATGATCATATTTTTTTATTCCCAACCTGTCTTTCAGAAAGTGAAAGAGGATTCAGAACCCCTTCCTAAACAACATGCAGGACAGGAGGAGGACCATTAGGATGGGCAGAGTGATCTAGATTTCAGACTTCCCAGAAAGAAATGCAAAAGAATATGAGGCAAGAGTTATGCCTTTCAGTATAAGTGCCATCCAAGAACTGAGAATTTTATACTCACTACATGAAACACATGGATGGTAATGCTTACCTTTGTATGACTGGAACAAAAGAACAGACCAGAAATAGCTTATGGAAGGAAAGCTGCTATTTTGCTTTACATTTTCTAAGATAAGCCTCACTGTGATGGGGAGAGGGTGGAAAGAGAAGGAAGTGAATTCAGCCTCATGAATCACCAAGGCAAAAGCAGGAAGTTTGATTTCCCTAGCCACCTAAGGATGCTGGCCTACAGAATTTCAAGGCAGGTCATGAGAGACATGCCTCCTCCAGCAAGGCTCCACCTCACAAATGCTCCACAATATTTTCTAAATTGCTGCCAGATTGGGGACTGAGTATTCACACATATGAGCTTCATATCTTTTATATATATATATATATATATATATATATATATATATATATATATATATATATATATATATATATATAAAGAACATGGCACTGTTCACTTCCCTTTGACAATGCATTTTTAAATTTGTGATGTTTGGGCTGCATTACACATATGACTTCTCATCCATGCTCTATTGGTGCTAGAGGTTTGTTTCCTAAATTCTGGCAGCTTTGAATTATTCTATTTTATGTAATTTCTGATCATTTTTGAATGTATAACATACACTTATTATACATCACATTAATAATTATATTCTCAAAAGGAACTTAGAATAAACAAATCCTCCACTGGCTATCTTACAAGTATGCTGCATGGAAGAATTTCTCATAGACAAGCTTCTGGTATTCCAGTATTTCCATTCCAGTAACCACCTTGCTAATTTCTGAGTACCATTGGATATGTTTATGTGTGAGTGTGAGTTAATCTGCACTTCAGGAAAAACCATGCTGGGGTGCAGGCCATGATTGACAGCCACTCTGTAGCTGTTACAGCTATTACACATGGGACTGGCAGCAACCTCCATGCTTATTCCTCATGGAAACGATACTGACGTCTGCCTTTAGTTTATGGCACAATCATATCTGTTTAACCATCTAAGGCACTTGAAAATCTTCTAACACAGGAATAAATATGACAAATACAATGCTGGAGCAGAAGGCGAGGAAAAAACTGTCATCACACGAATCACCATTACAGCTTTTGTAAAGCCATATTTCTTACTCAGCTCAGGCTGTCCTAACACCATAACTTGGACTAGATGGTTTAGATAATGCAAATTTACTACGCAAAACTACAGACATATAGCATATTTTTGAATAGAAGTTTATAATGAGATTATATATTTATGAGGTAAACCTTAAAACAAATATAACTTGGCTAATTCATGATATGGCTAAGATTAAAAGCTTGTAATGTGTCAGATGAAAAAAATAAATGATATAAGTGTAACAGGAAGAGATAATGATCAAATTTTCATATTTAAGGCTCTCTTCTAGGTACTTAAGATGAATTCACTCATTTTATCCTCTCAATAATGTCAAGAGACAGCCACTGTTACTACCAATGACTGCTTTCAAAGGTAAAATTTTAAGAAAGAAACTAAATTACTTGTCTCAGATGACTCAACAAGAAAGTGGGAAAACTGAATTTCCATACTCTTGCTCCAGAGCTACGAAGCATGATTTTGTTTGGGTGTTAAGTGATTTCTATTAGCACTTTCTAATAATTATGCAGAATAAGTTCTACAGTTGTAAGAATCTTATATTATTCAATCCTTAGGATGAAACAAACAAACAAACAAACAAAAACCCCGAGTTCTCATCACATCATTATCCCAACCACTTCTCATGTCCTGCATTCTATAGTAAGTATGCTTTTGATATTGATTTATGTGGTTTGGTGTTTTCTAGGACTTTGAAGTTTTTTTATGCCTTCTCTGTATATGGTTATTGTGATCTGCTACTTGTAGGCACTTGAGGTTGATTATTTTATTCTTCTGTGTGGAAAATTTCCTGAAATACTCTCTGTAGATTGGGTTTTGTATTCATATACTTGTAAAGCTGAGTTTTGTCATGGAAAGTTTTTCTTTCACCATCTATTATGATGGAGACTTTTGATGGGTACAGTAGTCTGGGTTGGAAGCCATAGGTTCTTAGATTTTGCAGTATTCCATTCCAGGCTCTTCTGGCTTTCAGGGTTTCCATTGGGAATTCTGAAGTAATTCTGATGGGGTTACATTTAAATGTAATGTGTTGCTTTTCCCTAGCTGCTTTTAGGATTTTCTCTTTGGTGTCAATGTTTAGAGTCTTAATAACAACATGTCTTGGAGAGTTTCTCTTTAGGTCTTGTCTCTTTGGAGTTCTATTAGCTTCTTGTAACTTGCTGGGCATTTCTTTTGATAGTGTGGAAAAGTGTTCTTTGATAATTTTGTTGTATAATTTCTTCATAACTTTGGTCTGAATTTCTTCCCCTTCTGGTATTCCCATGATCTGAATGTTAGGATGCTTAAGGCTATCCCACAGTTCCTTCATGTTCTGTTCACAGAAATTTTTGAGCTTATTGAAACATTTGGAGTCTCAAACTATTTCTTGTGTTTTGTCTTCCAGATCTGAGTTTCTATACTCTGCATGGTTGACTCTATTCTTGACAGCTATTATAGAGTTTTGGTCTTGTTCAATTTGGTTTGCATTTTCTACTTTTTTTTTTAAATCTATTTATTTGAGAGCAACAGACAGAGAGAGAAAGAGGCAGAGAGAGAGAGAGAGAGAGAAAGAGAGACAGAATGGGCACGCCAGGACCTCCAGCCACTGCAAACAAACTCCAGACGCATACACCCCCTTGTGCATCTGGCTAATGTGGGTCCTGGGGAATCCAGCTTCGAACCGGGGTCCTTAGGCTTCACAAGCAAGTGTTTAACTGCTAAGCCATCTCTCCAGCCCTGTTTTCTACTATTTTTTATGCATAGTTTCCATGCCTCTGTCAAGTTCCCTTTTCACATCATTTTCTGATTTTCTTGATGCTTCTTGAAATCCATTCTTGCATTGCTTTATGTCTTCATTGAGCTTAGCCAGCTGGTATTGAGGTCCTCCTTTTATCACTCTCCTTCATACCCTTTAACTGTCCTTGGAGCCCTTCCAGGTTCTTATCTACTGGGTCTTGCCTAGTGTGGAAAGCATTCATATGATTATCAGCTTTTTTGCTTTTTGCAAGCTCTGCTATTGGCTTGGTCAGGGTTGCATAGCTTATATCTTCATTTTGGGGTTCTGATCGTAGTGTCTCATCTGTTGTTTTTTAAATATTTTATTTATTTGAGAGGGAAACAGACAGAGAAAGAGAGAATGGGCACACCAGCGCTTCCATCCACTGCAAAAGAACTCCAGATGCATACACCATCTTGTGCATCTGGTTTATGTGGGTCCTGGGAAATCAAAGCAGGGTCCCTTGGCTTTGCAGGCAAATGCCTCAACTGCTAAGCCATCTCTCCAGCCCCCTCTGCTATGTTTTGATTAGAGTCATCCATTGTAGGACTGGGTGGTCTTATTGAATTTACTTGCATTTGAGTTTTCATATTATCCCTTTTGTGTTGTGGTCTGCCCATCATAGAGAACAAGCCTTATTTAATTTAGCAAGAAACTGTAATCTACCCTTGAAGTGTGTACAGTGGTTATTCCCTTTTCTAGTTGCTTCCACTAGTTTTATGGTGATAATTGGGCCTTCTTCTCAGAGGGGGGCCAAGGACCTGACACAGAAGCTTGTTGTTCCTGGAACTTGGGGTATTGTAGGGCATGGTCAGGTGGCCCAAAATGGACAGGGACTGGTGGTGGCCAGTGGGATGGCATTAGGGAGCCTGGAGGAGTGGGTGGAGCTAATCTGGTTTTCCTGGGTTCAAACAGGGGTGGGGCCAGCAGCAAGTAGGATGACAGTCACATAGGGCTGGGGGAAGGAGGGAGTGATGTGGAGGTTGCACGGGGCAAGGAGAATGGAATGTAGGTTGCCAGGGAGGGGAGAGTGGGAAGAGAGTCAGTCCCCAGACAGTTAGCTTGTCTAGTGCCAGAAGACACTACATTGGTGCCTGGGTGAAAATGTAGAATATCCCAGTACTTAATCATATACAAACCTGAGCATTAAATATTACCATATATAATTTCTGAAAATTCAAGTGTTATAGTTATCCAGTTCTTCACTGTATAATAAAATCTCATTCAAATAAAATGATGACATGACCCTTGTTAATATTTACTATTTCAGTTTCCTAATCCAGATCTCTGTCTATGCTACTCCTCATGGATCAGGATAGAGGACAATGTCAGTTGTCCTGCACGCATTAATTAGAATCCCAAATTGTCACATATCCTCACTAACCTGGATAGAGACTGCATGGGTTACCAGGTTGTTTTCTGATGTTCCCCCTTTACAGAGTCTGAGGAAAAGTAACTGTCCTTTTTTCTTCTCTCTTATACTTCTTTCCATCTCATCTCTCGTTTTATCTTCTCTTTATTTGTCTTATTCCTTTCCCTTCTTCCTTTTCCAAGCTATTACTAATTTACTCTGACATGTTTACTATGTGTTAAATATGTACACACACACACACACACACACACACACACACACACAGTGTCTAAGACAAAGAAGAATATTTTTCATTCTTTTTCAATTATGGAATAAATTATCATGCAAGGTGGTCTTCTGTGTGGAAACCTAACATGGGTTTTCAAAATTAATGTATAATTTTCATGTTTTGTTCTTCCATGTACATATTTTTATCATGTATCTTCAGTACATTTAAAATTAATTCACAAATTTAAAACGAGCTCTAGCTTGAGACACATAAAATTAGAAAACCTGGAAAGTTATGCATTCATTTACCTGTGAAACAACAGAGAAATAGAGATCAGGATTTAAGAAATAATTTTGATTAACAAATTACTAAGTTAAAAATTCTGGGCAAGAGAGATGGCTCAGTGATTAAAGCACCTGCCTGCAAAGTCTAACAACCCAGATTTGATTCCTCCTACCCATTTAAAGCCAGATTAAAAAATGTCACATGTACCTGAGCTAATTTGCAAGGGCTAGGGGACCTGGTGCAACCATTCTCTCTGCCTGTCTCTCTTCTCTCAACCTCTCTCTGCTTGCAAATAAATAAATAAAAATAGACACTTTTTTTTTAATTCCAATACTTCTTATCAGAATAAAAAGAACATTTTTATAACAAGAAAAAATCCTCCAAAATATTTGCAAAAAGGAAAGTTAATAATTTTCAACTTCAATAATAAATTAAGAAATTGTATTAAACATTAAGTGATGATATTTCATTACAGAGATAGAAATATATATGTATCAGGATTTATTGCAGTCATTAAACAATGCATTAAAGTTACATTAAAGAACTTAGTTTTTCTTCATCTAAAGCCTGAAATAGACCAAACATTAAACTCAAAATCTTCCCTCAAGGTATATTTAAACAAAACCTTCATATCGTTGGAGAATAACCAATAGGAATTCTTAAAAAAATATTTTACTGGAGGACAGATGATTAGCAAAAGCACATTCTTGAGGCTAGAAAGCAACAATAAGAACAAGTGACCTGACATTAGGTTGTGAATAACAAAATTCCAAAAGCAGTGAGGATGGATGCCAGCAAATAAGAACAAATAATTTAATAGCAAGTCTAATATTTTAAATTTGTAGATGAGTGATATTTTAATACTAAATATCTTACATAAAGTTTGTATAGAAGTCCTTCTTGTTAAATTAAATCACGACTATCTTGCTACACATTATAGTCAGTGACATATTCTTACAAGAAGCATTTTCTGTTAAGGAAGAAATAAAAAATTCTGACAAAATTAAGTTTGTGTGTGTGTGTGTGTGTGTGTGTGTGTGTGTGTGTGTGTGTGATTTTTTTTTTTTTTGAGGTAGGGTCTTACTGTAGCCCAGGCTTACCTGGAATTGACTATGTATATGTAATCTCAGCTAGCCTCGAACTCAAAGCAATCCTCCTACCTCTGTCTAGAGTGAGTGCTGGGATTAAAGGCAGGCACCACCATGCCTGGCTGAAAGTTATATTTTAAGTCATGAACATATTAAATATATAAATCATAACTTATATAACAGATGAACATGTATGTTCTCCCCAGGCTGCTCCCTGGAAGGCCTGTACTGGTTGTTCATGTCACCTTGGCCTGACCTTCTCACACTAGCTGTGACCCTGCACAGCTCCAGCCCTCCCCTGAAACCAGTGCACCAGACCATAGGGAATGAAGGGAGATACCTGGGAACTATACAAGATCAGAGAAACTCTTCCACACAATACCCCTCTCCTGGTAACCATCTACAGACTCATGGACAATGGGTTAGTCATATTCAATAAATGAACAAGCAAATAAAAAGAGAAGAAAAGAAAAGATCCCATTGACATGGCAAAAATTCAAAAAAGTCCTCTACAAAATTAAGTCCAAGAAAGGAGAAGACCTAAGTTTATTTCAGGGTTCTGTTCTTTCAACCTTTTCAAAGATGTTAAATATTTTAGAAAGGAGGAAGTGTCAGACAACATACTAGTAATGATATCTGAGTCATAAACAAATTACAAAGTGTGAGCTTTCTTTCCATAGAGCCCATATATATTGGCTTCATATAGGCCTGTTTGCCTTAGCACTGCCATCTCCAGATGTATTCTCAGCAACAAGGGTTGGGGTCTGGAAGGTGGTGTCAGGATGAAATTAAAAAAAAAAAAAAATGTAATACAATGCTTATCTACAATATGAAAGCCATAGCAGTAGTTCATAGTTCTTACAAAAATATATTTCAGAAAGGATTCCATTATGTAATGTTTAGCACTGTGGTTTCTGAAAAATAGATTACTTTATGATTATTTCTGTGAACATGACCTTGTCTTTTTGTTTTACTTTTATTTTTATTATTTTTTTATCATTGTAAAATCTTACCCTCACTACACATAAAAACAGAAATGGTCAAAAGGATAAAGTTGATGTGAAAAGAAGGAAGGAAGGTACCAGGGGAGGAAAAATGGTGGGGAAGTGGGGAAGTGGGATAGGACTGAGGATGGGAATCAACCAAAACAAATTCTATTTGAAAAATATGAGAATGAAGGCTGGAGAGATGGCTTAGTGATCAATGCATTTGCCTGCAAAGTCAAAGGATCCTAGTTTGATTCTCCAGGACCCACATAAGCCAAATGCCTCTCTGCCTTTTACTCTCTAATGAATAAATAAATAAAATATAGTTTAAAAAATACCAGAATGAATGTCACTTAAGTCAGTGTAGGTCACTTAAAAAACATTCACAAAATCCATAGCTTTCTCTTTCTTCTTTACATTCATCTTTCACATAACTATCTATTGCCAGTAACCCCAACTCCCAATCTTTAAACATGCACACAGAGAAAATTGAGAGCTATAACAGGATACTATATATTTACATTTGTATAATTACTTTAAATAGAACCATAATGCATGCCATATACATTTCTGTTCATAGAGGGCTATTTCATGCTTTTAAGGACTTTTATACTATTTGAAATATTCATATCCCATAATTTGCTGCCCATTTTCCTACTGACAGTCTTAGTACTTTTCTATTTTTTTGATATTATAGATAATAGTGCAATAACATACTTATAATTTTGCATTCATGTATATTTATGAGTATTTTTGTAGAATAGACCTAAGTATGCACATTTTCAGATTTGACAGATTACTGTCAACTTGTCAACCTCAAAAGCAGTATGGGTTTGTACTTCCATCAGTTGAATATGAAAGTACCCACGTTACCAGACTATTTTTTACTACTGTAATTCATTGTATTTCCATTCCCATTTCCATAATCTAATTATTTTAAGTTGAAAGCTTATAATCACATATATTTAATTTATTGATTAGTAATTAGAATGACGCTTATTCTTATTGACCAAAAGATTTTAACTAGTAATCTTGTTTATCTACTTTTTAAAAGTTTCTATTGTTATCTTCAGGCATTGTACATTACAGAAACTTCATTTTTATATGTTTTATTTTATTTATTTGAGAGAGACAAAGAAAAAGTGGGCATGCCAGGACCTCTAGACATTACAAATGAGCTCCAGACACACACGTCGTCCTGCGCATCTGTCTTATGTGGGGACTGGGCAATCCAAGCTGGGTCCTTAGGCTTCACAGGCATGTGTCTTAACTGTTAAGCCATCTCTCCAGCCTTTTATAAAGTATATTTTATTTTCATATACTTCTAATAAGTCATAAACCCTTCAGTGCCACTTCTGTCCTTTGTTCATTCCTTCCTTTCTTTTACCTGCTTGTAATGAACTTCGTGTTGGCCATGTACAGATATGTGAGCAGCCCAATCCTTCCTTTTATATGAAACTCACTTCAACATTTTGTCCAACTGAGATAGGACACAGTGCAGAATACTTCTCTATCTCCTCTGCTGCTGCTTCTGGCATGCCACTCCCATTGTCATTAGGGTGTCACCTTCAAGTGCTGTCTTCCAGACTGCAAATTCTGCTCCGACCATCCACAGGCGGAGAGTTAGCCAAGGGGACAAGGAACCGTAGCTGCAGATCCAGGTCAGACTGTGGCACACAGGAAACGCTCAACCCTGGAATTTCCACTGTTAACATAGAGTCAAGAGCAACGACGGCTGGAGAGATGGTTCAGAGGTGAAGGTGCTTGCATGCAATGCATGATGATTAGCGTTCAATTTCCTGGTACCCATATAAAGCCAAATGAACAAAGTGGCACAAGCATCTGGAGGTGGTTTGTCTTGGCATGAGGTCTTAGAGTTCGCATTCTCTGTATGTATCTCTCTGATTTTCTCTGCTCACCAATAAATAAATCTAATTTTAAAAGAGAAACTATTCGGTATCGAATGCCAGCCTAGCCCTTTCACTGGTCGTCATGTCAACCATCAGTTGACTTTACCTGAAAAAAAAATTCAGAATACAAAAGAAACACAGGAGAATGGACGGGAACACACCATCGATGATGGTATTTCAGGCGGTACAGTCAACAGCCCCAAAGGCCAGGACTTTGAGTGAACAAATGCTTCATGTGCTGTACTATGGAAAGGCCAGTTCGAAGTGCATTCCATTTTACCTTGTGCTTTAAAACATCTCTCCAATACATTTCTGCCACAGCATATTTTTTTTTAAATGTTCCCATACTTTTCTCTTGTTTCTGGTAATAGTTTTCATCTGCATTTTTCAATGCCATTTCAAAAATACTTTACCCTAAAACACAAGGCAGGTAATAAGAAAAAAAATAATAATTTCCTAAAAGAACTACTCTTTGTCTCACTGCTTATATACCCTGCCTCTTTCAATTTCCTACATGTCTTAAGTTAAGAGAGGAATTATTTCATTGGAAAATTGACATTTTGTTCTCAGAGCTATTTTAAAATAATTTTATATGTATTCAACCTTGCTTTTCCCCTCTCTACAACAATGCTGACATTGTTCTGTGTTCTCCCAACTTTTACCACTTTCATGATGTTATTATCAGTATGCAGAGGATAATATTTTTTTTTCAATTTGAGGGAAATGATTCGGGACATTATATTAGATTTTAAGCATCTTACTCTTCTCACATGTTACTAACCAAGAGCATTTCCAAAGTATCATCCAAATTATTCCTTAGCATATACCATACTTTATAATAATCAACAATTTATTTTCATTCAGATACTTTGTCTATAGAAAAGATGAAGCAATATGCATTTTATTTCAATGTAAATGTATTTTAAACTAGATAGTTTTAAGGTAGCTTTATGTATATATATATATGTTCATATATATATATATGAACAGATAAAGTCTGCTTCCAGTTTCAAGAACAAGCCACAGACCTCACATCTACTATGAAAGCAGTTCCTTTTATTATTTTATTAGGTTTTTAGAAGTAGGGTTTAGGTATAGCCCAGGCTGACCTGGAATTCACTCTGTCATCTCAGTCTGGCCTCAAGTGCTAGGATTAAAGGCATGCACCACCTTCTTTGGCCAGTTTCATCATTTAAACAAGTATAAGTTAAGGTAAACATTATTCAGATGATGCAGTTGTTTTCATACTTAATGAATTTGAACACACATATATTTATGACATATTTTTAATTTAAAATCATAAAAAGATATTGATGTGCTTTATAAATTTTCTTATAGCTCTATTGATTTCTTAATATCTCTAGACCTTTATTTTTACTATAGAATTTGCAACATCAATCCCTCATATATGATATGCCAGTCAATACTACCACTTTGTCTACTTAATTTAATTTAACTTATGTGATTTAATTTAGCACTTTTTTACATGCAGTTCCTTTATCAAACATTGAAAGGTTTTTGAGAACCTAGATAATCCTTTAACTGTCACTGAATCTGGAAGCAACAAGAGACGGAAACTTTGGTCTGTGACATCTCTCAGGGTAAGATCTCTGTGTTGTGACTGAATGTGAAAATTTCCCTGTAGACTCATGTGTTTGAACACTTGGTCTCCATGTGATGGTGCTATTCAGAAAGGCCTTTGGAGCCCTTTGAAAACGTGGTTCACTGGAAGTCGGTTTTGAGGTTTTCTAGGCGGCCCATTTTTCTGTTCATTGTCTGCTTGTGAACTCTGGCTACAATGTGACCAGTGGGCCTGCAGCTATGGAGTGTTTACCCTTGAAAATGTTAGTCAGAATAAACCAGTTCCTTCCTTAAGGAGCATCTTGTCAGGTAATTTATAACAGAGAAAGTAAAACAATCTGCCTGTCAAAAGTCCTTGTATGATCTCATGCCTGACCTAGAAATCAGTGGTCACGTGTCTCAACTATGTTCCGTTTCTGAAGGAGCCAAGATGTTTTCCTAACTGTCTTTGCAACTGCAGTCTCTTAGCTGTAGTGAGTGATACTTAAAGCCACCTAATGACCTGGCCAACAGTCTGATAGGTGCTATCATTTAGATATTCGAAACGATCGGCAGGTATTGCACTGTGGATTCAGTGTACAATTCCTTTCCTTTTTAAATAAAGAGAAAAAGTTTATTTGGGCTCAGAGTTTTGGGAGGAAGTTCCATTTCATGTTAGTTGACATATTGTTTCTGGGCTTAAAGTAAAGCAATACATCATGGCTGGGTTGTTTGGGGAAGTAAGGCACCCTTTGGGGGCATGGAATAAAAGAAAGAGGAAGAGGCAAAAGTCCAGGAATTCCCTTTATATAGCCAGTGTCTCCATGACCTCCCTGGAAGCTACTGGCACCAAGCTGAGAGCAAGTGTTTAGCAGGACTCACTCCTATGAGGACACTCCTGATCCAAACTGAAGAGCAGAGATGAGGGGTGGCTGAGAGAGGAAAGGGTCCTCAAAACGTGGTAATAGTTATTACCTGTTTGCGGACTCCTACCGTAGACTGGACATCTAGAGGACTAGGAGCACAGATGCTTAGCTGAGCCAGTGTTTGCTTATGTTGTAGAGGACATTTCATATTACCCTTGGAAGGTACTGTGGATTTCTTACCCCAAGCCATTCTTCTACCTTTCTGGATGTCATGGTCAGTTATGAGTTTTTCTTATAGTTGATACTACAGAAGAACAGTTTAAATGTGTATTTGTAGTTTATATTTCTTTCTCAGTGAATATAAATACATAAATTTTAAATCTTTTACTGGTATTCCATTTCTTGGCAGTGCTAGTGATATAATTTAGGGCTTTGTGCATGCTAGGCAATTACCATGCCATTAAACTACATACTCACTACTTCTTCTCTATCTATCTATCTATCTATCTATCTATCTATCTATCTATCCATTATCTACCTATTATCTACCTATCATCTATCTATTATCTATCATTCATCTATCTATTTGTCATCTACCAATGATCTATGTATCAACCATCCAGCAATCTTCTGTCATTTATTTATTATTATTTTGAGACAAGAAATTGCTGAGGAACACTGTGTCATTCTGAGGAGTGACAGTCACCTTCTTTTGAATTGTGTCTCTCATTGAGATGGAGCTCACTAGTTACACTAGATTTGTTTGACAATGATATAAAGGGCTACACCTTTCTCTGTCTCCCAAGTATTAGAATTACAACTGCATTCCTGCATTTTCAACAAACTCAGAAACTCATTCTTGCAAGGCAAGCACTTTACCCACTGAGCTGTCTCCCAAACCCTGGATTTCATGTGTTTTATCCTTCCATTATCAGTTATATGTGTGTGTATATATACATATACATATACATATATATACACACACATATAAATACATATATATATATGAAGTAATATATATATATATTACTTCAGGTTGTATGTATGGTCCATTTTAGTTGTTTCATTTTTCTTGTATATGCATCTAATACTTATCACTATCTACTTTCAAATAATATTGTACTATTTAATATGTTTCAAAAAAATCTTAAAGTAGCATATTTCCATTCAAAGAACCAATAATTTTATAATCCTTTTCACACATATGGCATAAAATTCAGAATACAATATTACATTTTTAATTTAAACAGGCAGTTATCATTAGGGGATTTTTACATATGACAACTGTATTTATTTTATTTACTATGTTTCATACCTTTGTGTATGCCTGGATTTCAATTCCCCATTATTTCATTTCTATATGAAAAATTTCCCTTAACATTTTTGTGTTTCAAGTGTGAACATGATGAATCATTTTAGCTATTGAGTATATGAAGGTATATCAGCTTGCATTGGAGAAATGTAGTTATCTGAATATAGAACTCTACATTTGTTTTCTTTCTTGTACTTTAGAGATACCACTAGACTTGCAGACTGGTCTTTCAAGTGAGAAGCTTACTTCATGCTGACTTATCTATGTGCTGCTTATTTTCCCTTTGACTACATTTTCCTTTTGACTACATACTGATTCAAACCTGCTTCTAACCATATTTTTTATGATATCCTGCCTAGTATTTTTGTTTTGAGATGGGGATTCATTTATCCCAGACTGGCTTTGAATTCACTATGAACCTGAACCTGGTCTTGAACTATTGATCGCCCCTAGCTCTACTCCCAAGTGCTGTGAGTAAGCGTGTGCATCACATGTTTGACTGTCCTGCTATTTTCTTTTTTGGAATGCGACTGTATTTGAGGCTCAGGTATCTTCAGGAATATATGAACTTAGTTAATTTTCACAGTGTTTAATTAATTATCATTTCTTTTATAATTTTTGATTTGTTTTCTCCCCCTTTCCTTCTGAAAAAATCTCTAATTATCTTTAGAATTGTCTACTTCCAATGATGCACAATTTATTTATCCATTTTACTTTTTCCTTTTTGAGTCAGGAGAGTGCCTACAGCTATTATCAACACAATGTTTTTATTCTGCAATATCTAACCTTCAGTTACTCCTACAAATTAAATATTATATCAAGGATTGTAGGTAGTTTATTCATAATCAATACATTTTTAAAAACATTTTGATATTTATTTAACATGCTACCATTTTCCTATCGCTTGTTGCACATATGGAACACAAGGAGAAACAATTTTAGTGTTTTCTTTTTTAATTCTTCAATTTGTGTTTTGTAATAGATAAATTTTCACTAGTCCTATATAACCCCCCCCTTTTTTTTTTACATAGCTGGTCCTATTTGAGTGGACACAAACTTGTAAATTTTGCCTGGGCATATTTGAATATCCTTGCTACAAACAGTGTAAAATTTTGTTACCCAATCCAGTCAGGTAGCCTGAAATGAGAGTTCTCTTGTCTTGTTTATAGGTTTTGTTAGACATCACTAAAACAGCTTTTTCCAGGATGAAGTTTTCTCTGCAATTGGAGCCAATGCCTTTTGTACCTACAGAGTTCCCTGTATCACCAGTTTCCTATCTTCCTGTGGAAAAAGAGCTGTGCCTGGCTTTGTATCGCGTTCCCTCTTTGAACTGAGTTATTTGTTTGTTTGTTTGTTTTCCTCACAGATGTGCATATATCCATCCTCCATGGAAGTCTCACATGTGCCGAGGGCAGAATGGCCTGCTGGACAATCAAGACTTGATGGGCTCTAGTAGAGGCAACTGGCCTACTTTCAGCTCAAGGATCATGTCCTCCTCACCTGGGTTTCATGTCATTGCAAACGACAGTCTGTCCAGCCTGTCTGGAAAAAAACCCAGTCTGCCCCTTATGGAAAACATTTCCAGGCTGGATTTTGCAAAGATGTGAAATGCAGATGAAGTGGGCGTTATTACCCTTGAGCTAAAAAAAACAGAACTGCCTTTACTGTCGTGCATTATGAACATCCTCTTCTGATTGGACAACAGGCCAATGTATGGGGAAATGCTGTTTCAAATCTCATATTGCAATGTCCAGAGCTTTGAGCCTGGACTATCCTAATCAAAAGCAAAAGTTGTTTCAAGAATTTCTTTTTCAAGATTGAAAAGTGTTGAATCCCCAAAGTTATCATGAGACTAGAGTTCACTCTTAAAACGGTGTGCGGGCTGTGCTAACCCTACCGAGTATATTTGGACTTAATCCAACTTCTCCAGTTTCTATCAGTCAGCAGGGAGCACACGAGACATGTAAAGCATGTGCAAACACATGTCAGAATACATGCAGCACTTTGAACTGAGCATTTGGAACTTCACAAATGGAAATACTGGATGACATTTTTCCCAAAATGTTTTATATGCATGGAGTGTAGGCAGATGAAAAGTTACCAAATGCAAACTAATTAACTTAATAGGGAAATGAAAGCTAACATATTGAGAAAGTAAGTAAAAATAATTAATTTGAAAGCTTTTATAAATATACTTTCTTCCACTCTGGGACTAGTTAGTCCAATTCTAAATTGTTTCCCCTAAATATTGTTAGGGCATACACCCTCAAGAATAAATCAGTACAAATTCACCCACAGATTATTTAATGTTTTTCATTTATTAACTTCTCTTTATGAAATATGTATTTATGGAGATAAAAGGCTATTCAATGTCCTAAAATTAAAAAGTTTTAAAAATATTTTTTAAATTTGTTTCTTTGAAAACGAGAGAAAAAGGAGCAGATATAGAGAATGTGTGCCAGGGCCTGTAGCCACTGCAAACAAATTCCAGATGCATATTTCACTTTGTGCATCTGGCTTACATTTGTACTGGGTAATCAAACCTGGGTCCTTAATCTCTTCAGGTTCAGCCATCTCTCCAGCCCTAATTATTAAGTTTTAATATGTTTTGAAATCAAAATACTTATGTTACTCATTTATTTAGGAAGAATTTGGAATAGTAAATCAGAAAATGAAAACTTCAGGAAAACATACTCTTTGGTTTAGTATAAACTTTTAGCTTTAATAATTAATAACCTGTTTGAAACTTTGTATAGATCTGTCCTTAAACTAATCTTCAATTTTCCCCTGATGATACAAGAGAACAAGATCAGCAAAACCTAACATATTCAGACTCCAAAGTTCATGAAATTGTTTTATTCAGGATGTGAAGAAAGGAGTTCTAATAAAAGGTGAGGTGTAGCCTAGGGTTAGGGTTGAGCAAATGCCATTGTTTAAGTATATGAGAAATTCTGACCCTTTTTTTTTTGGCTAAAAATTGACTAGATAACAATATAGAAGCTTCTCAACTTTCTTACCTGGTCCCCTGCTCCTCTGGTGTAGAATGAAGTCCCTTCAAGAAATTTCTCAGTGGGAATGCAATGCTCAGGGTCTGTCCAGATTTAATTAGGAGGTTTTACTTTTCAACATGTCCAAGAGGCAGTTCCTCTTCCTACAGGTGTTTTTGGAGCACAGAGATGTCAGGATGAGTGCCGACGCCTCCATCGATCATTTAGCAAGGGAAAAGTCTGTTTTCTGTGTCTTCACATCATCTCAACTATAAATGAGAATCAAAGCTCAGTCGTCCCATTGCTATGAATTTAACTCATAGTACCTGTCTTGGTATAGTGCTTAACTCATGATCTCTTCAATAAACTTATAAAATGTATCCATGCTATCAATAATTGGGATTATCACCCACACAGAGATATACTTACTGATTGTAGTGGCACATAGAAATGATGGGACAGAAAAGTATTTGAAAGTTTTCATCAACAGGAATGTGAAAGAAGTAATTCACTGGTCACAACCTTTCAGAGTGTGCCAGTACAGAATGCCTTTCACTCTCGTATTCTGCTTCCATACGATGCCCTTTTGTAATTTTATGACAAGAGAGTCAACAATGTGTAATCAACCAGTAAAGTCATAGCCATATAGTAGTCAATTCTAACAATGAAAAATGAATTCAGAATGAATTTTGACTAGGGTTAAGAGACAATGAATCAGTGGTTACGGGGAAAACCTTCAGCTATTTTGAGGTCCTTTCTAAATTGATGGTGGGACTCTCACCTTATATACTTCTTATGAAAAGACCCCTTCATAATTAGAAAAAAAACTCAGTGTTGGCTATTTCTTTTATTCTCAAATCCATTCACCTCATGTTAAAAGAACCCCTTTCTTGTTCTTGATCAGTTAGTGTAACACAGTTTTCTTTCTTTGAAGCTATTATGTCTTCTTTTTTTTTTAAATTTTTATTTATTTATTTGAGAGTGACAGAGAGAGAAAGAGACAGATAGAGAGCGAAAGAGAGAATGGGTGGGCCAGGGCTACCAGCCTCTGCCAACGAACTCCAGACGCGTGCGCCCCCTTGTGCATCTGGCTAACGTGGGACCTGGGGAATCAAGCCTCGAACCGGGGTCCTTAGGCTTCACAGGCAAGCGCTTAACTGCTATGCCATATCTCCAGCCCTGTCTTCATTTTTGAAATGGAGGACCAAATGTAGATTATAACACGCTCATGCTCATTCAGTCTGAGCATGTGTCTCTCTTAGTTGTATTACTTATACAATTGCTGTTTTTATTATCTGGTTAAAATATATCTTTCCAGCTGGAGAGATGGCTTAGTAGTTAACCACTTGCCTGTGAAGCCTAAGGATCCAGGTTCGAGGCTCGATACCCCAGGACTCACATTAGCCAGATGCACAAGGGGGAACACCCATCTGGAGTTCGTTTGCAGTGGCTGGAGTTCCTGGCACACCCATTCTGTCTCTCTCTCTCTGCCTCTTTCTCTCTGTCTGTTGCTCTCAAATAAACAAATAAAAATAAACAGAAAATAAAAATAAAATAAAACATGTTTTTCATATTATTATTCAATTTGTACTACATTTCTTTTATATGTCCTTCAATTCATTTTTCCTGTTGTTTTATTCACTGAATGTTTATGAATTTATTTTTATGCATTAATATATCCATATTTCTGTTTTTCATTTTAGAGATGTCTTTGTTGCTTACAGTCCATATCTTTAACCTGTATAATTACTCTCAAGGTGTGTTATAATGATTCATATATAGTATTAGTATTTTAACATTGGATTCTCCAAGTTATTCTGTCATCATTCATACCATTGTAATGAATTATATTTTTAAGTTTTTCCAACATCATTTTATTTTATGATATTCCTGCTATATTGCGTTATTAATATTCAAACTAATCTTAAAATTTAAATTGTCTTTAAATGATATTGCTATTTAAAGAGGTTAATTTATACATTTTCTGTTGTACAAATTATTTTTATTGCTATTACTTGTTTTACATATTTATGTGTCCATCTGGGTGCATTTTCTTTGTTCCTGAAGTTCTTTGAGCTCTTTCTACTGTGGGTCTGATAAAATCTTCCAAACTGTGTAGGTGAAAAAATAATTTTTCATAGTTGTCCTTGAGTTATTTTTCTGGGTACAGTATACTACATTGACTGTTTCTTTCTTAAAAGTCTTTTTATTTTTTAATTTATGAGAGGGAGAGAGGGGGGAGAAGGGGAGGAAGAGAGACAGAGAGAGAAAGAGAACAGTGAGATTATGGGCAAGCAGAAGTCTCCTGCCACTGTAAATAAACTCTAAACACATGTGCCTGGATTCATGTGGGAACTGGAGAATCAAACTAGTCATTTAGGCTTTGCAAACAAGTTTCTTTAACCACTGAGCCATTGCCTCAATCCAACAGCTTATTTTTTTTTTTTCATTTTATTACATTGTTTCCAGTGACTGATCATGCACCACTTTTATATTTGTCCTGTTTCTCCTGTAGTTTCTCTCTGGTTAATTTTGAGACTCTCCTAGCTGTGTTAAGCTCTGTGTACACATGCCTACCCACATAGATATCTGTGTGCACATGTTCCTGTGTCTGTAGGAGCATATAGAAACATGTGGACATGTTGGCCACAGGACACATGTGTATGGTTTTCTTTAGGCCATCCACCTATTTTTGAGACAGAATTTCTCTTTGAATTACAGCTCACCAAGTAGACTAGACTGTCTGCCCAGCAAGAACCCACCTGTCCCTACCTCTTCAGCTCTGAGACTAGAAGTGAATCCTACCACAAAGCGCATATGTATGTAACTGCTGGGGGCTAGTATTTGCTTTCTCATGATCGCATGACAAGAAGGCTAGGCCATTTCCACAGCCCTTTGGGGGCTTTTTATTCTAATTTGGAGCCTGGGATTTTGCTACATAGCCCAGGCTCTCCTTGAGCTGCAGCAAGTCCTCCTCAGCCTATCTAGTCTGGCACCTTGCTAAGATCATGTTCCTTACGAAGCATCTCTTTGGCATTTGCTCATTAAGGGTGTTCATTTTCTTTCTCTTCATTTAATTTAGCATCCGGTCACCGTTGAACAGTATCCACTTAGGATTTTATATATCATTTCTACACCCTCTTTTGTAGATCCGCTTGCATATTGCATTTATATTTGTCAAAATCTTCTTAAGCAAATTTTAAGCCAAAAAATCTTTTTTTGTTGTTGCATGTTTAAGTTCAGAAACTAATGTTTTATCCTCTTATTCACTAATATTTTCTTCTACATTATTATTATTAGTATTATTTTGGTTTTTTGAGGTAGAGTCTCACTCTAGCCAAGACTGACCTGGAATTCACTATGTAGTCTCAAGGTGGCCTTGAACTCCAGGTGATCCTCCTACCTCTGCCTCCCAAGTACTGGGATTAATGGTGTGTACCACCATGCCTGGCTTTCTTCTACATTATTTAAACTTACATTACAGTATCACCCAGTAGTCTTGTCATCTGATGTCTTCTGTCTCCCCACTGCAGAGCTTTTATTTGAGACTTTGTATATGACTCCCATTTAATCTTACTTTAAGCTTTGATCTTAGCTGATCATGATATTTTTTATTGGTTGATAGTAAAATCCATTCAAGTTCTGAAAAATAATCTGTCCTCCTACTTTTCTACTCATTATAAGTTTTTTTTTTCTCAATTATTTGCTTAACTTGTAACTTACTGGGTATGGACATTGAAGATTATAATGAATTTTGGGCTGACTATCTTTTATAACAAAATGATATGGAGCTTCTTTCTGGGTCTAAGTTATGTAGAAATAACTCCACTTATTGGCTCTTGCTTTTAAGGTTTATTAGTAAGATTCATCCAGTTTTCAGTCTAAGGATTGTTCATCCTCTTCAGGACACAATGATTATTGCTCATATTCTAACATGTCTTTTCTTGATTTTAAGATGTCCCATTCTGACATTTGATGGTAGCCACTGCATAAAGTACTGTGCACTCCAGTTATCCCTATGTGTAATACTTTAAAGTGATTTCCTCCTGGCCTGTGAGAGCTTTCATGAGGTATATGATCACCTATACCCTCCATATCTCCATAGCACTGTCTTGGACCAGACCTCATCATTACTTCAAATCAAGGGAATGCCTGGAACTTTGTAGAGCTTTCTTCTTTCTTTTTCACAGGCTAAGAGCTCACTAATAATAGTAAATTTGAGTAAACATTAGGTTTATGTATTTATAGAAAGTTTGCTTTCCTGTCTTGCCTGATGTATATGGTCTTCAAAATCATTGCTCCATCCATTTGGTTTTTATTATTTCATCAAGTTTATGTTTTCTTTCATTAGAATCTTTCTGCTGATAATATATATATTTTTATATTACTTACAGGTGATTAAATATATTAGATATGTGCTTTGTATTGGAGAATTCCAAAATGACAGAAAAGAACACTTGGTATCAAAATATAATTTAATCTGTAGACTGTAACATTTATCAGAAAATGCCTCCTGGAAAAGAAAGTTATTTTCTGTGTTTGAATTTATTTTTCATACATTTTAATATTGTAGTGTAATTACAACAAAATTTATAAGTAAATTTCATGTACACCTGGTGAATATCCTCAGGTTATGAGTGGATTTTATTTTATTTTATACACTAAGGTTGAACATAGACAAAAGAACATATTGCCCAATGGTGAAAGCCATCATTGCAAATATTTGTGTCCTTAATAATACATAACCAAATTTAGCTGTTTGTGTTATTTTATTTTATGAAAACTTTTAATATTTTAATAGTTTATTTTAATACTATTTCATAGTGAATAATCTCTTTGGAGTGGTTATGAAACTAAAGTATTTTTAAAGCTGAAACACATATACCAGATCCAAAATTAAAGAAATCATGGCATGCTTGGTTGAAACTTTACTTAAATTATTCCAGAATTTTGATAAAGTAACAACTGGAAAAAAAAAAAAAACTGTCTTCACTAACCATGAAAGTTATCTCTGTTTATAATGTAGGAACAGAAAATTCTTTTTCTGTTTGTGTTTTAATTTTGTTTTAATCTTATAGATGTTTATATTCTAATTTGATCATATTAAATCAGCTATCACCTTTGTTGTTTTTTCCCTTTCTCATTCTTCTCATATAGTTTTATTTCAATTTTAATATCTTGTTTGTGTCTCTCATGAGTACAATAGGGTTGCTTGCACTTTTATAAGTGGGGATTATTTACCAGGGCATGGGCAATTTACCTTCAGCTCCACCCAATCCTTGACAGCATGCTTATGGGCCCAATCTTGAGCAGATCTTGTGCAGGTTATTATAGACACTGGGAATTCATGAATACACCAATACACCATCTAGGTCTAATCAAAAGACAGTGGGGAAGTGAAAAATTCTAAATACCCTTGAGTAATTATAGCACAAAGAAACACACCTTTGGCCACTACTCCCTTCTTACCACTGAGTGTTTAAAGAGAAAACTTCAAATATCTAATATTCTCCGTCCAGGTTATAATCAAATACTTCATTACTTATAGAGACTTCACATTATCATCAAGTCATCACTTTTAAGCCCATTGGCAATTCTGAATGGAAGGAGGAAGCTTGCATGCCAAAGCAATAGTAATGAGGCATTACAGTTAAGAAACATTAACAATGATGGAAGAAATGGATTGTAGAAATATTTTCCAGTATAAACTACAGTGTCATACATGAGTGAGTAAAACAGTGCAGAAAAGGGTATTACAAATAAGGGTCATATGCATGTTTTGTCACATCTTCATGGTTTGTCAGTTCATTAATGTTTACAAGAAGCATAGTGTGCCTCTTTTCATGACTATGAACCTAAAGATACATTTTAATAAATCATTTTACATAAAAGAATCACAAATGGAGAGTTTGGCTGGTTTCCTATATTTAGATTTTGAATTCTATGTATCCTAGCTTTCAAACAGCTCTCAGAATCCCATACAGAGCTATACGACAATTTGTGAGGAGTATGAAAAATTTTGCAACAATAAAAGCTCTTTGAACTTGCCATGGAAAAAATTAGTTTAAGATCTAGTGGAGACAATGAATCCAAGGCATCCTTAATAGTGCTGACCATATTTCAATTCACTAACGCCTTGATTCAAAATTCCCATATTTTCCCTGTGTACCATGTATGCTGTAACTCCACACAATGACACCACACACTGCCCAACACATCTCAGCTCAAATTTCAAACTAGTATATGCTGTAAAGTGCAGTGTGTTTATTTAACAAGGCACAGCTGCCCAAACTTGTAGAAACATAGGGTTTTAAATCATGGAAACAAATGTTTTAAGTACTTTCTACCATAATGTGTCAAGATGAAATTTTAAATCAGTTTATCTTTGAATGGTATCATAAAAGGATATTTGATTTTTTAAAATGCTGTTTCAGTTGATTAGCAGAACTTTATTTAAAAAAACTTTTAAAATGAATTTTGACTTACAATTAGGACAAAATTTACTATATTTGTAATGGCCCTAATCATAATTCTATTATTTTTGTGCTATATTTATGCTTGGTAGCAGCTGTCATTCTCAGAATTGTCAATTATAAAATGAAAATGTAAATATCAACTCTCAAAAATATTGAACACTCTCTATCTCCTACTACATCAAATATTCATCCAAGATGTAATTCTTTGTGTAAAATAAACAAGAACATGCAAACTTACCTACAAGGTTGGTAAGACTATATATATCAAATAATTATTTTAAAATGAATTTATATATATTTTTTTTTCATCAATTTATATATATATATAATAAATTGAGTGTTTTATTTAGTCAACCATACCTTCCACCTATCATTAAACATTAAAGCCCTGCTTAACTTCTATGTAAAATGCTATAGAGATTATTACATGAGGAGTGGTCACATATGAACATTAGCTTTTCTAGCTAAATGCACAGTATTAGACGCAGATTTATTTTATTTATTTATTTATTTTTAGTTTATGATAGGGAAATTGTGAGAACCTGATTAATACCAGGATATACACAGTGTTTTTAGTATAGATATTCATTTCCCAACAGCTCTTTAAAAAAGTCATCTAGCTTTTCAAACAATAGCATATCATAGTGTCATTTAAGGTAAGTTTCAGGTTATTTTATTTCTAATATCATGTTCATCACGTTTTTCTATAATTTAATGATAAAATATGCCCTTGAGAAAAAAAAGTTTTTTGTCAAATAATACAGACCAAGATTTTAAAATAAACTATGATATTAATATATTCCATAAAAATTTATTATGAATAATGTTCCATTTTCTTTGGAATTAAGGAGCTGTTATAGAGCTCCATTTATCTTCCTGGGTAATATTCTCTTCTTCTTGGTCTACAGACTCACTCACCAGGATAAAAAAAGACACTATTTAATAAATTTTTATTTGGTAATCCTAAAATCAAAGTCTTCAGAACATGGGTATAACAGCAAGCCTCTCAGACAAACTTCTAGCCTAGTCAGGCAAAATTCTTTCTCACCCTCATAAGACAAACCTTAGACTCCTAAGTTTTTACTGCATTCAGGTCTTTCAACTCTGACCAGAATAGTCTATCAAGCTGTACTTACAGCACTGCAAGTAATCCCTTAGGCCAAGGTTTCAAATCCTTCTACATTTTTCTTGAAAATCAGCTCCAAAAGGTCAAAGACACACAGTCAGATGTCTAGCAGCAAATGACACCACTCCTTGGTACCAAGTTTACTTGGAGAGGAAAGCAATGACATGAGCAGAAGGTGTATGTCGCCCCCTGTCCAATATCAGATGGACAAACATAGCAGGAGAATGTGCCAAACACTGGCAAAGGAAACTGTCTACAACACTCATAAGCCCTCCCTGGCAAGACACTCCCTCCAAGAGGTGTTAATTCCCAAATCTCCATCAGCTGAGCACCTAGCAGTCAGAACACCTAAGTTTACTGGAGATGCCTGAATCAAACCACCACACTTCTGAAATAGCAAAGATATATATTCATATTACCAGAGAAGATTTAGTGTGAATACATACATATAGATCTATCTTTGTGTTATAAATAATATTTCTTTTACTATCTAGGTCAGAGATGGTAAACACCAGCTGAGAGCATAATCTTATAAATTTGAATCTAATGGAATTGGCAAAAATAACCTTCTCTATTTTTCTACCTTTCCCCCAGGTGGATAGTCATCTGTAGTTGGCATGTATATCAAGTGTCCTGCTGACCTCAGTCTCTTGTTATAATGGAATGGTGTTGCTGAGAGGTTATTTGATGTACTATATAGGGAGAACAATTGGTAGCTAGCCAGTTTTGAGGTAGGTATTAGAATGAGAAATAACAGGTTTTGATAATGAGAAAAAAGATTAGTGACAGGCAATATTAAAACTGTCATATACACTCTAGACCCTCACATCACCATATTTTAATAATGCCAATAATCATGGCAAAGAAACATTATACAAATTTACATAAAAATCCAGCCAAGTTTATTGATTGATTTTGTATTGCAGGAGGTGTTACACTGATCTAAAATATAACTTTCACAGTTTCTTTTTCCTCAAAGAGCAATTACACATTTCTATGGAAGTTTCATCCACTGAAAACTGTGTGAACTTCAGGTGTGGGTTCCTAGCTTATAAATTCTGCAAAAGGCACACTTGAATGAGCAATACGTATGCTGTTGTAGATAGTTCCATATGTTGCTCAGATGAACTTCCAAACAGAAACAGTTTATGGGAGAAAGGGTTTTATTTGGAGCCTATAGGTCTAGGGGATGTTCTGTAATGGCAGAAAATGAGCCAAGCAGAGACATACAACAAAATAGCCAGCAGCAGGAGCCCAGGCAGAACTTTCTCTGCACACCTTAGGGTGGAATTCAGATCTGGCCCTAGTGATGGGCCCCCTTCCCTTTAGCAGGAGACTGCCTGGTAGGGGCCGAAGCTGCAAAGTCAATTTTAGTAACACCTGAATGTACTAGGAGACCTACATTCAAATGATCACATATGCCATATTCTTATTTTATTTATTTATTTATTTATTTATTTATTTATTTATTTATTTATTTATTGTAGTAGGGTGTCACTCTAGCTGAGGCTGACCTGGAATTCACTATGTAATCTCAGGGTGGCCTTGAACTCACAACTCACAGCGATTGTCCCATCTCTGCCTCCAGAGTGCCGGAATTAAAGGTGTGCGCCACACACCCGGCTTTTCTTTCTTTCTTTTTCTCTTTGGTATTTTGCCATATTCATATTTTAAAATGAAGTCACAAATGGGATAATTGTGGCTTTTAAGCTTCTTTGAGGTTTATCTACATACCATCAATTTAGATTTCTTGTTTTCAATACTTAAAATCTGCCTATTACATTCTATTAGACAGCAGACTCAGGGTGAAAACAGATACCTGAAGATTTTAGCGAAATATTTGCAATGAATGTAAGAATCTGTATGTGAGTATATCCCCATACAAGTGTTATTATTGTGCATAGTCAGCTCTTGTTCATGGATTTTATTAATAAATGACTAGTGAATGGATTGTGCAAATTAAGTAGTAGACATTTTGTGTTTCAATAAAAATACATCTTCAGATAGTTATATCAACTACCTTAGTGAACACTCCACCTCCCATTCCCTGCAATAGGAAACTCAGTTTGTTAAAGTCTATATATACTTACAGAATATTTTAGTAGTGTACAATGTACTCCTTACCCATGTAAAGTGTGTGGTTCGGTCATCTCAAGTTCACGCCAATGTTCAATAATCAATGTCCAGGCCTCTTTACATGTTTAAAACCTGACTCATCCTCTTATTGATATTCAGCTTTCTTTATGTATGAATTTGTCTAATATAAACACCTAATACAAATTGAACCACACAGCATTTATTTTTATGAGGTATATATCATTTAGCATAAATTTCAAGTTTTATCGATCTTATAAAATATACTTTTCTTCCTCTTTTAAGGCAGTATATAAACTTCTTGCTTTTCTCTCTCACACACTTACAGGTGTGTGTATTTGTATGTATATGTGTGTGTGTGTGTGTGTACTTGTGCACACACACACACTGGAAGCACTATTGTGGCAGTGACAGGAAATGTTACATGCTGAAATATTTTAATTTTAATGTATAAAGTTGGCTTCATTAAAAAGTTTACTCATGCACATTGCTTTATTATCTCAGAAAACTCCATTAAAAATTAACAGTAATGCCAATATAAAACAAAACAAAATCTAATATGAAATTGACTGCAGGGCATTTTCTTTTAAAGCTGTGTCTGTGTTTGTTACTTGTCATAAAATAAGAAACAAAAAGTGTCTACCAGATCACAGAAGATGGAAATTATACTTGCTAAGAAATGAGTATATTGCAACCTATTAAATTTTGTAGCATCCACTTCAGCAGAAGTCCCCGAAATATTATTTGAACCAACCATACATCCATCCATGCTTGTCCATAATGCTGGCATTAAATACCTTTGGTAGTTTGAATGTTTAAATGTATGGACCCATAGACATGAGTGTTTTATTAAAAACACAAGCTTGGAACTTGGGTCTCCAGGCACCCTGCTAAAGGAGGTGTCACTGGGGATGGGGAGGGTGGCCCTAAGGTATATTAGGGGAGGATCTGAATTCCAGCCCTCAGGCAAGTGGCAAGAGAAGATTGAGTTCTGGTGCTAGCTGTTGGTAGTGTCTCTCTGATTGGATTTATGAAAAAGAGCCAGCTTCTTCCACCATTGATGGTGTTCCCCTAGGTTTGTAAGTCTGAAATTAGCCTGTTCCTCCCATGACCTGTGTCTAGTTGGTTATTCATCTCAGCAATGTGCAGCTGAATGTAACAGTACCCTTATGCTTTATAAAGAAATACATGCTTGTTACTGTGTGAAACTCACCCAGGGTAAGTTTGCACTGGAGAGACAGTCTCCTGCCTATGCTATGACTTCCTTTGAAGTTTCCTTTTAGCAGAGAATAAATATTTACATGTTCTAGACACACTGTTATTTTTCCAGACAGAACTGGTTGGATGCTGCTTCCCAGAAATCTCCTAACAAGGGCTGACTTCTGGCTGTGTATTTCTTCATGCTTTCTTTTCTAACCCAGATCGTTAGAAACTTAAAATGGGGGGGGGGTGGACTATTAGGCCTGTGTCGTGGAAATGAAGCAATTCTCCAGTTAGGAAGCTTGTTCCATGGCACAACATACAACGCAGAAAGCAGGTTTACAAGGACTGTGTGCACTGTAGAGTTCACCTCGATCCTGGATGGCTACCTTAGGAGACTTTGTATATCAGATAGATTTGAACAAATCTAGTTTCTTTAAGACATGGCTACTTGTTATTTGTGATTTTAAGATATCTTTGTGGGTTTATGGAGAAGAATTTAATTGTAACTGTCATGAAGTATTAGAGCTAGGAAAGTCTACTGCAATCAATAAAACATCAACAACTGAATTTACTGAAGGTAAAAACTAGGGCCTAGGCATTCAGATATTGCAAGCTACAGAGTTGATGATTCAGGTTATAGGGCAGTTTAATGATCATAGAAATTCTTGTTTATAGTACATCACAAAACCAACATATACCAGAATTACTTGTATGATCAAAATGTCACCAATTAGCAGAAAAGAAGTAAAATGTGCCATGAGGTAGCATGTCTTTCTCTTGTTCATTCATCCAATCTTTTTGTTGTTGTTGTTGTTGTCTTTTTGGAGCCATGGTCTATCTAGGTAAGCAAGACTGAAGCAGAGGAATCTAGAGCTCAAGACCAGGTTGGGCTACAGAGCAATGTGTCTAAATCATGTTTGAAAGGACAAGAGCTAGAATTTATAAGATGGGTCTCTGAAATTTGATATCTGTGTCTTTGTTAAAAACAAAAAAGAACCAAAAGAAAGACAATATTACTCAGTTGAAGTGCATAGTATGTCATTATTACAGTTTCAATCCCTATAAATATACTTCATAATTACAATTCTAATAAACACACTTTCTTCTCTGTTTTCTAAAGTATTTATTGTTTGACACTATTCCTCCTTAGCTATTTACTTGCTTTTAACAGTCTAACAAAATGACTGCTAATGAGATGTGGTTATAGGATGGGAAATTGATATATGTTAAAATTAAGTAGACTATAAAATTAAGTTCCTCAAGCACAGATCATAATTCAAGTGCTCAACAGCCACATGTGGGCCAGTTGTCTAGGTGGACAGCATAAATATAGAACCGCCCATCACTGCCAAAGTTCCACTGGCTGGTACAGAACGTTCAAGAAAGAAGGTCAAATGTGATGAAGAAGCAATCCAAAAAGAGAACATTAGAGTGACTGAATTTGATCTTATTTCAAACATAAGCTATTGCTAAGTACTGGGTGATCTTCTCTTTGATTGGAATGAAGGAAAGAGATTATATGATTAAACATAACGTGTTTTTCCCTGAAGTATGCACTGTGATTTTATCATACACTGATTTTTAAGTTTCCTTTTTACAAACATTGAACTTTTTTGTTTTGTTTTGTTTTGTTTTTGTTTTTCGAGATAGGGTCTCATTCTAGCCCAGGCTGACCTGGAATTCACTATGGAGTCTCAGGGTGGCCTCGAACTCAAGGCAAATCCCCCTGCCTCTGCCTCCCGAGTGCTGGGATTAAAGGAGTGCACCACCACACCTGGCCCATTGAACTTTTTACTGTCACATCAGAATGCTAAAATTCACATGTTGTGGACCATATGATATTTAATACTCCTGGGCATTATGTCACCAAGTTAAACATGTCTCTCTTCAAATATTCATCACTTTATTGTGACAAAACACATCCATTCCTTTAGCTTTCTGAAATGTACAGGATATAATTTCTATTAGCCTGTTGTGAATGACTTAATATTCACAAGAACTCCTTATTCTTATCACTGAAACAATGCCCATTGATCAACTTTACTCCAGTTCTCCCCTTCCCCTGGCAGCCCAGACTGGTAAATTTCCCACTCTGTTTTGATAAGATCAATTTGTTATGTCCCATTTGTGAGTGAAGCCATGCAGTACCTGTCCTTGCCACCGTCTCTCATCCTTTGTCTTTTTGACAAGAGCCATTCACTGTGGTCTTCACTTACATTTATTTGATGACTAGATGTGCTGACATATTCCCATGCATCTATACAGTTAGCATGCATTTTGGCTCTGCTGACTTTGCGACCAAATTAATTTTCATTGTTTCGTTTTTGTAGTTCCATATATAATCTCGATATGAACACATTGCCAGATGTATGATTTTCAATTTATTTATTTGTTTTTTTCAGTTTGGCTAAGTGGAGAAAGCACTCAATATACAAGTGTGAGAACCAGATTTCAAATCTCCAGGACAAATATAAATTCAAAGTAGGTGTGGTGGTCCACTTTTAATCTCAGAAATCAGGAATCAGATGCAGGGCATGTTGGTGGGCAGTTGGTCTACGTCCACGAGCTGGATCACCCAGTCCTCTATTCAGTTTAAAGACCCTGCCTAGGTAAATACGTTACAGAGGAAATGAAAAAGATAGCTGCTGAACATCTCAGGTCTCCAAACAGGATAACACAGCACATTTCCCAAATGCACATACACAAGGAAAATATAGCAAGGAAGAAAGAGAGAAGGATAGTGAGACGGAGGGAAAGTTGAGAGCCAAAGTTGCATCTTTCACAGGAGGACCCACACACTAGAGTTCGAGAATGAACAAATTGAATAATCAGCAGAAAAAAGATTGATTTATACTTGCAATTTAAAAAAAAATAGTTTATTTACTTGTGTGTGCATGTGTGTGTGTGTGTGTATGAGAGAGAGAGAGAGAGATAGCAAGAAACTCCAGATGCATTTGCCACTTTATACATCTGGCTTTGTGTAGGTACTGGGAAATAGAACCTGGGTTCTTTGCTGGCAGGCACCTTAACTGCTAAGCCATTTCCCCAGCCCTTTATTTGTAATTTAATGCTAAAACATTACACCTCTGACCTGGTCTCTAGTCATGAGATTGTGATTAACTTGGTAATGAATGAACTGACACATGTAGTAATCTGCTGAGGACTAGAAAGGTGCAGATCACAGTACTTCCATAAGTCTCATGCCAGACAAGATATACAAGGATGAGAGGTTTATTTCAAAAAGATTGTGTAAAATACGAAAAAGCTTACTATGGTAGGCAGCACACAGAAGTCCTTCATGGAGCGTGCACACATTCTCAGAGACAAGACTCAACACATCATACAAAAAAAAAAAAAAAAATATATATATATATATATATATATAAATATATATATATATATATATATATACACAATTTGTGAAAGCTGCAAAGGTCTAGGAACATATCATCTAGCCCAGTTAAGTTGAGCAAACGTCCTATTATTTATTTATTTATTTGATAGGGTCCTGTTTATTTATGTATTTGAGAGAAACAGGCATATAGATTGAAAAAGAATGGGTGTGCTAGGGCCACTAGCCCTGTAAAAGAACTACAGACTCATGCACCACCTTATGCATCTGCCTTATGTGGGTAACTAGAGAATTGAACCTGGGTCCTTAGGCTTTGTAGACAAGCACGCTGACTACTAATCCATCTCTCCAGCCCACATTTATGTTTTTTATGATGGTGTATAATTTGTATATATGTTTTCATAGTGAACATTACAGGGTAAGTGACTCTGAACACTATCATTAAGGAAGATAGCCTTTGAAAGGTAATTATATGTTTTAGAGGGCTTTGGTAGCTCTGTATATATAGGGTAATCCAGTTCTTATTTATATAAGGAGCTAAGACAGGCAAGAATCAATTTCCTTGCATCATTGCAGCAGCTGTATTATAAAGATGGGTTTCTATGCATAAAGGAGTCCACATTGATTTTTTAATTTTCATAATAGGAAAATGAATTACTTCTTTTTAAAGGAATAAACTTCCAAAATGGGCTATCTGGGGTACCAAACCATAGATAATGAAACATTAAAATTGAGAAGCAAAATGAGACTAGAAAATTGATTCATTAAAGAGCTTACAACTTTCATCAAATTGCAAAATGAGGGGAAATTACTGTATATAGGTCACTAATTTAAAAATGATTTAGCAAAACAGCCTATACAGTTTAGTTTTGTTCAATATTTTATTATTTAAAATAAAACAGTTTGTTTCAAACATAATGGAACAGAAGGTTTAAATGTGGAAATAATGAAGGTGAATGATAATCTCATAGAACTCACAGCAGTTGACTTCTGGCATGTACGAAAGGCAAGTCTTGCTTTTGATCTTCACATGTACTTCCAAAAGCAAGAATTGGTTTCTTTTCTTTTTTCTTTTTTTCTTTTAGAAAAGTAAAGCACTGATCAACCTATTTTAAACAGTATAACACTGAAATTTATCCACCAATAATGTTAGTCTTAATGGAAGAATTGGCTTTCATGAAATTAATTCACCCACGGCTTGGCCAACTGACAGCGCTTGGTCTCTTTCAGAAGAGTGAAGACACGGACACAATCATTCCTTCTTCCTGGCACATTCCAGGCTCCTGTTTCCCTCTTCATTGCTGTCAACTTCCAGACAGACAGAGCTGATTTCTGTAAAATTCTTTCCCTCTGATAGCATTAAGAAACAAGCACGTGTTTTATATACTATGCTGAACTACCGATGATAGAGTGCGGTAGTATTTGGAAGCACTGATTTTATATTTGAAGTAATAGAAAATTTCATGCCAATGACATTTATTATATTATTAACACTTCCTTGTCAATTCCTTCTTTTTTTAATAGAAAGAAAAATTCGTTTTTACTTTGTTCAGTATTGAAAAACAAAGTTCTAAGCTATATCATAAAATACCTTATGTTTGAATCAGTATACCATAGACATGTATTACCTATTCTGATACCAGGGACATACATATTTGTTCTATACCAATTTAAAGAAAAGACTACCTGATTAGATAAGGGCGTGCCATTAATTTATATACTCAAAGTCTTATTATTACTTTAATTAGTCATGGTTCTCTACAGGAACAGAACTGGTAGAATGAATTGTATTAAAAAGGGAATTTATTGGATTAACAGACAGTTCAATAATAGCAGACTTCATGCTTGAGAATCAAGTAACCTGGTAGCTTGCTCAATCCACACGTGGCTGGCTGCCTCAGCAGTTCCAATCCAGCGTTGAAGGCCCCGAGCATTCCTGGAGAGAAGCTGGTCTTCAGTCTATGCTGGAAGGCTAAGGAAACTTGGTTACAATGGCAACTAAGGGTAGCCAAACAGGACACATACACATACAAAGGAAGGCATTTACCAGTAAGCATCACAGGCAGCAAGAAGGGGCCCTTTTATCCCAGAGCTTCCTAGATAAAGCCCAACATGAGGAGGGATATCCCCTCTATGGGAGGGCTCACTCTCCAGGAAGGACTTCCTCCTGCAGTCAATCCTTCCTGGGAACAACCTCAGAGACCCAACCAAGAGGAATATCTGTGGATCCCTTTTTTGATCAAGTTCACCACACAATTTAACCATCAGTGTACTCTGTGATGTATTGGAAGGAATTATTAGGATGTTAACTATTATTTAAAATTACTGTTATTATCATATTAATAGAAATATATATAATATACATATTATATATATACATGTATATATATGTTTATTTTGTGCTACTATAGATAGATAATTGAAATTTTTGATTTCAAAATGATCATGGCTGAATATTTCTATTACATTTGTGGCCAATGTACTTGTTAAACATTACTACTAGTTTTATTTAGGAATTGCACATTAAAATACAATAGTAAGTCCCTTAAAATCCTGTTGGGGAAGTGGGATTATGAAACAAAGCTTTTATAACCAGTATATGAACTCACATTGTATTATCTTATATGAGACTGAGTGATTAAAATTGTATATCAAAAACCCAAGGGCAGCCATTATTTTTAAAATATTTATATTGACTGATCCACAGTGGAGAGTAGAATAATAGAATAATAAAGTATATTAAATTAATGCAATCACCAAAAGAGCGAAAGAGAAACACATAAAATAATAATAAGTAGAAATGAAGACAGTGGATGTTAGTTGGACCATACCATTGATAATCCAATGAAATCACAAGATTCTTAAGAATTAAAATGTAAAACAAATGCATTTAAATAGGGCTTGCATAATGTATAAGGAAATCGGACCTAAATTTAGATAAAACAAGTAATTTTGAAATATACTATAAAACAAGTCTTGAAAATTATATATGGGAATCCTAGTAAGTGTAATAATTATAAAGAATCTTTGTCATAGGAAATATGAAAGTATAAAAGACATGGCTACACTTATTAGAGAAACAGAGAAATGGGTTATCTTACTATGTCAGTTAAAATGGATTGAGAGAAATTCAAAGAAAAGTACAACTTAAAACTTCCCTGGAGTAAAATAAACAGTATCCCAGTTATTAAAAAAAAAAAAAAGTCAGTGAATAACATCAGATCATTGGAAGCTTTCTCAGCAAAGGTAGAAAAGCAGTAGAGAAAACCGGTGGTGGGGTGCTGGTGATGTGTGTGAAAAAGGAGAGTATAGGTAGCACAAATAAAAATAAAAATAAAAATATCTGATTTTAAAACCTAACTGCAGGAACTGAGAACCAACAAATTGAGACCTGTCAGGAAATGAATAGAACATACTCACATCATCAAACATAAAAGGATGAATGAATGTTTACAGAAATCAAGACAGCAATTGGATGGTTAAAAGTACCTTGCTGCATTCCAGGATTAACCTGTGTCTTATTTTATGAGGAACCACAGAACTCTTATCTAGAGGCTTTTCTTTTGTTGTTGTTGTTGTTTCCACAGGATTACATGAAATGTTTAGATAGCTTATATCCTTGTGGAACACACGAGAAGATATGGTCTATTAGTTTTACAAAGCAGTCTCAATGTCAGTATAGACAGCAGCTTGGGAAATGACTGATTACTAAAACAGCTGGAAGTTTTTCAACTGGTGAAAAGTTGAGTACACTGTACCTAGCCATACAGTGGGCCAAGACCCAGGTACTTCTAAAGAACAAATTCCTAACATGTTCAACACAAGGATGAATCTCAAATATATGATGTTTAATGAAAACAGATTAACTCACAGGTACATAGTGCATGAGTCAATTTGCACAGTGTTATGAGAAATAAAAGTGAAATATTTAATGACTACCTGGTCCTGAGGTATTCAGAATGGACTCTTCTCCCCCAAATGGCACAAGGAATTTTAGGAACTCATATTACATTTTCATGACTTGTTTGTGAGGGTTTACCCACATGTCATGTATTTGTCAAAACTTACTAAATCTTACTAAATTTTACATTAAAAAGATTGACTGCAGAGATGGCTTAGAGGTTAAGCACTTGGCTGTGAAGCCTATGGACCCGGTTCGAGGCTCAATTCCCCAGGACCCACGTTAGTCAGATGCACAAGGGGGCGCTGGCATCTGGAAGTTGTCTGCAGTGGCTGGACCCATTCTCTCTCTCTCTCTCTGCCTCTTTCTGTCTGTCGCTCTCAAATAAATAAATAAATAAAAATAAACCAAAAAAGAAAAAAGATTGTTATTCTAGAAATGTGCTTTAATAAATGCTACTTATAAGTAGCTGAAATAAAAGCAACTATTCTAAGTCATCAAATAAAGTAACAATTCATAAATACATATATGTCCATCTTAATTGATCCTTTATGGGAAATGATAGAATATTTTAATAATCACAAATTGTATAAGGGTTGGAAATTTTTTATTTATAAATTCATTTATCATA
This sequence comes from Jaculus jaculus, assembly GCF_020740685.1. Classification (NCBI taxonomy): domain Eukaryota; kingdom Metazoa; phylum Chordata; class Mammalia; order Rodentia; family Dipodidae; genus Jaculus; species Jaculus jaculus. Next base: position 105,738,677 of record NC_059111.1, on the reverse strand, counting down.
AATATTTCCTCAAAAAAAATTTAACCATGTGAAGTATAAAACAGAGTATGCATTTGTATTTGTATATTTATGTATGTGTGTGCAGTTTTCCTATAAAGATTATCTCAACATTCATTCCAGATATCCTATGTATATAATTTCTACATATGAAGATGCATACAAGTTACATTTAATTTTTTTCAGGCCATGTCCTTGCTTTTTTGTGACAAGAGCTATCATTTTTTTTTAATTAATTAGTTTTGTATTCAGCAAATACAGTGAGTTTGGTACCATTATTTGGCTCATCCATGACCAACCCCCTCCCCATGGTCCCTCCTTAAAACCTACATTTAATTTTTTATCTTGTCCAATTCATATACATTTCTTTTTTCTTACTATTATCCATGTTGATCATAATTTTACCTATGGGGAAAAAAATAAAGGCATAATTCTGATTACAGAGCTGTTAGACTATTGAATCCCTTTATACATAATAGCATATAATTCTGTGATTATGATCATGCTATTATAAGGGCATATTAATTACATAATTTGATTCAGATCTAATAGAATATTTAAAATATTTTGCTCTATCTAATCTCTTTTTATCAGTTTTATCTTGGGGAATCTATTTTGTTTTCATGAATTCTTATTAAATGAGATCATCTCATGTTGAACATAACATATAAGTTATTCTTCTGCAAAATTTTATATCAGATGTATTCAGTAAATACTTTCATAAAAGAAACAAAATCAATATGGTGATAACTAAAATAACTATTCCAGGATAGTTGGGGAAAGAGGTTCTTTTGTCATTTTCATATTAACTTGGTTATAGGATTCTATCTTTTGACAAAACGATAACTTATAATTACCTTAAGTCCATGAATTGTGCAGCAAGTTATTGTGAAAAGGAATTCCATTGCTTTCTGGATAAATTCCTCATCATTATAAAAGCCTGGAAAGGGAAAATTTATATATTTAATAAATAAATGATAACATGCATACAACTGTTTTGTTCAAATTTTAAAAATCTAATGCTAATTATTACTCAGTGAAAAATTCTTGCCACATGCAATCATAGGCAAATTAACATTAAGATAAATGAATATAAGGAGATATCAGCAGTGACTCAGAAAAATTTAGCAGAAGTAAAAGCAAGTTTAGACTAAATATGTTTTTAAGTGTAGAGTCCCAAGTTGAAAATAAGAACTAGACATATATCCAAATATACTAATATGAGTTAAATCATGTGGTCTTAAGCAAAATAAGCACAACACTACTGATTCATACCTTTTAAACTTTTCTTTTCTTAAGGGTCTTACTGAATGGAGTTGGTACTGGCCTAGAATGTGCCATCCTCCTTCCTTAATAACCCTAGTGTTTTGTGTGTGTCCTAACTAACTGTATGCCAACTTTTGTGGTATTTAAATCAGACACTAAATAAGATGCCCTGCAGAAACCAGGTGTGGCAGTTCACTTCTATAATCTCAACACACAAGCACAGCCTTAGAATAATTCAGACCACTAAAAGACATACTATGCTGTCTAGGGGGGAAATAAAGGAGGCAGAATACTAGACTATCCTCAAAATATCAAAGAAAAATAACTGCTGGGAAATTTAAATCCAGTAAAATATCATAAAATTATATAAGAAGGATAGAGATGTTTTTCACAGGGTATTGAGAAAATGGTCTTTGCATAAGCCTTACTTACAAAGGAGGACGCAGGGCACTGGGGCTGCCCTTGCGTGGGATTTGTTGTCCTAGTTTCTCCTTTCTCTCTGCATTGTGTTTGTCACCTTCACTCACCCATGCCTTCTCTCTTCACCTTTTCATCCTTCTTGTTTTTTCTTTTTAGTTTTTTTTTTGTTTGTTTGTTTTGTTTGTTTGTTTTTAAGGTAGGGTCTAATTCTAGCTCAGACTGACCTGGAATTTGCTATGTAGTCTCAGGGTGGCCTCGAACTCATGGTGATGCTCCTACTTCTGCCTCCCGAGTGCTGGGATTAAAGGTGTGCACCACCACACCCAGCTCCCATCTTCATTCTTAAGTATCAGACTTGCATCTTCTTTCAAATTTGTCCTCCACATCAAATTCTCTGCCTCAGAGTAGGCCCAGAAATGATAGAGGACGGAAACTTCTGGAATAGTGAGCTGAAATACACCATTCCCCTTTGCATTGATTTTCTTCATTACTTTGTCACAGCAATAGAGAGGTAACAAATATGGAAACTATTCATGGAAGGACACCTGCTCAAAAATTAAACAAAACAAAGGAAGGAGCCAAAAGATATGTATTCAATATCATAATGAACACAAGAAAAAAGAAGCCAAATTTCACAAACGCCTTATGTGGGGCTGGGGAGATGAATGTTCATTGACTGTTAAAAAAAAAAAAAATGTTTGAAAAGCCACATGGTCTGGGTTTGATTCTGCTGTATCCACATAAAGCCAGGTGCACAATGTGGTTCATGCATCAGGAGTTGTGTCAGGAAGCCCTTGTGCACCTCTTCTCTCACTCTCTCTCTCTCTCTCTCTCACTCTCTCTCTCTCTCTCTCTCTCTCTCTCTCTCTCTCTCCCTCTCTCTCTCTTTCTCTCTCTCTCTCTCTCTCTCTCCTTACAAATAAATGAACATAAAATGAATTATTTGGATGAAGATGAAATTGTATGCTGCTTCAGTCCAAACAAGGCTGATGCTGTACTCACTGCTTACATAAAGGAAGTTTGACTCTATTTCATTCATGGAGGAGAAAATACTTTTCAGTTTATATGTAGTATGCATCCAATGATTAAGTTAAATGTGTTTTAATTTTAAACAAGGTTAAAGTTTTCTAAATTGAGATATGTCTTTCTTTTAGGTACTTAAGCCTATTTTTCCTTGTTCTTGCTGTTGTTGATGAAAGTTTAAGTATAATGTTAAAATGATTTTAGAAGCAATTGATAAAGTAATTGATATTCTGTTTGAAGAGCATGTATAATAAGCAATGTACAGGTTAACTTCTGAAAGTTTGCCCTTGAAATTTTTCAAACCAGAGTACCCAAATGGTAGTTAGGAATATTCTGGATTCAGTGGGAAATTGATGGTAGACTGGCATACTAATATACTTGCAGCTTTCTTTGTTCCTAGAGTTTCTAGGTTCCAGTATCCTCTGGAATAATTTCTTTCGAGCTAAAGGCCACCACTAATTCTCCAGTGGAGTTCATGGAGTTACCTCCTTTCTGGAGTTGTTAATGTCATTGTTTTCTTTGTATTCCATGAATCAAAAGTACTAGGTACTAAAATATATTTGTAACACATCGAACATGTTATTCCATGGCCTTTTGGAATCTGTCACTACCTATGAGAAGCTTATAGACTCAAAGTTATTTTCTTCACTGATAGTCTCCTCAGTGATAATTGTCCAGTTTTGGGTCCTTGATAGTCTCAGTTTTACTGTGATTTCTCTTGTGAACATAGCCACATAAATACCTTGTTTCCTATTTTCCTTCAAGCTAGTAACTCAGTTTCCCAGTATTTGCTGATAAAACATAGCTGGACACTGATATACACAAATTTATTGTTGTACACCTCAGTATTTCCTTACTTTTTCATCTATTTCTTTAGTAATTACTATATTATATTTTGATGGCCCTGACAGCACTTCCATGCTTTTGCATGCATTTTCTTTGTATTTCTTTCTGATAATTTCTTCAAGTCTGTTTTCCAGTTTATCATTTATATGCTGCACTGCAATCAAGATATAGACTTCTGACCTATAGAAAACCCTGAGAGAAGTTGTAATCTAATGTCAAGCCCATTGTGCTTCACACAGGTAAAGAACTGAATGGTAGCTTTCATGATGTGGCCTTTTCCTGTCCTTCTGATCTGTCTTCCATGGTGTGCCACTTCAACCCTCAGCCTGACACAAGAGCCCAGAATGCCTCAGAACTGTAGCCTTTATGTACAGGAAAGAAAGCACACAGAGGAACGAGAGAATCGCTTATTCAGCAAATGTAACTTTATTCTCTACAATATTTTTTCGGAACTTTGCATATGGCATCACACTGGCTGATTTATTTATTTATTTATTATTTGACATTGAAAGAGGGAGAGAGAGGAGAGAGAAAGAATGGGTATGCCAGGGTCTGTAGCCACTGTAAACTAACTCCACACGCATGTGCCACCTGTGCATCTGGCTTACGTGGGTCCTGGGGAATTGAACCTGGGTCCTTTGGTTTTGCAGGCAAATGCCTTCACCTCTAAGCCATCCCTCCATCCTGCATTGTACTGGTGTGAACTTGAAAAACATTTAAATCACCGTTGCACAGGAAACTATTACAAATGCACTCAGCAATGTATAGATCAAGAATAGATGCTTCTGTCAACTTGCTCATTGAACTTCAGCTTTTGCTTGTGTGACTGAAACGTGAAAAAGCTTTTGCCTCAGCCTATGCCTGCATTTCTACTGCACAGTCCTAAAAGCGGTTCTGTTAGACTGCAGGACCTGCCAAGGGTTGGGGACCAGAAGACCAGAAGAAAACAAGAGCCCCGAGAACAAACCAGCCATGGATGGACATGATTATCCTCGTGGCGTGTCTGCTTTATGAACCCCGTGTATTGGTCTCCTTTGAATACTTTTATGACATATGTAGGAGGCTGATTTGCAGAAGTAATTAATCATGTAACGACTACTCTTGGTGTTCAATTACAGTCTTTATGGTTGACTGGTCTTTACAAAAAGAAAAAAAAAAAATGCTAGTTCATTTTTATTCCCTCTTCTCTGGGCGTGGAGGCCACTGAAGAAATGGAATCAGCACAAGCCCTGTGCAGAGGGAAGAGTTTTTCTGAAGTAGGATCTTAAGGACAGATTACTTTTCAGTGTCAGAAATGTTAGTCTGAGGCTGGAGGGATGGCTTAGCAGTTAAGGCATTTGCTGGCAAAGCCAAAGGACCCAGGTTGGATTCCCCAGGACCCCCGTGTCAGCCAGATGCACAAGGTGATGCGCATGTCTGGAGTTTGTTTGCAGTGGCTGGAGGCCCTGACATACCCATTCTCTCTTTCCCTCCTTCTCTGTCAAATAAGTACATAAATAAAAATAAAATATTTTAAAAAGAAATGTTAGTTTGTTTAGTGAAGCTAAAAGGAAATAGACATTGACTAAACGTACAACCTTACCACATAATCATTAGCTTCTCAGCAGCGCAGGCCAACTTTTGTATTAATATCAGGGACTTAAAATGACTTTTAAAAGGCTTCTTAACTATTTTTTACAGGTGGATGACAGAAGCCTCTGCACAAACAGCCTGTAACGTTCACAGCTAAAAATCATTTTATGATTCGTACATTGTAACATCATTACCTGTTACATTACAGGGTAACACCACTTTTTCAAGTATGATGTCTCACATAAACAATCTCATCACACTTTCAGAAGATACATGTGGTTCTTAAAAATACCGAGATAGAGAGAAAACCTAATTGCCTCTTAGAGAATTTTTTTTTTCTTTATTCACTAACTTCCTTGTTGAGAGCTCCTGTAGGCAAACCACAGTGCTGGATGTGGAGGATTTCGTTGTATAGTGGCAAATCTCTGACGTCATGGAGCATGTTTTCATGCAAAAGAATACAGAAAATGCCTAAAATATATTTTAATCAATGACAAATAATGTTAGAGAACTATCTTGTAATTACTTGTAATGTATGAATTTCTAACTTTAAATACTGGCGGAGGACAGGCTTTACTGAGGAGAGTAAGACACTAATAAATGTCCTACTGCCCAAATCTCTGGTATGGGATCTGCCACCTGAGAAAACCTTCATGGATATGGAAATGAGGACAGCGAAGTTTCTGGGAAACTGGTCCTTGATTATGGAGTTTTGGGAAACTCTTGCTAAGCAACTTACATGATGAAAAAGGCCGAACAATCTGTAGTGCGCACTGATCTCTAAAGATACCACATTGTTGAACAGGTTGTCTACGGTTCTGTGACAACTGCAACAAGGTCTCAGGCAGTGGAGATTAAAACATATCAACTCCCTGATCTAGGAATCAGATTTTTATATGGTAAGAATAAAATAATCTCATTTCTTGTGGAAAAATATTGCCTATTGAATATAAAACTTAATTGTGCTAATCACAGAATGATTATCTTAATTTAATTTACAACCCTGTTCAGTTTCTCATAAAACATGATGTGGTCTGGGGGAATTCTGGAGTCCAGGAACAGCGGTATCTGAGACAAACACATAAAACCTGGGGTCAGTCATCCCAGAAATCTTTTGCCAGTGGAAATAACTAGTCATCTATGTCTAAGCTTACCAGCCTTCTTTTGATGAAAAGTCCTGTAACATCACCAGGGTCATATGCCATATATAAATGGATGATTCGTTTTCTTTCTCTCAGTGTAATCACTCTTTGTTGGCACAAGTCCTTACAATTAAATATAGGATAAGTACACAGGTTCAATTCCCCAATACCCACTTAAGCCAAATGCACACATCTGGAGTCCATTTATAGTGGCTAGAAGCCCTGTTGCACCCATTCTTTCTCTCTTTCTCTCTCTCCATATATATAGATATGGAGATATATACTAATATATATATTAAAATAAATACATATAATTAATAAAATAAAATATATGATAACTGTCTAGAAAGCCATTTGCATATTGTGACCCAAAGGGAAGAAATTACATGCAAAGGAATTTTGAAGTTGTGCAAAATGAAGTCTCTTCATAGTTCTGGGTTCCTTACCTACTAAATTCCTTTGACAAATGGAAGTCAAGGATGGGTCTCAAAGTAACTAACCAGAATCTCCACAAGTTCAAAGATGCCATGAAAGAAGCAAATTCCCTATCATAGAACAAACTAGACTGTGACTGGAGATACTGCCCTCCAGCACTAAGTAGTGTTTGCCTGGCTATGCATCTGGACAGTGATTTTGTTTCAAAGGATCTTTATGTCGGCCTTTTGTTTGCAGCTCTCTGAAATGCCACTCCACTCTTATCTATAGGCAGTGTTGTATAAGAAATTTTGGAATTGCACAAGTTTTGTATGTTTGTAAAAGTCAAAGAAAATATGACTTCAAAAGGCAAGGATTTATTTATTCTTGTCTGACAGGTATATAAGGGAGAGAACTTCTGGAGTTCAGTAGTGGGATATGAACTATTTAAGATGATCACTCCTTTTGGTTGCTTAACTTATGTCTAACGTAACCAAATTACACTGCAATAACTATGAATTAAAGAAGCTAGTATGTCACTCTTGACCTTGCTGATATCCTTTTTCTCCCACATTTGAAGATAAAACATTTTAGCAAAAAGTATGAGAAAATATTGGTAAATTTATGTCTCAGAGAAGTTATAGGTATAACATATTACAAACAATTACAGGTTCATAATAAAAGAGAAAACAGGCCGTAAAAAGCAGAAGGTACATTTGAGTAAACTCCTCACAAGTGAAGTTATATGGATGTGCAAAAAATTATTTTCAATATCATCTAGTAGTAAGGAAATGTAAGTGAAAATCCAAATGAAATATGATGTCTTACTGGTTATAATTAATACTACCAACATTAAATATTTAGGATATGGAGCTCTGGTAGAATTTCAATAGGGCTCAAAAACTTTGAGAATAAAATGGCAGTTAATAAAAAATTTTAAATATAACATACTATGTACATCATATTTTACTCCTTTGTATTTCCTTATAGATCTGTTAAAATATGCAATTATTCAGAAGTATTAACTAGCCACAGCTGATCACAAAGTATCATTGACCCTGTGGCTTAAAAAACAGGTATATATTTCCTTACTGTTATGGAAGTCTAAAATCATGGATTCCATAAGGGTGGATCCTCCCAAGGCCTCTCTCCCTGGCTTTCACACCTTTCTCTTCTCTTTCTGTCCTGATATGATGATCATTTTTTCATGACTACATCCACATTCCCTAACTTAGAAGGATAGACGTTATACTGTATTAGTGCATATTCCACAGAATTTACTATTTTTCTGATTAAATACTCCTTCTTCAAATATAGTAATCTTTTGAGTTCTTAGGTATTAGAGCTTCAATATTTGAATATGGGGAAATAAAATTCAGTCAATACCATGTATAGATGCATAAAATAGTACATAATGGCCTGGGTTGTGAATAGCACAGCATCCATCAAGAAGGTAAACTATTAAAAAAAGTGGTACATTCATACTGCAGAATATTACTCATTAATAACAAGAAATATTCTACAAATACATGAAATAACATGAAGAAATACGGATAACATAGTAAACACATGAAATAAAAATGAATAAATATTATGAAAAATATGTTGATGAAAATAATTCTAGCAAAAATGCATACTGCATAATTTATTTCTATGAATATCAAATAGGTAATATTTATTACTTTGGAAAATATAAAAAATGAAATTGTTCTTCAAATAACTTCAATGTCCTGAAAATGTGTACAGTGTAACAAAATGCTTTATAATTGGAATATGGCGATTGTTATTGGCGTGCATGGGTTATTGCAAAGGTTTTTTTATTTTCCCATTTAACACAATGTAAATATGACCTACAGTATTTTCCAAATGCGTTCATCATCACAGGAAAGGGAGAGATCTGGGTTCATCAGTGGAGAGCCTACAGTAGAGAAACAGGTATCCAGGCAAACAACTCTGACCAATGCAAGAGTCAATGGACCTGGTTAGAGAAGCTGGTTGCAGCCTCAGATCCTAAGTCACAGTTCTGGTTAAAATTTAGTTAGTGCATACTCTAGAATAGCATTAGACTGAAATGCAAAGGGCAAAGGAAAACACTTGGGGAAAAAAAAGAGTAAAAAGCAGATCCAGGTTTTATAAGCAGACTGAGTTTTGGCAGGTTAATCACCTAACAAATGAATTGTTTATTCTTGTTTATGTTTTGGATTTTAGGATGACTTGATCAGATTAGCTGTTCATCTATATGCTTTTCTTCAACCAAGGAAGAAAAGTCAGACTTTTATATGTTTAATATAATTAAGTTTTTTTAATGGCTTTATACTGATCTAGTACTCTCATTAAAGTTCATTGAAGCAAATGATAAAAAAATTTAGTTAATAGATGGGCTAAAGAGATGGCTGGGTGGTTAAGGAGTTTGCCTGCAAAGCCAAAGGATCCAGGTTCTACTCTCCAGGATGTATGTCAGCCAGATGCACAAGGGGGCACATACACCTGGAGTTCGTTTGCAGTGGTTGGAAGCCCATTCACCCATTCTCTGTCTCTTTCTTTCTCTTTCTCTCTCTCTCTCTCTCTCTCTCTCTCTCTCTCTCTCTCTCTCTCTCCCTCTTTCTCTCTCTCAAATAAATTTTTTAAAAAATTAAAATTTAGTTAATGGAAAAAAATTTTCTATGGATTTAAGATAAAATATGTGTGCTGGTTTGATTCAGGTGTCCCCCATAAACTTAGGTGTTCTGAATGCTAGGTTCACACCCACCTGACAGAAATTTGGGAATTAACACCTCCAGGAGGCAGTGTTACTGTTGGGTTGGGCTTATGGGTAGTATAGGTAGTGTCCCCATGCCAGTGTTTGGCACACTCTCCTGCTGCTATAGTCCACCTTATGTTGGCCAGGGGGTGATGTCCACCCTCTGCTCATGCCATCATTTTTTAATGCCATTGTGGAGCTTCCCCTTGAGCCTGTAAGCCAAAACACACCTCTTTTTCCCATAAGCTACTCTTAGTTGGGTGATTTCCACGAGCAATGCAAACTGGACTGCAACAATATTATATATGCAAGAATTTTTAACTTAAACTTTACTCAAGAATTAATTTAAAATAGAAATGTTTACAATATACCCATATTTTAAAGTCCCCTCCCAAAATACTAATAGGATGTGCAAATGTCACTGAACCTTGATTTGGATAGATTTCTTTTTGATGGCAGCATACACACACAGAAACAATCAAATTATAGTTAAAGAAATAAAAAAAAAGGACACAATTAACTCATTTGACAATGATGGTTATATGCCTCATAGTTTATGGCTTCTAGATAATACTACTATGATAATAAAGACATTTGGTTATTAATGATCAAAATATGGGATAGAGGGCTGGAGAGATGGCTTAGCGGTTAAGCGCTTGCCTGTGAAGCCTAAGGACCCCAGTTCAAGGCTCCATTCCCCAGGACCCACGTTAGCCAGATGCACAAGGGGGCACACGCATCTGGAGTTCGTTTGCAGTGGCTGGAGGCCCTGGTGCGCCCATTCTCTCTCTCTCTCTCTCTCTGATTGTCTCTTTCTCTCTCTGTCTGTTGCTCTGAAATAAATAAATAAAAATGATAAAACAAAAAATTTAAAAAAAAATATGGGATAGATATGTCCTTCTGTAACAATAAAGGAAGTCATATTTCTCCAGTGAATAAAGGTCACAAAAATGGTGCTGGAGGAAAGCATCTAAACACCAAGCTGCCGTGTTCAGGGCACAAGAGTTAGGGGACTCAATGAAGAAGAGTCATTTCGGAGCAAATCTCTTTCCCGTTCAACATCCATGGTATCAAGTGAGGATTAAATTAATGTGAGAGCTAAACAGCACTGCAGGTGAAAAAATATTTTTCACAAGTGATTGGTTGGCAAGTAAGTGACGTGAGAATGGCATTTATTATTTTTGTTTTACATGTGTATGAGTGCGTTATGCGAGTGTCTTTGTGTATGGAAGGAGGTACACATTTACAGGACAGGGTTCTCACGCTGCTCATATCCATGCATGTGGAAGCCATAAGACAACCTAGGGGGACCTCAGCTATGTTACACACTGCATTTTGAGGAAGGTGCTTTCATTGACGAGGAGCTCACTGGTTAGGTTAGATTGGTTGACCTTTCAAGTTCTGGGAATCTGCCTATCTCTGCATGTGTCTGTGGTTACAAATGTATGCGCAGAGCAGTGGACAACCCAAGGTATTTTGATTTTGTTACTATGGTCTGTTTTATTTTTTTTAAGAAATACATTACACATTTTTTTTTTTTTTTGATGGGGGTCTCTCATTGAACTGGAACTCTTTCATTTTAGTCAGAAAGTGTTAGCAGGGAGACCAATTGATTCTCTGCTCCTCGGAGGACTAAGTTTTCAGGCTGGTAGATCTGTAGAAAGCCTACCTAGTATGCAAAAGGGGGAAAAAAAAAAAAAAAACCAACCACTGAATTCAAACCTGAGTACTTCATAAAACTGTGTGGTGGCATAAGCATGTAATCCCTGCATAGGAAAGTAGAGGCAAGAGGATCAAAATTTCAAGGTAAACAAGGGCTCTGTAATGACTTCATGGAAACACTAGGCTACATGGATCTTTGTTTAAAAGAAAAACTGAAAATTTGATTTGTAGGTGAGAAATCCATTACAAGATAAAAGACTTTTTAAGCCTATTACTAACATTTTCTTTTAAGCAATTATGAAACATTGCTAAGGAGCCATGAAAATTCCTTCAGGTATGACTTTGTAAAGTGTTAGCACATTTTATGCATGGAAGCTATTGGAAAGAAAAGAAAATACATAGGCAATTCTCAGGAGCATAATTAACATGGGAACAGTCATCACTGAGCCAACATAAAGAGAAGAAATACGTAGGCATTCAAAGATTAGCCCATTGAAACCTTGGCTGGACATAGTGGTTCATCCTGTTATTCAAGCAGGACACGAACAAACTTGATGCTAGCATGGACTACGTGAGGAGTTCCAGAATAACTAGGGCTATTAGGTCTCTTTCTCTCTTTCTGCCTCTCAACATATATTTATATAAAATGTACCTCTAGCCTCCTCTCTTCCTTGTGTCTATTTAAATCCTATAATAACTAAAAGAAGAACCTGAGAAATGGCTGCTGAATAAATCTTCCATGTTCCTTAATACCACATGTGATAGTTACACTTCTCTCTTGGCCTCTTGTGACTCTTTCTGCTTTGTTTTCAGCATGGTTATGTAACATCTCATTATGCGAATCAACATCTTTCACAACGACTGTCGACTAAAAATTTCAGTACGGCAGGACCCCCAATTGAGATCTACATTTTTTTATCTTAACAGTAACTGTGGCATAGTGCTAAAAACTCCATAAATGATCATTGATATAACATGATTTACAAAACCATGTAAACAGTATAACAAAGAAAATCAGAGAAATATAAAAAGTAAAAAAGACCACTTAGTAGAAAATTTAGCATGCATGCATGCACATGGTAAATGTAATACTAGAAAACACTATATCTTGGCTCCCTTGAAGCCATTCCACTGTAGCTAAAAATCTATTGCCACTGGGAATATTCCCACTGAGTCACCCAAGGACTGACTGTTCAACAGTGCTGAGCACAGTTAGTTAAACCAACTATAAGATTGAACAAAGAAAATGGCAATATCATAAGAATATCAAATTTCTCAAATAAAGAAAAAATAAGACCATTATCCCAGCAGACAGAAAGGAGCTAAATAAATTGCAACTTACCAAATGATTAAATAATGTAATCCACTGTTGAGAACTTGGCTGTGAATACATTCTCCATGTCCAGGCATACATAACACAATTTACTATATGCTAAATTTGACTTACTTCCTAGAAAGAAAAGTGAGATGAAATTTCATGATCTCCAGAAGGCAAATTTAATATACATGCAAGCAGTATAAATCTTATTTATGAATACTATTTTGTAAAATTTGCTTTATATAACATATGTTATTAGGTATATTATGTTTACCAATATTATTTAATCATTATATATGCAATATACATTTTCCAATGTAATCAATGGAAACAAGTTCATCAATTATAATATCCTTTGGGATCCACTTATGCTTTTTTATGTTTTATTTTTATTTATTAGAAAATGAGAAAAAGATGGAGAGAGAGAGAGAGAGAGAGAGAATGGGTATGCCCAGGCCTCTAAGCCACTCCAAACTAACTCCAGATGTATGTTCCACATTGTGCATCTGGCTTATATGGGTCCTGGGAAATTGAACTTGTGCCCTTTGGCTTTGCATACAATCACTTTAAGCCCTAAGCCATCTCTCCAGGCCTGACTTGAGCTTGGATGAACCCTCTCTATAATACTAGGAATCGGTGTGGTCACTTGGCCACATTGGATCACAGTTTCCATTTGTGTTTCTCTTGCACGTACCATTCCTTATTGACTTTCTACCACTTCTTGTCAAGTATTATTCAAAAAAGAACAAATGAAGTATTGGTCATGGCAGCACATACTTTAATCCCAGCACTTGGGAGCCCGATCACTGTGAGTATGAGGCCACCCTGAGACTACATAGTGAGTCTAGAGTGAAACCCTTCCTCAAACAAACAAACAAGAAGCACAATGAATGCAGCATTTTTTATTTTACTTTACCATCCCATTGCACAGCTTTATTTTAAATAAAGTATTTGATTCGTTTATTCCCAATCTAATGACAAACATTGCATATAACATTTTGGGGGAATTTTTTATGGGAACAATGGAGAACAAGGAGTGGATGGTAATCAAAAACACTCAAGGTGAAAATGTAGCCCTTTTATTATTCAGAATGTAAAACCCTGACACAGATCTGCAGGGTGGGAATTTGGAAGATTACTGGTTGCCAAGAGGAAGTTTCTCAATACATTTATATAACTGACAGGGAGTAAATCCCATCCTGTTGATTTGCACAAAAATGACTTTACCAATTAGATTATAGGATCATTCTTTTCCATAAATATCATGAATTAAAAATGCCCCCATTATTTTGACCCAAATATATTTCAAACAAAGATTAGGATTCAAATATATATTGAAATGTGTATATTACATTGGCATGAACACATTGGGAATAATTCTATTTTAATTTGCCTCCTTGTAATAGTTAATCTCAGTTGTCAACAAACACCACCTAGGAGACAAGTCTTTGGCAACAGCTTGAGAGAGTTTCTAGATTAAGTTAATTGAGGTGGGAAGGCCCACCCTAACATGGCACAGCAATATTCCATGGGCCCACCAGAATGAACAGAGCCAGCTGAACAAGAGCATTTATTTCCTTCCCCTCTGTGAATACAGATGCAATGTGACCAGCTGCCTCATGCTCCGGCCACCATGACTTCCCCACCATGGTGGATGTACCTCAGACTGTGAGCCGGTTTCTTCTGTTAGGTGTTGTGTAAAGATTCATTACTTACTCATAAAGGTCAGTTTTGTTCTCAGTGCCTAAGACTTACAAATGAAAGGTTTATAACATCTTTTAAAAGACAACCAATTATCCCCTTTATCTCAGCTTTGGCCAAGACACAATTTGCTTAATTTAATACACTAAGTAGTTACTGGATGGTATTAGTAACTTCACGTTGCTGTGAAAAACGACTAGGCTAAAGAAGTTGAGGAAGGAAAGACTTATTGTGGCAATCAGTTACAATTTTCACAGTGAACAGTAATAGGTGATAAAAAATAAATGTCTGTCAAAGCTCTGGGAATGCTGACATCATGGAATTGGTCAATGTGAAGCAGTGAATTAGTTTTCCTACTTATTTTTCTGTCTGCATCCAAATGGCAGAATATGTGTGTCCCTGGATGTTTCCCTCCATAAGTATGGCAAACTGAATTTCCCACTTCATATGAATATGTTTCTCCAAACAGTTTATACATGTCTTTTTTGAGGAGGGCTTAATTGTATGTAGGAAATTTGTACAGTGCCTCAAATAAAGGTAGATTTTTAACAACTGGTCTTCCGATATTTAAAATCCCTGACAAGCTGATTTTAGACACCTGTAATCCTAACTGCTTGAACACTGGTTCAGGGATAACTCCATTCACTTCAAACAACTCCAACATTGATTTTGAAATAAACGGTTCCCTATGGGATGCAGAGGTTTTACAGTGACCCAGTGTGAAGTAATAAAGCTGAACTTTTAGGAATTTGTTTTGTAACCTTGAGGTGCCTTAGACATACACGCTTGTAACCCTGGTTGATGGACCTTGTTGACACTGGAACACTCAATTTATTTTATCGCTTTTTTCTTGTGGAGACCAAGCACACGGGCCTTGGGAAACAAGTTTATTTGACTTACTTGAATCATATTGTGCCTTAAATTTATAGACCAACAAATAAACCAATTTTTAATCAATTGTGTTGTAACTTTATAAAATTCCCCTATGATTCAATGGCTCTTGATATTTAAGAACATTAACATATTAAGCAATTATCAAGAACATTGTTAGCATGAAATATATTAAGGAAAATGTAAGCATGGACTCTCTACAAATATTCATTAAAATCTTCATATGATGGGTGTGTGTGTGTGTGTGTGTGTGGTGTGCTTGTATGTTTTTCTTTGCCTGTTTGGACACACATTTGTGTACAAATGAATGTACATGTATGTGCATGCATTTCTGGATGCCAAAGGTCAAAGGAGGGTATCTTCATATTATTATTTTTTTGGAGCTTATCTTTGTCAATGAACTGGAATCTCGCATATTTGGATAAAGTAGCTAGCTAGAAAACCCAGGGATCCCATTTCCAACACTTCCACACTGGGATGATAGGAATCTGTTACTAAACCTGGATTTTATGTGAATTCTGATGATCCAAGCTCATGTTATGATTTTGCCACATGTCCTTTAATGACTGAGCCTTCTTCCAAGCCTATCTCAAGATATTCTTTAGTTATTTTTCTTTCTTTCAAAATTTTATTTATTTACTTGAGACAGAGAAAGAGGCATATATGAGAGAGAGAGAGAGAGAGAGAGAGAGAGAGAGAATAGGCACACCAGGGCCTGCAGCCGCTGCAATCGAATTCCAGACACATATCACATGTGCTACCTGTGCATCTGGCTTACATGGGTACTGGGGACTAGAACCTGAGTCCTTAGGGTTCACAGACAAGCACCTTAAATGCTAAGCCATCTCTCCAGCCCCTCAAGGTATTCTATATATTAAGTCATTTTCACAATATTTGTGTCATAATAAAGATAACAATGAAATGATAAACTATGGGGCATAATGAACACTAAAACACTACCCTACTGTTTGAAAGAAGTCATTTAGTAGTGGTACATTAATGAACAATATTAAATTAGTAATGTAAACATAAAAATCCAAATGAACTCCAGATGCATGTGCCACCATGTGTTTCTGGCTTACATGGGTACTGGAATCAAACCTGGGTCAATTGGTTTTGTAGGCAAGAGCTTGAACTATTAATCTATCTCTCCAGCCCAGAAAACCTAATACAATAAGATATTTTTAGCCGGGCCTGGTGGTGCATGCCTGTAATCCCAGCACTCAGGAAGCAGAGGTAGTAGAATCACAAGTTCAAGGCCACCCTGAAGCTACATAGTGAATTCCAGATTAGCCAGAGCGAGAGTGATACCCTACCTCAAAAAACAAATACAAAAACAAAAAAAAAAGATAATTTATCACAATGTAAAACTGAATAATTAAATATAACAAGATAATGGTCCTCCTACCTATTATTCAACAGTGTTGAACTAGAGGGTCTAACCACTATATAAAAAAAAAAAAAAACTATAAAACAACAAAAAAAACCAAACAATATAACAACAGAAAAGTTGCTCTACTATAAAGGAAAAAGGGAAACCAGCTTTTTTTTTTTTAGTTATTAAATATTCTCAGTAAGTTTCTTGAACTCCTAAATTTAGCAAACTTCAGGATACAAGCTGGCTATACAAAAATTACTTGCATTTATCTATACTAGCAATTAAAATGTATGGTTTTTTTAATTTCTGATTTAGGTTCTCACTCTTGGTTCTCACATCTGGCACCCATTTTGTAGCCCCACATGGCTTTGAACTACAGTGATTCTCCCACTTTAGCCTCCCAAATGCTGGGATTAAAGGTGTATGCCACCACACCCAGCCACACCTTTGGGTTTTTAAGAAAGCTACGAAAGCAATGCAATGGAGAAAGGATAACTTTCTTCAAAATAGAGCTCGGACAATTAGGTGCATATATGCAGTAAAATTAACTTTGATCCATAAAAATAAAAAAGCTCTGGACAAACCTGTGAAAATAAAGAAATAAATAAATAGGGCATATAGTGGTGTAGTTTAAATTTATAGGGGCTGGAGAGATGGCTTAGAAGTTAAGGCACTTGACTGTGAAGCAAAAGAAACTGGGGTAAATTCTTTAGTACCCACAAAAGCACAAAGTGGCACATGTATAAGTAGCTAGAGACTTGAGCATGCCCATTTTCTCTCTCTCACTTTTTCTGTCGCTCTGTCATTTACCTCTGATTGTAAAAAAATAATACTTTAAAAAACAAGAGAATTAAACCTATAAAGCCAATCATTTATAAAAAAAAAATATATACATTTAAAGGCACAACTTCTTACAGAATAAAAACTAAATAACAACAAAGGTTGTCACTAATCAGAATGATAAAATTGTTTAAAATGTATGTAATTATTTTCAATATACTGTCATAAGAAACAAACAGACACAAACACTATGAGAAATTTTCAAATTCACTGCCATCAGAAGATATTCCAACACGAATTCTCTTTTATTTTAATTTAATTTAATTTTTTTTAATTTTTAATTTTTAATTAATTAGTTTTGTATTCAGCAAATACAGTCAGTTTGGTACCATTATTAGGTTTATCCATGACCTACCCCCTCCCCTTGGACCCTCCTTGTTGAAGTATATGGGTTATGCTTATTTGCAAAGTATGTATAATTACTGAATGTGTATAGGATTTAAATATCACAATTTAGTTTTTTTTTTTTTTATTTTTTTCTGTGCAGGAGAATCACTCCTCACACTTTCCCCATGCTATTGAAGTGTTCTACTACTAAGCTGCATCCTCAGATAAGAGGCTTCCTTTAAAACATACATAAATACCTAACCTCACCTTCTGTAGAAGAGATTCATGCCAATAGTTGTACTGATTGACAGGCCATGCTTTCCTGTTGGTTGAAAAAACACAGAATTGGTTTGCAAATATGTTTCCTATTGTATCTGGACAAGCTTGAACTGCACTTACCCAGTGCCCACAGGCTCTACATTCAAATTTAAAATGTCTTTTTGAATTTGACTTAATTAACATAATGTAAACATGTCTACTTCTGTGGTTTTTGTCCAAGTGATCTGACTTCCTTATTTTACATAGCTGAATAAGACGCCATTCTTTCCATATGCTACAATATTTAATCTGCTTTTCTGTTGGCGGGAATCTATCTAGCTCCATACAGGGGGCATTGTGGATATACAAACAGGGATATACAAGTGTCTTTGTGGTATTAGATTTGTCTACAGGTATAACACATGGTACTGTAGTGAACCAAACGATGGTGCTTTGTTAAATTTTTAAAAGCCTCCACACTGAATTTCACAGTGGTCTTTAATATTTTTCAAACACATAGTCAATGTGTGAATGTTCATATTGTCATTTCATTACTTGAGAAACTTTCTGCCTGGGTGAGACAGATGCTATTTAAGCTTAAATGTATACTCCCATACTGGATAAGGATGCTGAACATTTTTAATGTTTTTTTTTAACATTTTTATTTATTTATTAGAGACAGATAAATGGAGAGATAGAGAGGAAGGTGGGAGGAAGAGAGAGAGAGAGAGAGAGAGAGAGAGAATGGGTGCAGCAGGGCCTCCAGCTACTGCAAATAGACTCCAGATGGATGCACCCCTTTATGCATCTGGCCTATGTAGGTCCTGGGGAGTTGAACCTGGATCCTTAGTTTTTGTAGGCAAGCACCTTAACCACTAAGCCATTTCTCCAAACCTGTCCTTTTATTGATTGAATTGTTGTTTAGGTATTTAACTTTTTCAGTTCTTTATGGAATCAGGGTAACAACCCCATGTGAAGCATATAAATGGTAAACATTTTCTCCCATTTTGCCCCATTTACTTGAAATAGTATTTTCCATCCTTTCATTTTAACATAGTGTTGCCTTTTATGGAAAGGTGAGTTTCTTGGAGGAGCAAGCAGAAGGATCCTGCCTTTTAATCTAATCTGAGAGCCTGTGTCTTTTGTTTGGGACATTGAGGCCATTGATAATGAGAGTTATTATTGAAAGGTATGTATTTATTCTCACCAATCTTCTTGTGTTGTAGTGTTTCTTGTTTTTCTTTTTCTTTTTCTTTACTCTCTTGGATTAACTATTATATGAGCATGGTTTATTTTTTCCAGTATTTTCATGTGTATTCTCTATTTTCTCTTCAGTGTGAAGGATCCCTTCATGTATTTTCTATAGAGCTGGCTTCGAGGTCATATATACTTTAGCCTGTTTTTGTTGTGGAATGTCTTTATTTCTTTGTCAGGTTAAATGGATACCTTTGCTAAATAATCTTGGTTAACAGTTGTTATCGTTTAGAACATGGAGTACATCATTTCAAACCCTTTTGGAATTGAAAATTTGTGTTGAGTAATCTGTTTTTATCCTGATGTGCTTGCCTTTTTAGTGACAAGATGTTTCTCTATAACTGCTTTCAGTATATTTTCTTTGGTTTGTGTGTTTGTTTAGTAGTTTAATTATATGGCAAAGAGACTTCTTGTGTATGTATGACATCTCTTTCCCATGTGTGGAACCTTTTCTTGTATGATTTTGGTAAAAACACCTACTATGCCTTTAGAGGGAAATTCTTTTCCTTCTACTATATCCTGAATTCTTATGTTTGATCTCTTCATAGTGTCCTGAATGTCTTCAAATTCCCATTCATACCTCCCTATTAGAGTTTCTTTCTCTAGTTTGGATTGTATTAGACCTGTCAATTGGTCTTCTAGAATAGATATTCTGTTCTCTCCTGCATCAATTTTATTGGTCAGATTTTCTACAGAGATTTTTATTTGACTTACTGTTTTTTTTTCATTTCTAATATTTCTGATTGATATTTCTTCATTATTTATATTTTCTTACTCATGTCTTCTATTAACCTCCTTATTTCATTAGGTTGGTTTCCTATGTTCTCCTTCAGGAATTTGTTTCCTTCTTTGATTCCTTTCATTTCTTTGAACATAGTTATAATCATTCTTTGTCAGGCATTTCATCTAAATAAGTATCAATAGAGATCATCTGATGGATTTTTAAGTTTTGGTTGAATTATTTGGTTGTCTTGACTTTTGTGTTTCTTGTATTATAATGTAGAAATTTTTGCATCTTGGGTTAATTTGGTGCTAGGGTTTTCTAATTATCTGCAGTATTCTTAGACATGTAAGTCTGACATTATATATCTTCAGGGTAGGAGTTTAAGGTACAAGATGTGGCACTTATATTATTTCCAATGTAACAGCAGAAGCGTACCTAGGTTTTGGATTTCCTGTTATGAAAGTATTTGTGTAGGAGAATGGTACAGAATACAGGCAAATTCTAAAATTTAACTTCACAATATAAGGATTCAGTCAAATCCAGTACAGAGTATATATGTAAGAATGAGTATTAAAATAGATAATATAATATACTCTGGTTTCTCTTCAAATCAAATAAATCTTTCGTCTTTTACTAAAGATTTCCGTGGAGAGGAACAAAAAAATAAATAAAATAAAATACATAATATAACAAAATTAAATCCCCTAAGTGTGTCTGCTGCTATGCACCCTTAATCCTATAAACTAGGAGGCTGAGATTACTGGTCTGTAAAGGGTTCCAGGTCAGCCTTGGTGGGGGAGGGGGCAAGTGAGACCCTACCCTCAATCATGACAGAAGAAGACAAAGGCCCTATACATCAGGAACCTACAAAGGATGATCCCAAATTACAGCATATGTAAGAATAGCAAAGCCAACCATTGAGCAAATATAACACATAACCAACCCTGACTTGGAAGGTGTGATTAGCACTTCCAGTGCAGGCTTATGTGCACCTGGCTTTAGGGCAGGTGCTGATCCGATGTAAGTAGGCCCTGTTATATTTTGGGAAGGCTTTGGTCTCACCTGTGCTTTGTGCCACTTGTGTCCCTCTTTACTGCATTGTAGGGTTGGCTAGTCTGGCTGGGGTCTGTGGTTCTGACTGACTGTGCTTGGTGCCGAGCAGCTCCTCTTTCTTCCCCAGGTCTCCAGGGAATGCTGGCACTGGCAGTTGGAGGAAGAGGCTGCTGAGGGTGCCTGTGGAGGGTGTACTTGAGCTGCGTAGCTGGCCCCCTTGATACTCTTTCTCATGAGCTTCTCAGCTGGTCTCTGTTGTCCTCTCCTTCAGGTTTCTTGGCTTTGCCAGGAGGCTGGTGTGAGTGGAAAATCCCTTCACCTGCTTTCTGCTGCGGCCCAGGCAGAGCAGGGCAGCTGTGCAGACCAGTAGTTGCTGATTCTGGCTGGTTGACTGCTCTCTAGAAGCTCCAAGTCTCTCTTGCTTCTCTGCTGAAGTGGATAATTCCTTATGCATTTCCAGTTTTCAGTAGAAGACTGTATTTTGCTGTTTTTCTTCTCATCCCTCCACCCCCACCAGCTGCTATGGCATGACTATGACACTCTCATCTTACCTGGACATCTCTCCCATCCTGGCTGACTTATTGCTGATGGTTTCCATTGATGTTCAGAAGCCTTCTGGTTTCTTATCCATATTTTTCAGTCCTCATTACTCTCATGCCCTGAGCTGCTGGATTCCCATTCAGAAAGCCCTTCCTTATGCTTTAACTTGACAGTTTTTCTCTGTGTTTTCCTCCAGCAGTTAAATGAAACCAGCCTTACATTAAAATTGACTGTCGATTTTGAAGTAGGTTTTAAAATTCATGCAAGATAGAGTTTCATTCTTCTACATGTTGACTTCAAAATTTCCCATTTCTGCTTTGTTTAGCCTTTAAAACTTTATGAGAATTTTTATAATAGTTTCTAAGTTCATGATCATGACAGTGTTATATTTTGGTCATGATATCCATGTTTCTGGGTTGTCGTCCAATGTTGAGTTGAAAATGATGGTCATTAAGGTGGTACTTTCTTGGTAACTAATGTGTGCGTCTCACTTTACTGTTTGATACCTGAAAGAGTATATGACATAACATATCAGCTATGTGCCTAAAGAAAGCAAACATCTATGACTCACATCAAGGTTTGACAGGTTTTCACATTCCCTGCCATGTGTTTATCATATTTCAGCATCTACTAATAAATAGACCAGTTAATTCTGTGCTCATTTCCTCTTGATCATTCACTGAGGCCTGATATTCACATAAAATTTTTCCTTCTTCAAAATGTTACTGATGCAATTAGTGTTCTAAGCTAAGAGCATACTGTAACCCCCACAAGTTATTTTGATTGATATTAAACATATGTTCGTCTGAGATGAATGCTGAGGTCTTCTGAATATGGTAATTATGTCAGAGTAAAGAGACTTTAATCTGTGCCTATGAATAGCACAGAAACTTTCCAAGGGAAAATATTTCATAGTTGTTTTATATTTTCATTACCGTGATTTCCTGTTTTGCCAGAAAGAGATTTTACCATGTTTCATTCATCTCATGGAAGTGAATCTACCAGAAAATGTCAAATCCAAATTATGGTGTACTCTCACGAACCGTCTATATTTAAAATAGTTGGTAGAAATTTATCTGCAATCTATTCTTTCATTATATTGTCACGCATGACCATCATTCATATTCAAATGTATGGATTTGTGATAGCTATAAATTAGGAAGCTTCAAAACAGTTTTGAATTTATGACACATGCTGGGAAAACATACTAAAGTTATTTAACCCAAGTTTGGGTGCTTATAGAACTTTTCCTAAATTTACATTCCCCAAATTAATTGCATGACTTTTTTTTTTTTATCAAAATATACGCTGAAGTGTTTGAGAACATGCCAACATAAAATAATTCAAAGATACATGGAGAAGAGAAAGTAGATACAACTGGGCAGGAGAGATGGTTCAGAGGTTAAAGGCACTTGCTTGCAAAGCCTGCTTGCCTGCATTCAGTTCCCTAATACCCACGTGAAGCACAAAGCACAGTGACCAGCTCTGGTACATCTATATTCTCTCTCATAATTAAAAGCATTTTAAAAAGCAGATGCAACAAATGCACAGTCAACAAGATAATAGTCATGTTGTCTTTTATCCAGGGAAATCTAGCAATGGTAGCTTAATCCATATACTACAATGTTATTTGAACAGTCAACATTAGAGGCAGGAAGAAAACATAAATATTATCTTGAATTATCCCATTTTTTAATGGAATGTATTTGATAAATGATTCCCTTTAAAATGTGAAATTGTATTTACTCAGTGCTCCAGTCAAAATAAGTGTTGTTCTCAAGCCTAGAGTCAGTGAAGCTTCGGGGAAACAAACAAAGCCATGCATGCTTCATAAATTATGGGCAAAATGGTTGGGTATGAGGCAGCATATCTGATTCTGGAATGATTCGTGGAGGTATTACAAAGCAGCCAAGGAAACAAAAGCTGTCAAAAGTGTTCAGTTTGATTTTCATTGCTTAGGTTATCCTTTTTCGATAAGCAAACAGAGAACAATAAAAAATTATTTGACATTTCTTCTAGCCAAACTAAGCATGACAAGGAACTTGTAAAAATGAATATGAGAGCATAATAAGACATCTAAAGGTAGGCTCAGTTACATTCATCATTTAAAAGGACTAAAATTAAAACCAACTTATAAGGACCTGGTATGACCCAAGTTGTATGTGGAATTATATTTCAATATCTATTAAAACCACCCTCAGGGCAGAAAGATTGTTACAGTGACAAGTTGGGGCATTTTGCACAGAGACATTGCCTACCCCCATAATTCATGACCCACAGTCCCCATGGGGTTGACCTGCATCCCCAATGAAGAAGGCCTCCTCAGAAAAGGGGCAGGGAGGAGGGAAAGGATGGTAACAACATGTGTTGTTTGCATACCACATATGTCCATATATAATAAATATTTTAAAAAGAACTGTAAAAAAAGATTTTTCTTAAAAATTCAGCTAAGTAGGCTACAGAGAGATGATTCAGCAATCAAAGAACTTGCCTGCAAAGCCTAATGACCCTGGTTCAACTACCCAGTACCCACCTAAAACCAGATGCACCAGATGCACAAAATGGCATGTGTATCTGGAGTTTGCAACAGCTGGAAGCCCTGGTGTGCCCATTCTCTCTGTCTATTTATCTTCTCTCTCTCTCTGCTGCAAATAAATAAATTACTAAAAAAATGCTCTCATCTAGTTTATTAATTTTGAGAAGCTTCTATATCACTTTGTTAAATAAGTTAGCTCCTAAAAGCATAATGATTTTAATCCTCATGTGTGTTAGAATTCATACTGAACAATGAGTTCTGAGTTGTAAAAAAGGTTTATGTTTTGTACCTGTCTGTATGCCTTTGTCTATAAGTTAAGTAATACACTATTAATGTGTATTTATTTAGTTCCTAATGAGATTAACTCCATTTTACATTTTGTTCATTTATTGTTTGTATATGATTTGATAAATTTTCCCCCAATTACTGGCATATTCTTTTTTTTAAAATGATAATTTTTATTAAAAAAAGACATAATGATTTATCTACAATAATATAGAATACACTGGACATGAACTGGTTGTTAAACAGTTTCTTTAATTTTCTAATGTACTATCAAACACCAGAAACATTACTTCTGCATAGAAGATGCTAAATAGCCATATAGTGAACGAATGAACAAATTTTCTCTGATTGAGTTAATGTAGATGAAAATTCCATAGTTCACTTTTGAAAATAACACAATGTGGCATTACTATTTATTAAAATACTAAGTTAGGATGATTATTTTAGAATTTCTTTGCTTTTGTATTAAAAGAAAAACAAAATCTACTAAGCAATATAAGCCTCTGTAGCTATGGTGAAAAATAGGATTTCAAACTCTAGTGAACATCTGTTATTTAATTATTTATAATAAATATCTATATGTATAGAATACATGGGAATGTGGAACTAGAAATATCTTTGTTTCCAATAAAACCTAAAACCATTTTTAAGAATATATTGGTATCTAAAAAACTTGATAAGTAAAAGGAAGGAGGAACATAAATCAAATATTTAACTAAATTCCTTCCTGGTGCTGAGTCCCACTAATTATTATAACATAATTTATAATATAAAATGAGTTTAAACTTTGGAAGAATGATAGTATGTAAAGTAAGCAGCATCAAATATTCAGTCCATAACACATTATCGTCAATGATTGAAGAATGACCAAGGTGAAGTATTTATGCATATTACTGTGTATGAATTATTATTTTATTTGTATAGGTATATGTGGTAGTTTGAATAGATGCCCCCCCAATATATTCAGTGTTTATTAGTTTGTAGTTTGCATCTAAAGCCACCTGGCTGGAGGCATTGTCACTGGGTACATCTTAGTGTCCAGCCCTAAGGTGTAGTGGTGGGTTTGCCATTCCTATCTGCTCGTGCACACATACTATGTCACCTTCCAGCTTGTTTGAGTCAGAGGTTCTAATTATTCACTCCTGCATGTCAGGGTAGCTGGACTGTGAGCTCGCAAGGAATTCTTCTGTCTCTGCCTCTTCCTGACACCCGTGCTCCGGGATTACAATTGCTCACAGTCCAACATGTGACTTTCCTTGGGTTCTGGCGAAGTCAGATCAGCTGCTTATACTTGTGTTGCTTTTGTTCTCATCACCTTTCTCCCATCTATAGTACTTCTCATTTTCATTGTTTTAAACTGTTCAGTTTTTTTTTCTTTGTAGTTTGTTTCACCTGCATTAGGATCTAAGTCATCTCCTCTTCTTATTTACTGATCTTCTAGTACTTTTTCTTCTTCTATCTTGTCTCTCTCAAAAATACCCTTAGGATCTTTTATTTCAATTTCTACATTTATTTATTTATTTTCATTTGAGACAGAGACAAAGGAAGAGAGAGAGAGAGAGACAGAGAAAGAAGAGAAAAAGGGCATGCCAGAGTCTCTAGCCACTGAAAATGAACTCCAGACACATGTTCCACCTTATGAATCTGGCTCTGGCTTACAAGGGACCTGGAGAATCTAACCTGGGTCCTTAGGCTTTGCAGGCAAGTGCCTTAAGTGCTAAGCCATCTCTCCAGCTCCCATTCCTACATTTAAGAATCAATGCTTTCATTGTAGCCTTGCTATTCTCCTTGCTCTTTTATTGCTATAAAGCTACTGGAATTGTGGGTTGATTTTTTTCTAGTTGGCTGTTACTGTGTCTTCAAGGTGTGCTTATCAATCAGTTGTAATTGTTCTGTGTTTAGTCTTCTGCTTCCAGGGTGCAGACTATGCCTGATGTCTGGAATCCACAGGCTGAGTGTTTAATTCTGAGTTGCATTTCCAATGAGTAGGGAGAAACTGAAACTCAACCCTGTCACAACCTAGCCCCATGTTGACATCCCAGATACTTCAATTCAAAGAATACATGAAAGCAAAAATATCCAACCAATGCAATAGTCCCACAGGTACAAGTCCCAAAAGATAAATGAGAAACATGCAAAATCAAAGCAACAAAACCAACATCAACTTTCAAATAATAATGTACTACAAAGAGATTAGATGAAATAAAGACATAATTTAAAAAGGATTATTGTAAGAATGTCCACAAAATCTACCAGGAATGAGTAAACTACTTAATGAATCTCACTACACTTTATGCATGGAGCTGAACAAAATAGGGAGTATCAGAGAAGTATTAAAAGAGAAATATTTAAAAAGTGATAGAAATACTGAAAAATTCCCAGTAAAATTTTAGAAATTAAAAAAAAAGCAATAACTCAAATGAAATAGTACATGGAAAGCCACACCAATTGAGTGCATCAAGCAACAAAAAGGATATCAGACTTTGAATAAAAGGTAAATCATAATATTTAGATAATAATAAAGAAAAAAATGCAAGACTCTAGGACAATTAAAAGACCATTTTTTTTACAGAGTGTGGACATGTCCATTCACCAGAAGTCCAATCTGAAAAATTTTTATATGTACTTTTTAAAAAAAAATATTTATTATTTATTTACTTATTATTTCCAATGAGAGAGAGAGAGAGAGAGAGAGAGAGAGAGAATGGGTGCTCCAAGACCTCCAGCCACTGCAAACAAGCATCTGGCTTTACATGGGTACTGGGAAATCAACCCTGGGTCATTAGGCTTTGTAGGCAAGTGTCTTAACCACTGAGCCATCTTTCCAACCCCTGGGTTTGTGCTTGCTGCTTTTCATCTATCTATCTATCTATCTATCTATCTATCTATCTATCTATCTATCTATCTATCTATATATCTATCTATGTTTGAGAGAGAGAGAGAGATAGACAAAAAGAAAGAATTGGCATGCCAGGGCCTCCAGCCACTGCAAATGAACTCCAGACACATGTGTAATCTTGTACATCTGGCTTATGTGGGACCTAGAGAATTGAACCTGGGCCCTTAGGCTCTCCAGGCAAGTGCCTTAACCACTTATCAATTTCTTCAGCCCTGGGGTCTTTGCTTGTTTCTCTGCTTGGATGTATGGAAGCAGTTTTTTCCGCTGCTGATGGAATTTCCCCTGGATCTGTGAGCTTGAAATAAACCCGTTCCTCCCATGAACTGTGTCTGGTTTGGATGTTCATCCCAGCAATGTGGAACTGCCTACCACACATACATACGTAATAATGCATTTGGGGAACTGGGTACAGCTCCTAGTGGCACTGCTAAAACTTGAGAGGTCACTGTCCCATACCACCCTCTCAGCCATTATCAAGCCAAGGAAGCCATTTTAATCCTGCTTTTCCAGGTGAGATGGAGGCAAGCCCAGAGGACACAGGACGGGCTGAAGCCACACAGGCAGGAAGTGACTAGGTCAGGGTCTGGCATCCACTTATTTCCCCATAGCTCAACTTCCCCATCTGTGTACAAGGACACATCTAGTTCATCCTGTGTCTCCTTCGCTCTTAACCTTTGGTGATTCTGCCTTGGGATCAAGCATCTCTGATGTCCATCTCCGTAGGAGGCCCCAGTCCTGGATCTCTTTCAGGAGTTTCACTTTGGGTAATGTTCCTGTTTGATTGACAGGACTGTTCACGCCCCTTCCCATGATGCATCTTCTCCTTGCTGGCACAAAGCACCCCACCAAGGGCAGCTAATGGGAGGAAGGTTGTTATGCTGCTTCATATTCTCTCCGGGAAGCTTCACAACAGCAGGGAGGAGACGGCATGAGCTGAAGCTGGACATTAACCTCTTGCCAACATCAGGTGGACAAGCAGCAGCAGGAAAGAGTGAGCTGAACTACCACCGGCAAGCTAGGGGCTAGTCTAACTTTACTTTTTAAAATAATAGGAGACACATTTTTTTTTACTTTTAAAAAGAGGTGGTCTTTCAGGCACTGTAGGCATTTAGGGACAAGGACAGAAAAACTCTCACGTTATGATAGGTTAAATATTATGCAAAGAAAGCAAGGAAAAAAACATTGAATGCTTTACAAAAGAAATATCAAGTCACACACAAAGGCACAACTATCAGAAAAATTAGCAGGTGTCTGAGAAAGGCATAAGAGGAGGTTCTTATAGACATAAAATAGTGTGAAAACCATCTCATAGAACTGTGCTGAGAAAGGCAATCCTGCACACGACAATAGGTAAAATCCTCTCATTATGAACTGAAATTAAAAGAACTTATGAATGCTAAAGCAAAACAGCAGAAGATACTAATGGGGAATCATATGTAATAAAGAATATGATAAACATGTTCATGAGATCATGAGAAAAAATAAAATGCACTAGCATGGTAGTTGAGAAAATGAAGATTAAGACAGCACCAAAGATTAAACAAAATGCAAAATGGTTATCAATAATTGAATGTCAAGGTTTTAAGTTTTCTTAATGAAAGATACAGTCTACAAAATGCATCATCATGCTAAAGACACCCAGCCTCAGGATGAAAGAAAATAAAATTACTTCAAACAAATACAGTGTGAAAGCAAGAAGAAATAACTATACTAGTATTGAAGAAAGTATAGTATAAAAAATAGCCAAAAAGTCAAATAAAACTCCTCATACAATAATTTAACATTCCTTTCATCTAGATATATTTTATAATATAACCTTGGCAGCTTACCGAAATGTATATTACAGTTTCTTAAGATTGTCACTGGAGAAGCAAATGATTACAATATTATTATATTTCATATTTTGACCTTAATATTTTTTCATTCTTTTCAATCAAAAATTATCTTGTCCTGTTTCTCGCAAAAGCAAAAGACAAATTGTTGACAGAGTGCTTTCACCAAAACTGACAAATTGATCCTAAACAAGTAGTTTCCAGTCATAACAGCTGGCTTTGTTTGCATTTCTTTACGCTAAATGGGAACCTAAGGACACAGAAGGTTGTGAGCTTCAAGCAGGCCAGCAGGAGGCACAGATGGAGAGGAGAAAAGGTGTAAGGAGAAAAGAGGCATGGCCAATACTGTCAATCACCAGAAATGCAAAGCTTGATTATAGAAAACTAGAAAGTAAAGACCATACACATAAAAAAAAAAAATTGTATCATTGAAGAGATGTGAAACAGATGGAGAGAGGTATAGTACTTTGAATAAATACATTGAGAGTCTGTGAAAAATGGTCAAGTCAGTGAAATGACACTTTTTAAATTTTCTTTAAAAAAAGATAGTCTCTCTCACACACACACACACATGCATGCACTCACACACACACACATTCACACCTGCCCAGGTTTTATTTCATTCCATAAACTTAGTTATTCATTATTTTCTTTTAAAAAATGACATAGTGAAAGCTAATTTTTAATCTAAATGTTTTACTTGTGAGTGAGCTAATAATCATAGATTTAAGAAGGCTAGAAATATAGACAAAAATATCATAATTATATTACCAACACAATACATACTAACTTTTTCCACATTTGAACTTGATAAATAGATAGGTATTTAATGCTAAATTAGATCAGGTACAGAAAAAAAAATGACTTAGTTTTTAACTCACCAGTGGAAAATGATGAACTGTATCTGTTCCCCAAAAAACAAACAAAAAAAAAAACAAAGTTTAAAGGCCATTTTAAGCCAGGCGAGGTGGCACACGCCTTTAATCCCAGCACTCAGGAGGCAGAGGTAGGAGGATTGCCATGAGTTCAAGGCCACCCTGAGATGACAGAGTTAATTCCAGGTCAGCCTGGACCAGAGTGAGACCCTACCTCGATAAACCAAACCAAACAAAACAACAACAACAAAAGGCCATTTTACAGTGGTTGCTGGCCGTACCTGATTTGAAGATATGTTGTCTGCATGGAACAAGGAGAGACTTGGCTGGAACCTGGAAGAGAGCCAGACTCCAGCAGTCAATCCAAGTATTTCTGGAAGCCTCTATATGAGCAGCCCCGGGTCTAAGCTGCTTGGAAACAACCAACCTGACATTATGCTCACACAAGCGCAATAGTGGCACGCAGCCCTGGTGGGTAACCAGCTGCTTTCAGATGGCTAACAGATCCGCTCATTGGAAAAGAACCAGTATATGAAACTTGGGTACAAGTCAGAATCATGTCCAGACAGCGATTTTTCTCTCCAAAATCAAGTTCCCGCTAAGCTTGGACTATAAGTAGCCCTACACCCATCAAATTTCTTTCTAAATTAATAATACTTGTCCCATTTAACCTGTGGTGACTTCACTCTCTGTTGGAGAATCTGCTTGTCTTTCTCAGATGGGAGTGGGACATGAGGGGATGAATGACCTAGCACTTTACCCTGGCTCCAGCTGAAACCACAGAGGAATTGGGGAGATGAGCAAAAGTGCTGCTCTCATAGTGAATCTGGTATCAGCACAAGGGTGAAGGAGATAGGACACTCAGTACCTGCCAAGGCAGTCATCCAGAGACTCCTAGGACTCTACCACTGAAGGAGACTTAAAACCTACCCCAAAAGGCTCAGGGAATTTTGTGGAAAAGGGGGAAGAAAGATCATTAGAGCCACAAGTTGGAACATTATGTCCAGAGGAATTGCCTCCCCAGTAACTGACTGCTGCTCTCACAATGCACGGCCCACCGTGTCCATGGGGATGACCTGCATGCACAATGAGGAGGGCCCCTGTGGAAAAAAGACAGGGATGAGGGAAAAGGTGATACCAAAATGTGTTGTCTACATACCAAGTATGTCCATAACTAATAAAAATAAATTTAAAAAAGATACACTACAAACTCATAGTCACTAAAACAGAGTGATACTGGCACAAAAATAGACAAACAAAACTAAATTCAAGTAACTACAAGTACCTGATCTGTGACAAAGAGACCCAAAATAAACACTGGGGAAAGACATGATCTTCAACAAATGGTGCTAGAGAAATTAAATAACAGCATGTAGAGGGAGAAAATTAGATCTGCTTTTCTTGCCCTGCACGAAAAACAACTCTAAATGGATTAAGTACCTCAATATAATACTTGACACTCTCAAATAACTAGAAAAAAAAAAAAAAAGCAGGGAGGACACACCACAATATAGGCATAGAAAAAAACTTCCTGAAGAAGATTCCAGTAGCACAGGAAATTAGATCAAGACTCAACCAGTGGGACCTCATGCTACAAAACAAACAAATAAACAAACACACATACACACACACACACACACACACACACACACACACACACACAACTATGGTATAAACAAGTAAACCATCAACAGAGTCCATAGTCATTCCACACAATGGGGAAAAATCTTCCACATATTACCTTATGAAAAAATACCTAGTATCTAGAATTCAGAAAAACAGACAATAGGGCTGGATAGATGGCTGAGCAGTTAAGGAATTTGCCTGCAAAGCCTAAGTACCCAGGTTTGATTCCCCACTACCCAAGCAAGCAAGATACACAAGGTTGGTCAAGGGTCGGGACTTCATTTGCAGTGGCTAGAAGCCCCAATGAAATCATTCTCACTCTGTCGCTCTTTTTCTGCCTCTTCCTTTCCCTCTCAAATAAATTTAATAAAATAAAACAAACTACCCAATCAAAAAATGGAGTAGATAATTGTACAGATAACTCTCAAACAAAAATACAAATGGCCATTACACACTTAAATAGATTTTGAGGGCTGGAGAGAAGCCTCAGCCATTAAGGTGCTTGCCTGCCAAGCCTAAGGACACAGGTTTAATTGTCCAGTAGCCATGTAAGCCAGATATACAAAGTGGCACATGAGTCTGGAGTTTGTTTGCAGTGAGTGGAGGTCCTGGTACACCCATCGTCATTCTTTCTCTCTTGGTCTTTCTCTTTCCTCCATCCCTCCCTCTGTCTCCCTCTCAAATAAATATTTTTTTTTTTTTAAAAAGAGCTTTGAGATTTCATCTAACTCTAGTCAGGATGGCATTCATCAAAAACATCAAAAATTGAATAACATCAGATGCTTGAAGCTGTGTGGAAAGAGGAACATTAACCCACTGCTGGTGGGCATGAAAACTGGTACAATCACTATGTAAATCAGTATGAAAACACTTGAAAAAATATTTGATCTGACTATACCATCCCTGAGCATTTACCCTAAAAACTCTGCTCTACTACAGAGATACTGGCTCACCTGTGTTTGTACTGTTCTGTTTACAGTAGATAGGAACTGGAATCAGCACAGATGCCCATCAGCTGAAGAATGGATAATGATGACATAGTACATATTCACAGTGACAAAGGAAAATCAAATAATGAAATTTGCAGAAAACAATGGATGGAGTTGGAAAAAAAAAAGTCATTGTAAGTGATGTCACACAGGCGCAGAAAGACCAACATCACATGCACTCTCTCTTAGTTGCAGCTTCTAACTGGGATCAATTGGAGGTGAGTGCAAACGGTAATAAGCATCAGGACTATGGGCATAAAACAAGAGAGAGAGGAGGAGAGAGAAGATGTAGGTAGAGAGGAGAGGAGGAGTTACATGGAAGGCTAGGTGAGAGTTTTAGTGAGATCCATGTTCCGGGAGTGAACATGCAATCCAGACACAGTTTATGCGAGGAAGGGATTTATTTCAGTCTTATAGATCCAGGGGAAGTTCCAACAAATGGTGAAAAAAGCTGACTCCCATCCATGAATCCAAGCAGAGATGGACCAGTAAATAGCCAGTACTACAAGCAAGCACAGTCAGAGCTCAAACTCTTTATGCATACCATGAAGCTGGAATTCATATCTGCCTGCAGTGATGCACTCTCCTTGTAGCAGGAGACTTCCTGCTAGGGGTACAGCTGAAAACTTAGTTGGTTCCTTATTTTTTTTTTTCAGTATTTAATTAATTTATTTATTTGAGAGAGGACAGAAGAAGCAGATGTACAGAAAGAGAGAATGAGTGTTCCAGGGCCTCCAGACACTGCAAACACACTCCAGACTCATGTACATCTGGCTTATGTTGGTCCTGGGGAATCAAACCAGGGTCTTTTGGCTTTCAGGAGAACTTCTTAACTGCTAAGCCATTTCCCCAGCCTGGAAACATAATTTTTGTAAAACATCCTAATCTATGGTGGGCAAACATTCAAAGTACTATACAGAGAAGCAGAATATAGGGAGTTAGAGGGGCTTAGAAGGGTAGGGTGTTGGAGTGTGGGGAGGTAATTACATGAAGATTATGACAACATGAATCAGTCCAATAGCAACTCTCCTTCTGGCTAGCATTCTGCAAGACATAACCACCAATAAAGTGAGAGAGGGAAAAGTCCAGCAGAAGTGCCTCGCAGAAGATGGAAAAAACTTAACCTTAAAACCATGGACTCTGACCCATAATTCCCAAATCCATAATTGTGTTACCCCCACAAACAGTCACTGAGACCCATGAGGACCCAAAACAATTTAGGCCAATGTCAAAACACTTGATTTCCTGCCAGAGCTAACAGATAAGACCCGTTGCAGGAGATACCACAGGCAGCAGTCACAGTTACAGAGCAAGAACAACCAGGGGGTCCTCTAGACTATGGAACCAACAATACAGACAAGAATTAGACATTTGTGTAGTCATGGCACACAGGCTCAGAGGGTGACCAAGTTTTCTCTGATTAGGCTTGCTTAGTGGGAGAGAGCTCATATCTGATACTGAAAACCAAATCAAATGACCAAAGCCAAGAAATTCATAGACTTAGGAGGGTAGCTCCCACTGCTTTCCTGAAAATAGAAGAGGTTTGCAAGCCAAAATGTCTCTCAAATAACCTTGCAGACCTCCTTTAACCAAAGTTTCTCCCACTCACATCTGGAGGATCTGTTTTACTTTACAGATGACAAAGAAAACAGAAGAGGACCAAGATCCATCTATAAGACAAGAAGATAACTGACTGCAAACAACAGTGTTAGAAAAATAATCCTAGTTTCTTTATTAATTTCTGATTGAATACCCTTCAGAGGAATTTAATTATCACTTCTGCTTAGAAGTATTACACAATGATTAAGAGGTCAATTTCCCAAGGAAAATATAAACTAGAATCAACAGTGTACCATTTTAGAGAGCTTAAAAATAGATGCAGCGAAGTCTGATGGAACTGTAAAGAAATAAGGCTGTCCACATGAAAGGGATGCCAGCAATAACTCTTTGAGCAACCATGT
The DNA here is from genome assembly GCF_020740685.1 of Jaculus jaculus. Classification (NCBI taxonomy): domain Eukaryota; kingdom Metazoa; phylum Chordata; class Mammalia; order Rodentia; family Dipodidae; genus Jaculus; species Jaculus jaculus. Next base: position 105,704,308 of record NC_059111.1, on the reverse strand, counting down.
ACATCTCTTTGCTAATGGGGAGTTCCTTCTCTCATTTAACCACACATGACATTTCATGTCTTTTTCAATTCCTACCTTTCCATGTCTCATCTCTACCCGATATTCAAATAGAATAGGATCTTATTTCTACATATTAGATCAAATGAAAGGAATCAGATAATTTGGAAGCCACAGCCACACATCTGAGATACAATGCTGCTTCTGTCAGTGAAGGGTGAGCCACCATCAGATGAACTAATTAGTTAAATTGATTAGTGTAGAAAGCAGTACTTTAATTCGATATCTCAATATCATCAAAGCTATCATACTAGAGAAGCAAATTTGAAAATGCACATGACCTGAGGAGCCTGACGTTTCCTTTCCTGGCATTGACATCATATTTTATGAGAGTAACACTGTCACACCTAATTTCTCCTAACTGTATGTACCAGAAAAGTCAGAGAATAATATTGGATTCAACTAGGTTTTGTTGAACAGTTTATTGGCGACATCTACATGTATTGTTATAGCTGTTGCTGGTTTTGATACCGTGTGTTGTGAGAGCACATGAACCACATGTGTCCATGTATGTATATGTGCTGCTCAGTGGAATCAGGCTACCAGTTTGGTACTTTCATGATAGCAACATGATTCCAAGTTCTGCTTTGAAATAAGGTGTCAATTAAATTAGCACCACTTTGTAATTATTTCTAATTAATTTTTTCTAAAATATAACCCAGTCAAGTTAAAATTAAATAAAAGGAAGACTTAATCCTCTTTTGGAGTTTCTTTCATATGTGAGAGTAGTTTATTACTCAATATAGATGTACACAGTGATCATGAAAGAAGAGATTATAACCCCCCCCCAAACATGCTGTTAACCCTGAATATAAGCACCAAGGCATTGGGCTCATGTGGGGGGTGGCATGGGTGGGAGTGTAGTGTATGTATGTATGTATGTATGCCATATATATGCATGTATCCCAGGAAGACCTAGAACTCACTGTATTCTTCAGGCTGGCTTCAAACTCAAGGCAATCCTCCTACCTCAGCCTTCTGAGTTCTGGAATTATAGTCATGCACCACCATATCCAACTATTTGGGATATTTGTAAATAGGTATTGTGAGACATAGCACATCATAATTGATAAGAGAACAGCATCAATGACCTCAATTTCATTGCACAAGCAGTATTGGTATTTTTTTTTAATGTTTAGAAATCTGAAATTTTAAATTTGTGTTTCTCATCTCTCTGTATATTGAAACATTCATCTGGTGATTTAACTTGCATAAGGAAGAATAAAAATTTAATAATTTGAAAATAAAAATGTAATTGTATAAAATCAGGACAGATTGATGGCAAAAAGATACATTGCATTCCTACATCTAATACTAAATTCTCTATGTAAAGATAAATTTCAATTTTGTTTTATCTTCAATAAAACTTACTTTTACCCAGAAGAGTGTGCTACTTATAAAATAAGCTGTACCTTCTCCCTACATTTATGCAGATGTCTAATAAAATGGTACTCTTTCCATAGATAAAGTAAAGCTAATGTCACAACTTGATGGCACTCCATATTCTAAGAGTAATATTTCATGTTATTGGAAGCAACACAATGTGACTTTCAATCTATGATTTAACTTTTAAGATCCATGATTATTTAAAATAATAGATGGTAATTTCTTTGTCTTTTGTTTAGCATAAAAATTATTTAATGTATTATATTTAACCATCAGTATCATATGTTTGAGCTGAGTCACAAAAGAGAGTAGGTATACAGTACTTCTTTCACATTCACAAACGAAATAGGAAATATTTTCAAAAAGTATATTTTAAAATAATTTTTGGAGAAACCTGTTTAGGCTTACTTTTGTTAATGGAGTGAAAAGAGAATGGTAGGTTTTGTGCTGTCTTCAACTAATTTGGTAAGTCATGAATATCAGTTACTAAAGTCAACAATAAATATTCCTGAAAGTAATAAAGTTTTGGTTTTCAATAAAAAACAAATTTACATAGTTAATGCCCACATCACATGTTATAAGATAAAATAAAGTCCAGTACTAATAGTTCATCATTTATCTATTTTCTATATTTTTCAGAAATTATTACTTGTAAAATTTTCAATGCTCATCTTAAATTTTGATATTTTTGCTAAAATATCTCATTAGATTGTGTTTATAGTTCATTATTTTAAACTTTAATTTCTAACAGTAGTTGTAGTTTGAAAAAAATCCCATTTACAAGTTGTTTAACTGTATAATTGTAATATAATGGCAAGCATTATGTAACAAAGTTCTCACACAATATAAGAATATATATAAAATGATAATGTTAACATGTACTCTGAGTGTGGACTCCTCCGAGCTCGTAATTGAACTTGCATACTTAATGAAGAACATTTCATCACTAATTCTATTTAATCTATGAAGGCACCGAGGCACAAATAAGTTGAAGCCCTTGTATTAGATTAGCAGCCTCAAAACGCCTATGTGGTGCTGGAGAGATGGCTTAGAGGTTAAACATTTGACTGTGAAGCCTAAGGACCCCAGCTAGAGACTCGATTCCAGCGAACCCACATAAGCCAGATGCACAAAGTGGCACATGCATCTGGAATCCATTTGCCTTGGCAGGAGGCCCCTGATGTGCCCTTTCTCTCTCTCTCTCTCTCTCTCTCTCTCTCTCTCTCCTGCTTTATCTCTCTGTCACTCTCAAATAAATAAATAAAAATGAACAAAATGTTTAAAAATGCCTTTGTTTTATATATATATATATATATATATATATATATATATATGGAGAGAGAGAAAGAGAGAGAGAGAGAGAGAGAGAGAGAGAGAGAGAGAGAGACTTCATCTAGTCTAACCAAAAATGGCAACTCCATGTTCAGTGAGAAACTCTATCTCAAGGCCATGTGTGGATAAGCAATAAATGGTGGCACCTAATGTTCTCCTCTGGTATTTTTATGCATGCATATTCGATGCTCACATCTGCACACACACACACACACACATGCAACATGATACAGTGTATACTCACTACAAGTATTATACACATGAACACACATACGTTTTCATGCAACAACAACAGAAAGGAACCTTAAGGCATGAGGAAAGCTGTTTGGTACTAAAGCGAGCATGTCCTGTCATCGGCGATCTAAGTTCTTTCCACTCTGCTCTGCTTCCTCAAGATGTAGCCCCTCCCACAGTCTTGCTGGGGAGAAAGCACCCCACACATGAGACGTAAGGGACGTGCTCAAATCACAGCTCGAGCACAGCATGTACAGTCAAGATAAATAAAGAACTCTTATCCATAACGAGAAAAAGAGCAACAATAAAATGGGCAAAGGAATGACATCACAAAAGGAGACACAAATGGCAAACAAGAGCAGATGTCATATGGTGTTTTTTTATTTTATTTGTGCTTTTACTGACTGAAAGTTTTTGTTAATTCAGAGTTGCGCATGACTTTTCATCCCAATTTTTCAACAGCATTTGCTCAAGTCTAGGGTTCATATCAAAGTTTGAATGTGCTCAATATTTAGTTTTGTCATTTGTATGAGGTATAAAAACTGATATTTGATATAACTATTGTAGTTTAGATCACTACAGCCCACACCAATGTAAGTCAGCAAATATCATTGATAAATGACGAGTTTTGACTGCCTCCCCAACTGCCATTCACCCCTTTCAGTCCTCGTTGGGCCTGGGACACCATGTTATTGAAATTAGGTCATTAAGAACCCCCAGAGAACTCTATAAGTGTTTAATTGAAAGGAAGAATCTTAGGTCTCTCATTTTAAGTCAAAAGCTAGAAATAGATGTTGGCTGGAGAAGCCATATTTAGGGATAAAGTAGGCTGAGTTAGACATTTTGCATCAAAGAGTGAGCCCAGTTTTGAATGTAAATGAAACAGAGAGATGAATATAAAGAGGTGAAACATCACTGAGAGTACACTGATAACACAGATTTTTGAGAAAGTAAGTTATGAGGAAGAATTAATGGTCTGGGAAGATGAGAGAAGCTACAACTTTCCTGTAAGCAAAACATAATACAGGGCAGGACTCATTTATTTATTTGAGAGAGAGAAGGAATGGGTGCATCAGGGCCTGTAGCCAATGCACATGCGCCACCTTGTGCATCTGGCTTATGTGGGTCCTGAGTAATCGAACGGAGATCCTATGGCTTTGCAGGCAAACACCTTAACCACTAAGCCATCTCTCTAGCCCTAGGGCAGGACTTTTTAAGTCCTCACTTCCAGGAAGACAGAGACACATGAGGATGCTACAGAAAACTTTCCGAAATTAGCACAGATTGTCACTTTGAGAATGAAATCCTATAACATAAAATGTAAGATAAAGCAGAGAGAGTTGGAGTAGAAGCAGTGTCGTGAAAATTGGTGAAACTTGCTTCAGTAAACAAGAGATTGCCCATGTTTACTAAATAGTTGTGTTTTGAAAGAAGGTACCATCTGAGGCTTTGGTAGTTGAAATGAAGTCAAAACCTGACATCGATGCTTCAAAAGACAGACTTACTAGTTCCAGAATAACATGTTGGGATTCTAGGTGGAAGCCAATGTCCATTGAGCATTCTGATAACTGTAAGGCCTGTAAGAGGTGTACTTAATCTATTTCACCAGAACAAAAAGCTCAGATGCTATCATATGTAGGTGTATCAATTCCTACTTAAAATCCATTTTTGAAAACCACTGCTCAAAATAAAAGATTCCTTTCACAATGTTGCATTGACTCTGTTCCTAAGACCATTGACGGGTTTGTACGCTGAGATTACATTTCTATGTCTGCTAATAAAACATCCTTTCCAGATCCCATTGATCAAGGAGCAATTTCAACTTCCAAATCTATTATTTAAGATATCTTCATCATAACCCACTAAGAGCCACCACAGATCATCAGATATCATTAACATAATCCACTGAGAGCCGCCATAGTTCATCATTCCTCTGTTAGGTCTGAGCAAAGTAAATCAAAATCTTCTAAACAAGGTTCATTGTTGTTGCTACCATTTAGAATGTATGCAATTTAATATTATATTTTGCCCAGGCCAGCGGGGAGTTGAACAAGGACTCAAGGAGAAGCTAACCTGGGTGAAAAACAAACAGACACAAGAAGGAGACCATGCTAGGTGTTTGTCACGGCCTTGAGAGTTTATTCTTACCTGTAGGCTTATATAGGGTTGTAGGGAGAAGGGGACGTGGTCAGAGCAAGGAGTTGTAGGGGAAGGAGACATAGTTAGGGCAAAAATCACAGAGTTACTGGTTAAACCACAATGCCTTTGTTTCTTCATTAGCTACCTGCAGGATGGGGGAATGTTTGGCCAGGTGTACCATCCCATTGTTTCTGGTAGTTGAATATTAGGTGAGGAAGTAGAAACTTAACTTGCTATATGTTAGTCTTTGTTTGTGGTAGTTGAATATTAGGTGAGGAAGTAGAAACTTTAACTTGCTATATGGCAGTCTCTGTTAACATGGCCGAGGTTTGGTTCATAGCTCCCAACAATATTTTTATTTGTATGACAGAGAGTGAGAGACAATGGGCACTCCAGGGCCTTCAGCCATTGCAGACTTAATTCCAGACATGTGTGCCCCCTTGTGCATCTGGCTAACATAGGTCCTGGGGAATTGAACCTGAGTCCTTTGGCTTTGCAGGAAAATGCCTTATCTGCTAAGCCATCCTTCCAGACCACATATGCAATTTAAAATACTATGCATGCAATATCAAAATGAGCAGGTGTTTCTGATGTGCTGGTCACAAGGCCCATAAGTGACTTTAAGAGGTGCAAAACTTCTATGCAGGAAGTAACTGAAGATGTGTTAGAAATTATAGGAGAGATAGAATTAGAAATGAAGACAAAAGATGTGACATTATGAGCTGGAGAGATGGCTTAGCAGTTAAGGCACTTGCTTACAAAGCCAAAGGACCCAGGTTCAGCTCCTCAGAACCCATGTAAGACAGATGCCCAGAGTGTCTCACACTTCTAGAGTTCTTTGCAGTGGCTGAAGCACTGAAACATACATTTTCTCTCTATCAGCCACTTTCCTCTCTCCCTCTATCTCATAAATAAATAAATAAATAAATAAATAAATAAATAAATAAATAAACAAATAAATATTTTTTTAAAAGATGTACTAAAATGCCATTTCTGATAACTCATCATGTGATGACTGGTTGTTTATTATAGATGAGCAAAGTAGAGTTTCTTAGGAAGGAATCTGCCTTGGGAAGGAAACTACCCTGACATAAAAGCCATAAAGGTGCTGGGGAGATGGCTTAGCAGTAAAGGCATTTGCCTGTGAAGCCTAAGGACCCCGGTTTGATTCCCCAGGACACATGTTAGCCAAATGCACAAGGGGGCACACATATTTTGACATTGTCTGCAGTGATTGGAGGCCCTAGAGTGTCCATTCTCTCTCTTTCTTTCTGCCTCTCCCTCTGTCTCTCTCTCAAGCAAACAAATAAATAAAATATTTAAAGAAAATAAAGCCATAAGAACTGGCTCAAATGGCAACAAACAAGTTCGATGACAAGTATCCATGGTACAAAGAGAACAGTGTGGCGGAGGATTGACTCCAGGTATGAAAGCAGTACTAATGATTATCAAAAGCTTTCACATAAGACTTTGGTCTCTTTCTATACCAAAGTTAAATCTTTCTGAAAAGGATGAGCCAGCTGGTAAAACAGACATTTTCCTTTCTTATGAGAAGTGGCCACAGCCCCTCAACCTTCAGCAAAAATCTTTTTAATTTATTTTTAATTTTTTTCATTATTAGTTATGTATATAGTGTGTATACAGCCATGTTGGTACCATCACTAGCCTTTCCCTGCCCTCTTCCCTCCAAGGGACCTTTCTTACTGGGGATTGTGGGTCATGCATTGTGGGGGTAGCCATCGGTTATGGGGAAGAGGAAATGTCTCTGTGCATAATGTCCCATCTTGTGGCTCTAACGATCTTTCTGCCTCATCTTTTGTGAATTTCCCTTAGCCATGTTGGGTTCATTTTACATCTGCTTCAGACAAGGTCTTGGGAACCTCTGTGTCTCTGGATATCCTGTTTAGTAGGAGTTGAGTGTTCTCTGTGTCTATCTTCTGAAGATTGTGCTGGTACCAGGTTCACCAAGAATGTAGCACTCTTTCTCATTTCCCCAATTACTCTATGGTTTCAGCTGGGGCCCTGGTGAGGTGCAATGGGCTGAATCTCTCCTCAGGTTCTGCATCCATCTGAAAGAGAGAAGCATGTTCTCCAATAGAAAGTGAAGTCAACACTGGATAAATGGGATAACCACTATTATTTTAGAGGGAATTTAATAGGTATAGGCCCTCTTGTAGAACCAAGAATCATGGGAGCTTGACTTTTATGAATATTGAATATACTTTAAAAATTATGTATAACCCACAATGGATGCCAGATACCCCACTAAGAAGGGCCCCAAGTATGAGGGGGACAAGGAGGAGGGAAAATGGTACCAATACCTATTATATCCATACAAAGTATGTTCTTAATAAAAAAACATCAAAACTCAAATGGTTATTACCATGTTTCCACTAGTGTATTTTAATTAAAGTGTATACACAAAAGTGTAGACATATTGCAATAACTGGAAAAAATACTGAACATTTAACAAACAGTGTAGTAGGATAATAGCATAGTGCAGTGCAGTATAACAATACAATGTTTATGGACACTGAAACCCAAAATAAACTGAGTGCTCTGGTTTATCGAAATGTGTGTTTTAGTCTAGTGGTGCAGAACCTGTGATAGTCTGAGTTGTGTCTCTCTGTGTGTAAAGATACTCGACATGATGGGTTATCAAGAAAATGGAGTTCCTTCCAAATCTGTTAGACTAGCTGTTTGAAAAGCATGAAAAGTAAATACTAGTGAGGATACAGAAAAAGAAAAAGAATGCTTAGATACTATTTGAAATGTTACGTGATAGGTCCTGTATGAAAAATAGTGTAAAGTTTCCCAAAATAACTAAATGAAGAATTTTATACTATGGAGCCATTCTGTGGCTGAGTTTGCATATCCAAAGGTAATCACACTAAGTGTCACAGAGATATTTGCACTCCACGCGTAGTGGAGTATTATTCACAGTAGATGAAATATTAAGTCAATCCCTTAGTATCTATCAACTGATGAATAAATACACCATCATTGCATGAATGGATAACAAAGTTGTGGAAAATTTACACAACCGAATTCTACTCAGTCATAAGAAAAAAATGACAAAATAAAATTTGTAGAAATATGGACAGATGTGGAAGAGATCATACACAGAAACTCATTCAATCACGCAAAGACAAATGCCACATGGTGTTCCTTCTCTGCACTTCCTACCCTGGACCTGCTCGAGTTGCTGGTATACCTGACAGGCAAGTCAAGGTCCAGAAAATAGTAATGAAAGGGTGTGGGAGGAAGGAAAGGAGAAGGGGATTAAAACAAATCCTAAATTAACTGGTACCAAGAAAACTTTTATCATTGGAGATAGATTAAAAAATATAACCCTCAAAATGAGTAAGGGGAGCACTTGGAAAGAAGCTCCTTGGGGAGGGTGGGAAAACCTAAGCATAAAAAGATTCCTTTCTTTCTTTTTTTTTTTTTTTTGGTCTCTGGCTTATAACTTCTAGTACCAGAAATCTGTTGCTACCCGAGCTGTTGATCTGAAAATTCCCCACTTGATTACCCAGCTCAGGTGAAATGCCCAGATGGCTTAACCTAAGGAAACCCATCTTAAGACACCCAGCCATTTTCATAATAACAAAAGAAGGCCTTACCTAGGTTAAAGTTCAACACAGAACCATAATAAATAAGAATAAGCATGTAGTTCTAGTTAAGATATTTGGCATTTGTTCCACACCACCTTATCCTAACTGCAAAATTCCCCATTTTATAATCATGCTTGCACCGCAAAATAGGAATGCCTGGGGGAGGAGGTGCTGGCAACTTTCTAGGCCATTATAAAAGAATGTGGCTTTTGCTTTATAAACTCACTGATCAGTTAAGAAGGGGATGCTCTCCTCCTCAGCAACTTGCTGAAAATTTGTGAACTAATACAAACTTTCCTTTTTGAAATTCTTAATTGGGTAGTATTGAACCTGGCTTCTGGTCTAGGACTCACTACAGAGTCACATGCTGCCAACACAGAACATGAAGAGGTCTGGCTGGAATCTGCAGGGAAGCCAATCCCCAGGCAGCCTCTCGAGTGCTGGAAAGCGCTACGTGAACTGCTGAGGGAAAATGGCCAACAGTGGTCTGAACAACCAGAGGTCTAAGCTACTCAGAAACAAGCACCTTGCCAGGATGTACGTGCCAGTGCGGTAGTGGCACACAGCCTCAGTGGGTAGCCAATAGCTTTGTGAATGGCTAAGAGGTTCACTCAGTGTAAAGGAACCCATATCTGCAACTGGGAACCAGATCAAAATCCTATGGAGACAAAAATTATGCTTTCCAGTGTCAAGTTCTCACTAGTTTTTTGGGTAAATGAGGGGTTACATAAATCAAAATCTCCCTAAAGTAATAATAATGCTTATCCCATTTAAACTATGCTGATTCCACTCTCTGTTGGAGAGTCTGTTCTTCTTTTCAAGAAGATAGTGAGACTGGAGGAGATAAACTGCCCTTCACACTTCAGCCAGGCCACAGCTGAAACCATGAGGAAGAGAGCTGCTTCCATGCAGTTCCTGATAATCAGCACCAGGGTGTAGGAGACAGATCCTGAGGATACTCAACACCTACCAAAGCAGAGATCTAGTGGCTCACAAGAGCGCATCACTGAGGTACACTTAAAACTCACCCATCATGGCTCAGGGATTTTGTGGAAGAGGTGGCAGAAAGATCCTAAGAGTCACACGTTGAGAGGTCATGCCCAGAGGCATTGCCTGCCTCTCAAAATAACTGACTGCTGCCCCCACAATGCCTAAACCACAACCCCATGTGTAATACTTGCAACCCCACTGAGGAGGGTCCCCTACAGAATGGGGGCAAGGAAAAGGGAAAAGATCATGCCAACATATAATGTATCCATACAAAATATGTTGTTAATAATAATAATAAAGAAAATATAAAAAGAAAGAATTCCTGCCATTTGTAACAACATGAATAAACCCACAGGACGTTATGTGGCAGGAAACAAAGCAGACACAAAAATAATCAGAATGATCTGACTTCAATGAAGAATGTGAAATAACAAACTCAGACATGGAGAACAGAAGTGTTATCAGAACTGAGATTTGGTGGATAATGGGGGAATGTCGGTGAAAGAACATGCGAGTCTGTCTGAAGGAACTTGATTTTCCATTATGGTAAACCCAGTGCTGGAGATATAACATATACTTGAACATTGTGAAGATGGCACATCTTAAATTTTGTCACCAGAAAAAAAAAATATGAGTGTGCAAGATTGAAGGAAAAAATTACTACATTTTTTTTCATTCCAAAATTCACACATCAAAACCTCACATTGGGGTGGGGAGATGGCTTATTGGGTAAAGGCCCTTGGCTTGCAAAGTCTGCCGTATAACATATAACAAACATATAACATATAACATATAACATCAGATGACAACACCCCCACACACACATACATACACACATGTAAATAAATGAAAGTATGTTATAAAAGCCTCACAATGTATTTTAAAAATGATAGCATATACTTCACCATTTACAGTACGGTCACTGCGCTCTTTCGCTGGAATGACACTATTCTCTAGATGGTGCTGAAGGAGCACCATGTATGTGCACACTTAGTCACACTACTGCATGCACTACAGCATGCCCAGAGTGTCCATTCACTGAGGAAAAACAACAGTGCCAGGTTGTGTTTTGTGAGTGTATTTTAATTTTACAGCCACCTTTTGATTTTTATCTGTAACTGCATTTTACCTCTAGCAAGTTCCGTGCTCATGCAATTACTGTCCATCATATACATGGACCTCACTCAATCAGAACAAACCCCTGAGAATAACGTTCGAGGCTCCTACCCTCAAGATGAAGGTCATCATTCTCTAGACTGGAGTTAAAAAAAAAAAAAATCATTCCTGAGCTTCAAGCAGCTGCTGGTCCTTCCTTAATGCCAACATTTATCCCAAACATGTTAGCAAATTGCCAAATTCCAACCCCTGACCCCCATGCCCTCTGACAGTTGCTTTTTTTTCCTGGACAATAGTGACAAATATAGATTAGAAACCCATATATGTGTGGTCAATTCAATAGAGCATTGAGAAACAGCACTTCTCAGCCATTTCTATGGTGCTGGCAAGGTGTTGTCCTGACACGCTGATAGTGCCGATCATCATTGTCTGAGTAACTAAAAGTAAAACAAGTTCTCTTCTGTGGATTCAATATCAAAGGAAACTTTCTTTTAAAACACTTCTGAAATTTGGCTTTACACCAATTATAAAGTTAGTGTAGGGACAAAGATAGAGATCTACCAGACTCAAAAAGTTAATGAAAATTACAAGCCTCAGCTAGATCATGAAACTTGGAATATTCTGGAAGCTCAGAAAGTTAAAAGACTCAAAAATTACTTCCCCGAGGCTACATAAGTGGAGGCTCTTCAGCAGATCTGCCTGTAAGTTAGGCAGAGGGATACCAGGATATAGACTTAATGATTTTTCACTCATGCTTGGATGGACGCTTCGACGAAGCAGCTGCTTTTGAACCAGCCACCGCCTTTTCAGTAACCCCTCATCCATGTTCCTATAAATTGATCCCAGCGAGCTTATGGGTTTATTGAGATGGACTTGGTTGGAATTATTCCTTTAATCTGTTATTGTTAATCTTTATGGGGTGAACAGACATCTCTTCATGTCTCCTCAGTGAATGTCACATAACAGCTGAAAATAAGATCTTGTTGAATGTTGGAAAAAATGATTACATTAAAGCAATTAATTTCGACATCTATTTTAGACTGATTGATTTAACGTTATCTTTTCCTCAAATTTATTTCAACTCTACATACTTATAAAAGGGAGGAGAAAAGGAAGTAATAGCTTTTGCCTAGCATGTCTGGTACCACTGGGGTCAGACTTCCATCTTGTCAAACTCCCCCACTGCCTTTGGGTCTCATCGTCTTTATCATGTAAGATTGACTTATCTTCTGTACTTTCTGGCTTGGTTATCTTTTCATTTTATACAGACATCATTTTCATAAGATATGAAATTTTTATTACAGGAGGAATTGTATGATAAGTAAGATAAGCTTAGCTGACTATATTAGCTTTTTAACAAAGTTTTATTTGGCTCATATTGTTTAAATGAATGGGGGCTCCCCTTAACATGCATTTTTCCATATTTTCTTGCTTTCATTTCCTTTTGTGTTTCAATTGTAAAAGATAATTTAAATCTAATAAAGAAAATATAAAGCCTTTATTTATAATGCAAGTTTACATGTATCATCGGGAATAAATTCCTGCTTATTTCACTAACTCTTGTGGGGCTAAAACAACAGCTCCATAGGCCTAACTCCCAGCTACCAGCCTGTCTTTGTGGAGAGCGTCCCACAGTGCTCTAAGCATTTTCCTTCTACTCTTCTACTTTGTGTACTTTTTTAGGTTTTGTTTTATTTAGTTACTTGAGAACAACAGACGAGAGAGAGAGAGAGAGAGAGAGAGAGAGAGAGAATGGGCATATCAGAGCCTCCAGCCACTGCCAACAAACTCCAGACTCATGTGCCAACTTGAGCATCTGGCTTATGTGGGTACTGGGGAATGGAGTCTTGAACTGGAGTCCTTAGGCTTCACAGACAAGCACTTAACTGCTAAGCCATCTCTCCAGCCCCACTTTGTGCACTTTTGTACAAATAAAATCAGTCTACATTAATTTCAGTGGACATTGATATAATGTTCTCTTATAGAGATGATGAAAAAGAGAAAGATTGATACTTTATATTTTCTGTAACTAAAGTATCCAATACCTCATTCAAGAAGAAGTTCTATTGTAGCCATGCATGAAGATGTTCATACTTTAAGCTATTAGATGTGAATTATTGATGAAGGAACAAAAGAAAAGAATGGAACAGTTCATTCCATTGCCACTGTCCTAAGGCATGTTTTTGCACTAAACCATTAGTTCATGGTTTTGGACAAATATTGAAGGTATAAAAAAAAATAAGCCAAACAAAAATAATGTAAATCTTGATGAAGCTTCATCATTTGGGAAGTAATGTAAGAAAACATGTGTATGCATTCTTTTTAGAAGGGATATAAATTGATATATAAATTATTGCTGTAACAGAATGGGGAATAGTGCTTAGAAGAAAGATTTTTTTTTTTTTTGAATTTCTGGATAACTTCTTCTGAGAGAGACAAAGAGAGATCTCAAACCAAAGTTCATAAAGAAGGAGAGTCCCTAGAGAACTGTGGGATGCTCTCCACAGCTCTCCACAAAGGGAAGCTAGAAGTTGGGAGATAGGTCTGTGGAACTGCTGCCCTAGCCCCACAGGAGTTTATAGACTAAACATCAAAGTCAACCCACTCACCAAGCCCCTGGCTCTGACATCTGAGAACTTCCAAGAACATTAGTGCCTTCATCACTACCTTACAAATATTCTGCGACTCCCTGCCATTAGAAATCTATAATCTACGTCTACATAAAAGAGTGCCCAGGCAAGAGGAAAATAGCACTTACAGTGTACCCATGAAAAAGATAACTCCAAAACAGAACATTTGGCTCTTCTTTTGTGAGTCACAATAACTCTAGGAGCCCACGGTTGCAAAATGTTCACCAGGAATGCCAAACTTTTTGAATTTGACCAGAAAACCATGAAAATCAGACTAACTGTGAAATCACAATCAAAGTTGTTTTCGGGGAGTCTGTACAGCACAAATTATTTGAGGCAGAAAGTCAGAGAAGCAAATCGAAGTGACGGTTATCAAGAAGAGAATGTGAGAGACAAGGGATGAGTCACTTGGGCACTGACCTAGAAACAGCGCTTGGAGCCAGGAAAAGTTAAGGATTATGGTACACTTTGCTTCTCATTTCAACAGATAAATGTGATTTTTTTTTTCTCTTGAAACAAACAAAGCATTGAAGCAATATTGCCAGTTGAACTGTGTTCACTTTCTATCATGAAATTAATATGACTATTCTCTTTGTAGAATTACCCGACAAAGCAGAACTGGACACTAAATGAAGAGATTGAATATCTAGATTGAAATCGCAGTTTGCCACATATTTGCTACGCGTCCCATATTTACTGCATTGAAAGGAATGCTACCTAATCAATAGCTCCCTAAGATTCTCCAATGGTTTGACTATTGTTGGAAAGTATTGAAAGGTTCTAATGAATTACTATTTGTTAAATTCTGCAAGGAGCTCATGGTATTAGTGCCATTTGTTTCTTAAATCAATAACAAACAACAAAAAAGGGCCTGTAATCTCACCTTCTGGGGCACGATCTGCCTGAGCTGCAGATTAAGTTGAAGGCAGCCTGAATAACTTTGTTAGATTCCAATAAAGTTCTTTCTTAGAATCCTCAAGTGAAAAGATGGGTTACAGCTCAGTGGGAGAGTGTTTGCATAAAACTGCCTAAGAAAGGGCAGAATATTGGACTCAGTGTGGAACCCTTCTCAGCAATCCCTCAGTAAGGAGCTGAAGACATTCCTTCACCCCAGAGTACTTATCTTACATGTGTTAAGGCCTAGTTTTAATCCCCCAAATTGGAAAAAGAGTAATACTAGTATCAACAAAAATAAATAAATAATTGGGGAAATGTATAATGTATAAAGTTCTATCTATCCACATTTAACAGAGATCAAGTCCTTATCAAAAGTACTTTAAAAAAGTCAGCCAAGAAAATATTGAAAGGTTCCATAAGCATTATCAGCAATTCTCATTTTGTATTGATTTTCCTTTCAAACCCAATGCAAATGTTATTTACAATCATTCTATGAAGAGAACTTGACCAATTACATTTATCTCCTCCTTTAATTTATCTAGACTTACCAGTTATACTTGTTACCTAAACTGTAATTGTTTCCAACACTGGAAATTTGAGCACTTAGAACAAAAGTAATTTAAAAAAGGGAAGTAGTTTGTATGAATTAAGTTATGGAATACCTAATTATTTTACAAGCTTATTTCTCATGAAGCTCTAGGTATTCCCAGGTAATAATGGTATTTTTCATCCCTGAAACATATGTTGATTAATAAGAAAATTAATGCTCTCCAATGGATGATATAATGAATGAGTAAATATTTGTGCGTATGTGTGTGTCTATTTGATATTATATGCATATTGAACTTCATTTCCAGTGTTTTCTAGAATTGTTATTTTTATTTGTTATGCTTAAGATTATATATATATAATATATATATATATATATTTTGATTTTTTATTTATTTATTTGAGAGTGACAGACACAGAGAGAAAGACAGATAGAGGGAGAGAGAGAATGGGTGCGCCAGGGCTTCCAGCCTCTGCAAATGAACTCCAGATGCATGCGCCCCCTGTGCATCTGGCTAACATGGGACCTGGGGAACCGAACCTCGAACTGGGGTCCTTAGGCTTCACAGGCAGGCACTTAACCACTAAGCCATCTCTCCAGCCCAAGATTTTATATTTTTTAAGAGGAAGATTGTCCACAAACTTAGCCTATATATTATTTCTAATCTTAAGCAAAATTTTGAGAAGTCTTATGAACTAAAGCTAGTTCCTCATATGTCTGTATGTCTTCAAGTTAAAAAAGGAAAACACGAATTGTTGACAAAACTGCTTTGAGAATGAAACATTTGTGATTGACTTAATAAAACTCATCGGAATTATATACAAAGGCTTTCTCTCTACATATTTCTTTCTTAGAATAACTAAGTAGATTTATCTTAGACCACAGAAAGAAGAAAATATACACTGTGTTAGTGGTTCTTATTAGGTATAGAGGAGAGGATTCTGTAATGACTATTTACATTGTTAGTACAAAACTCACGGTTGTATGAAAATCAAGAAACTACAATTAAAGTCCACCTGGGTCATTGTGAAATGACTGTAGATATGTAAACTACAGACATAAAGTAATATTTAAAGATATTATTACCAAATAAATGAATTATAATTGAGAATAATGAATGCTTCTCAAAATAATGATATGGGTAACTACCTCATATCATTTCCAGTAAATATTTGCAGGTGAGGTTACACAAGAACACACTTTCACAAACCACTGTCTATAATTAACCTCTGTCCTCAAACATTTTCGTTAAGGCCATTGTTTACCCATTTAGATGCACATAGGTATGAAGTTACTTTGGGTAAAGATCAAAATGCAATCAGTCTTTCCTTTCCATAACCCTTTCAAGTTGTGCTTTGTTCTCTACAGCTATGGAGATGTTTGACCTCAAAGGCACTTTCATTCCATGCTCACCATCTTGCCTCGTGCTAGCCTGTATCTTATTTCTGGGGTAACACTCCTTTTGCCAAGTTCTGGTCCTTTGCAGTTGCCATTGGGAGTCACTGAAATATGTTCCTGATGGGCTTCCGCCATAACACTTCACGGAGGACCTTTTCTGAATACCATCTCCAAAGCAGTCCTTTTCCTTCTCAAACCACCCAGGTATTCCCTTCAGCCCTACTTTCCACGGGCCTTACATACCTTGAATCTATCTATGTTATGCCCTTGTTTCCATGTCTTTGTTTTACAGCCGCCTCTATCATGAAATCTAAGCACCATGACTGAAAGGTTTTGCTTTGTTGATTTGTCCTTGTCCTCTCCAGTAATTTCCACAGTGCACAGCCTGGGGTAGGATCTCTATATAAACTTGCTTAATCTAACGTACATGTCCCTCATAGCTTTCAACAGAAAGTATTCAGTGCTGTTTATAAACCATATATATATACACATATATACATATATATGATGAGGGTCTGGGGAGATGGCTCAGTGTTTGAAGTTGCTTGCCTAAATCCCTGCTGGCCCAGCTTCAGTGGCCCCAGTACTTAATGAGGTGAAAAATGAGATTCCTCTATTTTTTTCTCATTTTCTTGTCTCCCACAATGCTTAATTTCAACAAATTGTCAGGTAATTTAGACAAACTTCAT
This sequence comes from Jaculus jaculus, assembly GCF_020740685.1. NCBI lineage: Eukaryota > Metazoa > Chordata > Mammalia > Rodentia > Dipodidae > Jaculus > Jaculus jaculus. The sequence continues at coordinate 105,687,276 of NC_059111.1, read as the reverse complement.
ACTTATCTTAAAACTGAACGATGTGCTTATTATTGATGTTTTCTCGTGATCTAGGCACAGTCTCCATGATAAGGATGAACTGGCTTCAATGTGATGTCTTATGGGGTTTTTCTTTGGTATTATCACAGATTTCAATAAGCTGTTTAGGGTTGGAGAGATGGCTTAGCCGTTAAGCCCTTGCCTGTGAAGCCGAAGGACCCCAGTTTGAGGCTTGATTCCCCAGGACCCACGTTAGCCAGATGCACAAGGGGGTGCGTGCGTCTGGAGTTCATTTGCAGTGGCTGGAGGCCCTGGCATGTCCATTCTCTCTCTATATATATCTGCCTCTTTCTCTCTCTGTCTGTTGCTCTCAAATAAATAAATAAAAATGAACAATTTTTTTTAAAGCTGTTTACTGTTTTGATGATCTCAGTAACTTTTCCACAGAGATCTACTTGCACTTGTATTTTATACCAGACTGAAAGAGATATTTAGAATTAAATTATTCAGGTGTGTTGCTAATGCCTGGTGCTGGTTTTGAACATCAATAAGCATAAGAAGTTGATCAGCTGGCATCCATCTGTCAATGAAAATTTGTATATGCTCCAGAGAATAGAGAGATACATCTACTTCCAGAAATGAAGGCAAAGTAGAGGAAGAAGGTGGCATGAACCCTAACATACTTTGCATGTGTTAGAGTTCACTTCAGACCATTTTATTAGCTTATACCAGTGCCCCTGTAAGATCCTCACAATGTTTCTTGTCAAAAATTACATTGATATTGTAGTCATATTTTATTTCAAAGAATTATGTTTCATATGAGTATAGATAGAAAAAAATTGTGTATGATATTTTAGATTTTTTTATATCAACTATGGCCCCTTAACTACATCACCACTAATATGTACTTAGTACTGGAGTAGATCTAAATGTATATTATATCTATTACATTAGATGCTTTGTTGTCTCTTTATGGTAATAGGTGATTATTCTGGGGAAAATGTATTCACTCTTATTTTCCCCAGTTGACTAATAAAATAATATTCTATAACTGCCTTATCTACTCAGCGCATCTGTATCTTATGCAATTAGCACCCTTAAGTTAAGCAGTTCTTAGTTCCCTTGTGTATTGTAGATCAAGAAGCCTTGTGCACAAAAGTTTCATATAGCTTTCTCAACACTGATAATAACTGCATTTCTCAACTCGACACAAGGTGCAAGTATTGCCTTTGCATAGAATTAGAAACTTCAGTAAAATTCAATTAGCAAATCACCATAAATCTGAATTTATGATTCACATTGGTCATTTTAGATGATTTATTTTAATGACAAAATTCCTGTTTTATTATAAAAAGTAATACCAAAAACTTTTATAATATCATTCAATAATTTAATTAACAGTGCTTCGGGGGCTGGGGGGATAGCTCAGCAGTTATAAGCACTTGCTTGCAAAGCCTTCCTGCCTGGGTTGGATTCCCCAGGAACTAAATAAAACCAGATGCAAGAAATGCCACATACACCTGGAGGTTATTTGCATTGCCAAGAGGCTCTGGGGCACCTATACACTTGTTCTCTATCTCTCTCTTCCTGTCCTTGCTGATATATAAATATAATTAACAACCAATTCTTTAATAAATCCCTAAGAAGAATATAAACAATGATAAAGTGAGCCTATGTCTCACTGAGAGACTGTTATAGAAGTAGACAACTTCATAAGGAGAAAGCTATGCTTGTCAGGCAGGTTGGACAGTAACTGACAGTGGTTGACGACAAAACTGACCATGATTCTCCACTCCTATCCATGTCCCTTTGCATTGTGATCCTTCAGCCTCTTCTGTCAAGAAAATTCACTTTTACCCCTGAAGTGACAGAAGTTTCTGTTGTTTTTGGCCCCCGGCTGCAAGTCTTTTCCCTCTCTAGGAGTCCAGTGTAGGGTGCTTTCTAAACAAGTCTGGATCAGTTTGTGGATTCATAAGGACCTACAACAAGACTCTCAGTGAAGGATGCAAATGTTTTCATCCTGCCTGATGTCTGCACGGAAACAAATACGTGAGGGCTTCTAGCCTACAGAACATGAGCTTGACTATCTGGGAGAGGTAGAATCCAAAAACATCTGGAAAAGAACTGGAACCTTATGAGGACACATTGGGAGTTCTTCAAACTGTCAGAGTGTCATCCTCTCAGGAACTCCGAGAAGCAATAATCCAGTGTTGTTCAGGTCTTTGTTTTTTTGTTTTTTTTTAATGTATCTTTGTCTTATTACTTATACTTCAAAGACACATTAGTATGTTCAGACTTTGTTGTGGGTCAATTAAAACCAGGGTTGGGGATGGAGAGATGGCTTAGTGGTTAAACACTTAACCTGTGAAGCCTAAGGACCCCAGATCGAGGCTCGATTACCCAGGACCCACATTAGCCAGATGCACAAGGGGGTGCATACATCTGGAGTTCCTTAGCTGTGGCTCGAGGCCCTGGTGCGACCATTCTCTCTCTCTCTCTATCTGTTTGTCACTATGAAATAAATAAATAAATAAAAATAAATAAATAAACAAAATAAAACCAGGGTTGCACAGAAGGGCCACTCTTTGTGATTCTTAGTGAGAAGCAATTTCCATAACAGGACATTGAAGAAAGCCCACAGTTACCATATCAGTTTCTGGTTTCAACCACAGACATCATCATATTGTCCACTGGTGCCCACTCTGCTATCATATGCATTGCCTGCTGATCCAACCATAGATTCTCCTACAATCACTCAGTTGACCACTCTTGCAAAACTTTCCCAATCAATTTTCTGAAAAGTTGTGTTAGCATGCTGTTGCAGTCAACTCCTTGTTGCTAGGGCAAACATTCAACCAGAAGTAGCTTATGGGAGAATAGGGTTTATTTCAGGCTTCAGATCCAGGATAAAGTCCATCAATGGTAGAAAAAAAAAAAAAAAAACTGGCTCACTTTTATAGACTTTAGGAGAGAGAGAGAGAGAGAGAGAGAGAGAGAGAGAGAGAGAGAGAGAGAGAATCAACAGCCAGCACCACAAAATAGCCACAGCTCAAACTGCTCTGTGCACACCTTAGGGCTTCACTCTGGGATCTAACCATAGTGATACCTCTTCCAGCCAGTCTGCTGGAGACTCAAGTTATAAGCTCAGTTCTTATAAACATCTGAGTCTATGGGACCATACACTTAAACTACAACATATTTTGAATACTAAAAGTATTATTATACAGTAATGATTAATTGTGCCCACCGCAGATTGTAGAATCAAATGCAGTTCACACTTTTCACACCAAGCATTACTGTTTGAAGAAAACTGGCATGTACCTGTACAGATATTTTTGTACACATACAACTGTTATAAACAACATAATTTCCAGAGTAAACTGATCATATTTCAAGCTGTTCTTTCCAGTTACTGAAATTACTGACTTTTAAGTTTTAAGAATGTAGTCTTTTGCTCTTCTACACTGTTCTCTTAGCCAAAAACATTTCATTTGTTCTTTAACCTTTTATATGTTGCGGATTCCAAAATTTAAACCTAAGCTAAAAGTACTATGCTATAATTTATAAAAGCATAAATGCAAAGATTACTAGCTTTCCTTAAATCTAAGCACTTCAGTGTTAATACACACAAAAGTGAAAATATTCCCTATATAAAAAAAAAACTAACAGTAACAGATTAATTTCCTAAATCTCAAGAATTGTTCATCCATATCTTCTAAAGTAGCAAAATAAAGGAATCTATATTTTGTAAGTGTTCATATAATTATGGTGTTGCAAGCCTCTTCACTTTTTCCTTCCACTCTATCATCCAATCATGTCACTACTATCCAATGTATATTTTTAATCCATTTTTAGTTACAAGCTATGACTATAGGTTTTCATACCACCATCTCTCCTCCTGCATATTTCAATAACTGCCTCCTGTGAGCCTTATTCAAGATAACATGCCAATAAATTTCAAATTATGATTTTATCAAATGAAACCCTGCTCTAAGGTATTTTCCAGGCTCTCAACATCTCACTTCAGCCTACCACAGGCTTTCTTCCATTTTTTTGTTATAACTTGTCCAACTGTATTAATAAGCTGTCTTTTGGGCAAAGTTTGTGGTATGAATTCCTCTTCAATATCTATGATTGTTCTTTTAAAGGATTATCATTATTATTTTTCTGGTGATTGGAATATTACCAAATATTTTGAGGACTATAAGCATCCATTTGATCACTGAAACACATCACTAGCACCTACATTATCTAAAAGGGGGCTCTGCACATTTGGACATGATAACTATTGTTTACTTCATTAAAGTTTTGACCATGATTATGTCAGCAATCATTTGTCCTTAATTTAAACGATTTATATGTAAAACGTTCTAAATTAGTGATTTCATTAAACCATAATATACATAAATCCAGATGCAAAAAGTGATGCAAGCATCTGACATTTCTTTGCTATAGCAAACGACCCTTGCCAACATTATGAATGCATGTGTGTGTGGATACAAACACAATGCACATAAATCAAGAAAAATTTTTAACTTTGTTTTTATTATTCTGTGGGAAATATCAGAAGATCAGAGTATTAAATGAAAGGAAATTAGATTCAAGAAACTAAATTTTGATTTTTGTAGGAAAATGGATGGAACTGGAAATTATGTTAAGCGAAATGAGCTAGACTCAGAAGACAAATGCAGTGTTTTCTCTCATAAGTAGTTACTAGACATTAATCTTCGTGTGTGTGTGTGTGTGTGTGTGTGTGTGTGTGTTTACTTAAGTTATTTTTAATGTTCAATTCCGTGTTTAAGCTCTCCATATGCTTTAGGAACCAATTACTACCTAACAGGGGATGAAAATCATTTTTCTTCATAACACAATGTCTCTGACTTTTTACATCTTATAGTAAACTTGCTATATCCTTTCCTAAACCAAGTTCCTTCCAGAGTGTCTGTTTTTGCAATGTTTCACCTTTCTAATGACATAATAGCATATTGACATGGGTGTCTTCTGCTTCCCTAAATCTTCATGTCTTTTTATTCCCCCCCTTGGTAACAGTCTCTCTATTCCCAATGCTAGTTCTTTGTTTCAGGTTCTTGACTCTTACAATTTGATTGCTATGACTTCCTGGCTTCCAGTTCTTAATCAATTTCTTTCATGGTTTTCACATTAATTGTGATGAACGACAAGTCCCTCTATTAAACTGACCCAACGGGGTAAATCAATAACTCTGAAGGATGGAGCTATAGCTGTTGAATTTTATCCTGCAACATACTCTCAATACCTGTCCCTGTGAGCTAGATAATGATTTAGCCTTGACTCCAAGGAGTGCTAAGTGTATGTTAACTTGTGGTGTTTTTAGCGAGGTTTCGACGTTGTTATATCAATGGCTCACTTCTACTGCTGAGTGAAGCAACAACAAAGGTTCTGAGAACCTGATATATGACTTGAAGAGCAGAGCCTATAAAAGTGGCGAGGGCAAAACCAGAGCAGAAAGGGTGCAGGATAAATGGAGTCAGAGCAAAGATCAATGTATTATCGCTGAAAGGGGTGAGGTCATATTTCAGGCCAAGCAGGAAACATTTCAAAGTTCTCAAATATAAATGGAAACATGATGCTTTTCCAGAGATGATACAATTACAATTGTTTCCAATGATAACATGAATTAAAAATGTGAACCACACCATTGCTCGTAATGTTGGAGAGATAAAAAATACCATTTCTATAAAGAGGTAATCAAGGATGGGAAAGGTACAATTGTGTTATCATGATACCTAATCATTTAAGTTTAACCAGATTCGAGAAAAGAGAAAAGAGAAGTAAAAATAAACTGGGCAATCAATTTGGCTTTTATTTTATTTTATTTATTTGAGAGAGAGAAAGAGGAAGATAGATAGGTAAAAGAGAGAGAGAGATAGAAAGAGAGAGAATGGGTGAGCCTGGGTCTCCAGCCACTGTAAATGAACTCTAGACTCATGTGCCACCCTGTGCATCTAGTTCACATGGGTAATGGGGAATAGAACCTGGGTCCTTAGACTTCACAGACAAACACCTTAACTTCTTCATCATCTCTCTAGCCCTGATTTTTCATATATGTTTTTATTTTAAATCTTTTATTACTAGTATTAACATATTTTGTATGGATCCATCGTGTGTTGGTGGCCTCTTTTTCCTCATCCCTGCCCCCATTCCACTGTGGACCCTCCTCAGTTGGGTTGCAGGTGTTCCCTGTGGGGTTGTGGTTTGTGCATTATGGGAGCAGCAGAATGTAAAAGAGAAACTACATTAAAACACATTGAGAAATTCTCTTTACGTGGAATTTTTAAAGCCTCACATTCACTCATTTGTTCATTTGGAATTAAAAAAAAACATGATTTATGAGCCTCTAACTTGTTCTCTATACTGTACATATAAGCTGTATGACTTTGAAAGCTAACATAACTTCACAGCCATCAAGGGAAGCCACAGGGGCCAGCTCTGAGATTCAGCTCAGGGTGATTTTAGGCAAGTAAGTCATTTCACCTTCACAAGTTTCACTGACTTTCTATTCTGATGATTATGTTAGCTCACAGATCTCTAGGGCCCAGGCCTATAGAAAGAAAAGTCCTTGTGAACAAAAGAAGTGGAGAGAGAGAAATATACATATACATATATATATATATATATATATATATATGTGTGTGTGTGTGTGTGTGTGTGTGTGTGTGTGTGTGTATACATATACACACACACATATATACATATATGTACCTTCCAATCCAGAAACCTCATAATTCAATTTAAAGTAGATCTGCACTCACTTATTTTAATTATTTCCCTTAAGCCAAAGTTTATGGATATGTAGTCAGAGCAATTCTCACAAGAGTAGCTTTGCATGCAATGCTCACTTTATATGAAATCAAGACAATAATTGAGGGAGCTCCAGAGGATGCAAGTCCATTACAAAAATCCACCTGGCTGCATTTGTAAGAATTAGAAATGAAAAAAGCTTCAAACACTGTGCATAAGTCGCATTTCTGATAAGGTTCAGTATACTCCTGTGAATGCTCGTGCTCTTTCCTACCCTATTGATGTGCTCATAATTGAGTCACTGCCCTCATGTTGATTTTGTATGCATATTATTAGAGTTATCTAAGTCTTTTCAATAGAAGTGAATCATCTATCTATCTATCTATCTATCTATCTATCTATCTATCTATCTATATCTTCTCTGTTAATTATTAAATACAGTAAAATACATGTAAAGATAGGAATATTATATGGTAACTTAAATATAGATAGAGAGACATACATTCATACCTTGGTCTTTCTTTCTATATTAAATAATTGACACATGAATTAAAACTTAAAAACGATCATTTAGCATATTTAAATGGCTTTATATGGTCTGAAATTTTATATTTCCTCCTCTCAGTGAGGCAGAACACAAAAAGAGGAATGGAGAAAATTTAACAGCAAGATAAATTATACTTGTGTGCTGGGAAGATAGTTTGGCTGTTGGAGATGTGTGCTTTCAATACTTGCTGGCCTTGAATCAGTTCATCCAAGCAAGTTGGCATAAAAAGCGGCACAAGCATCTGATATTTACTTGCAGCAGCAAGAGATCACACACCAACACACTAACATGACACATGTGATTAAATAAAGTTTGGGATTGGGAAGATTGCACAGCTGTTAAAAGCACTTGATTGCAAAACCTGTGTCCCAGCGGGGTTAAATTCCCAAGCCATCCACATAATTGAGATCCAAAAGTAATGTAAAAGTCTAGTGTTTGTTTGGAAAGAGGTCCTGGTGCTTGCAAGCATGTGAGTGTGTGTGCACATACCCACACACACATGCAAATAAAGCAAATTAAAATAAGTTGCAACCAACCTCTCCAGACACTTACCTGAATGGTACAATCAATTTCATGATTTCTCAGTGACAAATACTCTGCTATGTACTGAGTCACATTACATGACAAATAGCAATTCTAAAGTACAACTTAACTTTCCTTATCTGACTCGAGAAGTTAACCCTGATGGCCAACCATAAACAGTGGAGGTTTTAAGAAGAAGGATTTTCTCTGGATGGTATCAAAAGAAGAGTTACAAAAGAAAGAAAGAAAGAAAGAAAGAAAGAAAGAGAGAGAGAGAGAGAGGGAGGGAGGGAGGGAGGGAGGGAGGGAGGGAGGGAGGGAGGGAGGGAGGAAAGAAGAAAGAAAGAAAGAAAGGAAGAGAGGGAGGTAAAAGAGACAAAAACACACAGACACCCCACTTCCCCTTTGAGGATGGAGGTGGTGATGTGAATAAGTCCTGGGTGGTCTTTTGAAAAAGAGAGGGATTCAATCTCAGAAGGCATGCATCAGCAAAATGAGAACCATACCACAGCAACATGATTTTACTGGAATCTTCTGGAAACTTTCTGTGAATGGAGGCTCAATTTTCCCCAGAGTCTCCAGCAGGAGCCCATTCCACTGAACTGTAGTTCAGTTTTATAACATTGGGTATATTATCAAAAATGTCCACCACGCCGGGCGTGGTGGTGCACGCCTTTAATCCCAGCACTCCGGAGGCAGAGGTAGGAGGATCACAGTGAGTTCAAGGCCACCCTGAGACTACATAGTTAATTCCAGGTCAGCCTGGGCTAGAGTGAGACCCTACCTTGAAAATAAAAATAAAAAACAAAACAAAAATGTCCACCAGAAGTAAATTGCAGAATTAAATTAATGTTTTACAGCAATTCAGTTGGCAATTCTTTTTATACTACTAGAAATTAATATTATTTAAAAAGGTCTCACATTAATATTGCATATAAAATATTTTAAATGCTAAAATTTTAGAATTAAGTACAAGAAATTGATCTCAGATCCAGAGGAGATATTTTAAAGAGTCATTTGTGAGACATTCACCACAAAGAGAAAACACAACTTTGGCTGCATTAAAAAAATACAAACAAATTTTCTATATGCAAAATGTAAAAATTAATTTGACACTATAAAAATGTTTTCCTAATGTTACTTCATTGGATAATTATTACAGAACAAAATGAAAATAATACCAATCATTAAGAGAAAGCAATATAATGAATATTAAAAAAATTATGTAAAAAGGAAATGAAAAGATTTTTAAATGGCCCATAACTAACAGGAAAAGCATGCTCCCTTTATTGAATAGCTACAGAAATGCAAATAACTCAAAACAACTTATTTTATGGATTCAAAGAATAGGTCAGATAGTTTTATAAAGGGAAATTGTATGTAATTGTTTGAAAACAAATAAAAATCATCACTATTTTCTACTTTGGGAATATTTAATAATGTTGATGAGAGTGATTTCCCTTTAAACAGTAATATTATAAGTTACACCTGAGTGAGTCTGTTATGTATTATCATATGGAAAAGGTGAAGAAGTTTGGCTAGGGAGATCGGTCATTCTGCCCAAAGAGAAGAACATGGGTGTAGATTCCAAATCACACAAGGAAAAACCCAGCATTGTCTGACAACACGTTCTTGCATGGAATTCAAAACTGGGGTGATAGAGAATAGAGTATCTCAGAGACTGACTGGCTAGTCAGGCTGAATCATGAGTCCCAGGTTCAGTGAGCGACCCTATCTCAAAAAATAAAGTAATGGGGGAATTTAAAAAGACATCCAATATTGTCCACTAGCCTCTACATGCATACACAAGCACATGCATATTCATCCCCTGTTGGGCTTTGAAAGGCCCAGGAGTGAGACCTACTGGAACTTCCTGAGCCTAGCTAAAGTTTGGCAACCTGTCTCTGACCAGCTATGACTCAGCAAGACGCATAATGACTTTTGGCCTGCCACTTCTGCATGTTTATTGTAATTACCATTTCAATAGTTAAAGTTTACCTCTGCCCTCATCCTAAAATCCCCCCCTTCATCCCTAACATGATATAGGCAACTGCTCAGAGTAATAAAGTTAAGTTGTTTCTGAGAGTTCCTGCATTGAAAAGACTCCCTCACTCAAGGTTTTTCTCTGGTGGCCAGGAGAAGTTTCTGAGTTGTCGGATGTTCATCATCCCCTCAACCCCTAGGGAGGAACCAGCAGGCCTGGTCCTTCCCTGGGCACTACCTGACCAGGAAGGAGCCCCGCAAGCCCCCCCCCCACACACACACACACTTGAATGTGATTACACTACACACAGATTTAAACATGTAAAAGCAAACCCAAAAATTTCACACTTGTGAAAAAGTTGTTGAATGCTCAAATTGTACATTTCCACAGGATGATATCCAGCAAGATGATGTCATTTATTAGGATGTTATTAAGATATGGATGTCCTATGCAGTTGACTTTTAATTAGGAAGGTACAGTGTATTAAATTTCTGAAGACATTATTTCTAGTATAGCAGACTATCCTTTCTCACTTGTTTGTTATCTTCACTTCTGGCATCAATCCACAAACATCCATCACCATGAAATTATCAGTATTCTGGCATGTCAAAAATGACACCAAATAAATATATTTTTTAAAGAATGTTTGCAATCATCTCTTCGTTACATTATTGCAAACTCACTCAGGAATTCTTTTGTCTCTGCCTGTAGCAAAAGTGATAAAGTTGGATATGGCTGTGCTGACCACATTTGATCCTTGAAATATAGACTGTGAAATAACTTGCAAAACATGCTAACAAAAAGTCTTTACAATAGAATTAAGTATAAAAGTTTAATATTTTGAGGCATTTCACTAGGTGGATCACCAAATTTTTCAAATTGCCTTTCAAATGAAAAAATAACATTATTTACTTTTAAATTGTTTTAATTTGGTGTTGTTTATATATGATATATCTCAGGCAAACATACATTTCTAGACAAGATAGGGTAGATACTTGTTTTACTATCCTGTTACTAATAGTAGCTAAAACACGTTTGGGGAGAATTGAAAGCTGTAAAAATGATGACATAGGTGAGCAACTCAGACCCTGTTACACAATATGATTCTAATATGATAATGTGTTCCTTATGTCTTCACTTTAACATATATAAACTAGTCCAGATTGTAAAGAAGCTGAAGATATAGAAAACTAAAAGTTATAGACAAAAGCCAGCTCTACAGGGAGCTTCACACAACATTCCTAACTCAATTCTCCTCTTGCAAACCTGGCTGATATCAAGGGGAGTTGAGAAGAAAGTTGAAACATTTTTTTTGTGTTTGTTTCCTTTTGTTTTTACAGGTGGGGTTTCACTATAGCCAGGCTAACCTGGAATTCACTATGTAGTCTCAGGGTGGCCTTGAACTCATGGCAATCCTCCAGCTTTCTGTTAGGTACTTCTGGAACTGGTCAGCAGACTGCTTACAGAATCTTATCTTTTGCAAAAGGCCATTTTGTGGTCAGGATGTGAAGCCTGGTGCAGTCAGGATGTTAAGCCAGTTAGGCAAGATTAGATAAACACCTAATTACATCCCCTCTAGGTTCCCGGACAACTCCTTGCCCTGGCCACGTCCCCTTCCCCCTACAACTCCTTGCCCTGACCATGCCCCTTCCCCCTACAACCCTATATAAACCTACATGTAAGAATGACCTCTCGAGGCCGTGACAAACATCTAGCATGGTCTCCTTCTTGTGTCTGTTTGCCTTATTTCATTCAGTTGATTTTCACCTCGCTTCTTTGTTCGACTCCCCGCTGGCTGGGGCACCTCTGCCTGCCAAGTGCTGGGATTAAAGGTGTGCACCACCATGCCTGTCTGAAAGTTGAAACTTTTACTTACTTCAAAGAATAATGATTCTAAATCTCACACAGTGTCAGTGAATCAGGTGTTGGGAGAAATGAAAGGGCCTCTCCCCTTTACAATAAGGCTGTCTCAAAAGAGGCTTACAAGGGGATTTAAGCTCTTACTTCTGCACACTTCCCAGGAGTTATAAGGCCTTTCTCTTCCTACCAGGGTACCATTGGATGCTAAGGGAGAAATATTGAATGGTATTCTCTCTTTGAAGTAACAACAGAGCTTATTCCTTTGAAGAGAACAACACCTAAACTGTGTAAAGAAACCAACCCTTAGTAAAGAAATAAATGACATGAGTCAAAAGCAATTTAGGACAAAATATACAAAATTGGAAAATATATTGGCTTTTAAATGGCAAATTCATGGTAAAGAATCACAGAGCTATGGTTCGATTAACAGAAATTATTCAAGCTAAAAAGCAAAGACAAATCCATGTGAGGAAATAGAGCCCAAGGTATATCTGGGACTATAACCAAATATATTCCATTCAAAGACAAAAGACAGTGGTAGAAGCGTAAGAAAAGAATAGTCAAATGGAAGAGAATAGACCCAGAAATAATCCTATGTGGCAATAGCCATTGTGATCCTCAACAAAGGTATGAAAATATACCTTGGAGAATAGAAACTTCTTTAACAAGTAGTTCTGGAAAACTGAACTTCCACATGCACATGCAGTGCACTGAAACTAAATCCCTATGCCTCACCTGTGCACAAAACGTGATTACATAGTTCTCAAAGAATAATAGGCTTGGTCAATAAATGAATGAAAAATATTTAACTTTCATAGCTATCAGGGAAATATGAATCAACCTACATTTAAATTCTTTCTCATTGTATTTAGAATTGTTATCATCAAGAAAAATTAACCATACATGATAATATGGCATATATAGTAATTTCCCAAAACATGTAAATCAAAATGAAATAAAAAAGCTGAAGTAAATGAGTTAAGCAGGAATCTTGGATGTAAGATCAAGATTCAAATATTATTGTTATTTTTATTTTTGTGCACTTTAAATATTTTACTTTTAATTAGAAAGAGAGAGAGAGAGGTTTCCCATCCTGGCACTGAAATTTTTCTAACAATGATCTATGGTTCCTGAGTGTTCCATTGTCCAAAACAAGAGGATTCCATATGATGTATTTGTATCTTTTTAGACTTTGATTAGCCCTCCTTCCACCTTTGCTTTACTCAATCTCTTCCCCTTATCTCACTTTGCCATTTCAACCATTTAAAAAAAAATTATTTATTTGAAGAGAAAGAGAGAGAGAGGACAGGGAGTATGCTAAGACTTTCTACCAATAAAAATGAAACCCAGATGCTTGTTTTAAAGAAACTTCGGAAACAAACACTGGCTGTTAGGCTTTGCAAGCACATGCCTTCAACCCCTGAGCCATCTCCCAGACCCTGCAATGGCATTTACTAAGCAAACACTTTCAACAGAATATTGTAGTAGTCAGTTTCCACACTGGTGGTGTGGTCTTCCAACTGGACACTCTTTTATCAGAGGAAAAGATTTATTTCAAGTTCAAAGATCTGGGGAAGTGAGATTAAGTGTGGAAGAAGATAACTCCCATTATTCCAAAGAGAAGGAGAGAATCCACCACCAGCCAGCAAACACAAAAAAGGCAGGAAAACATAAAATGACAGCAAGCAAGGGACCCTGCCAGGACTCAGACTTCTCTTCATACCTTTGGGATAGAATCCAGTTCCACTCACAGTGACACCTTACAGCTGGACTCCAGGATCTGCCCGCTCAGTGACACCTCCTCTAATCAGGGCAGCTAGAGACCCAAGTTTCAAGTTTAATTTTAACACCTGAGTTGGTGGGGAACATACATTCAAACTACACTAATATCAGTGGTACTTCAAAGTCTCCTTTGTGGCCAAAGCACACAGAAATGAGGAAAACAATTACAGTTGTTCCCATGATATCCATTCAACGGAATAAAGTAAGCTTATAGCAAGCGGTTCATAAAATGGAATGCATGTTAATGAGAGAGAAAATAGACACTTGGGTTAACAACTTCTTGTTGAAAATAGATAAAGTTTTCTAGAAGGTAATTCTCAGAAATTAGACTTAGCAAATTTATTTTAGTCAAGACTCAAAGTTGGGTTCCATACAGATAGTTAAATGCTGAGGAAGAGCAAGTGCAAAGCCCTGAAGGCTGAGGCACCTGTATTGCTGAAGGAAATGAGCCAAGATGTCCTTTACTTAGTCATTCTCCCCTGCCCACTGCCACTGCCTGCAGTGGTGATCCGTGTATGAGAATCAAACCAAAAAGCTATTATACAGCAGCATAGGGTAAACTTTGATTTGATGCATTCTTCTGATGTTACATCAAGAATACAACCAAAACAGAGCACAAATTCCATGTCCCTGGAATTAACAATTCGTAGGGCCCCGAGGACCTTACCAGGAAAGAGAAATAAAACCTGCAGAAAGTGATAGCATGTTGTCATATCATACACCGTGTGAGTCTATTATCAGAGCTGCTCTGTGGATAAAGTTCTCACCACTCAAGTGTGAAGAGCAGAGTTTGCTTCCCCAGCATCCAGGTACATACCAGCATGGCAGTGAGAGGCTGCTGTTATCTCAGAAATCTTGAGGCAGAGACGGGGTCCCTGAAGAAAGCTAGGTTGGCCAAATCAGCGAGTTTTGTGTTCAAGTGAGAAAAGTTGCCTCAGTAAATAAAGTGTAGGGCTATCAGGGACGACAATGACACCCAATGTCAATGTCTCGCCTTCACACACATGCTCACCTATGTGCTCCTGAAACTACACATACATATGCTATCCACATGTGAACACACACACATATACTACACACATACACGTGCAAAAAATCCCTATTACCTACCATATTAACTCAACAAAAAAAGAGAACTCAATAAGAAAAACAGACAAATGGGGCTGGGGCTATAGCTTAGGATTATAGAGTGGTTTAGCATGTACAAGGGCCAGTGTACAAAATCCAAAACCCATGAACAATAACAATAACAAACTATAAATAAATATAATAAATATAAATAAAATAACAAACACATATTTTCCTCAACAGTTACAAGGGGCACACGGGTCAATCCAATGACAGTCAATATCATTATCAATTCGGGAGAAGCAAATTCAAAGTACACAGTGAGATAACACCTTATGACCCTGGTGAAATGCTGAGTGGAAGGAAGGCCCCAGGGAAATGAGAATCCCCATGCCTTGTTGATGGGAATATGCAATGATGCAGCCATTGTAGAAAATCACTGAGACATTTATGAAAAATAGAACATAATTACCATAGTGAGCAGGGGAAATGGCTCAGTGGTTGAAGGCACTTGCTTGTAAATCCAGATAGCCTGGGTTTCAGTTCCCTGGTAAAATCACATACAAAGTGGCACATCCATCTGAACTTCATTTGCAGTAGCAAGAGGTCCTGGAGCACCCATTCTCCTTCTTTTTCTCTTTCTCCTTGCAGATTAAAAAATCAAATAAGTCACCATATAATTGACCACAGACATCCTGGTGTGTATGCACCTAAAGAACCGATTATAAGTTTTATCTTTAAAATATATTGGACAAAACTGGTTATAGAAGAACTAGTCAAAATGTTGGATGAATATTGATGCCACCATCAAGTAAGTGGGTAAGTGAAACATACTACTTAATACACCCATATAAACATTTACCTGTGGAGCATCATCCATCAGAGTAGGGTTTGAAACTTGAAAACAATACACCATGGCAACAGAGGTCATGCACGGCATGGCTTCATAAGAAGCGCTGTGTTGGACATGGAACAAAGCCTGATGGTTACAAGGCGAAGGAAAGAGGAGGAGAAAGGACTGGTTGATGGATGTGGGGTTTTCTGGGGGGATGGTGATAATATTTTTCATATTATAAAGATCGTGGTAGTATAACACTGTGGCTATACTGTTTGTCACTGAGTTGTATGTTTTAAAATGATCGCCCTTACGTAGCTCATAAAGGAGATGGTTGTTTTCCAGCCTCAGCCCCCTGAGTGATTGGATTCACACACCATAACTCCATGTGCCTGGGATTTTGTTTGTAACTCCTACGGGTGAACAGTCTATATTACTTCATGCTGTAAATCAGATTTCTGTGACTATATTGTCACCTATAAATATCATAGTGAGCATCCTTCTCAGTTTAGTATTCGAATTCCTAGCCAGTTTTTTTTTTTTTTGTTGTTGTTGTTATTTGAAGTTACTCATAAGTTTGCTAATGAAAATTGTGGCACTAGATAAAGACACACCAACACTAACTATAATATTTGGTAAAATGGAATAGATATTGATGTTGCAAACAATTTCACAAAGTGCATTGGCTCATGTATTCGATGTGATAACTGAACTTAGAACCATCCCTTCAACAGAGGTAAGGATTTGGCATCCTCAGTGGATTTTCAACTTATTTCTGAACGCTTTATGATTCTTCCTTTGGGAACATTATATTAGTATTTTTGTTTGACATATGCAAAATAGAAGAGAACACTCTTACTTTTTAAAACTCCAAAGTGTAACAGCTACATTTTTGAAAATATGCCACCTTTAGGCACTGACCACCTGCTTTCTCAAAATAGAGTTGAGGGGGTGAGGTAGAGGCTAGCAGGAGCCTCCGTGTTGCCTCTCTCTTTATGCTCCAACTCACTGTGTGTAATTTCTCCTTTTTTCCCAAAGGATGCTAAATAACATGTAAGAAAAGCTGACAATGATCTGGAAAATTCTGTACTGACTCCATGTTTTCACATCACATCTGTCACCATCCTGCCTCCAGACACAGCATTGCAGCTCTCTTGAAGTATATCGTAGGCCAGCACTCATGTGGTGATAAATAGAATATTCCTGAGAAAGACATTTTCTTTTTCTCTAACTTATGTATGCTCAGGTTGTAGAACACACACTCATGAGCAGTCGTACATATTTACACAGGCCTATGTGACTGTCATTGTAGAAATTGGCCTATCAGTGCATTTCTGTGACACATGATTCAGACATTTCATATTCTGCTTGGGGTAGGTGCCTATGGAATAATACATTACTTCTTCCCCCAAAGAGAGTAAAAGAATTTATTCAGCCACATATGAATGAACATAGTCTAGAAACATGGATTGAGGTTGCTCTTATAGACAAATATCCACTGTGAAAGTGGTTAAATTTTATTTGCTACTGAACAAAATCATAAACCAAGTCATTTACCAAACACACTGAGGAATGGGGTAAATACCTCACTTATTATCGTGTCAGTGTAAACTTACTGTATGCCATACATAAATGAAGAGTCAATTGATTTGCATTTTTGACTGACAAGATTTCAATGGTATAGCAAAAAGATTGCTCAAAGTACCTAGAATTATCACAATTGGGTATCCTCATATAATTAGGGATATTTAACATTTCAGAAGTTCAAGAATTCCTTTATCCCTGACTATATGCTAAGAGTTTAGAACAATATCTGCTGTATAAGAAGATATTAGTCACATTGATTTAATCAACAAATAAGCATATAGGTTTAACCAAATTAAGGTGAAAATTATTTTGATTATTAAATTATATAAATGGCTAGCAAAATCAATAAACATGAGTGCATATAAGGTAATATAGAGAGTTTAAAACAATGCTTGATAGTTGAGTGACTTTGTAAAACCACCTGAAGTGACTGTCCATCCCTGCCCCATACTAGAACTGAGCATAAGACCTTGAAGAAGCTAGGCAAGCGCTGAACTGGTAAGTCATTCCCTACTCCCAGGGAGCCTATGAACTCCTGAAATAGAACCTAAATGTTGAACACCTATGAGTATATTCTATAAAGGTATCATTGAGCATTCAAGTTCATCCTTCCTTTATGGCATATAAGTCCACATATACATGCTGGTCTTCTTGTCTGACAAAAGGAAGAAAGAAAGAAAGAAAGAAAGAAAGAAAGAAAGAAAGAAAGAAAGAAAGAAAGAAAGAAAGAAAGGAAGGAAGGAAGGAAGGAAGGAAGGAAGGAAGGAAGGAAGGAAGGAAGGAAGGAAGGAAGGAAGAAAGGAAGGAAGAGAGGGAAAGGAAAGGAAAGGAAAGGAAAGGAAAGGAAAGGAAAGGAAAGGAAAGGAAAGGAAAGGAAAGGAAAGGAAAGGAAAGGAAAGGAAAGGAAAGGAAAGAAAGAAAAAGAAAGGCAATGCTGGACTATTTAGATAGTGGATCAAGAGAAAGTAAATTTCATGATAGTTACAGGAAACAATGGATTATTTTTTTTCACATGGAGCTCTGACTAAATCTTAATGCTACAAGTAAATAATGGGCTTTATTTTAGTCTTTTATTGGATCTTCATATCCCTCAATGGAGCAATTCTTAAACATATCAAATTTTATTAATAGAAAACAAATACATATGAGGTTCACTATCCATGAAAGGCTCCCTCCATTTGTTCAGCTATATTAACCTAAAACACTAACAACAGCATTGCCTACAATGGATTTATTCTCAACTCAATTCAATAAAAGTTATGAAATTTTGAATGTACTATAGTAGTTTAAACAGTTGACATAACTTATCTCTGCTAGAGACACAATATTTAAATACATGAAATGGGAAAGTTACAATATTCTTTTTTAGAAACCCATTCAATAATTTTAACATAAAACAATAATGAAAAAAAAATACAGAGCAAAGGTGCTAGTTGAAATTAGTCAAACACTAAAGGGAATTCTATAAACAACATTCATGAGAACTGCTTAGAAGAGCTTTCCATAGTGTGATGTCTCTGCACTGTACAACAGAGAGAGTTTATAATATAAGGACATGTGTGAGGGAAGACAAGTCCACTGTACCATGTACCTATGTTCGTATCACAGATGTTTTTGTATAAATCATATATATGTAATATGTTTGAAGATCATGGAAGGCTCTGCCAAAATGTACCTATGCAAAGACATTAATCATTGTTTATGTGCCCCCAACATACTGCATGTAAGTTAAACTCTAGTGCTGTGGAAGTAGATTTTGATTTCGGTATTTGTTTCCATAAGATTAAAATAAGGATTTTTATCTTATTTATTTATTTATTTATTTATTTATTTATTTATTTATTTATTTATGTGAGAGCAAGAGGTAGAGAAACAGGGCTGGAGAGATGGCTTAGTGGTTAAGCGCTTGCCTGTGAAGCCTAAGGACTCCGGTTCGAGGCTCGGTTCCCCAGGTCCCACGTTAGCCAGATGCACAAGGGGGCACACTCGTCTGGAGTTCATTTGCAGAGGCTGGAAGCCCTGGCGTGCCCATTCTCTCTCTCTCCCTCTATCTGTCTTTCTCTCTGTGTCTGTCGCTCTCAAAAAAAAAGACGTAGAGAAACAGAGAGAGAAAGAGAGAGAGAGAGAGAGGAGAATGGATGTGTCAGGCCCTCCAACCACTGGAAATAAAATCCAGATGCATGTGCCACCTTATGCATCTGGCTTATGTGGGTACTGGGGAGGTGAACCTGGGTCCTTTGGATTTGTAGGCAAGCATCTTAAACAACAAACCATCTCTCCAGCCCCCAAAATTAGAATTATTAAATTAAAATATTCTAGTTAAAACTAGTTGTATGTCTATACTTGTGACTGAACAAAAATTATGCAAGGTGAAAATTATTTTGTTAAATTATATATATATGACAATTATACGCACACATATATATTATATAAATATAAATATATATCTATATTTCTCTCTCTCTCTCCATATATATGTGTATATATATATATATATATATATATATATATATATATTTATACATTTATACATTTATGATCCTACTGTGAAGACAAACAACTTCGCTGAGGAGGGCCCTCAGTGGAATGGAGGCAGAAAATATGATCAACATGCAATTTGCTCATTCAGTGAAGTTCATAATTAATAAAAATTAAAATATTAAAAAGATCTGTAATACAAAGAAAACTATGAATTTTTATTTTAATAATTTGAATGTTTGGCAAATATTCTTCCTAGCTGATATTCATCAAAAAATGTCTCTGAAACATGCTATTGCAATTGCCTCTTTTCCACTGATAATATGTAACTGGTTTTCCTCCTAATGAATATTTGTTCAACAAAGCAATCTACAACATTCTGCCTTTTAATATTTTATTTATTTATTTATTTATTTACTCATTTGTTTAAGAGAGAGTGAACTTCAGATGCATGCACCACCTTGTGCTTCTGGCTTACATGGGTTCTGGAGAGTCAAACCTAAGTCCTTAGGCTTTGCAGGCAAGCACCTTAACCACTAAGTCATCCCTCAAGCCCTACAACATCCTTTTAAACTGTTAGGATTGGCTACCCTTATCTTACCATCATAATGGCCACTGTTTGATTCAAAACTGGGATTCATCATGTATGTGCTTTTGCTTTAAGGGATTTTCCTCCTCCACAAACAATAAGCCTTCTGTGGTGCTCAGAAGATGAGTAGAATTAATGCAACTGTGAGGCTTCACAGAACCCTTCTCGTACATGAAAGCACGGTACTCTCCCGATTCGCCTCTGCGTTTCTGATGCCCTTCTTTTTTAAAAAATTCCTTCTCCAGAGTTTGCATTCTCTGAAAGATGGATGCTGAGATGGAGATGGGCCTGTATAAGGATTGCTGAGGATTAAGCCAAGGGTGGGGGAGGATAGCTGCCCATTCCTGGTGAAGATTAGCTCCAGTCTATTCTAGCCTAGAGAGGGTCTTCAGAATTGTCAACGGAAGCTGCCTCATACTGCACAGAAATTGCGACGAGCTTTGACAAGTACTATAAGTAGATGCTGATAGCAAAAATCCACCTTGGGAAAGCAAAATTTTATAGAACTCTGCTTTTTCCAGCTTCTCTTTTTGTCAAGACCCTAATAAAAATGGTATCTCAACTTGTAGCTGATGAAGGACAATCGGACTAAAGCTGTTAGGAGGGAGGGTTTGTCAATAACACTTCCTGTCATACAACTCTCTTAAGACTATGTAAAATATTTTCATAACTAATAAAAATGAAGAAGTCATCAATAAAATCAATAAAATATATTTTAGCACTAGCCAGAATTCTCTTCCCTATTCTTAGGCTATATTCAATTGCTCTTCTCTCACTTTAAGTTCTCATAGTAGATTAATTGAAAACATAACCTTCAAATTTCAAGTACAATTATTTTAGACTCATGTGAATAAGTAAAAGAGAAGAATGACAGAAAAAAAATCTAATATACTTAAAAGAAAATTCATGCATTTAAGATTATTTGAACAATACATTGTCTTTAATTATAGGAAAATGTGAAAGTATTTTTAAGATTAATTACATTAATCAACAGAGAAGGAAACATGATCAGATTTGACATGTATGGAAATGGTGGTTGCACCAAATTTCTTTTATTTTCCCCCTTTTGAGTATACTATCTAAAACGGGTCTGATCTTTTCAAGTTAGCTCAGAGCTGAACAATGTCTTCAGAAGCAAGCATGTTTTTAACAGTAGCTCTGGCTGTGTTCTTTGAATGGACAATAATATCCTCTATAATGCTACCAGCTGGAAGTTAAATATGCCTTTCTTTGAAAACACACAAGTCTGTCACAATGCCATGCTTTAAATAAAGAGTGATGCTAATCAAATGAAATGGCCTCCTTTTCTCCCGAGCACCACAATTATGACACTCAACAATAGACACTAAATTTAATTTTTGACAAGCTATCATAGTTGTAACTTGGAAAAAAAATGAATTAATTTACTTACAAGAGCACAGAAATAATATATTCTGTTTTGGACATGTTGGATCCCATCTTGAAGCAATTTTAAGCAATAAAGTACATGAAAACCCCTCTAAGGATAAATATTAGAGTAGACTTCAAAGACAACTCCTTGCTGTGACTCAGGCACATACAAGGAACTATTCAAAACATCCCTAAATGAAGACTATTTACAGAAAATCACAGAAATGAAGAGGCAGTGATATAAGATGCCAACATAACATCAGAATCTGGACGAAGTTTGGAGAGAAAATATTTTTATATAAACAAAGGTCACAGAATTGCCAATCAGTTATTTCTAGGCATCAGGCAAGCTGTTGGGAGTAGTGGGGTCCTGGCTCAGTTACTAACTTCTGTTGTTTCCTTTACTTTATTTGGAAATATTCATGCCAAACTCACACTGTATAAATTAGCAATACTTCAGAATGTCTTCAATTCTGACAGAGCAAACACATCAAGATTGTCATGTTTCCATATGAATTTTGGAATTAGATTATCAGCTTCCAAAATAGACCTGCTGATATTTTGATTGGTATTTCATTGGATCTGAAGGTAAGTTTGGGAAGAGTTTATGCATGTTGTACATTTCCAAAGAATGAACAAATGTAAATTAACCATTTCCTCTCATTTATAAATGCATGTGGTCTGTGTTAGGAATTCAGTTTGTTTCGTTGTTTTTATTTTTATCATCACTTGATTTATGAAAATGGATTTTTATCTCTTTGTTTCACATAATCACTCTCTCTCGCATATGTATTGTAAAACCTTTCCCTATTTATTTGTTTATGTGTTTTAATTATGAAATACATTGTATGGAAACATCATGTACTGGTACCATCTTTTCCTCCTCCCTGCCCCAATTCTCCAGGGGTTCCTCCTCAATGTGACTCTTAGCCTCTTTCTGCCCTCTCTTCTGCAGAATACCCTGAGTCGTGGTGGGTGTGTTTTAAGTCTACTTCAGTGATGATCTCTTAGGAGCCTTTGTATTTCTGCTTTGATATGTGTTGAGTATCCTCAGTGTCTGTCTCCTTCACCCTCATGCTACTTGTCAGGATCCCCAGGGAAGGAGCACTTTCATTCATTTTCCCCGCTTCCTATGTGGTTTCTCCTGGACTTTGACTGAGGCGCGAGAGAGGTGGTTTATCTGCTCAGGTCTCGACACCTTCTCAAAAAGTAATCAGATTCTCCAACAGAGAATGAAGTCAGCGTAGGTTAAAATAAATAAGCATTACTAACTTAAGTTAAGCAGAATTTGATGGATGTGGCCCCTCTTTTAGCTGAGAACTAGTGGGAGCTTGACATTGGAGAACATAATCTTTTTCTCCATAGAATTCTTACCTGGTTCCCAGTTCCAGATACGGGTTCTTTTCCACTGACACATCCCTTTGCCAATCAGAAAGCCATTAGTTATGCACCAAGGCTGTGTGGCACCACTGCACTGGCAGAAGAAGTACAGGCTGGTGGCTTCTTAGTAGCTTATACTCCCTCTTACACATGCTTCTGTTGGTCTCTTCCCCTGAAGCTCAGGTGGTGCTTTCCAGCACTAGGTTTGTCTAGGGTCTGGCCCTCTTCTGGATTCCATCCAGGTCTCTTCATCTTCTGTGTCAGCAGCATATGGTGTTGTCAGCAATAGGGTTTTGCCTTTTACCTAATGTGAGTAATCGAGTGCTTTGACAGAAGCCTGTTGTGTTTTGGGGATCTTGTAGGTCTGTTAGATACACCTCACTGTGGGCAGCACCTATTTCTGGTACTGCAAGTTACAGGTCAGAACCAAACTTTAAAAAAACATATTTTTATTTATTTATTTGAGAGGGAGAGAAAGACACAGAGAAAGAGAGAGATTGAGGAAGATAGATAGGGAGAAACTGTGTGTGTGAGAGAGAGATGGAGCATACCAGGGCTTTGTGCCACTGCAAACGAACTCCATATGTATGTGACACCTTGTGCATTTGGCTTATGTGGATCCCGGGGAATGGAAACCTTGGTCCTTTGACTTTGCTGGCAAGTGCTTTAACTGCTAAGCCATCACTCTAGCCTCAATTATTTTAAGGTTAAATTTCATTTCATTTCTTAGTATCAGAGTTTTCATATTATTCTAAATTCTTTCCCCACCTACTGAAACAAAGTAATTGCAACACAATTCCCCAGCTTATAGAATGCATTAAGTCCTACAATTCAATAAGTAAAGGACCTGAGAAGATAATAGAAATAGGTAGTTAAAGCAGTCGAATGGGAAACATTGGGAAAGATATTCACATTACCAATGAGCACATAAGAATTACATTAGTGTTGATGTAAATAAACTTGAAACACCAAATAGATATAACAGCAGTTTTACCAAGAAGAGTAAAGCCAATATGCCACACAAAGTAGAGAATGCACAAGAAAGAAGAGTAGTGAGAATTCAGATAAATTGCAGATCATATTGTGGTTTGTGTCCTCACTGTAAAGACATATACTGAAGTTGAATATGTACATATGGTTTATCAATGTCCTACTGCCAAGCAGTCCATATGATCAAGAATGAACTCATTCCAAATACCCGTCTTTCAGAATGTACTTCTTGGGACCATCAGCACTCATTTCTTGTACTGAAATCCACTGAGAAGTAAGATATGATATGTCAATTAGGAAAAAGAGATTCTTACAAATGTAGAATGAAATAAAACATTACCGAATATCCTAGGACTCAGTCAACATACCCAGTGAGGAAATAAACTTGGGACAGGAGCCTCTTCCCCAAGATTAATTTAGCATTCTTCTTAGAGACGATGAAGTGACTGCCATTGCTGGCTGGAGACATTACTGAATAGCCATCCCAGGGGAGTTTGCAATTATAGGAAGGCAAGTGGACTACCGCCAGGAAGATAGTAAATGTGGTGGGCTGGATTGTCTCTTGCTGGAGTGGGTTAGGAGCTGCAGATGAAGCCAAGGATCAGGACTTGTGCTGCCAGTGTACCAGCAGGCTGAGGTTGGCAAACCAGAAACCATAGCATAGGACTGGCAAATGAAGCTGGTTTGAGGCCAGCCACCATGTTGAGTTGTGCGCTTCTAGCACCCTCAACTTCAAGATCACGAAGGAAGAAAACACATCAGAACCAGGGGCTGGACGGCAACTTCTGTCTTCCTATAGCATCCTTTAGTGACATAGATTAACACTGTCAGTTGACCAGAAGAAATGTTACATCTTCAAGCACTAATGAGGAGCTTGTTCTTAATGGTTTCTAATAATAATAAAAAAAGAAATTCTCTAATAATGAGGAAAATAGAGTCTGGCTAGGACCTGAACAGCAATACATTAATGCCTGACACAAGGAGAGATTATACTCGCTTTTAAGATGTTTTAACTAAATTTAATGTAATTGGAAAATAATAAATAGACATTTGTATATGTGTATTTTGAAATTATTGTAGGCAAACAATCAAAGGCTTAAATAGTGATGACTTAAGCATTTTTCCAGCAAGGTTCTGGATTGAATTATTTGCCAGGGTCTTCTGGGCTAAGACCCAAAATGCTCTTGGGAAGGAATGGCCTTCTTGTAGCTTGAAGGTAAAGACTGCACAGTACACATGAGGAGGAGATACTGAAGCAGACTAAGCAGCTTATTCCAAAGTGCAGAAGACAAACTGAAAACATCCACTAGAGCCTCGAAAAACCTCCTCCATACAGAGCACCTCAGGTGAGATTGGAGCCCAAAGTGGTACCCAGGGTGCTCTGATGCTCAGATATGTGTGGTAAAGGCTGTTACCAGAGGTGAGACAGTGCTGTCTGCAGCAAGACTAAACCTGCAGAGGCCATTAGCTACTGAATTATAAGCTCATCAGCCCCCACTTATAATGCAGGTATCAATAATTATATGCATAAAGAGCCTTCCTTGACATAAAATGTTATCCCTGAAAAGAGACCCTGCGATGCATTTAACAATAAGTACACAATGAACTATCAGTGTTCTCCAGTACTTCCCACATCTTCTGCAGTATATATTTGATTGACTCTGGCAATAAGTTACTCCAAATAACAACCTGATCCATTGTGGAAGGTAAGTGCTGGAGTCCTGGCTTAAACTCCATCCAGCATCAGGCCCACAGGCCTGTGGACATACACCATCAATCATTTTCCCTCATTTTTATTAGTGTGTATTCATTGTGTGCAACAATGAGTCATAGTGACATTTGTTCAAAGGTATCATGTAGTCTGACCATATTTACCTCTCATTATTCTATCATGGTCCTCTCTCTCTCTCTCCATATATATGTATATGTGTGTGTGTGTGTGTGTGTGTGTGTGTGTGTCTAAATCTATATAGACCAAATGCATATATATTTGGTCTACTAATCACACTCTGATCACTACTTTATTTTCATTCTCCTTTCTCTATGTCTGTACAAATGCTTGGCTTTGGGCACATCTTGGATTTAGTCATCATAGCAAGAATGTAAAATATGGGCTAGAGAGACAGTTTAGCAGTTAAAGTATTCTCCTATGAAGCATACAGACCCAGGCTGATTCTCCAGAATCCACAGAGGCCAGGTGCACATGGTGGTACATGAATCTAGAGTTTATTTGCAGGGTCTAGAAACCCTGGTGCACCAATTCTCTTTATGTCTCTTTCTCTGAATAAATTTCAAAAAAAATAAAAGTTTAAATGCTGTATAAGTATATAGAGGGCTGGAGAGATGGCTTAGCTGTGAAGGTGCTTACCTGCCAAGGCTAAGGATGTAGGTTAGATTCCCCAATACCCATATAAGGCAGATGCACAAGGTGCTGCATGAGTCTGGAGTTCATTTGCAGTGGCTGGAGGCCCTGGAGCACCCATCCACTCACTCACTCTCTCTCCCTCTTTCTCTAATAAGTAAATAACTAATAAAACTATTTTTAAAATATGTAGAGCTTTTAATCCCAGCTCTTGGGAGGCAGAGGTGGGAGGATCGCTAAGAGTTCAAGGCTCTGAGACAATATAGTGAATTCCAGGTCAGCCTGAGCATAAAGTGAGACCCTACCTCGAAATACCAAAAATAACAAACAAAAAGTATGTAGAATATAGTTGTATATATTCAGGGTTATAATTTAAATTTTTGTTTATTTATTTGTGTGTGTGTATGCGTGTATGTGTGTGTGTGTGTGTGTGTCTGCCAAGGCTTCTTGCCCCTGAAAAGTTATCTCATGCCAAATGCTTCTTGTTCTCTTTGGGTCTTGATTATGTGGGTAGCTTGGAACCCAGGGTGGCAGGATTTGAAAACAAGAGCAAAAAGTGCCTTTAGCCACTGAGCTAAGTTCCCTGTCCCTTAGGGACTGGGAATTTAACTCATGTGCTCCTTGTCAGTGTGAATACCCTGTGCGACATCTCCTTCCATATCCATTGCTTAATTTTTGGGCATGGCTCATTTACTTAATGTGATGATCACTAGTTCTGTGCATTTGTTCTCTTTGTGGCTGGATGAAACTCTGCTGTGTACATTTTCTTCACCCCTGCATCTGTGGACAAACGGACTTCCCCGCAGAGCCACTGTGAACAGGGCAGAGATAAGCATTTTGGAATGAAACACAGTTCAGCACCACTGTTTAGAAGACACAGAATTGGCAGATTTCCTGATATATCTGTTGAATTTGCTCATTTAGACCCTTCAAAAAAATGCATGGATTTGAGGAAGTGATGGTGAACACAAGAAAAATGTAACCAAGCCATTATCTATATCAGAAGAAAATTTTGAATGCAATGAACTATTATCAGGAAAGGAAACAGTAAATGTTCACCATCTTATATCTACGGGTATCCTGAGTTCTTTCCCCTATCATTATACTCTTTGAAGGTTCCATGTCCATATTTATATTATATGAAATAGCACAGCCTTAGACTGCTATGAAGCCTAATGAGCAAGATGATAAAGTTTTGAATTGTAGGAATGTAAAGATATTGAGATATTTTGAGATAATTCTTTCAATAAATAAGTATACTTGTGCACAATGTAATTTATCATTAAGAAAGAGGAATGAGGCTAGAAAGATGGCTTAGCACTTACCTAAGATGATTAAGGTACTTGCCTGCAAAGCCAAAGTATACAGATTCAATTCCCCAGGACCCACTTAAACCAAATACACAAGGTGGCACATGCATCTGAAGTTTCTAGTGGCTAGGCACCTTGGTATGCTCATTCTTTCTCCCTCCTCCAAATAAATAATAAGTAATGCAAAATATTTAAAAATAAAGAGGAATGGTATAATGGCACTTAATTGAAAACTTTAGAGACTACATATGCAACTGAAAAGGGAGTGTGTGAAGAGATGGCAATTAAGAATACGTCACGTGCAGGGATGAGGGCGTCTTAAGGCCCAAGGGACTGAGTTTCATTCCCATGACCCACAAAAATATCTAGGTACATGACTTTGTTATCCCAGTACTATAGGGAAGCAGTGACCCAGAAATTCTGGGGCTAAGTAAAAAATTAAGTAAAATGGAAAACTCATTATCAGTAAGACTCCAGCCCAAATAAAAATTGATAGAAGGGTGGCAGAGAGGACTATCTGATGTTCCCTTATGACCACCAGAGGTGAGATACCCTGCCTCAGGTGAATGCAGTGGAGCGGTGCATGGGCACACATGTGCATATTCCACATATACTGCAGACACACACACACACACACACACACACACACACACACACACACCATACCCATACTACATACTTATACCCACTACAAACTTGCTACAGCACACATACACACACAAACACACACACAGCACACCCATACTACACAGTTACCATACCCCCCCACACACATGCACACACATGCTTGTGTGCACTCACACACCATACTTATACTATATACTTATTACACTACATCACACCCACCCACACACACACATACACACCCACACCACATCCATGCCACAAACTTTCTTCATCACACACACAAGAAAGAATATACAAACAAAAGAATGCATAAAATTGCAAGACTTCCAGCTCCAGTGGACCCCAGACCAAGGGAGGGGCCTGCATTTTAAGTTGCCATACATCTTAGACTGTGTGCCCTGTTGCTTTAATCCTGACCAGGACACCAGTGTCAACTTTCTGGCACATCTAGATGTCATATGAGTCTTTAGAAAGTGCAAAGGGATGAATTTAGTTTCAAGTCAATATTATTCTGATTCAAGAAATAGACATCAATATTAAAAATATTGTTTAAAACTTCCTTTTCAAAAGTGGCCACTGCCATACTAGCAGACGCAGTTGGAACACAGACGGTGATGAGAAACTGTCAATAAATGGCACTCTGAGCTGCACATTTACCCTGTGTCGTATATAACAACACATAAATCTGGGCACACAAAGCAGCTGCCTATCATCCGATGGCACGCTTGAGATAAGAGAGGAGAAAACTGAAGGACCTACATCAAGTGAGTAAAGTCAGTGGCTAATCACTTTCTTTGAAGACACTGAATTGCTCCCTCAATTCACAGTTCCCACCTCCATGGAACTTGTCCTGGACCCAGCAAACATGGGAACTAACAACGTAGGCCTGGTGGACAGAAGTTTGTGGCAGTATGCTGTGACAGAATGGATTGCTGTATTAGATCTAGAGGCAGTGATGGCAGGGGGAAATGCTCCTAGAGAGCAGGGTGTGGAGCAGGGTGTGGTTGATTGTTCACATACCATGTATTTATAAAACATAGGCTCAGGGGTTGGGGTGGTGGTCCCGTGAGTAAAGTGCAGGCTATACAAGCACTAGGACCTGAATTCAGTTCCCCAGCACACACTCAAAATGCTGGGGATGTTGGTGCCCACTTGTAAAACCAGCACTGAAGGGCTGGAGAGATGGCTTAGAGGTTAAGCGCTTGCCTGTGAAGCCTAAGGACCCTGGCTCCAGGCTCGATTCCCCAGGACCCACTTTAGCCAGATGCACAAGGGGGCGCATGTGTCTGGAGTTCGTTTGCAGTGGCTGGAGGCCCTGGCGCGCCCATTCTCTCTCGCTTTCTCTCTCTATCTCTCTCTCTGCTTCTTTCTCTCTCTGTCTGTTGCTCTCAAATAAATAAAAAGAACAAAATAAATTTTAAAAAAATCACTGGATGGGCTGGAGAGATGGCTTAGCGGTTAAGCGCTTGCCTGTGAAGCCTAAGGACCCCGGTTCGAGGCTCGGTTCCCCAGGTCCCACGTTAGCCAGATGCACAAGGGGGCGCACGCGTCTGGAGTTCGTTTGCAGAGGCTGGAGGCCCTGGCGCGCCCATTCTCTCTCCCTCCCTCTATCTGTCTTTCTCTCTGTGTCTGTCACTCTCAAATAAAAAAAAAAAAAAAAATCACTGGAGAAGTGGAGACAGAAGATCCTTAAGCTCTAGAAATAGCTAATCTAATTGACTCAGCGACTTCCAAATGGAGTAAGAGACCTTCTCTCCATGTAAAAAAGTACAAAGAAATCTAGATTAAGTAAGGCACCTGATGTTGACCTCTCTCTCTCTCACACACACACACATGCTCATGCATTAAAACAAACATATAATCACATATACACATCAAAAATATATTAAAATAAAATTAAGCAAAAATTAGGAATAAACTTCTACACATTGTCAAAATGCTGAAGTGATTGGCCTAGGAGCCTACAAGCAGAAAGGTTGGAATACTAGAGTGAGAGGTCTGAGAATTCATGCACAAATATAGATCTTTGCCAGGGAGAGGGCGCTGTGTCCTTGCATCCCATAATCCAGTGACAGGGAGAGAAGATATGCAAAGCTCCTTTTAAAATCCAGCTTGACAACCCAGCTGTCTTCCATGTTCCAGTAAACAGCCCCTCAGGATTCATCCTGTGACAGAGAATAATTCACTGGAGACATTCCAATCTTCACCTTAATTCTTCCCAAAACCAGTGTATATCATGGCTTCAGCTAAGGTCGGCAGGATTAAGTAAACAACTATTTAAGAGTTTAGAATGGCTTAAAGACTTGGCTTCAACTCGTCATGAATTATAAAGGCTGACCACTTCTTATGGAGGTAAGTAACATGGTAAATCATTAAATGTGTATCTATTCCAAGCATTACTAATGCTAAGATAAAATTACAAAAAAAAAAAAAAGGCACTTTAAGGGATATAAAGATAGCTTGGTTGTCACAACATTGCTGAAAGTACACTAGGAACTGTGGAAAGACTGTCGTGCCCAGGTTACTGTGTGACATGCAAAATGGACACGTCTTATCTATTGAGTGGCAGTTCTGTGATCCCAGGGCACTGAAGGTGAGGCAGGCAGGCCCCTAAGGATATCTGGCTAGAATAATGAAAGCAGTGAGCACTGTGCTTCACGAGTGGCCCTGTCCTAATAAATAAGGCAAAAACACATATTCTCACACCAGAATGTAAAAACAATTAAAAGTCAACTTACAGTGCATTAACTACTGAGGATCTAGATGTATTTGAATAGTCAAAGCACTTGTGCCGGGCATGGTGGTGTATGCCTTTAATCCCAGCACTTGGGAGCCAGAGGTAGGAGGGTCGCCATGAGTTCAAGGCCACCCTGAGACTACATTCTGAATTCTAGGTCAGCCTGAGCTAGAGTGAGACCCTACCTCAAAAACTCGAAGAAAAAAAAAAAAAAACACTTAAAAACACTTGTGAGGCAGAGGCAGAAGAATTACAAATTCAGGGCCAGCCTGAGATACATAATGATTTCTAGACCAACTCAAGTTACAAAGAAATATTTCAACTCAAAATAAATGAATGAGGGCTGGAGAGATGGCTTAGCAGTTAAGCGCTTGCCTGGAAAGCCTAAGGACCCAGGTTCAAAGCTCGATTCCCCAGGACCCACGTAAGCCAGATACACAAGGGGGCGCATGCATCTGGAGTTCCTTTGCAGTGGCTGGAGGCCCTCTCTCTCTCTCTCTCTCTCTCTCTCTCTCTCTTTCTCTCTCTGCCTCTTTCTCTCTCTGTCGCTCTCAAATAAAAATAAAAAACAAAAAAACATTTAGACAAATAAATGAATTAATGTATGAATGGATAAAAGAGTTTAAAATTCATTATAACTTTTTTCTATAGCAAAAGCTTTGCTTAATTTTAGACAATGATAAGGTTGAAATGAGATGAGTATGTAACAAAGAGAATAGCTTTTTGATTAAGTAAAATATGAGTTAATCTTTAAATTATCAATATACATAAGATATACAGAAGCTATTATTAATCTAGAAACCCTATAAGGTTTCCTAATAAATATAAATAAAGTATTGGATTAAATAGAGAACAATGCCACTCTTCTGTTATAGGAACAGGAAGACCTAGAGGAATTTTATTTTAGGAATTCTTTTTTCTTTCAATTCATCTCTAGCCTGGGATCACTTGGATCAGAGACGATGGGCCCCTTATTCTCCCAATATTGTATGCACATCCTATATTATAGTCCTTGTATTTCCTTTCTGGAAAATCATTCTGAAAAACCCATTTAGCTTGCTTCCTCCCCATCCTTTGACTAAAAGCACAAACTCTCTGTGAGGATTTTCCTAAAATTTAATACCTGCTCTAAACCTTTCTCCTTTACTCCTGCTTTATTTCCCCCCATGGAGCATTCTGTGTAATCGTCTTTATTTTTCTTATTCCCCAAAAGGGAAAGGTGAACTCTTTTTTTTTTTTTTTTTCTGATTGCTTGAACACTGGCTGACCGGAAGAGGAAGTGCTTTTCCTGCCCAAGTGTATGCAGCCTGGTAAGTGGTGAGGTCAGCAAGAACCTGTCACAGCTGGGGTGCTGGCCATCGGCTTCCTACCCCAGAGACCATGTCTGGAAGGACAGAACTGAAATCAAACTTGCACTGTGTCAAATCGTTCTTGTTTTCTGGCCCCTGAGCTTACATGGGTATACGCTGTGCTTCCTTAATGATGCAGGATAAAGTCCCCATGGTTACTACTGGAGTCTGGCTCAGCTAGGTTTTTCCATTGCCTTCCTGTAAAAATGTTCAAGAGGGTATCCATTTGAGCACTAATGGCCCTGGCCCTTAGGCCTGACATGTATTCTGTTTGACTTGTTCTTATTTTCAGAATATCTCCTAAAAATCGATTCATAGTTTTCTCTAGTTATATTCCCATCGCTCTATAATAAGAGCCTAGGAAATATCTGCACATAGAAAGGCTAAAATTATGTGATTTCATTCATCAAGCCCACAGAGATCTATCTACTTATGGTCATATAGGACACCCTTGATGACATGATGGGCATGACAGGTTTGCCTCAATATTACCAGTAGAGCGTAGGAAAAGGAAGGGTTAAACAACAAGGTGAGCATCAGAGAATGCAGAACAGAAGTCGAAGAGCAATACTTTGTCAAATGAAAGGTGCAGTTAACCTGATGAAATAACTAAATACAAAACCAGGACTGGGCTGGAGAGATGGCTTAGCAATTAAGGCATTTGCCTGCAAAGCCAAAGGATCCTGGTTCGACTCTCCAGGACCCATATAAGCCAGATGCACAAGGTGGCACATGCATCTGGAGTTCATTTGCAATGCCTGGAGACCCTGTTATGCCCAATCTCTCTTTGTCTCCCTCTCTCTTTTTCTCTCTCTCAAATAAATAAAATATATTTTAAAAACGATCAAGACTGAATAAAATCTTCTATTTGGAGAGAAGAATAAATGACTGTGTCTTTCATAGGGCATTACAGTAGTGGGTATGAATTATGGCCAGACTTTAGGTGACATAGAAGATTAGAGGCTGGACCCAACAAAAAATCCACAAAATGAGAAAGAATTAGCATTTTGTACTCAACTCTTGGGCACTCTAAAAACAACTACACAATAAAGTTTTACTAGAATCTATGATTTATAAAAAAAAAAAAAAAAAAGTCAGTTCCCTTGCCCCTTTAGTCAAGAGCACTGAAGCAAAGAGAAATTGAAGATATTGTGAAAGCTTTGAGGTTGAATGTAGAAGCAGATTTAAAGTGAAATGCTTGCATGCCTGCCAGAGGACTAAATAGATCAAACTCAGGGTTTCTTTATCTTTTTAAATTTTAAACATCCATATCTTGCATTTTTGTCATATTTGAGCTACCCCATTACACTCTCTTCCATTAAATCTCTTCATTTTCCAACTAATCCCCTCAAACTTCATGTCTTTTTTTTTTTCAATCTCTGAGTTGATTTAGGGTATCCTTCATGATCATGGGTGTAAGACTATTTACTGGTATATAGGAAACTTGTCAGTGGCTTCAACAATGATGAATATGACTCCTCCCTGGATACCAGCAGACATGAACCTGACAATAGCTAATCTAAGAAGTTTGAGGTTTTATAATCCCTTTGCCATTCATAATAGAATTTTGATGGACTCATGCTTGTACAAGAAACCAGAGCTATTTTCAGTTCATGAGTGTATCAGCCATACTGTGTCCAGAAGACAGCCTTCTGCAGTGCTCCCCCATCCTCCTGCCTTATCCTAAGACTAAGTCTGACTGGGGTTATTCAGATATATAAGCAAAGGATGTCATGGTAAAAATAATAATGAAGCCTATAGGAACTGAAATACACGTCACAATATTAGCAGTCCAGTCAAAAGATGTTCTTAGAATTCCCGGTATATAAAGTAATATACAACACAGAAAATTTCTATTTGTTATGATAACCTTTCCTCTTAAGTGTGTTCATGTTAGTCTCTTACTATTTGCAAAATTTGAGGCAAATACCTCATATATCTGCTTATATATACAGTAATAAAGCTTATTTTTATTATGGAGATTAATTAATACATATAAGGCATTGAAAGGATTGGGCATATACAAAGTACTATGCATGTAAAATATGGTTGTAATCCAGAAGAAGGAAGGAAAGCATGACACCATACTATCAGCTTGCCTAGTATGCATCGAGATTAAGGTTCTATTCTAAACAACACAGGGGAGAAATATATAGAACAAGAAAATATTGTATGATATTCTGTTACCTTTTTGTAATTTTAATAGAAAAAAGATGCTTTAGGAATACACTGTGCATTCTTCCCCCCCAAAAAAAAAAAGAAAACCTGAGGCCTTTTTGATTAATATTCAGCTTCTGATTTAAGTCTTCAGCAGACAGGGCTCTGCTGAAGTAGGTGTGCTACTGGGGAGGATTCCGAGTCCAACCCTAAGAGGTGTATTGAGAGTCAGCTTGAGTTCTGGCTGAAAGTGCTTTCAGGTGTTGCTTTGTGTGTGTGTGTGTTTTGTTTTTATCTCTGCTATGGTTGTATGATGAAGAAAACTAGCTTCCTCTATCATATTAAAGCTTTCCCTAGAATCTGTCAGCCTACTATAAAACTTTGCCTCCCATAGCTGCTTCTACTCACTATTTGTCCAAGTAACATGAATGCATCTGTAACAGAAAATTGGTATCAGAGAAATAAGGCAGTTGCTGAGATGAATCTTCTGGGGAAAGTGTTTGCAGGAGGAATGTGGAAGGATCTGGTACTGAGAACTGGAGAAGCCTTGCAGTGCTGTAAGCAGAGCTTGACGGGCTATTCGTGTGAGAGTTTGAAAATGCTAAATATAGAGAGAATGGTGGACTATGAAGGCTTGGCTTATGAACTTTCAAAGGTGAAGGTGCGAACTATGTTAGAACAAGGCTACTGGAAAAAAAGCTGGCTGTATTCAACCATGTTTTGAGAATTTGAGTAAGTTGATTTTGAAAGTAATGGACTTTTGTTCTTGGTGGAAGATATTGAACAGAACAATATGAAAAATGCAGCTTGTTACAGGAAAAAAAATCAATTAAGCTTGAAGTTACAGGCACAGAGATTGGTTTTAGGTTATATAAACTGAAATTTTTGTGCATATTAGCACCATTAAAGTTGGGACAAATGTTTTGCCCAGGGACAATGAAAAATTATGGCCTCAGTGAGATATGGAAGATCCAAACTAGTAAGAAGGCAAATTTTTTTGCTACAACAAAAGAAACTTTATTTTAAAATATTTTTTTTTTACAGACATGGGTGCTTAAAAAAGCTCTTTAGTTAACTGTGTATGGAAATGAAAAAAAAATAATAAATAACATTAGTATAAACAGACCTCTAAACATTTAATACATTGGCAAAACAAAATGGACTTAAAATGAAAATGAATCTTAAAGCTCTGCTATTCTCTGTAAGAATATTTACCTTCTGTTCTTCTTAATTCTTTATAGGTGAAAATGATTAAATACAGCTAATATAAATTTTTTATATTAATGACACATTTTTAAAATAGTCCACGAAAATCTCATCTAGGTGTCTGTTATGTTTCTTAACACTGATATACAAACTGGGACTCATTATTCTGGGGAAAACATCAAGTTCTCTCCAGCCCCACTCAGGCCCAGAATTTCAAAATCTTGAATGAGGAGGACCTTAAAAAGAATTGTTTCTATCTCCCACTTCTTTGTTAGTTACAGGCAGGAGAGAACTGGGGAAAGGGTGAGGGAAATGTTACTGTAGAGAAATCCCCCCCCCTTGAAACCTATCATAGTGTGACTGATATACTTCAGGGTCTGTGTTCGCTCCTGCCCTTCTCTGGGAAAAGCAGATCCTGTAGCAGTCTTCAGCCACTTAGTGCATTAAGTGTGAAGCCTTCAAATGAAAGGAGAGCCAAATCAGTGGCAGGAGGTTGAGGCTAGCTCAGGATCCAGCAGAAAGAAAAAGAGAACAAAGAACCCGTCTCCCCTTCTCCAGAGAGTGCCCTACAGTTCACAGAGCAGGGACATAAATATGACCAGGGGACTGGAGCACTTGGAATGGGCCAGAGTCTATTTAGAGGTTGTACACGTTAGTTGCTGACTGGAACCAACTAAATTATGCCAGGGTAAAATGGTTCTCTTCCAATGAAACATCATGGTGGGGATCAGGGACTAAAGACACCCTGTATCAATGTCATCTCTCCAGCCATAGACTTCCCTGTCCCCAAGACTCTAGGGCTAAGGACATTCAAAGGTAGAGGAGCTCAGACTCCAGTATCTCCATATTAAGTCCTAAAATGCAGCCTGGGATATATATAGTACTGCCTTAGAAAGGCACAAAAACATTTGGTTTTTTTTTTTTTTTCAGTTTGCTAAAAATTGTTTTGTTTTGAATGAAGGAAAAAGATATATAAGGTTAAAAATCCCAAGTCTCTACAGCCCAAAAGCAGTCAAGAGGAGGCACCTCACAGCCACCACACCCTGTACATGACTGAGAAGACTACAAGCCTGCTCCTTAGGCAGAGACACCAAGAGTGCTGAGTGCCAGAGGCAGCCCCTCCTTACCCAGGGGGCAGCAAAGGAGCCATGAGGGAGGCATGGGGCCTGGATACCCTCACACCAGGGGGAACAGAGGTAGGGGGAGAAGGGGTACACCTCAAGCACTCTAGGGAAGAGGCTGCACGATCTCCAAGCAGCTAGCTGTTAGGCAGCAGCTGGCTGTCCACATAGTACTCTTCTTTCGGTACATGGCTTGCTCTCGCTTTTGTCCCTGTTTCCTCGTTTCTTAACCTTTGCGCTAATTTCTGGAACCAAGAGATAACTGCTATTTTCTTTTGCAGCCAGCCCAGATTTCCTGGGACAGTAGGAAAGCACAGGACATTACTGTTCTGCTCCTTCATTTATTTGGGTGAAGAAGGCAATATTTTTGAAAGGAGATGGTTTGCAGATTGATGAAGGATTGTCCAAGTCATTAAGATCAAGCTTTATTTCTCTCTGGATTTACAAATTTAGCTATGCCATACACCTGATATTGTTTTTGGAAGCACCAAAATTGCAGGAAAGTAAGTAATCAAGTACACATGTTTTAAATAGTTATTGAGATGCAAATGTGAAGTCTTTGACCTTTTTGAACACTGTTAAAGCTGGTGAAGATTTTAGCATTCTTTTGAAGTTGGACTAAATGTAATTTACATTGTGAGATTATCATGAGTCTATGGGGGCCATGGGCAGAATATGGTTATTTGAATGAAAATGCATGCCCACCATAGCCTGAAGTATCTTTTATTCAAATTGAGCTTCCTATGGAAGTTTAGCCTGCTGGAAGAGGTGAGTCTTGGGGGGGGGGAGGTTGGATCTTGATTCCTGCCCTAAGAGTTGTGTTTGAAACCATTTTGAGTTCTGACTGTTCACACTGGCTGGTGTTAGCTTTTCTCTCACTAATATGTATGCATGAGGAAGTAAGCCAACTTCTTCTGCCATGATGGAACTTGACTGGGTTTCTTGAAATAAGCTCTTTCCTTCATAAACTGCTTCTGGTTGGGTGTTTGTCCCAACAATGTGAAGATAACCATAACAGAACATGCTTAAAGATATGATTTAGAATTATTCATTATCGATAAACAGACTAGGGAATAGAAGCATGATATCCTTTAGACCTAATAAACATAGATTTTGAAAGGCAAGATGTATAAACCTTTGTATTTATTCTCATTTTTCCCAGTATTTTCATGAATGAAACAAATATAGATTCTAGTCTTAGTCAGAGTATTCCCCTAGCTTCCACCCAAAGCCAGTTTAGCTGTCATTTTTTACAACATGTACTCCCAAACTTTCCTCATACTTGTTACCTAGTGATACATTAAAAATGTATCACTTTTTAACCTAAGTTTCAGTGGATCTGAAATCAGTAGTGGTTTTAGGTCTACTGCCCTGGATCCTTCACATGCATTGTTTGAATTTTAGATAAACAGTAAATAATAATGTAGTATATGACTGAAATGTTTGTGGTGCAAGACACAGTGTACAGAGCCGCATCTTTCCCCAGCCTCTGAGTATGGGCTTGTCTTGTATCTTGTCTCATTTTATATATACATCACAGTATTGTATCCCACAAGTTCATTTCTTCTATCTAATTATCCTGTTTTATCATGGAACTGTGAATTCTACAAGGTAAGCTTCATGAAGTGAGCATATTTGTTACTGAATGTTGACAAAAAGACTAGAAGTATCTTTTTATAAGGAGGATAATTTATTAATATCGGGTGAGTACAAGAAGAATATATAAGTAAATAAATATTGCAATGCTGTTCAACCTAGTGAATTTCAAAAACAAAAACATAGAGCTCTCCAGATATCTAATTATTTATATGACCCTTAATATTCAACACAGTGGCATAAAAATGGCTGCATCAAATTACTGAGCCACTTCAGAGTGACGCCAATAAATCAACTTAATATACAAGCATTGCAGCGGCATTCATATTTTTGTAATGATACCATTGACTTAAAAGATAGCTTGTCAAATAGACTTTTAATATGGTAATTTGAGATAATGAGTATATTGGGCAACAGTGGCTAGCTATGTTTGGTGGAAAAACTGGAGTACAGCAAAATGCTTGCGTCTCTTCATTCTATCACTTCATTTCATCTTTGTGCCAGATGGTACACTTGTTTGATTTTTATATCTTACTGTGTCCTAGACTGATATAATCTCAATATTTGTATCTAAAACTCCACTGTGTGGTGGTTTGGATATAATGTTCCCATAGCCTCAGGTGTTGTGATTAAGTTTCCTATTTAGTTCCCACCGAGTGAGAGTCTTTAGGAGGTTGAACACTGCTGGAGGAAACGTGTCACCAAGAATAGACTTTTGGGTGGAGTCAAGCGCTGGTGTGCTGACAGTCAGCTCCAGCTTGCTGGTACCTAATGGTTTCTCTTTCTGCTGTGAATGTGTGAGGTGAACAAGCTTCTTCTGCCCTGATGAAGCTTCCTCTGGGAACAGTGAGCATGAAATAAATCCTCTGCTCCTGTAAACTGCTTCTGGTGGCATGTTTGTCTTAGCAATGTGAAGGTAATTGTAACATACTTAAAATGCATTTGAGTGATTTTTAAATTGTTGTGAAAATTGAAAGTTAAAGATAAAATGCTGGATGACAGTGAGCAGAGACATGGATGGTAATGAATGTCAAGCACAAGCTGATGGACCATGAGTAAACAAAAGGCTATTCAACAAACAAAACTTAGGTCTTTGTATCTCCAACAATATTCAGAATGTGATGGGTCACAAATACTATGGGAATAATAAAAACAATTTCAAGATTGTAACATGGAAGCAAACAAAAAGAGCCATATCTGTTCTTTGTGCTATCTAGGTCATATTGTAAAGGTATATTCTAACATGCCATATATCTTAGGAGTTGCTGGCAAACAGAAGATTCAGGGGAAGCCAATAACTTCACTGAAGTTATTTCAATAGCAGGATAGAAAAACAGCTGAAGGATCTGAAGAGATGGCTTATAAGCTATAGTACTTGCTTACAAAGCATGCTGATCCAAGTTCAATGTCTGTGAACACATGTAAAGCCAGATGCAAAAAAAAAAAAAAAAAAAGTTATACCAGTGTCCAGTGTTTCAGTGTTGGCTTGCAGTGACAAGAGACCCTGTTGTGCCCATACACAGAAATACAAGAGTACACACACACACACACACACACACACACACACACACACACACATACACTCACACACACGTTATATCAAGATTATACACAGTTCTACAAAGTTTACAAAGTTTATTAATAAGACTGGTTAAACCATAGAGCCTAAATAAATAAAAGTCTTATAACTCATAATTTCTGCATGAAATGTATCTTTCTCTACACCTGACAAGCTCATTCATGTCTTCTGCCTCAGTTGAGTTTCTGAGCTCTCTCACACACACACACACACACACACACACACACAATTGTTCTTTTGATAATGAGGCCTGAGACTCCAATTACTTCAACATATTTTTACATGGATTAACCCTTTTCAAAAATTTCCTTAGCTCTCAATAAATGTAAGTCCTTACACTTCACAGTTCAGAGTTCATGTTCCTAAGGTTATCATTTTTTAAAGTTATTTGTAACTGATTCATGAACAATAACTGTACATTTTATATCCACTTATCAATCATTAATTGCCAAGGCTGACTCCATAAATAGACATAGGTGTGCAACTGTCTTTAAGGTATTCTGGCTTTGATTCAGGTTCATCACTAGCTGGATTATATGGCAATTCTACATTTAATATTTGTAAAAACATCCATAGGATTTTTCATAAATGGTTGAACTAAATTACTTTTCCATCAACATTTTATAGTGACTCCTTTTCTCCATTCTCAACAGCATGTGTTGTTTTTTTTTTTTTTTTTTCCTTGATAGTAGCTGTTTTGAATGGATGAGAGGGTATATCACCATTGCTTTTATTTACGTGCTCTTTGTAGATAAGACATTGAACAATTTTTCATGTGCTTACTGGGCATTTGTACTTCTCCTTTTGAGAAAGATTTATCAAACCACCTGTACATTTATTTACTGTGTTATTTGTTCCTGCGGAGTCTAATATTTTAAATTGTTTGTGTGTTCTGGATATAATCCTCTTACATATAAAGAGTTGGGAAAGATTTTCACTCACTATGTAGACATCATTTTTACAATCTTGTTTCCATTACTGTACAGATGCTTTTGAGTTTGATGCAATATCATTTGTCAACTTTTGCTATGATGCCCTTGGAGACTGTATTCTGATTCTGAAAGTCATTGTCTTTTTACCCGTATTTTTTCTCTAGTTGTTTGAAATCTCAGCTAATGTTATAATTTCTTGATGTATTTCCAACTGATTTACATTTATTTTTCTATTACACATGGATATCTAGTATCCCATCACCATTGGCTGAAAACTATCCTCCCTCCATGGCAACATGGTATAAATTAGTTGTTTGTAGCTGGTGTAGTTTTATTACCTTTATTCTGTTTTATTTGTCAGTGTATCTGGTGTTGCTTTTGTTACAATGGCTAGGTGATGTAATTTGAAATCAGGTGTTGTGATATCATCAGCATGTTCTTTGCCTCAGAATTGTTTGGACTACTTGAAATCTTTTGAACACTCATATGCACCTTAGAAATGCTTCTGTTTTGATGATAATGTCATGGGTCTAGTGATCAAGATCATATTGAATCAGTAGACTGATTTTAGTTGTAAATCCATTTTCAAAATACTAATTATTTTTTAATTTATTTATTTGAGAGAGAGAAAGAGGGATGGGGAGAGAAAGAGAGAGAGAGAGAGAGAGAGAGAGAGAGAGAGAACAGTCATGCCAGAGCCTTCAGCTACTGCAAATAAACTCCAGACATATGCACCACCTTGTGCATCGAGTTTATGTGGGTCCTGGATAATCTAACCTGTGTTCTTTGGCCTTACAGGCAAGCACCTTAACCACTAAGCCATCTCTCCTGACCCCAAATACTAGCTCTGCCTATCCATGAACATGGATTTTCTTTCCATCTTATAGCATCTTCTTCAATCTCTTTCTTCAGTATTTTCATGTTATCACTGTAGAACTGTGGGTCCTGGTTCCCTTTCTTTTTCCCTGCCAGTGCTGCAGGGAGACTGGGGCCCTGTCTGCATGCAGCATGATTAGGCCTGGGATCCTAGTTCCTTGCCTCCAGTTTCCCCTACACCCAGTTACCCCCTGCAGCTGGCATGGGTCAGCTAGGACCTAGCACATGTGGGTAGCAAGATTAGATCCAGGCTTCCTGTTCCATGGTGGGGCAGGTACAGATCCTCTAGATCTCCACACAGGGCGTGTTGTGGCAGGCTCACAAGCTACAATCATCTCAACACCTAACTCCTGAAGACAGCAGGTCCCACAACCACCCTAACCGAGATTCAAAAGCCCTCTCCCAGCCTGTTGTTCCTAGCATATTTTTGTGTGTTTGTTTATTCTCCTCCAGTCAATGGTAATCAATAAACCCTATGTCTAGGGTATGTTCAGTCCGACATTCTGCTGCTAATCTTCCTGTTTTGACCCAAGTTATCTACGTTCTAATCCTTCTTTTCACTGGCCCCTCCTCTATGGAAACACCTTTCACTTTAATTTCCGTTCTTTAGATTGCATGCGTTCTTTCCTTCTGCCCTTTCTCACTGACTCCATTGTCCTGTAAGCCTTACCTTCATCTGTGCATTCTTTCCTTTAAGTACAGGTTCTGTCTCTTGGGCCTGCCACCATGCTGCTGCTTCCCTGTTAAGTCCCACTAGCAGGGAAATGTGAACATCATGGCTTTCCTGGCAGCAGCAGTGTAAGGAGAACAGGGTGTATGGCTGAATTACATACTACAAAGCCAACTCTATCTCCTTCTGTGTCTTCCAAGTTCTTTAATCCTCTGAGCTGTCCTCTTCTCACTTGGAAGTAGGGAAGGAGTGCTCTAAATGCTCAGTCAATCAGTGTATGTCAGACCTTTTAGAAATGTGTACTTCGAAATGCATTTGCATTGACTCACTTAACAGGGGTCAACGTGAGGATTGGTAACTATTGTTTCCATCAAAAACCTAAAATTTAGACAGAAATATAGATAACAAAAAGTTTGACTTTCTTATCCTAGTTACTTGTTCTTAAAAGAGAATAGTGCCTAGTTACATCAAAGCAAATTGTTCACCAGCAAAGATCTTTGTCTACGGCAATGAATATTATCTCATCATTTTAGTAGGATTTCTAATATGTACTAGGAGCAAAAATATCAAACTGCTGCTTCTTTTCCAGGCATCTGTGTCTCCATACCTTTAATGTTTTCTTAGCACCCAATAAATAATTTAAGGACTATTGAGATAGATTTGTAGAAAACAGGAAGTGGGATGTCTAAGTAGTCTTTGATATTTAAATAATAAGGTAAACATATTTTAATAATTTACAAATCAAAGATCTAAGACTAAACAATGAAGTCATATGAGGCTATAAAGACACAGATTTCAACATTCTCTTAAAAATTTATAAAATAACTGATTTAAGTTTTAAATTATCTAAAGACATATTCTAATATAAGAGCCATGTACAACTTAAAGTCCTGAGCTAAGAAATATCCATCAAACATATATTCTAATATTATCTATATTCATTTTTAGTAACTCACTAAAGCAGTTTTATTGTTAAGTTTT
The DNA here is from genome assembly GCF_020740685.1 of Jaculus jaculus. Classification (NCBI taxonomy): domain Eukaryota; kingdom Metazoa; phylum Chordata; class Mammalia; order Rodentia; family Dipodidae; genus Jaculus; species Jaculus jaculus. Next base: position 105,644,003 of record NC_059111.1, on the reverse strand, counting down.
CAATGTTAGCTCCTTTAAAATTCTCACAAGTGAGCCGGGCGTGGTGGCGCACGCCTTCCCAGCACTCGGGAGGCAGAGGTAGGAGGATCGCCATGAGTTCAAGGCCACCCTGAGACTACAGAGTTAATTCCAGGTCAGCCTGGACCAGAGTGAGACCCTACCTCAAAAAACAAAAAACAAAAAACAAACAAACACAAAAAAAAACAGGAAAAAAATTCTCACAAGTATTTGTGATATCTATTTTTGATGTTATTTTTAACATGGTTTAAATGACAGTAACTTAAAAAATATATAGACATATAAATCGTGTCCTACAGTTCCAAATAGATATTGGTTAGTAACAGGTCTCTATAAATTTCCTCATCCTTTTCCTGTCTCGCATTTTTTTCTTATATTTTATTAGTATTTCCTCATTTCATAGTAGTACATTTTCTGATGTACTCAAGAGTGTTTTTTAAAATATATTTTATTTATTTATTTGAGAGAAAGAAATGGAGAGAGAATGGACACACCAGGGCCTCCAGCCACTACAAATGAACTCCAGACCGATGTGCCACCTCGTGCATGTGAGTCCTGGGGAATCGTACAGGGATCCTTTGGTTTTGCAAACAAACACCATAACCACTAAGCCATCTTCTCTAGTCCCTCAGAGGGTTTTAATTAATAAACTTCTAAAATTTGAATACATGGATTTTATTTTTAAAATATTTTATTTTTTGACTTGTGAAGGGAGGGAGAGAGAGAGAGTATGGATACTGCAAACAAACTGCAGATGTATGAACCACTTTGGGCATCAGGCTTTAGGTGGATACTGAGGAATCAAACATGGGCCAGCAGGTCTTGCAAGCAAGAACCTTTGAAAGCTGAGCTATCTCCTTGGCCCAAATGCTGAGTTTTACATAATATTTGCTTATGCTATTATTTATTGCATTCTAAAATTAATTTTACCAGTTTTAAAGCAATATTCTTCTAACATAATGTATATATAAAATTCCGATTACCAGAGACTTTACTTTTTCTTATTGTACTGAAGTATATTTCTATAATTGTCAGTTCTCTCTAGTTAATGTATATTTCTTCCTTAGTCACTTTGATATAGCTTGAGCTTTTCTTAGTTGTGTTTTAAGTTTTCATACCCAGAATCCAGATGTGTCTTGTCTTTTGTGTTCTATCCTCAGATGTGTTTATTCCTCCTAGAATATTCCTTCCCAACTGAATTACCCTGAGATTATCCTTACTCCAGTGATTCATTCTTGGTTTTCCTTTTCTTACTCAGTTATTTACATGTGGATTCAGATACCCATTGAAACGTCACATTGAAAGTTTTAGTTTGCAATGCACGTTGACTAATTGTTAAAGTTCTACTAGATAAGCCAAGAGTTTTTCTCTCGGGGTAGAAAGATGGCAATTAAGGTATTTGCCTGTAAAATATAATGACCCATTTCAATTCCCCTGTGCCCAAGTAAAGCTGGGTGCACAAAGTGACACACCTATCTGGAGTTCCTTTGCAGCAGTTAGAGGCCTGGTGTACCCTTTCTTCCCTGTCCTCTCTCCTTGCAAATAAATAAATAAGATATTTTTTAAAAGAGAACTTCACAAGGTGGGTTTTGCATTTATTTCTTTATTTTTTTATGCAATAGTTTAGTTTTCTTAATTACTTCTCTCTCATTTTTTTTTTCAGTTTTCTTTATTTAATTTACTTTTTGTTGAGTATTTTGGCATCTGAAATCTTTGAGTAATGATTTAATTATTTTACATCCTATATTTTTTTTTGTAAAGAAGCTGATTTCTACATGCAATGTAGACTCAACCAAAGTAGACTAGAGACAGAGAAATGATACATATGTAGACATACATTTAACACATTAATATTATGTTATATAATAGCTTTGTGACTGTATAAAATCATTAAGTTTATATTTTATAGTACCTTAAAATCATTGTAAATGAATCAGTGCATGTTGATAGACAGTGAGAATGATGAAAATATTAACCCTCCAACCCCTACATAATAGAAATAACAGTGCTTAGTATTGAATATGTAAAATAAAAACTCAAGGAATCAGTTAATATAGTAGGTTTTATACGTATCTCAATCTTAGATGTTTATATTTTGCCCATATTTGGTTATAGAGAATCTTCACCACTTAGGAAAACTTGGGCCTGAGTTAGAAAGAGCTACTCAGGAATAAAAGTTTCTTTGTATTGACAAAAAGGGTTCAGTTCACAAAGCCACAGAACACTTTCACAATGACAAAAATGTAGCTCATTTCCTCAGGGTTACCCCTGGGTCATCACACTGTGGGCACAGAGGAAGACCACAATGCATTTTTAACTTATTTCTCCCCATGGAAATATTAACTACTTTAATTTTCTGGTTTGCTTAGGAAAGTCTGTCTTACTCTGTTTAAATTTTCTACAATAAAGAAAAAGGATATTCCTCAACTCTCCCAGTCACACACTCATTTGAGGAAGTCTGAATGGAAGCTAAATACAGACCTTTAGGACCCAGTGTGAATATCTAAGCTTTAAGCAAATATTAGAAAGACGCTGTATTGTTAAATAGAGATTAAAATCATTTGAAGGAAAAAAAAGAATGCAAAGCTTAGAAGAAAGAAAGAGAGAGACTTTTTCAGAAAAAAAAAAAAGAAAGAAAGAAAGAATACCTTTTAGGGGAGGCCATTACTTTGGAGTGAATTAACCAGTGCCGTGGCGTTTTCAGGAGAACATGTCAACAACTCTTTGCAATGCCTGAAGAAATAAAGCAAGCGCGTGGACCCAAATATGCCATTCTCTATGCGTACTGAAAGTGAGAAACTTTAGGTGGAAACAAGTGCCATCACTGTGACAGCCCTGCCAACTTGATGAAATTTAGAATCACTGTGGAAACAAGCTCAGGCATGTCCTTGAAGGAGCTTCTGGAATAGGTTAATTGAAGTGGGAAGACTCCTTCCTAAATGTGGTTGATGTCTTTCTGTTATGAGCATGTAAGGACCAGCATATGGTCCAGGGCCAGTTTAGGATAAACAAGTTTGTTGTGAGAGTAAAAAATGCAAAGTCAAAGCTTGTAAGCAAAACTCTGTGCGCAGTGACATAGTAGAGATTAGCAGATGTGTGTGTGAAACTATTAGATAAGCATTGGAAGGTATAAAAACCCCAGCTGCTCAGCAACCATTGTCTCAGTATCCCCGACACTATGACTGACTGAAAGGTTACTCAGCAGTCCTGGCTGAGACCTCCGCGAGACGCATCACTGATCCAAATTCATCAGCCCGACACTCTGTCCGAACGCTGTCCGAATGATCATCTGTAAGCCAGAGCACTAGCTTACGCCAGCGGACCAAGACTCGGCTTGGAAGCGCAGCAAACCGAAAGTAAAACGTCACAGCTTGAACCTCGCGTTGGTCAGGTCGTAAAACGTAAAACGTCGCAACTCAAATCTCGCGTTGTCAGGTCATATACATGTTAGACTTGTTAGAAATATTCTTGTGTTAGTAATGTAGTGATGAATATACCTTGGTTATATATTATATTAGCTATAATATTATTTCTGATAGTTTGGACTTGCTTGTGCGTGACTTTCATCCCAGTAAACTCCTTTGCAAGTATACCAGTGACTGAGTATCATTGACCTTCGCCAGCGGAATCCTCTCAACCAATCATCTTTGAGAGTGCTCGTGACACTTTCCCAGGCTAGTTCTGGACTTCAGTAGTGAGGAAAGAGTGAGCTAAACATCAATGTTCATCCTCTATCTCCGGACAGCACATGCGATGTCACCAGCCACTTCAAGCACCTGTTGCCATGGTTTCTCCACCATGATGGGCTGTATCACCTGAACCTGGGAGCCAAAAATGCCAAAAATAAAGCCTTCTTTCTTGAAGCTGTATCTGGTCAGGCACCTTGTCACAGCAGTGAGAAAAGTAACAGATGCATGCCCATATTCTCTGACATCACTATAAATACTCTGAACTCTAGACATTGTCTTTCATTTATCATCATAACTGATTTTTATTATTTATACTTGAAACTTTTGAATGCATTTCTTGCTTTCACTTTAACTTCTTAAGAATAAATAATCCTATTTCCTATATTGATCTGAACAAATTAGAAAATTAATCTGAAAATTAAAGGAAATCTGAATGAATTTAATTACTTCAACTTTGTGACATGAGTCATGTTTAAAATAATATGAGAGGGGCTGGAAAGATGACTTAGTGGTTAAGGGCTTGCCTGCAAAGCCAAAGGACCCAGGATCTACACCCCTGGGCCCATGTAAGCCAGTTGCACAAGGTGCATGCATCTGGGATTCATTTGCAGTGGCTGCCTATTTATCTCTTTCCCTTTTTGTGCTCTCTTAAATAAATGAATAAAAATAAAATTAAAAATTAAAAAATAATATGATAATGATGATCTGTATTTGTTGGGAAATATGTGAGTTGAAAATATGAAGAGGTTGGATATGATGACTCCTTATCACATCTTTTGAGATCTCATTTTCAACCATGTTCTCTTTATTTTAAACTTCAGTGCAAGTGGATTGGGTCCAGGGATATAGTATCCATATATGTGGATGCCCTACTTTTTCATGTGCATTTTTAGATAAAATTCAAGAAGAAAATCTGTGTTTTTCTTTCTTGCCACGCTATCTTCATCCCAGTGAGCATGTCACTTCAGCTGACATAGTCAAGCCCTCATCAACTGAACACACACAAGACCTATGGATACATAGGCTTTGCAATACCAGTTCTGAGTCACTGGTGTCCACAAGAGACAACCCAGACACAGAAAACCCAGAGACAATAACAAGAGCCAATAATTTAAAATCCTGATCTCCTGAAAATAAGAAATGCATTTTAAATCGTGTGCAGAATCTCAAAGTGCATTTGATAAATGTACTTGAAAGACGTCCTAAAGTAATACTCATATCATAAGAATCGATATTGGTACTGATGTTAACAGGGACTTGGTAAAATTTAGGTCTATTTTGAGTAGTGTCCATAGTAAGGAACAGTTTTTGACAAACCTATAATATTTATAAAAATACATGAAGTACATGGAATTTGAAAAAAAAATTTTGTCTTATCTCAATAATGTCTGATGCTTCCAGTGGTTTCAAATATTCTTTAATAGTTTGTATTGGAAAGCTTTTAACTTAGGGTACTATTTTTCTGGGGTGTGTCACCATGATTAAAATACTCTGGGGGGCAGGGCTGGACAGATGGCTTAGAAGTGAAGGTACTTGCCTACAAAGTCTAAGAACCCAGGTTTGATTCCCTAGTATGGACCTAAGCCAGATGCACAAGGTGGCCCTTGGCATCTAAAATTTGTTTACAGAGGCTGGAGGCTGCACTGTACCCAATCTCTCCCCTTCTTTCTCTCTCTTTCTTAAATAAATAAATACACTTTAAAATTCTTTTTTCCTTTGTTTAATAATTTTAAAACGATTCTTTTATCATTCTCTTGCAATATATGTATTCACATTTTTGTTATTTTAAATAACTGGTTCTCTCTCTCTCTCTCTCTCCATATATATATATATATATATATATATATGTGTGTGTGTGTGTGTGTGTGTGTGTGTGTGTAATATATGAAATCACATATGTGTTATATCATCTTAAATTTCTCTTTTAACTGTCTTATTAGAACATATTCAATAGATGCTCTTTATTTCCATGAAGATGAAGATCAATTTACCATTGCTTCTTTCTCTTTATGGTTAGTACTTGCTTTTGACATCTTTCAGTGCACAATTTCCCTAATATCTGATTAAGTGTCTCTGACACAGAGACTTCACTATATGAATAAGAACTCTACAGAACAAAATCAACGCAAGCATACACATATGCACATAGATGCACACACATACACACACACATGCACACTTGCAGATACTTCAGAGTTAACTAAGGCAGATTAATTCTTGGTGGCATAAGCCTTATAAGGCTGCAGTACTGTTTGAATTTCTTAGTTATTTGTAAACTGAAAAAGAGAAACTAAAAGAAAACTTGCAGACCTTTATGGTTTGAATAAGAAGACAGCATGGTGTATATCTTAGTAATTTGGAGGCTAAGGAAGGAGTACTGTCAAGATTCTAAGGACATTACACCTTTGGCTACATTGCTATTGTCAGACCAATCAGGCTACCTAGCAAGACCCTGTTTAAAAAAGAATCAAAGAGGAGAAATAAAACAGTGAAAACATAAAGTTGCAGGAGATATAATTCATAGAAGATTCTGGGAACAGAAGTTTCCAGAATCAGTGTCAAAGCTATTCTCAAATTCTGTGTACCTGGAGTAACTCATGTAAGAGACAAATGAGAAAGTTAAGGGTGGGTATCATAGTTCCCAGGACAGCTACTATGAGAGCAATGCCAAAAAAAAATGAAAAGCCAATAAATAAATTATAATGAAATTCTGAATAACACATAAATAATCCAAGAAAGACAGAAAAACAAGATCAAATAAACAGAGTAGGGAAGGAAAAGAAACAAAAACTTGTCAAAGGTGGAATTTATAGACAAGCTGACTGTAAGCAACACAGTAAATGTGAAGACACAGATGACTTAAAGTTTAATAGATGCCAGCTAGAGAGGTAGATCGGTGACTAAGGTAATGGCTGGCAAGCCCTAACACTCTGGGATCAATTCGCCAGTACCCACGTAAAGCCCGATGCACAAAGGGACACATGCCTCTTTAGATCATTTGCAGCAGTACGAGAACATGCCTTTCCCATTTTCTCCATTCCCCTCTCTCTTTGAAAATAAATAAATGAAAAATTTAGAAAAAAAGCTTAGTAGATGGGATGAATACTGATTACACCTCAGACCAGAAGTACTGTGATGGCAGTATTAATGCCTGATAAAATACAATGCAAGACAGTGAGTTTTGATAAAAATAACATGGAAAATTTCATAACAAGAGTTAAATTAGAAAAATATGTATATGTGACTGTAATACAGATTTAGAATTGATTAAGAAAAAAATTACAGAATTTAACTCAGAGATTTTTCTTCAATCATATTTGAAATTTTTAATATCATTTTTTATGAGTTTATGGAATAAATGACATAATTGGCATTGAAGAAAATAAAACAATAAAACTGAACAGTAGAATATCAAGAAAAACAAATCTTGGAACAAATAAAAACAAAGTCATTAAGTATTCAAAGATCAAACCATCAAAGTACTCTGACATCAGGAAAATCCATTAATATTCAATACAAAAAATAAGACATGTGGCTAAGATCCATATATTTGTTAAATAATATATTCATTTAAAATATTTATATTTGGATCAAAGAATAAATCACTATAAAACAAAAAAATACTTAATAGTTAACTATTAATACATACAACCTATGAAAAATTATGACATGCAGTTAAATTACTTACTGCAGAGAACTGTAAAACTTAAAAAAAAAACATATTAGGAAATAACTTATATATGTTTCCCTATTGGGACCCCCAGCTAGTCAGAAGTGGGAGGCCCCTATGAACTTGGGAGATTACTGGCTTCTCTTCTATTATTTCACTCCCTTAAAAAGTTTCCCCTAATTCAAAAAAAAGGGAAAGAAATATGTAAAAGGCTAATGACATGAATTTAAAAAGTTAATAGCACTTGAAGTTATTGTCTAGGAAACAATATAATATATGCCAAATGCAAATAATATATTCACAACTGAAAAAGAACAATTTAAAGTAGTTACACGAAACAATGCGTGAAGAAATGACAAGCAAAATACCACAAATCTTGGATTACTATACAATGCATCTTAAAACCACTTCTGAGCACAAACCAACCAGTCATATAAAAACAGGTTGCAAGTGTCCAGTACTGAAAAGTAACTTTTGAACAAAAGTGAGTGAAACATGCACTTATGCAAACAAAATTTAGCACTTTCCTATTATTCTAACCATACTGTTAATCCAGAGCAGACTAATGGCCACCTAAACATTTATCCCAGAGAAATTAAGATAAGCATGTTCAAGTAAAAACATGAACAATGCTTTTGGGAGTCACTGGAAATACCATATGTTCTTTCATAGGAATATGGATCAGTTAGCCAAATCAAGAGCAATTGATTCCTCACCATGGCTGTGTACCACTATCGCACTTGTGTGGGCATCACATCCGGTTATTTACGTCTTAGCAAAATTATAAAAGAACTCATGTTACCTGTGATGCCATAAATGACTCCCAAAAGCATTATGTGTTCAGTGTTTAGCAGATGGCCTCATGCAAGGATATATGTCATGTTCTTCCATCTAGACCAAACTGTTGAATAACCACAGAGTAGCAACACAACCAGTATAATCATTGCTTCTGGAAGTTGGAGGAATGGAAAGACCAGAAAAGATTCTGAAACATCGTCAGAATTCAGGTGCACAGGCACTAGTCTTAGGTAATGACTTCAGACTCATAGGACACATATTGTATGGGTTTTATTGAATGCAAGGTTCCCAAAGATAGTAGATACAAATAGACAATATATATATTTTTTTAATTGGAGAAGAGGATACTATTAAACCCTGTACGGTACTCAGTGCAGGGAGCTTGGAAGATGGTTGCTGAACAGGTCAAGCAGAATCGGAGAGTCAAGGTTGTGATTAGATCGCAGTGGAAGAACACCCACCCAGACCAGGCAAGGCTGTAGGTTCCAGTACCAGGTCAGAGGAATAAGAAAATCATCTCTAAGGAAGAAAGCAAGGAAGCCAAATGCTTAAGCAGGGTCCAGTGGAGGAAGTGACACTTTCTTTTTCATAGATGGGTAAAAAAGAAAAACTAGAACATATTTTCTGCAAGCAGATTATTAGATAATTTACACAGAGGCAGAAGCATTCTGACAACCTCTAATGTCAGTTAAAGAAACCAGCCTATCCTACACACCCTAACTTTGACAAGAAGAAAGTTGTGCTCCATTGTTAGGAAAATGTGGAATGATTGTTGATGAAAATAAAGACAACTTGTTAAAAATCTGCAGTATAAAGAGGGCCACGGAAGTTCATGAGCTGGGGTGAAGCAGCAGGAATTATGAGAGACAAAAAAAAAAAAAACAAACCACTAAAATGAAGATTGGTTTCCTGGAGCAATGTTACATTACTTTGGGAGTGAAAGTACTGCTGTTCCTCTTTTCATTTTTCTTTTCTGTTTCCTCCTGAATGCACTGTATAGTTTTATTCATTTCTGACTGGCAGAGAGGAATTTCAATAAATTATGATTGCCACTTTATGAATCTTCTGAACATCTGAGTAATGTAAAATGATATATTTCAACAGAGAAAATGTTTCAGGTACTGTGGAGACATTTTCAATAGGTTTAGAGAGTAGATGAAAAATGATATTTCAAAGACTTCAGTATGAAATATCCTTTAGAAAATGACTGTTCGAGTGAGAATTTCTCTCGATATAAGTAAGATAACTTTCTTTAGGGGTCATCTAGAGAAAAAGATAAGCTGGAGAATCCTCATACGAGATGTAAATGTTAACTGTACTTTTAAAAGTAGTATTCAGTCCCCATAGATATTATGGAAAAAATGATGGCTTGACATTTCTTTTCATGGTAATGTGGGCAGAGGTTATTATTATTTATTTCTGTGAGTCTTAAAGAAGAGCATAGGACATGCAGAAGAAACCTGCCCATTTCTACTTTGCTTCATTGTGTTGGTTTTCACAGCACAATTCAGAATGGGGTAGCCTAAATGGTGACATCTAGAGATAAAATTAAAATCAGACAAATAATTTCATTATTTTGCTTCCTTTATTAAACTCAGGGTATGGTAGACTCCTTCATACATGCTTTCCAAATCTGAGATTGTACATCAAATTCAGGAGTAAGAGAGCACTGACCATTGACAAAGCAAGGCTCCATAGCAACTGGCTACTTCATTACTTTTTAACAAGCTGTCAATGAAAGTCAATTGTAAATAAATTGGATTTAATTTTTTGAACTTTAAGTTAATTTCGTTAATTTCTTTGCAGGGGTGGATGGGGATTGAACTCTGAGCTTTATGCATACTAGCTAAATGTTCTACCACAGAGCTAAGATTCAGCACCAAATTTAGTTTTAAAAGATTTTATTTGCTAGCAGAGAGACAGAGAGAAAGAACTGGGGTGCCAGGGACCCTAGCAACTGCAAACAAACTCCAGATGTATGTACCACTTTTGCATCTGCCTTTATAAGTGTACTGGGAAATTGAACCAAGGTTTTGCTGGCAAGTGTCTTAACCACTGGACTATCTCTAGAGACCCAAATTGAGTTTTGATAGACAAAAGTTTCCATTCTGCAGCAGTAGTGGAACTGATCTTAACAGAAATATAACCTGGGAATACATGATAAGTAAAATGTGCATTGCAGCCTTCAGAATGATGTATTTTAACTAAGTAGTTCTAAATATAAAAGTGTAATTCCAGGCAATACTGAAAAATCACAGAAATTGTGGTACTTTTTATTTTTATTACAAATATAAAATTACTAATGAGATTAAAATCTTTGTATCTTTCAAGTCATTTTGAAATATGACCCCATCAGATCCACCAAAAGTAAGTCATGTTCTGTGATTACTATCCACCACCTATTTGTGATGGATTCATTCAATAGGTTAACAAATCAAATTACAAATCTATAATATAAATGACAAATGAACTCTTTGTATGCAAATGGAAGGTAATAATATTATAGTTACATGAAGATTACTGGTTACTTCCTTAAGTCCTTATGCAGCCTGGGAACACATGTCTTTTTCAATGATTTTCAGGAAATCTGCTTGTATGTGCTCTTCAGGACTCATTGATTACATGTGTTCACAATAGATACAGATCTACAAAAGAAGAAGAACCCACTTTTTATCAAGGCTTCTTTTGTAAATACCCCTAAAATGAATGCTTGTGTATTTCTGTGTATCCGGCGGTTGCAAATAAAACAAGCCAATGATGACTTTATTTTTATGTCAAGTTACTGAATGCAAATCTATACTGCTGTTCTTTTATCCAGCTCTAAAGCAAGATAATTACTTTAAAAATTGTGCATATGTGCATGTGTTTCGTTATTCCCTAGAATATTAAATCTTCTATGTTAAATAATGATATGAAGGCTAAATATCTAACAAAATAATTTCAAAATGATTTTTTCTTTATTTTTATTTTTTTATTTGAGAGCAACAGACAGAGAGAAAAAGAGGCAGATAGACAGAGAGAGAGAATGGGTGCTCCAGGGCCTCCAGCCACTGAAAAGGAATTCACACGCGTGTGCCCCCTTGTACATCTGGCTAACGTGGGTCCTGGGGAATCGAGCCTAGAACTTGGGTCCTTAGGCTTCACAGGCAGGTGCTTAACTGCTAAGCCATCTCTCCAGCCCAACAAATTAATTTTAATTAAAACTAATTTTTTTAAATGGGGGAAATGGAGAGATAGCTCAGCAGTTATGGCACTGGCCTGCAAATTCAAAGGACCCAGGTTCAATTCCCCAGACACACATAAGCCATATGCACAAGGGGTGCATTTCTCTGAAGTTTGGTTTCAGCAGCTGGAGAACCTGCATGTCCAGGGCAGAAAGATAAATAAAAACACACTCAAGAATATTTAAATAACAAAAACTAATCAGGGGCTAGAAAGATTGCTCAGTGCTTAAGGAGCATGTCTGCAAAGCCTAACCACCTAGGTTTATTCCCCCAGTACCCACATAAAGCAAGCTTAACAAGGTGGTATGTGCATATGGGGTTAGTTTGCAGTGGCTATAGGGTATAATGTGCCCATTCACTCTCTCTCTTTATCTGCATTTTTCTCTCACTGAAATAAATAAATACATATATTTTATTAGTTTTGTACTCAGTGAATACAGTCAAGTTGGTACCATTGTTAGCTTTCTCCCTGTCCTCCCCCCTCCACAGGGACCCTCCTTGTTGGGGTATATGGGTCATGCATTGTGGGGTTAGCCATCAGTTATGGGCTGGAGGAAAAGTAGCTCTGACATTCTTTCCATCCACTCTTCGGCAAATTTCCCTGAGATATGTTTGGGTTCATTTTAGGCTTCAGTGATGAGGTCTTAGAAGCCTCTGTGTCTCTGGATATCTGGTTTGGTAGGAGTTGACCGTTCTCTATCTCCTTCACCATTGTGCTGGTACCAGGTTCACCAAGAAAACAGCACTCTTGCTTGTTTCCCCAATTATTCATAGTTTCATTTGGGGCCCTTGAGGAATGGAAAAAAAAATATTTGATGCATTTCCATGACCAGCCAAATGACATAATTATATGTTGACATCTGAAAATTGGTGGTAATGGTTCACAATGTCATTTGCAAATGCTATTTCCCTTATTTGTGTTTATAAATTAATTTTATGAAAATGAACTAAAAATAACCCTTTATCAGAACTTGAAAATTGTTTCTATTACTTTGTCATGTAGGTTTTTAACTTATAAAGCATTTCCTTCAACACTTTTGTGGTAGAAATGATATCCCTTATCAATCGAAGTACTAAAATAGTGATTAATCAGTGAATTAAGCTTAATGTATGTTTTATCATTATAGATCACAAAATAACAGATAGAAGTAGCAGCTCTGTAGCATGAACAAGCCTATGTACCTATATATAAGAACCCCCATGAATAAAATCACTTTGCATTTAATCAGCAGATTCTAGCTGCTCCTGTAATAAAGGAAGTAATTATGTAAGTTGACAGACATGTTTATCGGCCTCAGAGAGATCATATTTCCAATATGTGCATACCATGACGTCATATTGAAAGTGTCAAATGTGCACAGTAGAGCATATTTATAACACACACTTACATTGAAACTGTGATTTTATATATGAAAACCATGCTACAAGGAGCATCACAAATACTTTAGCATTATTTATTTCCCATTTTATTAAGTTGTAATTGAAGTATAAACCAAAAACATAATATCTACAATTTGTGAGTTTGAATATACTTATTGCCTTGTATTGCTATGACCACAAGTAAGGTGATAATTGTGTGGGATATCTTCAAAAACAAAGACAGTAAGATACCAAGTTGAGAGATATGACAGGAAGTACTTTGGGAAAAAAATATAATCCTTCAAGCAAGTACTAAGCTCTAGGTATTGTCTCAGTGCTGTAGAAATTTTTGAGAAGGTGACTGTTTTTGTTGTTGTGTTGCTGTTGGTGAAAGGAAAGATAAAAATCCTGCAGGCAAAACAGCCTTCCAGTTATCACAAAGATACTACGTATCAGATCCTACAATTATACAAATTTCTAAATGGTATTCAAAAATATAAACTTTTATCTCAGGAGAACCTAGGAAGGTCAAATACTATATTTACTGAGGAAGAAAGAATTTAGATAAAAACATAAATTCATAAATTATAAAATGTTTTACTGCTTGGGTACTTTGGAAAGGAGACACATCAGAAGATGGTAAAGCAATACTAGCTTGAACAGAAAGTCTGACAATGCCATTAGCTTTACTTGTGTTTTATTATCCACTTAACAAATACTAATTTTAGCTGTTGTTATATTTTATAAACACTTAGCCCAAGACCAAAGCACAACATGCTCACAGAGATTATCTTCCCATCCACTCCATGAATGAATGTGAGAGCAACTGTGATACACTAATTTTTGTTGCCTTCAAATACCTGGGGGGAGTCTTGACCTACAGTGTGATGTTTGGTGTTGGCCGCAAAGAAGGCACATTGAAGTGCAGTCATCAGAGCTAAGCCCCGAGTTTTGTACAAATGATGTCTCTACAAGAAGAGCAAAGGCTAGACATTTATCTCTGCCCATGTCCACAGAAGACACATGGGTGATGAAACAATCTAGAAGGGGGAAGATAGACTTCACCAGAAAGCAATCCTTGGTCTGGAGAGATGGATGAGCAGTTAAGCACTTGCCTGTGAAGCCTAAGGACCCTGGTTCCAGCCTCGATTCTCCAGGACCCACGTTAGCAAGATGCACAAGGGAGCACACCCATCTGGAGTTTGTTTGCAATGGATGAAGGCCCTGGGGTGCCCATTCTCTCACTCTCTCTTTCTCTCTCTATCTGCCTATTTTTCTCTCTGTCTGTTGCCCTCAAGTAAATAAATAAAAGGAACAAAAAAAATTAAATAAAATTTACTTAAAAAGAAAGAAAGCAACTCTTGACAATCTTCCACCATCGACTTCTCAGTAGAAAAATCACGAGGGAGGTTCCTCAGCTCCATCCAGCCCATTCATCTCCACCTGGGCTAGGCAGAGTGATATGGCTACTACCCATGGCCCTCTACATCGAAGGTGGAGAAGCTTTCTCTGTAAAGGCCTCAATGGCAAGTCATTTGATTGTTTAAGGCTATAAAATAAAGTTGTGAACAACTCAAATCTACCACACAATATGAACAGAGCCATGGACAGTGGTCAATGAGTGGGCATAGCTGTGTTCTAATGAAACTCTCTAACACAGCTTACAGGCTGAGGACACTGTCTGCCAAAACCCTGGCAGGGAGCCTCACTGGATATCAGAGTTTGTATCAGTAAGTCTCAGACCTGGGAGCCTAGTCTTACTGTTATTAAGAAAGTGTGGATATTTTCTTACCAACAACCTAGAGCATATTTCACCATGGCCCACCCAGGCTCCAGGTCCTTCATAGTCACTCTCTCTGTCAAGTGACCCAACAGTGGCTGAGGCACAGGGGCAGTTTCCTTCTCTTTGAAGGTCCAACTTGTATCCCAGTCTTGGCAGATTCTCCTTCTCCTTTACAGACCTGTGAAACACTTCTCCTGACTTTCCATGTCAGAATCTCCCGTAGAGCCTTCTTGTGCCTGGAATCTTTGACACAAAATATTCTCTTCTGATTATTTATTTTTGCGTCTGTATGTGACAAAGTTACAGGAGAGAAGCAAACAAACATCAGATGCATGCACTATTACTGGCGGATGCTGGAGAATTGAACCTGGGCCGGAAGGCTTGGTAAAGAAGACCCTTTAACCATTGAACCATCCCTCAAGCCCTCAAGACAAATTTGGAAAGGTCTAGCATGAGTGTGTGTGGTGGTGAATATGTCTCGGGAGTGACCTAGCCCCAGCACATCAGTACTACTTTCCAAGTGGATTTAATTCCTCTATAGAGACATACCACAGGCTAATCAATCCAGGTTTCAATGGTTCAATGCCCATCACCACTCTGAAGCCTCTTCTGTGGTCTGCGAGGGATAGATTGACAGAGGCAGAGAGTGAGAAGTGAGGTTGGGATGCATTGAACTTTTGTTCTCCACGGGTTAGCTGTGTCTACTACAGACCTCATCCATCATATTTCGTCAACATAAATCAGCCCAGACGGCACCAGTCCCTCAATAAATATCTCTTGGGTGAATGAATTGGAAGCACAATTTCATGTTTTAAATGATGTAAGATCTGTACTCCAGGATGGATCACTATGCATGTTGAAATAACTCAAGCACAATTGCTACTAGAAATCAGCATTCTTAACACACACAGCATTCCTGTCAGCCATGCATTCTTCTGAGACGAAAGGACAGATATAGAAAGAGAAAGACTGGGTGATGTATCACCACGCATGTTTACAAACCAATGCTCTTGTTATTGCTAATAGCTCTACCATTAATGACAGTTCTTATACTTCTTACTATCCCTGATGAGAGGTCATGGTTTCTACTGCCTTGCTAACTCTCTGTTATGCACCCACTCCTCTCCTAATGCAATTGGGAGATGCTTCTTGGAGGAAGCAGGGTGTACTTTTCTGCCCCGTTTCCTTTGTCCTTAGACAGTTAACTTCTTTGTTCAGCAATTGTTCTACACACTACATATCTCACGAAGCGGGAGCGATCTCAGCATTGGCCCAGCAGTGACCCAGCATCCGACAAACCCAGAGCTGACCTACGACTCCCAGTGTTACCAGTGACAAATAATTGCCTTTGTTCCAAGACTCAGAGGTTTTCAGGGTGGTGATTTTTGCCACACACTTAACTATGAGAGCGAGAGTAAATCTCAGAACTGGGACTGTTGGGTCAAAGGAAAAAGGTAATTTTTGTTTTCCTTGCTATTTCCAATGTCATTTTGTAGGAAAAGTGCCATTTGTTTTTCTCGGCAACATACCCATGTCCCCACATTTCCTTCCACTTCTGCAACAGGTCCTATTCAATTGTGGATATCTGTTAATCCGGTAAGAAATTATATTTTAGTGTTGTTTTGATTTGTTTTTCTGTGAATAAGACCCAGATCCAGCATCCTCTTCTTAACTGAAGACCCTGTGTTTCAGAAAACCCTTGGCCAATTCCTTCTCTCATTTTCTGCTAGGTAGGTAACATTTTCTTTTCAATTTCTTTTTGTTCTATCTGAAGGAATCTTAGCTCTTGGTAACATGGCTGGAAAAATATTTAACCTATTTCTTCTTTTCATTTGAACAATGGTTCTATGCAACATTTATGCATTTAGTCACCATGTTTTGTTTTATTTCAAGTGGTCCAAATGCACACAACTCCTAAAATAGAAAAATTTAGCATAAATCAATATGTCTTTAGATAATCACTAAAATGTAGGATTGTAAATGTAGCAAATGTATCTGATAGAGCTGTTTTCTGGACGTTTTCCCAAGCATGGTTCACTTGGAAGATGTATTATGTCTTTTACAATATGGAGGTATCTGGAGTGGATAAGTCATATCTGTTGGAATCACGAGATGTTAATATTAAACAAAATCTTCTTATACAAATAAATTGCAATAAAACATGGTTAAAGCTAACTCTTAAAATAGACTGAAGAGAAGATGAAGAATTTTGTCCTCATTGCCGAAACAAAATAGCTTATATGAAGTAAAGTAAGACAAGAAGGGCTAGTTTTATTTTTAATTTTTTTTTAATTTTTTGTTCATTTTTATTTATTTATTTGAGAGTGACAGAGAAAGAGGGAGGAAGAGAGAGAGAGAGAGAGAGAGACAGACAGACATACAGACAGACAGACAGAGAATGGGCGCGCCACGGCTTCCAGCCACTGCAAACGAACTCCAGACGGGTGCGCCCCCTTGTGCATCTGGCTAACGTGGGTCCTGAAGAATTGTGCCTCGAACCTAGGTCCTTCAGCTTCGCAGGCAAGCACTTAACCACTAAGCCATCTCTCCAGCCGCTTGTTTTTTTTTTTTTTTTAAACCTTGAGGTTATAGTCCTTCAGGGCAGGGACGTCATGGAGACAAGAACATGAAGTTGCTGGTCACAGGGCACCTCCAGTCAGGCGGCATTAAGGAAACAAACTAGGGCTCAGCAAGTTTTCTCCTTTGTATTCTGTCCAGAATCCTTCCCCATGGAATGGGCCACCCTTACAGTGGGTCTCTCAACCTCAGTTTATCTAATAAAGATGATCCCTCATGCATGTACCCAGTGGCCTCTTTCTTGGGGTAATTAATATCAAGTCTTTCTTTTCCTCAAGAGCATTTTCAAGCATTTCTATCCATTTTTATTAAAAATAACAAACACAGGTTTTTAAGTTCAAATCTGAACCTACTGTACAGCTTAAATTTATAATGCAGTCTTCATTTATAGTAGAATAGAAGGGCTTTTAAACCCCATCTGTTGAATACTGCTGAGACAAGTCTAGCATATGTTAAACATAATTGTGTATTTTCCTACATTTCTTGCAGAGGAATTCCTTATCTTGGAATTTTAGTCATTCCGTATTTAATTTTATTCTGAAGACTACACAAACACAAATAAGAAAACTTTTTTTTGTATTTTATTTTATTTTTTTCTCAATTTTTATTAACATATGATGGAGAATGGAATTTCAAAGGGGAAAGTGGGGGGGGTATTACCATGGAATATTTTTTATAATCATGGAAAATGTTAATCTTAATAAAGAAAACTTTAAAATGAACAAAGACACCCACCAACAGAAAACCTTGGTGAAACTTGAATGGCTTTTAGTTATATGGATAATCTCTCATATTGACACACCTGATTAAATCTATATACCTGGGAACATCTGTAGAGATTGAAATATTGTTCATTTCAATATGCCTTTGCTAATTAATGTTTCAGATGAAATATTTTAATCTAATCATACACTTTGTTATATATGTTTGTCAAAATCTAGACCTACAGCTTCACCTGATTCATTAGAAAAATGTCAGCTATATCACCTAATTGGCAAAAGCAGTCAATATCTTGCAACTAATCTGAAAAATCAGAACTCTTTCTGTCAGAGAATGTCTGATTTCATTTTTTTCAATTGAAATACACATATTAATATGCATTCCGTCAGCATCCAACTCACTTTCAAATCTGGTTCTAGGACAAATAGATGGGCAGGAGAAAGCCTTCCCATGAATATCTTGAGTGGAAGAAATAGCTCCTTGCCATCTTCAATATTTCTTCTGGAAGCTCCTTTGTGTGACTTTTCATGGAATTCTCTCAGGAGTGATTAATTTCTTGGCAATATTGGAGAATAGAAGAGGCAGGTTCTGCACATGAAAACTGTCATGTCTTCCCTGCTGCCTTAATCTGAAATTTATTTAAATCTGAGAAAACGCTCTTCTAAGGCTGCTTTACAGATAGAAATGTATGTAAAAGAAAGTAGACAATGCCACCCTTACATAAATACTTATTTCTAAAGTAACTGCTATTTTAAACTAATGCTACTGTTATAATGTACCAAAACTTTGATTATTCAGTTATTTCAACAGGAAAAGGAAATAAACTTTATACCTCTTTGGATGGCATAATCTTAATCTTGTAAATTAAAGGAAATAGCAAGAATGGGACTTAAAAAGTGACATCTAATTTACCTAAAATGTTCTTGTCTACCTACCCCTTGGAATGGGGTTTTCACATAGCAAAAAATTATTTATCAGAGTTTTATCTTAGAGACCATGCATCTGGAGTTCATTTGCACTGGCTAGAGATCTTGGTGCACCTATTCTCTCTCTGTCTTTTATTTCTCTCAATACATAAAAAATAAATTATTTAAAAGGAACAAAGGGGAAATGTTAACTAAGTTTAATCTAAAGAACTGAGAAGTGTGAGAGGGCTGTAGAGATGGCTCCTCAGCAGTTAAAAGTACTTTCTTGCAAAGTGTGAGAGGGCTGTAGAGATGGCTCCTCAGCAGTTAAAGGTACTTCCTTGCAAAGCCTGCTGAACCAGATTTGATTCTCCAGTGCCCACATAAAGCCGCATGCACTAAGTGATGCACGCATCTGAAGTTCATCTGTAGACAAAGAGGATATGGGCATGGTCGTTCTCCCTCTGTCTCTTTTAAATAAATAAAAATGGTAAAGACAACGCATAAGAAAGTAAAAGCTTTGAGGGAATAAACGAGAATAAATATGATAATATAAAAATGATCCATGAGTCAATTACCACATTATCAATAAAAGTAAGACAAACAAGATCATTAAATGTAATTATGAAAAACAAAATGAAAACTCTGTACAAAATAACTCAAGGTGATCATGCCTAAGCAAAAGTAGTCGTTGTGAGAAGCAGAAGACATATAGTAATTACAAAGGGCATCAAATATTGAAAATTTTGTTTAAATGTTTGAAGAAAAACAAGGAATCAGAGTTTGGCTGTCATTCTATCAGATCCATGATTGCAGAATGTACAAGCCCAAGGGAAAGTGTATGACCTGCCCCATCTGACGGTAGAAGAGACTCAAGGAAACACTGATGACTGCTGTCCCCGTCCTTGAACCTAACCTGTCAGTTCAACCTCAGCTCACCACTGGAGGAAGAGAGACGATGGCATGTGGTAACTGTTGTGTATTTAAGTGCTTAAAGATGCGTGGGTCTATACTGATCCTCACTGTATGTCATTGTTTGGAGAGAGCCACCCCATCATACCTCAAAAGAGCCCTGGCTGACACTAAGGAAAATTAGCAAAACAAGCAAGGGTGCTGATTTCCTGATGAATCAGATAGCAGCACAAGGGGGGAGGAGACCAATACAGAGAAAAAACAACTCCTACCAAATTTATGTCACTTTAAAAAAATATATTTATTTATTTGAGAGAGAAAATGGGCACAACAGGGCCTCCAGCCACTGCAAATGAACTCCAGATGCATGCACCCCCTTGTGCATCTGGCTTACGTGGCTCCTGGAGAATTGAACCAGGATCCTTTGGCATTATAGGAAAATGCCTTAATGACTAAGCCATCTCTCCAGCCTACTTGTATTTCCTAATTAATTTATTCATTTATTTGAGAGAGGGAGGAAGAGAGAGAGATTGAGAGAGAGAGAATCAATTTTTTACTAAACCATTTGCTCTACCAAAGAATTTCCTTAAAAACACTCTACAGATAATTACAGTTATGTCCCTAGTAGGTTCCTGGGCTAGATGTTTGGTCTTCAGCTGTTAGAACTATTTTGGACATTCCAGAAAATTTCGGCAATGGGCCTGGCTGTAGGAAGTATGTCTGGAGGGGGTGGGGGAACTTTGGAATTTATACCTGTTCCACACTCCAGTCTCCCAGTTCTTTGTTCTGGACTGCATTATGCTGACTCCTCAGCCTTGTCTTGCCAATCTCTAATGATACACTGACCATTCCCTCCCTCCCTCGGGCTGTTTCTGTAAGGTTTACGTCATAGCAGCAAAAATAAATAAAATAAAATGACACAAAGTCTTATTTGAATTTAGAGCATTGGATATTCTACTGTGAACGATTGGAAAATGTCTCTGGGAAACATCCTTATAGGATTCTAAGGTCGTAAGGGGACTCAAACCCTTTGATGTCCTGATCATGTTGGGAGGACACCAGTTCCCATAAACCACTAAACCCTCAGAACCATCCTGACAATACATCAGACTATGATGTATCAGGGAATCCCAACTTGGGCTGGAGAGATGGATAAGCAGTTAAGTGCTTGCCTGTGAACCCTACGGACCCCGGTTTGAGGCTCACTTCCCCAGGTCCCACGTTAGCCAGAAGCACAAGGGGCACAGGCCTCTGGAGTTTGTTTGCAGGGGCTGGTGGCCCTGGTTTGCCCAATCTCTCACACTATCTGCCTGTTTCTCGCTCTGTCTGTTTCTCTCAAATAAATAAATAAACAAAAAAATGCACAAATAATTTTTTAAAAAATCCCAACTTTACTGTGCTAGCGCTCCCAGATTGCAAAACTATACATGGACTAGTCATGTGGTGCAGTGCCATCGAATGCGGTCAGTTACATTCTGAAACACGAATCCTTGTCTATCCTAAATGAGCTAACTCCCTTTGTACATGTACTGAAACTACGGAGAGTGTGCTTCTGTGCAAATCTAGAGTCAGGACTTGTTTGAATAAGAATGCATGTCCCCCTACCCCATAGCTTGGGGGAATTCTGATTAAGGTGAAGTTCCCTGCAGTCTGTTGGAGGCGGAGTCACTGAGGGTGGATCCTGTAGTCCAGATATAAGGCGTTTTCAGAGCCAGTTTGAGCTCTGGCTGTCCTTGCTTGCTGGCCCATTGGTGGTATCTCTGTGTTATGGATCTAAGGAAATGAGCCCACTTCTTCTGCCACGAACGGGCTTCCTTGGACGCTGAAAGCCTGGAATCAACCCTTTCTTCCTGTAAGCTGCTTCTGGTCAGGAGTTTGTCCAGCCACTAGAATATAACTGCAACAGGACTGATATTAACATCATTTTTTTTTTCAACCATTTCTGTTACTTAGTATCATGTGGGAGAAAGCTTTTTTTTTTTTTTTTTTTTTTTTTTTTTTAATACACACACATCTAGAATTCAGCTCAAACTTGTTAAATCAAAAATTCTGCAGCAGGTGAATGACATCCCCATGCTTATTGCAACTTCTGGGGTGATTTCAACATCAGGGTTGTGGAAGATTTTTCCCATGAACACGTGTGAAGAACCACATTAGAAAAAAAGAAAGCAAGATAGTACTGAGTGGATGGACCAGTGGGTTACCAAAAAACAATAATAATAATGATAATATTTTTTCAAATTATACTTTCTGAAAATGACTAAAATGACAACACCACCATCTTTGTTGTGGATCTTTCCTCTAATACTGAAATACAACAGTTGTGTAATCACCTTTATTTTTAAGTTACAAGCATTTACTCTAATTCTTGCTCCCTCCTATACCATTCTTTATTGGTTTAACTACAGGTGATAGAAATAAAGGAAGTGAATTGACCCTGAGACAGTCATTAAATATAATGAACTTATAGGGCTTGCACCCACACCAAGTACCCATGAAAGAAGATTTGATCATTGGTGAAAGAATGCTTGCAGTCATTTCACATTAACTCTTTAAGATGGAAATTGGGACAGCTTGCCTGTTTACTCATTTGAGTTTCTTCTACTGCTACTTTTTTTTTTTTTAATGCTTAGAAAAACAACATAAGAGATAGGGAGATTATTCTGATAGTCCTAGACATATCAAAAACACATAGAAATTACAAGATGAGCTTGGAAAATTCATTAAATTTAAAAAAGTAATAGCATAATTTGAACTCTTTTAACTAGAATATAATGTAAGTTTCAGTATTAAAACAATTTTATTATAGAGTTTTTTTTGTTTTGTTTTGTTTTGTTTTGTTTTAAGAAAGCTTCAGTTGCACTCAGCTCCTTTACTAAAAAATAAAAGTTAATAAGAAAAGTCAGGGATGGATAGATAGCTCAGCAGTTAAAGCTCTTGCTTACAAAGCCCCACGGCCTCAGGTTGATTCCCTCATGGCCAGGTACGGTCAGCTGCACAAAGTGGTGCATGCATCTGGAATTAGCTAAAGGTGGAAAAAGGCCCTTGGAAGCCCATTCTGTATTCATCTCTCACTCTTCCTCTCTCTCTCCATACCTTTCCCCCACTCTTTCTCTTTCTCTCTCTCTCTCTCTCTCTGTGCACTTTCTGAAAAATTTACTTTGTAATACATTGACAATATACAAATAAGCCTTATTAAATTTTCTAGAATTTTGCTAATAATTATAAAGTATAATTAAAGTTTAGAGATTGTGTTTGATCAGTTTAATTTTTTTACACAACTTTAATAATGTTTGTCATAGCAGCAAGAAAAAAATAACTTATTGTTAGTTGCTTAATGTTTAGAGAAAGCCAAACTCAAGCATCTATGTGATAAATATCAAAATAAACTGAAAGCTATGTTTTTGTAAATATATTAAAATTTATTTTAATTGGTTGACTCATTTTGGTGAAGTTCTAGAAATATAAAAATGTTTCTACTGTAGAAGTAATTGCACAAATCTCTGTAAGCATTAAAATTGTAAAATACCTAAACATTTTTCACCTTTCAGTTTAGTCTTTCCCACTGAGGGGTGCACTCCCCTCTCTTCAAAATTTAAGTGATCTGTGTACAGCCTTCCCCGAGTAGAGCTTAAGAAAAAAGTACCGTGAGTCTCAAATGTTTTAAGGAATACATTTTTTCACAGACTAAAATAAGATCAAAATATAAATCAAACCCTTCTGAGATGAGGGCTGGTGGCTTAAACAATGCTGCGGAGCACTGCAGTGTAGTTTTGTTTTTTTTTTTTTTTTTCTGTGAACAATAAAAAAATCAAATATTCAAATATTAGCTAAAGTTTTAAAAGTATATTCCTCACACCTTCCTAATTATTATATACTATTATTTATGTTTGTTGCTGATTAATATTTATACAATCATAATTTGTCCAAATATTATTTTCTGTGACACTAAGTTCTTTATACTAATTTTCTCATGTAAATTTTACCAGGAGTAATTCAATCATATGTCCCTGTATAAATATCAATAAACCCAGTGTTCAAATATCCAAGCACCAGTGTGTTAATTACTCATAAACTTTTCATTCAATTGTTTCAGGGAGTACGACCATCTCCACCCTGTTCCCAACAGTCTTCTCCAAGACAGCCTTTCATGCCTGTCTCACAAGTGTTTGCAGTAATGCTCTCTAAGTGCCGACTTTCTTCTTCATGTCTTTTGTTTCCTTGTTTTCCTGATTAATAACCGTTAGGACTGTCACCAAATTAGGTGTGTAGGAGATAAATATCCTGTGTTTTGAGCATCTAAATCCAACCTGAATATCAATGTAGATTTAATTATGAATAAATTTTATTGAAATTTCAGCACAACTTCACAGGACGCAGGCATGGTGGCCTGAATCTGCAGTCCTCACACTCTAGAGGCTGAGACAAGAAAAGTAATGCGATTTTGAAGGCATCTGGGCTGCTCAGTGAGTTCAAGGTTAGCCTGGAATACATGTCAAAACCCTATCTCAAAAAAAAAAGTAATTGAAAGACATTTTTTCCATTGCCTTCAGTCACTAAAGACATCATTGTTCATTCATCTGAATTTATTTCTCTTTTGTGAAAGTTTAATAAGCATGTCTTTACTCCTCATGTTATTATATTCCATAATAATTCATTTAAATCTGAGTTCTTTGTCACTTATTGCTTTTTTTTTTTTTCTTTTCTATTCCAGTGACTGAAAGACATGCAGACTGAAATGAACTTCGGAAATGATGAGATACCTGAAGATAAAGGGCTATGTAAAGAAAAGCAGTCAGGCTGAACACAGAAGAATTGCTGACTGGAAAGGCTGGGTCTCTATCACAAAAGCCCAGTGTGGAAACCCCAACGCTCATAGGCAGAAGCCAAGGATTTCAAGTTGGAGGCCAAGTAGTTAAAAACCCTGTCTCACTATTAAAAAAAAAAAAAAAAATGTAAAGAAAAAAAGAGAGAGCAACTAAGAAAGAAAACAAAAGGGAAGAAATAACCTCATATTCCCAAGGAGTGAGTAGTTCAAAAAAATAACAAATATATTAAAACAATCATTTGGTTACAAGAAACTGGCTGCAGTTCAGAAAATGATGTCTTTGGTATTACAAAGTAATGTCTTACCCAAACAGCTGTCATTAGAATATCTTATTATCAGTGATATTTTATTTATAATGATAATATAAAATATCTCAATTAGGGCTGAGGAGATGGCTCAATCAGTAAAGAGTATTCACTTTACAAGCAAGAAACCTGACTTCCTTCCTTGCCTCCAGTATGGTGACTCAAGCTTATAACCCCAGTGCTGCAGAGGTGGGGATAAAAGGCTGCTCAGACATCGTGAATCCAGGACAGTGAGAAACCTTGTCTGAAAAATGATGATCTCACCTGAAGAGGGACACTAGAGGCTCTCTTTAAGTCTACACACAAGAATACACATATGTACATGCACCAGGGTATCCGCACACACATGAAAACATTCATACACATGCACACGGGTGCACATACAAAATATAAATTATAATAAAGAGTCACAATCCATAATTTTATTTTCCTGTTTTTCATTGAAAATTAGAAAATATTTAAAGTAAAACTAATAAATGTACCCGAAAGTTCACTTGAACTTATAATTTTAAGAAATACTAAGTTAGTAAAAATATAAATATTTAAAGTATTATGTCACTATCACATTTTAAACATGAACACACACATGTACACATACATTAAAAATATGCCTTAAACACCTGACATTAAATGTTGGATATTACATGGAAGTGTTATAAGAGTGAAGTTTACGTAGCAGCCACTGAACAAGAACTTCATAGGTAAGCTGTAGCTAAAAGGCTCTTGATATAGCTAAATAATAAATAAACTTACTGAATAATAATCTAACTTATGATAATATTTGAAAGGTCAAATGTTGTTTCTCAACATAACGTATTGAGTGTATTCAGTATACACTATTTCCTGTAGTCTGCTATTCCACCGTTGAAAATATTGTTACTGAAAAAGTTTTAACTATATTCTAACAAAGAACAATGTTTCTCTGTAAAATTTAAATATCAAACCCACTCAGATTGAACTGATGCAATTTTAAAGTAAATTAATTTAACTGAGTCATATCAATATGTGTTAAATTCATACCACAAAACCAATGGATAAAATTGAATAGTGTGCACACCCATCCCAATTTAAAACATATAGAGAATACTTTTCATTTTGATAATGCAGGGAAGTAGAACAGTATGCACAAAGTGTTCTGCTTAAAATGAAAGAAATAAAACTCTTTTCTTATTATACACCCTTCAATATAGGCATCAATATTTCAACAAGTATGGATTTTATTTCCACTATTTTATAGTCAATTTGAAATACAGGGAGTCTCCCATAAATCACAGGGCAAGACAGTAACAGCCCTGAGGCTGGAATTCTGTTTCTATTCTGCTGATTAAATGCCTATTTCTCCAATTTCCTAACTGGACAATGTCATTTCTATCATGACTAAACAATTATGAAAAAGGAAATAAATCCAGTAGTATAGATATTCAATGGACAGAAAATGCAACCACAGACACACTGGAGAGTGTCTCAAGCATAAGTTACAGCCCTGGCAAATAAACTGAGCAAGAGGAAAAACAGCAGCTGTCATTTCTCTGCTTCAGTGGATGTTCCCTGGGCTCAGGAGCATCTTGAAAATAACCCAGTAGCGCCCAGAGCACTGTCATCTCACTTGTGAAAATGCAGGCTCTTGTGACTTTGCTTAAGGATGCAGCTAAACTCAATGGGTCAAAAAAAAAAATGTAGAAAAATTCGCTGGGAAGAAGAAAATGTTCACTGGAAATGGAGAGGTAAATGAAATGATATTATAGAATGGATATAATCAAAATACATGCATCAATGTAAAGCAAAATTGTCAAATCTTTTTCAGATGGATGAAGATCCCGTGGAGAGAATCAGCCCATCGCACCTCACCAGGGCCCCAGCTGAAACCATAGAGTAAGTGGGAAAATGAGCAAGAGCTGCTTTCTTGGTGAACCTGGTGCCAGCACTAGGGTGAAGGAGCTAGACACAGAGAATACTCAACTCCTGCCAAACCAGAGATCCAGAGACACAGAGGCTCCCAAGACTTCATCACTGAAGTAGACCTAAAACGAACCCAACATGGCTCAGGGAAATTCACAGAAGAGGAGCAGAAAGATTGTTAGAGCCACAGGTCGGGACATAATGCACAGAGACATTGCCTCTTCCCCCATAACTTATGGCCACCCCCACAATGCACAACCCACATTCCCCAAAGAGGAGGGTTTCTGTGGCGGCCGGGGGGAAGTGGGGGCAGTGAGTGGTACCAACATGGCTGTATACACACTGTGTGCATAACAAATAATAAAAATGTCAAACTATATAAATAAGATATTTAAGATAGCCATACTGAGAAGGTATGAGGTGTTATAGTCAAGATTAAATGGGGCAGTTAACTCTCAAAGTGAACTTGTAATTCCTCACCCAACGCTGTAGTGTGCCACATCATTTACTCCGGTCATGGAGTTTTCTTTACCAATATTTTTAATTGATTTAAAATGGTTTGACTCTCCTACTACTTTTAGGATAATGACTGCAACTATGAAAGATATTTGTGTAGTATTTTATTAATTTTGCCTCAAAATGAGGAGCAAAACAGTGAAAATATAATATTTAAGCCAGGTGGGGTGGCTCCCTCCCTTAATCAGAGCACCTGAGAGGCACAGGTAGAGGATCACTGCTGTGAGTTCAAGGCCAGCCTGAGACTACAAGTCAATTCAAAGTCAGCCTGGGCTACAGCGAGACTCTACCTTGTAAAATCAGTGTTTTTTTTTTTGTTTGTTTGTTTTTTTGGTTGTTGTTGTTTTTGGTTTTGTTTTCGAGGTAGGGTCTCAGGCTGACCTGGAATTCACTATGTACTCTCAGGGTGGACTTGAACTCACAGTGATCCTCCTACCACTACTTCACAAGTTCTGGGATTAAAGGTGTGCACTACCATGCCCGGCCTTACCTTGTAAAATCAAACAAACAAATAATAAGATTTCATACACTGTAAAGTATAAGGCAACTAACTCATTTTAGTATGTGAAGCACCATGGCGTCAGTTATTAAGAGGAATAAAACATTCCTTCTGGAGCCACCCAGATCATTCACAACATGTCCACTCCTGGCTCCAGCCATGTTTTTATTTCTACCATACATATTTCATCTTGATTATTTTGTTGGTGTATTTGTACATGCATGTATCTTACATGTAGTATGGATGCATGTCCCAAGACCTTAGTTCAAGGTTTCAGCTATTGTCTTTTCCTTACTTATAATAGATGACTAATGAATTCCAAATAAAGTGTGAATATTTATTAGCAAAGAACAATTCAACTTTTAAATTATTTTTCCTATTAGTGTCTAAACATTTCCACTTACTGCAAAAAAGAATGTCCATTATTGAGGCAACTAAACTTTCACAAATCAAAAGCCCTACAATTTTATTCATAATTATTCTAAGGTATCTTTCACTGGAAAGAGGAGAATAGTATCCAACTAAAGATCAATATTTCAAGGACCAAAATTAAGTTTAATAAATTATGGTCAGAGATTCAATGTAGATGAGATGGTATCATGTATAAATATAGATGCTAAGAGTACAATAGATTGAGAAATATTTAAGAACTTTTGTACATTGAGGAACAAATAGGCATGCTCAAATGCATCACAAACATATCCATAAGGGCTTTATGCTTTATCTTAAAATAGGCTAAATATGAATTAAAATCCAAGCTTATGTTAATTTTAAGACAACCTAAAATATTTGCTATTTATTTGCAAACAGAGATAGAGAGAAGAGAGATACAAACGAACAGGTGCGGCAGGAACTCCAGCTGCTGCAACAGAATTCCAGATGCATGCACCACTTAGTGTCTCTGGCTATCCGTGGGTACTGGGGAATCACATCCAGATCTTAGGCTTTGCAAGCAAATGTCTTAACCTATGAATCATATCTCCAGCCCCTTAAAAGTATTTTATTTTAATTTCCTTTATGCTTTAAATGTTGCAGAACCAGAAAATAACTCAGAAATAATTCCATGCTTAAGTATGATATTAAAAGATTCAATAAAATACATGATGTGTTACTTATATTTCCATATAATAATTTTTGCTTATAGTTCACATACTATATGGTGCAGTTACCTTTCTGATCCTGTGCTAAAGCACCTGACTGAAAGTAGCTAATGGAAGGAAAGTTTTATTTTAGCTTACATGGTATGAACAGAGGCTGGACATCATCTGTGCCACAGCAGGTGAAAACAGTAAGAGAGTGATCAAAGTTCTCATAAAGTGTGTTGGGGGGACTACCAAAGCCTGCCCCCAGAAACACTTCTCCAGTACCCTGGTTCCAAAACCCAAATTGCCATCAGCTGACAATCAGACATCCAGAACACCTGAGTTTATTGGGGACACCACTCTACATAATTCATTTATATAATATCAACTTAATATCCGAGTAAGTTCATAATCATGCATTATAAGGAATATTTTACAAAAAATTTCATCCAACCAAAAAGAAACCAAAGATAATTTTTGTCTGTATAATTCATCATTTTCTAAACATTGTTTATAAATGGAATCATGTAAGTTGTCATCAGTAAATGGTTCTTTTCATCTGGCACAGTAGAAAGATTTAATTAACACATATTTCTGATCACTTCTGCTCATATTGAATAAAAATATTGTAAAAATCAATTATTTTATAACAGAAAAAATTAAAAACAGTTCCAAGTTTAATTTTTTAAATGTTTTATTTTTTTTTATTAGAGAGAGAGGGAAAGAAGTAAGTTGAGAGAAAGAGAAAATGGGTATGCCAAGGCATCCAGACACTGCAAACAAACTCCAGACATATGTACTACCTTCTGCATCTGGCTTATGTAGGTCTTGGGGAATGAAACCTGGGTCCTTAGGATTTTGCAGGCAATTCCCTTAATTGCTATCCCATCTCTCCAGCCCTAGGAGTAATTTTTTCAAGGTAGGGTCTTACTCTAGCTCAGACTGACCTGGAATTTATTATGTACTCTCAGGGTGAGCTCAAAATCATGGTGATCTTCCTAACTCTGCTTCCCAAGACCTGGGATTAAAGGTGTGCACCACCATATCCAGCCAGCCCTAGAATTTTTAACTATTGAATTTTATAGGTTTCAAATTTCAATCATAATAATAATAAATTATAATAATTCCAAGTCTATCATTCCACTTTGGGAAAACATCTTTCTTGATCAACAACAATAAATTTTTATAATAGTGATTTTCTTTAATGAAAATATAGCATTGCCATTTTATAATCTATATTCAAAACTTGCAATTTATAATAAATGTTTATTGTAAAATTATCCCTTATCTACTAATATTTGTTACTGTTGAGAAGCTGTTAATTCAATGTAGGAATTATAAAAGAATTGTCTTCTTTCAGAGATAAAACTTAAGAAATGTAAACGCATGTATTTTGGTACAAAGGAATCAATTATAGGGATAATGTATTCTATTCTATTCAGTTTTTCCTAGTCATGTTTTCTGTCTCAAATTTCAGCCAAAACACAATATTCTCATTACGCAAAAAGATGGGGCTGGAGATATGGCTTAGAGGTTAAGGCGTTTGCCTGCGAAGTCTAAGGATCCAGGCTTGATTCACTAGGACCCACATAAGCCAGATGCAGAAGGGGTTCATGCATCTGGAATCTTTTTGCAATGCCTAGAGGCCCTAGCTGGCCCATTCTCTCTCTTTCTCTTTGCCTCTCTCTATCTCTCAAATAAATAAATACATAATATATACATATATATTATATTATATTAATTATATTGTATTACCATATATATAGTAACTTACTTCCTGCTTCAACCTGGAGCTTCCTGAAGCAAAGTTCAAGACAGGGACCTGTGATCATGTAGGCCATTGGACAGAAAGCAGGGAAGATGCAGAATGTGAGGGAAAACCAGTACAAAAATACATTTAGAGGGCTGGAGAGATGGCTTAGTGGTTAAGCACTTGCCTGTGAAACCTAAGGATCCCGGTTCAAGGCTCAACTCCCCAGGACCCATGTTAGCCAGATGCACAAGGGGGCGCACGCGTCTGGAGTTCGTTTGCAGTGGCTGGAAGCCCTGGCATGCCCATTCTCTCTCTGTCTCTCTGCCTATTTCTGTATATCTCTCTCTCTCTTCTCAAATAAATAAATAAAAATAAAATATTTTAAAAAAATGCATTTAGGGCACCGCAGTGTGGGTACTGAGTCTCAAACTGCCTCTTATCTCAGAATTGTGAACTCTCATAGAAAACATCCTTTGATTCCCTAGCCATATTAGCTGATTGTTATCCATGGGTTTATGCACTGTACTGCTTTTCTAGAGTGCTCAGTGGTCTTGTCTAGCATCCCAGTCTATGTTTGTGTCTATCAACAAGCCTCATTCTTATCATTGTGAGTGTGAGTCAAACCCGAGTCTAAATGTGAGTGGAAAGTTTGTGGCTGAACAGAGATAAAGATTTGGAGACAGAAGAGGCATAGAAATACCTTGTTTTCAAAAAAAAAAAAAAATGATGCTACACATATTTTACATGCCAGTCATATTTAAACAAACTGGTTCAATAAAAAGAAAAACTAAGGAATGTCATGCAAACTCTTTTTATTGGGCTTCAAACTTTCCTCTTTTTGGCCCACACTCTCTTGTCCTGTCATGCTATAATACCCTGCTTGATGTGCTCAGGATTCTAGTTCCTCTTATGTTCCTCATTCCCACCCATCATCATAAAACATCCTGACAGTCAACGAAACCCTCCTGGGCCAGGCATTCCCGCACTGGCCTCTTCCTTAGCAGAGCATGTTTATCATGGTACAAGTAAGACCATTGGATTCTTCTGTTTCTTTGTTCTTCTCTCCCACAAAAACTGAAAACTCTATTTTTGACTGAGTTACCTTGCAATTGACCTACTCTTTCCTAGGTCAATTTAATCAATACTACCTCAGAAACTCTCAGTAACTGAAAAGTAAAGTCATATCCACCAGAATCTGTGTTCTGCATTTATATAGCAACACACACTATTTGGTAAGAAATGGTTCAATTGCAAATACATTTGTTAATCTTATTATGTTACTGATATATTCCTACTCCTCTTAATTATTGAAGACAAAAGGATATAGATATATATACACACACGCACACACACACACACACACACATATACTTATGTATGTGTACTTTGTCACAATTAAAAGCTCAGTAAATATTTGTTAAATGAACAGAAAACAAATCTTGTGAAAATATCTTCATTAACCTGAATTCTTATAAATAAAAATAAACTGGGACTTTATGGAAGGTGGATTTCTGCTTCTTTCAGAGTAGTCAAGCAAAGCTTAGAGAAGTATACTCTAATTAAGTGTGACATTGATCCACACTTATTCATGCATACAAATGAAAGAAAATAATGCCAGACAGTGCTAATAGCTAAGAAAGAAAATATATATACGTAATTTGCAAAACATATGAGTCATATTGCTTAAATCCACATTACTTCCTATAAACATGAACAAAACTTATCACTGAACAAAGACTTTTAAAAATCTGAAAATGTTTGGAGTGTCTAGTCATATAAATGAAACTACTCTGGGGTTTTATTCAAGAGAGGGTAAGGTGTAAACTGGAGATGCAGAAGGTGGATGGAGCATTTAGTATAGTAACGTGGGTTAGTGGAGAAAAACGGCAAAAGGAAAGCCTGCATGCTGCGTGCTGGAGTCCCTGTCTCACGGCTTAGGTGCAAGCAGAGAGACCAAACGAGCTCAGGGAACAAGAGTTACTTAGAACAGAATTTGCCGCATTAGATGTAGAAAATGAAGATTGAGGAGAAGCTAATATAATTTCATGAATGTTTACTCTTGGAGAGAAATTGAAAAAAAAAAAACACATAAATTTCAGCAATCAATGAAATGAGAAAGATACTTCAGCCAGGAAAGCAGTAGACAAGATAAAAGGGAGATGTCACGGAGCAGCTGGAGAGCACTTGAAAAAAATTAATATCAACCAGCTCCAAAATTTGGAAGCATATCTTGTTACATACAAGAGGTTAAAAGTAGGCATAAAATAATCTCATATAAAGGAGATATAAAAAAATTAAACATTGCTACATATTATTTATAGCTCACTCCAAAAGTCATTCGAGTACCACAACCACCAACACACACACACACACACACACACACACACACACACACACTGAAGTTGGATTCTCTTTGCAAACTGTTTTATCTAACTGAAGAATAAAGAATAAAGAATTGCAGAATTTGCAGGTGTATGCATTCAGAGACTTGGGGTTCTCAGCTTTACCATTACTGAATAATGCCAGTGTGTAGCTTAGACAGCAGCCAGGGCCTCTGCTGTCATGTGTGAATTACACTACTACCGAACCCCACCTTCTGTGAATTGCAGGAGAATCATAAGTCCTTGACAATCCAGGGTGATACCAGCAAGACAGTCCATCATGGCCCAAAGATTAAACAATTTTGTTTGTTTGTTTTATTTATTTTTTTGTTTTTATTTATTTATTTTTTTATTAGTTTTCTATTCTGCAACTACAGGCAGTTTGGTAACATTATTAGGCTCATCTGTGGCCTACCCCCTCCCCATTGGCCCCTCCTTGTTGAGGTATATGGGTCGTGCATTGTGGAGTTAGCCCACAGTTATTGGTACAATAAATGTCTCTGTATATCATGACCCAACATGTGACTCTGACATTCTTTCCGCCCCCCCCTCCCCCCGCCTTCTGCAAAATTTCCCTGAGCCATGTTGGGTTCATTTTTGGTCTACTTCAGTGATGAGATAGGTGTTGGGGGCCTCTGGGGCTCTGGCTCTCTGACTCGGTTGATTTTTCTCTGTGTTGGTCTCCTTGTCCCTTGTGCTGGTATCCAGTTCATCAGGTAAACAGCTTGTTTCATCAGTTTTCCTTAGTTTCAGCCGGGGCCCTTTTGAGGTATGATGGGGTGGCTCTCTCCTTAGGATCTGCATCTATCTAAAAAAGAGAAGCAGATTCTCCAATGGAGAGTAAGTTAGCACCAGGATAGATGAGATAGCCCTTACTTTTTTTTATAGAGACTAGTATTTTTTCATGAGCATTTTGTTTGTTTTAAAACACTACATTATAGATGTAGAAGAATAGGAGAAAAACATATTTTAGAGGTTGTTGCTAAAGATCCTCAGGTTAGGTCCAGAGTTCTACAGAGCTAGGATGTAACCAAGGGAAAAATGCTTTTGATTCCACATTGATAACAGTGTCAAAAGATTCTAAATAGCATACTTAGGACATTGAATTTATGTGCTATCTATTAATAAATACTCACTTAATCTTTTCAAAAAAAAAGTAGAATTTGTTCATAAGGAAGAAAGAAATGTTGTCTGCTACTGAGTCAGAGGATTCTGAAAATACAAACCCAGCTGGATTTCACTTTTTATTTTGTAGTTTCATGTGTGCATGTTCATGTCCATGCACTTTGCATGTTCACATGCTTATGTGGAGGACAGAGGACAACCTCAATTATTAACCTAAGGAATGCCATCTACAATTTATTCTGAGACAGGGCCTTATACATTCATTAGCCTGTAGTAGTCTAAATGTGCATGTTGAGCAAGCCCATGGCATAAGCCTGCCTCTACCTTCCTATCTTTGGCATTTTAAATGTGGGCTACCACACCCAGCTTTTGTGTCAGAGGATTTCCAGTTTTTGTCCTCATGCTTTTAAAGCAAACACTGAGCTGTCTCTCCAGTCTCCAGCTGCCGCTTAGAATTGTTGGAGTCCTGTGAATGGTAGGGATGTTCCCATTCTCTCTGGAGTGACTACAGTACCTGGGCAGTTTCTGATGGATACACAGGGAAGTGATTCCCGATTGCACACACACACCGGCAGAGCAGTAGCAGGTTCGTGTAAGTTACACATGGGAGGTTACATGCATGACTGAACCAGAATTAGATCCTCTTCTCAGAGGAAAATCTCCCCTAGATTTGAAATTGCAGCAATTCTGCAAACATTGGAATCTCCTCCCTCATATCTTGAGTCTGCAATTTCTTCATAAACTGCCTTAACCCATACGTGTGAGGAACTGACCTTGTGCATGTTCCAAGCCTAGTTCTTATAGCTTCCATTCTCTACTTTTGGAAATACTGTAAAAGATCTGACTTAGTCTAATAAATCTTAAGTAATTCAGCAGCCAGTCTCACCCTCAAGACATGAGGGACTATCATCTCCCACCAGCCACCCCTTAGGAGGTACCAATACAGACAATGCATCACATCTGAGAATATCAATTGTCATCATTAATGACACTATCTCAAAGCTTGATAATTTCAGAGAATGGAGCTCCCCTTAATACTTAGTTATGAGATGTGCCTTTATTGGTAAATATACCTTTAATTTTCTAATGCGCATGAAAAAATACTAATTGGCAGATTTTTTATTCTACCAATTTCATTAGAAAGTTCTTGAAATGCTAGGTTACAGAAGAATCAAACCAAGGAAAAAATTGTTCACAATGGAAAAGCTATTGGCTGCTCCTCTGAGTTGAGGTGAAGAATTTCCACTTGGAAATAAATTCTTGGGAAAAAATGATTTTTTATATCATGAAGGTTTTGGTTTACTGAGATGTCCATTTTTCTTCTGCAGTGGGGTTTGCATGGTATATGAAACTAAAAGGGGACTCTCAAAATGAACTTATGAAATAATGTACTCACTCCAACAACAAAGAACTCACAAAAGTAAAAGTAAATCAACATGTTGTTGGTGGTGAGAGAGTATTATGTCAGACCATAATCCTCTCTCCATCACCTACAGTCACTGAGGGCAAGTAGAGAAGCTGAACAATACTTAAGTAAATTAATTTGATGGTCATTAAAGAAATAAAATGATAATGAGAGCTTACCAAACAATTTCTAGAATATAAAGAAATCTGAGATATATGCTGAGAACCTGACTTCTGGAGTACAGTATTTTGAGAGCTTTTTCACGATTTGTAGATACCACGTGACAGTCAGAAAGAAGAGTTTGATACCATCAAGGGAAAGGAACCCAAACAGAAGGCTGGAAAACAAGAACAGAAAGCAGGGTAGAGGGTAAGTTATAGAGCATTCATTTTGGATAGTGACCGCAAAGAGTTATGGGTTGTGCTCAGGAAGAAAGTTAATTAGAGCCCTTTGCAGGCAGTGATATGGCTTAGCCTCACACCCTTCTAACTCCTGGAAAAGAACTAATCTGTGATTTTGTGTTTTTTTGCATCCGAAACAAGTTCCAGAAGTAAATGTAAATATGATTACAGTCTACAAATTGACCCTACCATTTTTATTCTTTACTAGTTGAGTACATATTCAGTGTGTAAAAGCCCATTTTGGTACCATCCTTATCCTCCTCCCTGTCCTTTCCCATCCAAAGTGACCCCCCTCCTTGGGGAATGTGGACAGTGCATTGTGGGGGTGGCCATCAGTTATAGGGAAGAGGTAATGTCTTTGTGCATAATGTCCCAACTTGTGGCTCTACCAATCTTTCCAGCCTCTCTTTTACAAATTTCCCTGAGCAATGTTGGATTCCTTTTAGGTCTCCATAGGAGAATCTGCTTCTCTTTTTCAGATGGACGCAGAACCTGAGGAGAGAATCAGCCCATGACACCTCACCAGGGTCCCAGCTGAAACCATAGAATAATTGGGGAAATGAGCAAGAGTGCTGCTTTCTTGGTGAACCTGGTACCAGCACAAGGGTGAAGGAGAGAGACACAGAGAACACTCAACTCCTACCAAACCAGAGATCCAAGGACACAGTGGCTCCCAAGGCCTCATTGCTAAAGTAGACCTACCACTTATTAAGTGCAGGTGCTTAGCACAATCAAAGAAGACTATGTGAAAGGACACCAATAAACATGAATGAGCAGAAACAGCAAACAATGGAGTTGGGGATGTGCAGGCTCCAGATAGGTGAGACATCAGAAGAGATTAAAAAATATAACTATAGGGCTGGAAAGATGGCTTGGTGGTTAAGTGCTTGCAGGTGAAGCCTAAGGATCCCGGTTTGAGGCTCAGTTCCCCAGTACCCACGTTATCCCAATGCACAAGGGGGCACATGCATCTGGAGTTCGTTTGCAGTGGCTGGAGATACTGGTGTGCCCATTCCCCCCCTCTCTCTCTTGCTCTCAAATAAATAAAAATAAACAAAAAAATTAAAAAAAAACATAACCGTACTCACTGTACCCATGGATGTAACAAAAAGGCTGTGAGTGCCAGCAATTAAATGGAAATGATTGATGTAATTGGAAACTATAAAGCTGAAAAAAAAAGCAATTATTTAGGAAATCAGTACATGGCAGAAAAAAGATTATAATTGGTGGGTAGGTCAAAATTAATTATCAAATATCTGTTTTGACAATATCACTATGTTCTTTTACATTTGAACAGAAGAAAAAAATGGCACAAGACAGAGTACAGCTTCATGTAATAAAATATTCAATATATAACACAGTACCAATTCTAGGTTATTTTCTACTCACCATAAATGCAGATGTAATAATACATATCCACAGCAATACTAAAGATTGAAAATAGTGGTCTGAGTAGCTAATATGATAGGACAAAAAGGCAAAAATGTAAGACCTTAGGAGAACTTCGAGCATGGTTCCCTGAGTCGAGTCTTGAGCCTGGGGGCAGTGGCACAGATGTCCATTTCTCTCTGTACACCCCACAGCCGCTCAGCCTCAGCACTTTGATGAGCTCTGAGTCTTCTGACTAGTCAGTCGCCACAATCCACAAGCAGAAGCTTTCGTAACCACAGGTGAGAAAGGGGCTAAATCTATGGGTGTAAACATGCATTTATAGATGTCTGACTAATTTTATCTCCTGGATATACATGAATCCAACAAGTGCAATACATAATGTTTTACTCAAAGAAAAAGAGATTACAAAAATTGTGCATATGCTAATATAGGAATGACACCAGAAAGTCAGAATAATTAAAAACATGAGTAGTCTTATTTTACCAAATTGTACCACATGATGAATTGATCCTATAACCAGTCAAAATAGCATGTATATTTTGAAATCTGTCAATAAAAATTCCATTAATCATAGGCAAGTGTAGAATTGTTGGTGCATCTTATATATTACATGGTCCTGAAAAATAACAACAACAAAAAAAGAAAAAAAGAACTAAATAATTTTGCTTGCATTAACTCAGACAGGATTGGTTGAAAGTTGCACAGGTATTTGGATACCAAAGTTATCTCACTGTAAAATCCTCAAAATGTACTCTGAAGAAGTTGTGCCTCAAATTATCCTGATACACATTATTGGAATGCATGTTTGTAGTTAGTTAGCAAGAGAAAGGATCCCCTCCCAGACCACAAATGGAATGCATCCATCCCAGGTAAGGAAGGCCTGACTGATGCTGGCCTCATGGAGACCAGAAGGACACAGCTTCCTTCAGTGCTTCCGCCATAAGCATGGTAGCTGTTGACATTTACTAGCTAAGGCGCAATATGAAACTGCCTTGTTAAAAGGTAAAATCAAAGCGGTACATTTACACCATGAATATTATTCTGTAGGGAAAAATGATGAAGTCTGAAGAAAGATGGGTGGACCTGGAAAGAATTTTATTAAGGGAAACGGCCCAAGTTCAAAAACACCAGACCACATGCTCTCTCTGACACGCGGGTCTTAGTTTGTAATATCTATAAATGTGCATGTATGAATAGATAGATGATAGACAAATAGAGCAATACACAGATTGATAGATAGACAGACAGACACAGACAGACAGACAGATGATAGATAGATGATAGATAGATAGATAGATAGATAGATAGATAGATAGATAGATAGATAGATGATAGATAGATAGATGATAGAAGATAGATAGATAGATAGATAGATAGATAGATAGATAGATAGATAGATAGAGAGAGAGAGAGAGAGAGATAGAAAGAGGGAGGAAATGTGGGTAGAGGGAGGAAATGTGGGTAAAACCTATAGCAGTAAGAGTCTAACCTAAAGTGAGTACAAAGAGATAAGATGGAAGAGGGGTGACGGAAGCACAAAATGTGATCCATGTGACAGTTAAACAGAAGGCAAGAGGATATTAGGGTAAAGAAGGGGATTAGGAGGAGGAGGGTATGGGTAGAGTAGATGGGGTAATGAATCAGCTAAAACAAAGAGTTTTTTTTTTTTTTTTTAATTCCAGAATTAGTGTCAATGACATCTAAGTCTCTGCGTGCCAATGAAAAATTAAACAGGAGCACTCATACATGGCTGTCTTCCTCTGTCCTCACACACGCTCTGGCAGAGCAGGACCTGGTCACACTGCCATCTTTCTGGTCTCCCTCCCTCACGCATAACTCCCTGTCTCACCCCAGCCTCTGATCTGTAGGCTCTTCCAGGTAAAGAAAAACCTCTCCTTATGTCTGCGTCCTTAATTTAGGCATATTAGCAAATTCCCTTTTCCCGAGAAAATGCACATATCCAGAGGTTTGAAGGACGAGGACACCTTTGGGGGAGGCACCATCCTGCTCCCCATGCAGCCTACAATTTTCTCTTTTAGTGATTAAAAACTATAACTTCACTTTTCCTGGTGCTGGCATCAGATGGAGAACAGCACTTCCCACCTTCCAGAAGTTTGCCTGATCTGCCTGGAGGTTGTGTTCCCTTCTTACCATGAGACATGGATTAGAAGAGACCATGACAGAGCCATGCTGGTACCTGATGTTTCTCTCCTGCCAGCTGCTTTTAATTTTACACAATCCTTGTGTTCAAATATTGCTGAATATTTCACCTTGTAGTTTCTATCAAAGAGCCATGTGGCTGCTATAGCCAAATATTACATAGGCTGAGTCACTTATAAGCAACAGGAAATTATTTCTTTTCTCAAAGTTTAAAAGTCTAGGAAAGTCAAGGTATAGATGGTATTTGGTAATGACCTACTTACTTAGAGAAACTGCCTTGAGTCCATATCCTAATTTGGATGAAGGGAAAACAAATCCCTTGGTCTTCTTCCCTGAGGACACAAACACTCTATGACCAAGTTAGCTTTCAAAGGCCTGGTATCTCGCCACTACCGCTTGGGGAATTATTTTTAACATGTGAATTCCAAGGCTAGAAGTAGGGATAGACTAAATCACAACAACCCCTCCAAACAATCACACTTCATTTTGTTCCCATAACTTCTGTAATAAATATTGGAAATAGGGAACTACACAGTACATTGATCTTCTGTTAGCCATACCTAGAAAACATTTTTTTGGCTCTCAGAAATTAAGCTTTTGACATTGCAAAGGACTTAGGTTATTGTTTCGCTTTAAAGGCAGCAGTTGGGCTTTGATCTAACAGGCAGTTAAATCACGTGTGAATCGCTTTGCTCCCACGGAGGCTTGCTTTCAGCTTTCTGATGGTAGTTCCAGGACAGCTATTGGTGCAGGATACATGGTGTTGACCTTGAGCCTGTGACCCCAGTGGACTCTTTCCATCACTGGGACAGTATCTGGGTCTTCTTGTCTGAACATGGTTTTCTTTAACAGCTGTTTCCTCACAGTTACTCCCTCTGAGGAACATTTTGTTCCAGTCATGCTCTGATCAACACTTGACCAAAGACTGGAAAACACTTCTCGTCACTACTCAACACTAGTTCACATGGGTTCTCACCAAACACAATATTCCAGTGTGTGTTAGTTATTTTCCTTATTGTTGTCACCGAATACCTGGCAAGAAATAAATTATGAGAAGAAGGGTTTATGTTGACTTAATTTTTAAAGGATACAGTGTAACATACTGGGCAGAGGGTGAGAGTGGAAGTGTGAGGCAGCTGGTCATAGTGCATCCACAGTCAAGAAGCGCAAATAGATGAACAGAGAATATTAACAGCCCATAAAAACCTCAAGGCCATCCCCCAGTAAGTAACAGGAGAGATTTAAAGTGGCATCCCAATAGTTTCTTCTCATTTGATGGAGTCTGTAACAGGAGCACATGTTTGCATAGCAAGTCATCATTTCTCTGACATAGGGGAGGGTATATTTTACTCTATTCTGATCTTCCTTCCTGCCTCAGGTTTTGGTGATCACCATATCTTATTCCAACTCCAAAATTCGTTAGAGGCCTAGGAAAACTTGACTTATTCAAAAGCCAAGGTGAAGAAGTGTCTTCTCAGGCATGGTATGTGAGGCTTACACCCAGATTATAAAGCACTGATCATCTGGCGGTAAGGCTGACAAGGGACAGCGAAAAGCAACAAGAGATTGTACCTAAGTCAAAACTCCAGTTGAAGTTGAGAAGCTATAGAAACTTAGGTAAAGTAAAAAGGTAAGAATAAAAAGAGTAAGAGAAAAATGGAATAAATGTAAGAATTTAATGAATGCATGTGATTTCTGACAGATGGATGCTTGATATATTATTTGTTGATCATAAAACTTAGGTTCTTCTCCCTCATATGTGGATCCTAGCTACAGATGGTTGGGCTTCTGCGTGAGAAGGAAAATACTTACTAGCAGAGGCCAGTAATTTACAAAGGAGATATAAAGGGAAGAGAAAGGAAGGGAGGAGGGTACTTAATAGGTTGGTATTGTATATATGTAAGTACGATGATTGAGATGGGGAGGTAATATGATGGAGAATGGAATTTCACAGGGGAAAGTAGGGGGGTAGGGGGGCATTACCATGGGATATTTTTTTTATAATCATGGAAAATGTTAATAATTTTTTTTTAAAGTCTAGGAAAGTACCCAAATATATTTTGAAATACTGCCTTATTTATCGCTTTTGGGTGAAAAATACATTCCCTAATAAAAATAACTGAACCACACAAAAAAAATAAACTTAGGTTCTAATTTTTCACCTTTAACCTGAGATATCTTAAAAAATTGTTTTCACATTTCTCATCTCAGTTAAGTACAAGTAAGGCAGCACTTAATTGCCTCCAGTGTATTTCATGTGAATACATTGAACACGAGAAGCTGCTGTACACATGTGTCATGTGGTCATCTGTATACACTGACTATCCTCTGGGACTTTACATTTACATCGACCATTTATCATTCATCATTACCTATCTTCTATATGATTTCATTTGCTTAATAAATAATAATTTTAAGCACAGAAAAGCAAACATGTACAGGAAACCAAAGTATATAAGTTAATTTTTGTACAGCAATTTCTAATACATAGGGGGGCATACTAGATTCTAGATTCTGGGGCATTTCAAAGCAAAATTTATAATTTTCTTCCTGGTAGAGTGCTTATAGTTACTAAACATAACTATCTGTTAGCTCACTGATTATACCCATCTACTGGCACTGGGAATAGATGGTATACTGGAACTAGTGAGGGCTGGTTTGTATTCATGTCAGAATTGGTACTATTTACAACCGAGTTTCAACAACTGACTTTTTCTGATGTCTTCCTTGCATCAGAACTGAGTCTTCAATAAAACCCAAATTCAACTTTATTTTTACCTACTAGCATATATCTGTGCATGTACATTTGTGTGTGCAAGGGAGAAACACACCACACACATGAAAATTTTTGTACGTCTTTTTTTGTTGTCGTATTGCTTTGTTTTTGGTTTTGTTTTTGTCTTTTCCTTTTAATTTTCTATGACCTCAAATTTGTTGCTGGAGTTTTTCTCTTGATTCTGGTCTTTAATGAATCATATATTTCTACTTTCTTGCCATATCATTTAACTAAAAAGATCTCAAAAATAAAAAAGACATTGGATATCCAAGCATATCCTCAGCAAAAGAAACACTTCTAGAGCTATCATACCCGATATAAAGTTATAGTGCAAAGCCACAGTTACAAAAACAGCATAGTACCGGCATACAAACAGGAATATAGACCAATGGAATAGAATTAAGGATCCAGACTTTAGGCCAAGTAACTGTAGCTACTTGATCTTTGGCAAAGGCCCCAATAACAAAGACTGGAGAAAAGATAGCATCTGCAACAAATGGTGCTGGACAAATTGGATAACCATATACAGCATCATGAAACTAGACCCACACATGCCCAACAATCAAGTCCAAATTGATTAAAGACCTCATTATAAGCTGAAACTCTCCAAGTACTGGAAGAAAATATAGGAAGAACTCTTCATGATACAGGAGTAGTGAGAAACTTCCTGAACAAAACCCTAGTAGCTCAGGAACTTAAACAATCACTCAAGCAATGGGATCTCATGGTGCTGAAAAGTTTTTGCACAAACATACTGTAAGCAAAGCCAATACAATAGGCAGTTCTCAGAGGAAGTAATACAAGTGGCAAGCACACTTAAAAAATGTTCAACATCCCTAACCACCAGGGAAATGCAAATTAAAACAGCTATGAGATTCCACCTTACCTTAGTAAGGATAGGAAACATTAAAAAAAATCAAATGAAAACAAATATTGGTGAGGTTATGGAGAATTAGGAATCCTCATTCATTGTTGGTGGAAATGTAAGCTGGTACAACCATTATGGAAATAAATATGGGAACCCCTAAAAAGTTGAATATAGTGTTTCCAACAAACCCAGTTATTCCATTCCAGGACATTTACCCTAAAAGCTCCACATTTCAAGTTGTCCATCATTGGACAAATGGAAAATCAAGTTATGGTATATCTACACAATGGAGTTCTATTCAGAAAAAAAAAAAAAAGACACAAAGAATTTTGTATAAAAAATGGTAGAACTTGGAACAGATCATACTCAGCAAATTCACACAGTCACAAAAAGCCAATCAATGCATGGTCTCGCTCATTTGCATTTCCTGCCCGCCCTGGATCATCCCAAGTTTCTGACATACATGAATGGCATTCTGAGGTCTGGACAATAGGGAGGGTATGGCTTGAGGGGAGTGGAAGGGTGAGGGGATCATAAAACTGAACCCAAATGGAAGAGGTACCATTGAATCCCATATCCTGGAAGATAGACTAAAAGGTTAAACCTTCAACAGGACC
Organism: Jaculus jaculus; assembly: GCF_020740685.1. Taxonomy (NCBI): domain Eukaryota; kingdom Metazoa; phylum Chordata; class Mammalia; order Rodentia; family Dipodidae; genus Jaculus; species Jaculus jaculus. The sequence continues at coordinate 105,600,341 of NC_059111.1, read as the reverse complement.
TTAGGAGGAGGATATGAATCAAAGGGCCTTGGAGAGGGTGAGATGAAGCCTAACCTTAAATTTAGCCTGTTTCTTATTTTTCTTTCTTCTCTCTCTTTTTTCTTCTTTCTTTCCCCTTGGCACTGGCCTGTATAACTCCTAATTCCAGGATACAGCTAACTCCCACAATGAGCTGTTGATCAGAGAGGCCTACAAGATTTCCCAAAACAAGACAGACTTCTGTGATTACCCACCAGAGGTTAATGGTAAGACCTTACTGCTGAAGACACCATATGCTGTTGGAATGGAACATGGAGTGACCTGTACTGAATCTGCAAGACAGCCAGGACCCAGACAGTTAGCCTGTCCAGTGCTAGAAGGTGATACATGACCTACTGAGGGAAAGTGGCCAACTTCTGACTGAGCCACTCGAGGTCTAAGCTACTCCAAAGCAGACAACCTGATGTGATGCTCACACAAGTGCAATAGTGGCACACAGCCCTGGTGGGTAAATATCTGCTTTTGGATTGGCTAACAGATCTGCTCAGTGGAAAGCAACCCATATCTGGAACGGAGAAAGAAGTCAGAATCATATCTAGATAATAATTTCATTTTCCAATATCCATCTCCCACTAATCTTGGGCTGCAAGAGGGCCTACACCCATTATATTCTCTCTAAATCAATAACAGTTATCCAATTTAACCTATGCTAACTTCACTCTCTGCTGGAGAATCTGCTTCTCTTCTTCTGATGGAAGAAGGACCTGATAAGAGAAATGACACATTACACTTCATTTTGGCCCCAGCTGAAACTACAGAGGAGATGGGGAAATGAGCAAGAGTGCTGCTTTCTTGGTGAACTTGTTATCAGCACAAGGGTGAAGGAGATAGACACTGAGAGCACACAGTACCTACCAACCCAGAGATCCAGAGACTCCTAAGAGCCCATCACTGAAGTAGACTTAAAATGAACCAAACCAAACACGGGTCAGGGAATTTTGCAGAAAAGGGGGCAGAAAGATTGTTAGAGCCACAAGTTGGGATATTATGATCAGAGACATTGACTCACCCCCATAACTGACGGCTGCCCCCATAATGCACAGCCCACAATCCTTGTGGAGATGTCCTGCATCCCCAACAGGGAGGGTCCCTTTGCAAAAGTGCAGTGATGAGGAAAATGATGGTACCTACATGTGCTGTTCATATACTAAGTATGTCCATAACTAATAAAAAATAAAATAAAATACCAAAAAATAAAGAGTAGAAAGAAACAGATAAGCCAAGCTTGAAAAGAGATTTGGTGTCTCCTTCCTTTCCAGATTCACCCTCCCATATGCCTGTCTTTACAGAAACTTTCAGGCTCCACTAACAAAAGCACTGTTACTCTCCCTGACTCAGGAAAACACGACAGTCATTTTTGTGAGCTGCAGGCTAACAATTATCTGTCAGGACTGAAAAGTGTTTGAAGACATGAGCAAATCCGTGTTGTTAAAATCAGAAGGAAAAATTCAGCAGGCTCTGTAAGTGTTCTCTAGCCATGGCTTGCTCTGCCTTTTCACTGCTCTTGGGATGCTCTTGGGTGGAATTTTATTTCATTTTGAAAACCACATATTAGGAATAAATGGAAATGAAATATCACTCCTCAAGGATTGGACAGGTTTACCAAAAATCCTGCTCTTAGATTTCTGCCTCCTCTGATGAATGACTACAAAGTGATGTTGGAATCCTTTCAATAAATCCTTCAATCATTATTACTTACAAATGGATAAATGTTGATGATCAGCCTGAGGCAAAAAATCAAGACATAGGAGACAGCATTCTCTCTCCCTACTTCTGCAGATGAGGCTCGTGCCTGAAGCCTAGATCTACATGGCACACCGGGGAGATATCATTTGCCTTCCAGTCAATCCACCATACCTGCCTGCCAATTTAGAGAACACCCACCTCTGGCTCACTCACTCAGAATAAAACAGAATGAGAAAGGAAACCTGTAGCCCTCACTTCTATGTTTAGTGAATTGTTTCAGTACTATATTTGATACGATGCTTGATTTTTCTGATCTGAGTGGTGAACTTATTTACCCAGTCTCTTCAAAAAGATGACCTGATAGAAAGTGTACCTGAAATCATTTTCCTGCTATTCCATCTTCTTCACTGTTAATTTTGATTTTATGTTCAACAATGTGGACAGGATGGATTTTATGTTTCCACAGGGACCTGCTGAGGACCATTGTCTGACAAGTCAAATATCAACCTTGATATGGCTAGTCCTCCAAAATCCCAGTCTGTACCCAGGTGGCTTGTAAATATGCATTCACTGGACTGTGTAATATGTCCTCAATGCTGAGAGATGAGGAGCCAAGAAAAAGATACAAATATTTTTGCCATGGACGAGTTAGCATTTGAATTGTATCTCTAATACTGTTTCATATCTTAATAGACCTTGAGTGCTATCAAAGACAAAGAAAATAAGTAGCTTTCAACAAATGATGATAACTTCATGTTTTGAACGTGTATAGTGGGTAGTTAGACAAAAAATAGTAAATCATTTAATTTTAGGAAATTAATATGTTTTGCTTCTTTACTGACTCTAGACTCTTCAGCAATTTTCTCTTACTATCTAGTTCTAACATTAAAAATAAATCTGAACAATCTAATTCTGTTTCTTCTTGACATTGTCTCTGTTTTTTTCCTAGTGAGAACATTTCTCCTTGGATAGCTGAATTTATCAGATAGTAAATGAGATGCATCAATAACAGAAATAACTCTCATTTCTACTTCTTAAATATTAACATCATAAATTCTGGCCATCCAATAAATAGTAATATTCTTGGAGTATAAGATCTAGAGGTTAACTTTTCCCTGTGGGTGATGTGCACAGTGTCTTCATCAGCCTTGTATAATAACATCCTACCTGACTTATATCAGCATTCAAGTAGGCAGGGCTTGGCGTATATGGGAGGAATCATCAATTCTATAGGCACAGGCCTATTGTGAAATATCATTTTCTTGAACATGATGCCCTTTCAAAGAAATTCCTGGCAAGGTGTCAAGCAGTCTCCAGAATCATGAATGGCATTTTGGCAGACATCATTGTTGGCAGTGAAGGCCCATACATTTCTGGAATAAGCATCCATTTCAAACAGAACAAATTATTTTCATCTATGATGGAAAGTATGCAGGCTAATCACACTGTCACAGGCGGCTGGCTTGTTCACTTGGGGAACAGGGTCTCTTTTGTTGTTCAATTGTTGAGAAATTATTGATAGCTATACCCAAATCATCCATCATGAGTAGAAAGTCACATTTTTGAGCCCATTCATTACCTCCATTCCTGCTTCCTTGGACACATGCTTCTTCATTCCTTTAAGTGATAAATATAATAGATAGATAAAGAGGTTCCTTGGTATGCCCACAGGGGCATTTCTCCCACATGGTTACTAAGCCTAATCTGCACTGAGAGCATTTTATGTGTCACAAAGTAAGACTATTTTTTCCTATCATGTTCCTCTCACACAAGTTAATGACATATGAGTCTGGTTTCCACTTTTCAGTACATTTCTTGTATTATTAGTTCTCGTCTAACAAATTCATAACTTGTGAATCTGATTTTTAATCCACTGTATTTACTGGCAAAGTGAAAAACCAAATACACTTCACCAAATTCCATCCATGAATAATTCATTCCCTTTTTTTCTTTGTAATATGTGAATGTGAACAAAAACTGAGGAAGAGCCATCCAGTCATCATGTCCCCATGGCATGTCAGGTCTCTGGTAAAACTTTCTTTTTTTATTTCTTCTTTCATTTTTTTTTTTTTTTCTGTGGGGAATTGTTTCAGGGTAGATGGGCACTTCTACTAGTAGACTGAATCAAGCAGACATGAGTGGACAATTTTCGATCCATTAAAAGCAATCATAGAATGAAAGATGGAGCAAGGCTGAGTCTCTGTGCCTTCTTAAGTGCTTGAGTTATGGCAGAAATCCTCTTCTGTCTTTGTCATCACATCATTGCCTTGAATTTGCATTCATGGCTTTCCTGGCTCTTAAGCTTCTCTTTAGTAAATTGTGGAACATTCCCATCTCCATACTTATGTGACTAAAAAAGAAAATGTTAGAGAGTATAAAGAACCAGAAACATTTATAAACTGTTGTTAGTCCACCATTGATGGAAATGTAGATCAGTATAGTCATTCCAAAAAACAGTATTGAGATTCCACAAAACATTATTGAGGGCCAGGATATGGCTCAGTTAATAGAGTACTTGCCTCACTGAGTTTTAATACATACAATTATGTAAACTAGTGTACTTGCATAGGCCTATAATTATAGCACTCAGCCCATCACTGGTCATATGGTAAAAGAAGAGAGCAAGAGGACACAGAGAGATAGAGAAATAGAGAACAGGAGAGAAGGAGGGAATGTTTTAGTAATCTACTGTACAGCACAAGCATTATTTAATAATTCTATGTTGTATAGTTCCAAGTTGCTACAAGAATACATTTTGCACATTCAGGCCATGAAGACAAAATATGTATGTGATGTAGTTGGTATGCTAATTATCTTGATGCACTCATTCCAGAATGTATACATGACTCTCACAAAATTAACGTATAAATGTATTGGCTATAAATTATGTAATTAAATTAAGAATAAGACAAAAGTTAGTACACAGGAGTCAAAGCTCTTGCTTGTTATATAGTCATGTTTTCAGGACCTGCTCATGCTGACTATATTTACATGTGTTGAAATAAGAGAAACCATGGCTATGGGATAACACCACATGCCAGGGGCTGCATTTGTAGTTTTAAATGAAGATCCTCTCTGAGACAACAGCTGATTAGAATCTGCAGCTGAGCACATTTGTGATATGATATTGATGTTCTTGTATATGCCTCCCGTCAAGATGCCTTGGTTTACTCCAGGTTAGTTTGGAACATTTAGGCTACAATAGCTCCCTACTTTATCATTCTATTCTATATTGCTATAATGTCACTCTTTATGTTACTGTACTATGGGTTTCTTGACACATCTGTGCTAAGCATGTGTGGAAATATAGTAAACATGTAAAATCATTTGTGAAATTTATTTTAACTAAAATGCTGGTATGCGTTAGTAGTAAAACTACTCACCTTATAATCTTTCATTTCTTTGAAATGTTTAAGTGAAATATGTTTTAAATATATGCTTTCATCCTTAACTAAATTCTGGATCTTACATCCAGGTAGTTTCATACTATGTGTACTGGGCTTAAACCTTAATATTGCTTGCTTAATTATACTTGTTTTTTAGTCTTTTTTTCCAAATAATTGATCCAAGACAAAATAATGAAATGTGCAAGATGCAATTATATTAGGACGATTCCACAAAATCTAGTATCTTTTTTCCTCCAAGTTAAGAGATCAGAGAAAAAACAAATGGTTAGATGAGGAGAAAACATTCAGTCTTCTGAGAATCAAGGAAATGCTCCTGGTTCTACAATTTTAACTCCATGTTAGACAGAACTAGGCACATATACAAGTTTCAGTGCCATTTACCCAGGATAATTTGTATACAGGTAGTACTACACTATGCTCTGGGATACTAATTTATATCTTCAAAATGTTTATAGTCCCTTAAAGCACTAATATAGGGAAAGGAACTGTATTTCAAAATATCCAAAGTATGATATTCATTAATCTATGCCCAAAACATTTCCATGTATATCATAATAGTTTTTCTTCTCTGAGTTTTTTATTACTCTGGCAGCAATGGCTAGGGCTTTGTTGCATACAAATCTATCTTTCAAGTAAAATCTATTCTTAATATTAAGAAGATTGAAGCACAGTGATAATATTAACACAATCCTTACTGCTTATTTTGTTTATTTTATTTTGAGGCCGAGAAAGAGAAATAGTCAGAGAGAGGTGAAGGAGAAGAGGCACACCAGGGCCTTAGCCACTGCAAACAAACTCTAGATGCATGTGCCACTTTGTGTGTCTGCTTTTCATGGGTATTGGGGTGCTTACCCTTAACCGCTAAGTCATCTCTCAAGTCCATTTACTTCTTAACTGATTTGAATTATTTCTGATACATATATATATATATATATATATATATATATATGGCAGATTTTTAACTTTATTATTGTATCATGTTTTAAAAAGTATAGTGCCTATCTCTCATAATCACTATCCATATGTATGTGTATATATATATATATATATATATATATATATATATATATATATATATACACATAAATATATATATATATCTTTCAGCCTCTTCAAAACATAATATTGCTTGGAAGCCATAACAAGTAAGGCTTTGTTAAATTGAAAAGAGTAGAAGGCCATTCTCAGTGAGCTAAGACATAATTGTTCATCCGGTGAAAGCTACTGCAGTACTCAGTGACCTTCACTGAGGGCATAACCACAGAGGCTGCCTCTGAAAGTGTAGCATGAATATGAAATCATCTATTGAACATTTGGCAGCTTTCATTTTACTGAAGTTAAAGAAAAATTTACAATCTCAGGCACTATGGTACTAATTGGACTGACTTCAACATTAAAATCAAAATCAGTTCTGTATTTAGGATTTCAAAAATAACTTCCTTATGTAAGCATAATTTAATCTGAATTATTAAAGCTATCCAAATCCAAACAATGCCAGAGAACTGAGATTTTGACTCAAATAAAAGTTATTAAAATCAGAAATTGTTCTACTGTCAAATTTGTGTTCAAACTTCAAATGAATTTTTTTTCTGAGAAACATAGTGAGCACATCATATTTAATCTCAATTTTTTAAATTTTTTTGGTTTATTTTTATTTATTTATTTGAGAGCGACAGACAGAGAAAGAGGCAGAGAGAGAGAGAGAGAGAATGGGCACGCCAGGGCCTCCAGCCACTGCAGACGAATTCCAGACGCGTGCGCCCCCTTGTGCATCTGGCTAACGTGGGTCCTGGGGAATTGAGCCTCGAACCATGGTCCTTAGGCATCACAGGTAAGCACTTAAGCGCTAAACCATCTCTCCAGCCCTATTCTCAATTTGTTTCATATATGTAAAATATTTTTCTTCCCCACAGTCATGCATACTCATTTCCCACCCCCATTGGTCTACAGATCACTGCATGGTCAAACACAAGTGAGTAATTTGGAATTTAGATTTGGAGAGCTCTATTTTTACAGACTGGTCATTGAACATTCTGCATCATATTCCTCTTCTTTAGGCCTCATATTGGCATTTTCAAAATATTTTATGTTTGTTTATTTATTTCCCAGAAAAGGTGAGGGGAAATGAGAATGCACTCATCAGGGCTTCCAGCCACTGCAAACGAACTTCAGATACATGCGTCTCCTTGTGCATCTGACTCACATGGGTCCTGGGGAATCGAACCTGGGTCCTTTGGCTCTGCAGTTAAATGCCTTAACTGCTAAGCCATCCCTACAGCCCTGTCATTTTTTTATATATGAATAATGATTTTGCTACCAAAATTAAATAAAGGGAATTTGTGTACAAAAAAAAAAAAACCTTCACACACAGTATTTAGCACAAAATAAGTTAAAGATGATAGAGGTATATTACCTTATACTCCTTGCTGCTATTTTATTAGATGCATCCACATAGTTGCAACAATTCTAATAATTATTAAAAACAAATAAATAATACAAAACCCTTGAGTCTAAAGAGACGGCTCAATGGTTAAGTTGTTTGCCTGAGAAGCCGAGGAACCCATGTTCTACTCCCCAGGTCACACATAAGCCAGACACACAAGGTGATGCAAGCACAAGGTTGTGCTTGCAGACAGGTGATGCACATGTCTAGAGTTTGATTGCATTGGCTGAAAGCCTTGGGGTGCGAATTCTCTCTCTCTCTCACTCACTCATAAAAAATAATAAAAAACAAATAGAAAACCCAGAATATTATATTATCTATTCCTTAGACACTCAGGCAACATGGTGATGAGCACATGGAACTCACTCTCAGGAGACAGCTTTAGTGAACAGCTCTCAGTTTGCGGTCAGGGAAATGGGTTTATAAGCAGTTGAGGGTCCTAAGGGCGTTGGATGTATGAGGTTGCTTGCTGATGCCTCATTAGCATAGGGGGCCATTCATTCCAGCACATAGGCAATGGCAGGGGAGCAGCTGTGCAAAGGCGCTGGCTGATACGGTATAAGGAGTTTCCTAGGCGACTGGCCAAAGGCCACAGGGTTATGGGAATAGCCTAAGCCTTATCTGAATATCCAGGTATCCTGTGCTTGGAGAGGGAGTGGCCTTACTTCCTGCTGATCTCAGGTCCGAGATTTTGTCCTGGGATCCAGGCTCACTGCGACCACCAAGAAAGGGGGGAGCAGCACCTCTGCTGGTCCCATCCACGAGACATGACCACAGTTCGTGCCGCTGCGACCTCTCCATAGCCCGGGGCCTTCATGTCACACAGCTTAGGTTTGCTTTATCCCAGGGCCCTGCCTATGTCCAACAGGGTATTGTGTCAAAAGGTGGTCATAATAAACAGTCAAGCTGGTCCAAGTGCAGTGGTGTTTACAACTAACTGATCACAACCAATTACACATTTCTTGGGCTAGGAAGATGGCGTATCAGTTAAGGTACTTGTCACTGAAGCCTCAGGACCCAGGTTCAGTTCCCCAGATCCCACATAAGCCAAGTACACATATTGGCACATGTATCAGGAGTTTGTTTGCAGTGGCTAGAGGCCCTGCCATGCCCATTCTCTCTCTCTCTCTTTCTCTCTCATAAATCAATAAAAAAAAAATATAAAATGAACAGTGAGAGACACACTAGGGAGAGTAGATGAGATATATTAAGTGCAGGGAGATCCCAGTTTAGGAAGATAGGTATCTAAGGTAGGGAAACTGTTACCCTCGGAACCACGTAGTTTAGTGAAGACTGTGAGGCCTACAGACTAGGCCTTTAGTTAACAGCAGCATAGATAACCCTTGCTGTCCCCATGAGACTGCCCTGAAGTACAAGCCAATCTCCCTACTTATAGATACTTATAATACCCTTATAGATACTTATAGATACCCTATAGTTACTTGACAAAGTCAGTATCTTTTCCAAATGCTAAATTAATGCCATATACGATTGGCTGGAGGGCTGGAGAGATGGATTAGCAGTGAAGGCATGTGCTTCCATAGTTAAAAGACCCAGGTTCACTTCCCCAGTACCATGTAGCCTGACGCACATGGTGGCTCATGCGTCTAAGATCATTTGCAGGGGCAAGAGGCCCTAGCACTTCCATTCTCATTCTCTCTCACGCGCGCGTGTGCACACTCTCGCACTCACGCTTGCTCTTGCTCTCTTTCTTCTCTCTCAAATAAATAAATAAATATATATATATTTTAAAAGACGGGTTATATCCTTACAGTTGTGATGGGTGATTTCATGCAGCCAATATCTTCACAGCTGAAATTGCGCTGTCCCGTGAAAATTTGAGCATTTCTTTTACGGCTGTGTATACATATCACATAGTGATGCTTCTTTAAACAGAAAAACTTCAATAAAGGAATCTACCTCTCTGACATCTAATTAAGGGCAAGCCACATTAGCCTGAGTAGGTATGTAAGGCTTTGAACCATTAAGTTCCTTCTAGAATATATGAGTAATGAATCTAGACATAGGGGTGGGTATAAAAATGTTGTTAAAGTGATCTACTTAAATAGAGTAAAATTGGACTGCTTTTATGGTGGAAAACATTTAAGAACCTATGCATAAATGATGAGAGTATATCTTTTTAATCTCTGTATTTTTTTAATAATAAAAAGCTTAAGGAAAAAGCTAAACACATTTAATTCAAATCCCTGGTTAATACTTCTCGGTGACATAAATTGCTCCGTAGATACTCACCTGGGCTTAGTTAACCTTTTACTGTTACACAGAAATGGATCTAGACATCAGCAGAAGTAAACATGCGTTATGATCCCTATAACATTCTATTTTCTGAACTCAGGTCTGGCTGTTCATGTGGCACTTTTTAGTTTTATAAACACAGTTTTTCATTCTGGTGATTGCCCTTCACTCTTCTTATAACAAAGCAGATATCCCACCATAGCCTTTCCCAGCAGGATTTGGAAGAAGGTAAACTTCTAATCTACCAGCCTGGTAAACATGAGCAGACACGGACACAGGCTCGGCGGGGCTGATTGTTAAATTTGCTTCACGGACATTAGATTAAAACAAATTCTGAGAATGTGTGCTTTCCCCAAGATAGTTATCTTAACCCCCTGTATTGCCAAAGATTATTGGTTTGTCTTTCATATGTACCTGCACAGTTATAGGAAATTTCCCACATGTTATCAGTTCCGTATTCGCCGGTCAAAGCACTGTCTGCAGGGAGACTGTACGGCCTTCATGATAAGTCGAGAGTTCACATGTCTGTAGGTTTGCTCTTATTTTCTGTTTGTTTTCCCTCATGCCACGTTACATTCCTTATGGCAACCTTTATACAAACGGAGCAATAATTCTCATCTTAATGACTGTGTGGTTGTGACTGGCCACTGGGATATCCACTTAAAGTTCAGAAAATACATCAGTGTTTATAATTACCAATTACATGGGTTCTGCTTATGGGTGAGTTCTAATAGAGATTACATTGAAAAAAATAACAAACAACAACAACAACAACAAATAAACATTACAGGGAAAAATACTTTACATTTTAGGTATTAAACATAATTATTCTAAGACTTCTACCATTGTTATAGGTTGGGGTAGGTGGAGGCACATACAGAGTGAAAAATAATTTCATAAATCCCTGCTAGGCTTGAATACATGTACAAAATTGTCTACTATTTTATTTTATCTAGCTTCTATTTATTGTAAAAACAAAGTGATACCCTTTTATAGTTAAATTTATTTTTATCTGAAAGAATTATATGGCTCAACATTTGCACACTGTCATCATTTTTGTATAAATAAGCCTGCTTGCATTCCTGGTAGATTCTGTTCTTTCATCCTTAGTGAGTTTTATATTTTAAGTGGATTATAACCAGCTATATTTGTATTTTATTTACACTTGTCACACTCTCAAATATTCTTATGTTAACAAGTACAATTTAATTCTAAGCAAAATAAAAAGTGTAATCAAATAAAGTTGTAAAATATTATTTACTATAATGTATAAATAATAAAAATTACCTCAGGAAAATTAAGAATACTTATAAAAGATACTATGTGGGTTAAAATCTTATATGCCATATTTTGTTGAGATAATCTCTCATTATTCATTTTTTTCTGATTTAATTTTTATAGCAGCATTCTATTTAGCATCTTTGCAAACATACATACAAATAAAAATGTTATCCTAGTATAAACTGCTAATATAAAATGGCAAGTTAAGAAGACATTTATAGTTTTAATTATTTTGATAAATAACTTTGGAGTTTCAGTTAGTGCCAATTTATAAGTGTGAATAGCATATAATTCACAGAATCAGAGAAATATGGCAGGCTAAGCAATTGTGTTATTCTATCTTCCATATTTAAAACACATTGTAGGAATGAAAATTAATTTAAAGAGATATAAACACATAAGTATAAACAATATGGATGGGGGATGATTATAGGGAGGTTGATATTTCTTATAACTATGAAAACATGCTATCATATTGCTAAATTTTACATTTACTTCAGAATTTTCAGAAAATTGTATATAAGATATGCAAAGCATGAAAACCTTAATTGCTCAGATGAAACTCACTAAATTAGTTTTTTTTTTTTACTTGAAATGACCACATGAAATAGAACATGTGAAAAATGATAAAAATCTAAGAAATCAGGAGATAGACGGAGAGAGAAAGAGAGGGCACAAATGTCCAAGATTGAACTGTGGATGCATTTCAAAAACTTTGTAAATTTATTGTTATGGGAAGGTATATTATTCCACAGCAAATATACTGAACCTGAAATAGGGTGGATCCAATGTTAATGATAGTTGTATGCCATTTCAGCATGGGGGGGGGGGAGCCCAGAGTTCACAGGTTCTCCTCCTGCACTTCTCCATGACGCCTGTTCTTCAACAGAAGAATGCTAATCAGAGCATGCTGAGTCATGCTTTCAGTCCTGGCACATGGAAGGCAGAGGTGCGAAGATCATTGTGAATTCTAGGCCCAGCTAGCATATAGAGTGAGTGTCAAGTCAACCTGGGCTAGACTGAGATCCTGCTTTAGAGAGAGTGAGAGAGGAGAGAGAGAGAGAGAGAGAGAGAGAGAGAGAGAGAGAGAGAGAGAGGGAAACAGAAAGAGAGAGGGAGAGAAAGAAAGAAAGAAAGAGCAGAGAGAACCAATCAAAATGTACATCCTGCATACTCAACACCTAAGTAGCTGTGTAGTCACTAACTCTTAATTAAAATAATGCATTGTCCCTTCCTATGTATGGAAAGCCAAGGACTATACTATATAAATGAATAGGAAATAAGGAGTTGAGTAAAACAAGGCAAATGGTCAAACAGAGTAGTGCGTAGGAGCAGTGATGTGTGGAAATGACCATGGCACCGGAATGCTGCCTGAATTTGCAGTGAGATATATCTTCAGGATCATACCGATGCAAACCACCGTCCAGACCTTACAATAACATCACACATAGCATGAAGGAGTGTTTTGAGGTAACAAATGAGCAGAAAATAATATGCTTTGAATATTTTAAAATTTAATATTAGAAAAATTTAAAATTAAGAAAATATTAAATTTATAAATGCAAAGAGTTTAAATGTAAAGGTAAGATTTGAATTTGTTCTGTTATGTGTAATGAGCATTAAAATGTCACAAAACTGGAACAAATGAATCAAAAAAGAAAAAAAATAAGTCTGTGATAGGGACATAATGAAAACATTAGTAAAACAAACCATGGATTTTGAAATATATATATTTTTTTATTTGTGAGAGAGAAAGAGGGAGAAAGAGTGAGGGAATAGGCATGCCAGAGCATCCAGCCCTGCAAACAAACTCCAGACGCATGGGCCCCCTTGTGCATCTGGCTTACATGGGTCCTGCAGAATCTAACCTGGGTCCTTTGGCTTCGCAGGCACACTCCTTAACCACTAAGCAATCTCTCCAGCCCAACATGGATATTTTTAATTTCTTACCAAGTAAGGCTTATTTATATAGTTGTATATAACTTGTCACTAGTCAATTTAAAGAAATATATTAACATATGTAATGAAATGATATTGATAAAATTTACCATTGATTGAAATTGATAGACACTTCCACCACATAAAATTCCAAAACAGGCACTCTGTTTGATAAAAGAAGGATGATAATTTTAACAGTGACAAGGGAACTTAAACTGAAGAAGGAAAACTAGTTCTGCACCATCTATTTTGCTAGAGTTGTAAATAAAACAAGTGGAAGAATGTTGAGTCCCAGAATTCTCTGTCCTCAATTTCCTGATCAGATGAGATGTGAGGAGACTTAGCTCCAGGGTCTGGCCACCATGAACTCTGTCACACCTTTTCTACCACGATGGACTGTGCACTCTCATTCCATGAAATAAAATATATTTTCATGTAATAAATATGCTTCTATCAGTATTTTGTAATGGTGATAAAGAAAAGAAAAGAAGAGAAAAGAAATGCAGAAAATTGGCACAGAGAAGTAGGCCCTTTGGTACAACTACCTGATGACGTCTGTGTAGGCCCTGCCCTTGCAACTAGCTTTCAGGGGAGCTGTGGGAGAGTTTAGACTTACAGACTATGAAAGCACTAGAGTGATAACAGCAGAGATTACCACAGTGTTCCATTGGAAATGTGGAGGAAAAGAATCATGATCAAAATGAGGTCAGTGAGGGCTGGAGAGATGGCTTAGTGGTTAAGCGCTTGCCTTTGCAGCTTAAGGACCCCAGTTAGAAGTTCGATTCCCCAGGACCCACATTAGCCAGATGCACATTGGGGTGCACGCGTCTGGAGTTCGTTTGCAGGGGCTGGAGGCACTGGCGTGCCCATTCTCTCTCTCTCTCTCTCTCTCTCTCTCTCTTTCTTGCTCTAAAATAAATCAATAAAAATAAACAAAAAAAGTTAAAACAATGAGGTCAGTGAAATCCCAGCTAGTAAGATTTCACAAGGTAAGGAGATGACCACTGGGAATTGGTTTAGAGTCCATACAAACTAACTTATGGAGAAAAAAAAAAAAAATACTGGTTGTTTTTGCCTATGTTCTAATAATTTGAGTGTTTGAATTCCACCAAATTCAAAAACTGTAAGGGGGGGAAATTACAAGACAGGATAATGTGAGCCACAGTTCCCAGAAAAGTGCTGGGCCGGCCGCACCTTCCTCCAGCAAGGCCCAAAGAACTGACGGAGCTCCTGTGATCACAGAGAGACTGAACGGTGCAAGACCAAAGCTTAATGACCTCGGGCTGCCCTTTGCCCCTCAGCAGCCATGCATCGCACCGACTCTTGTCTGGCCTGACCTCCACGTGACTACCAGTTGACCTGGTGCAATGTTTTGGGGATGTACTGCCAGACTGCCAGCTTCTACCGCCCAGTCTGAGAAGGTCATCAGAAAGTATCTGAGCCCCATGGTGATTCCCCCGGTTTGCTGTAACCCTCCTACCTGATGGTCAGTCAGTGTATTTGAAAAGTGCCTTGCTGTATGACTTTCTTCTGTTCTGTAAGTACGAAACATTCATGAGATTGTTTAACATGTCGGAACACGAAACTTGGGGTAACCTAAATCTGTGATCCCGGGCCCATGGTCACTCATATTTGGTTTCAGAATGAACTATCTCTTATGCCTTTTGAGGTGAGAGCTGTGTCTTCTGCGTCTACAATAAAATTCAGGCCATGGCATAGTTATGGTTCATGGATTTTAATCAGATGAGCACTGGGAGAGAAAAGAACAACATGAGAAATATAGTTTAGTGTTGAAAGAAGCATAAGTGAATTTAAAGTTGCAAGGTAGCCAACTGTTCTTGGCTGGGGCATGCGACCTGCTCAGTGTCAGAAAACTCATACCTGGTACTGAGAACCAAGACAGAAGCCCATGGATAGGATTTAAAGAAATCATGCATATTTCTACTTGAAATAAGAAGGTCAGAATAAAGGAAATACGGAGATGCTACTGAGAGTCCACATTTTCAGTTGCAAAGGTGAATATAGGATGTAGGGATCAACAGGGCACTATAGTTGTTACATGAAATTTGCTTAGACAGTATATCTTTTGTTTTGTTTTTACTTTGCTTTTTGTATTTTCTTTATTAGTTTTGTACTCAGTGAATGCAGTCAACTTGGTACCGTTGTTAACCTCCTCCCTGTCCTCCCTCCTCTGCCTGGCCCCTCCTTGATGGGGTGTACGGGTAGGAGGAAATGTCTCTGTGTATCATGACTCAACGTGTGGCTCTGACATTCTTTCCTCACTCTCTTCCACAAATTTCCCTGAGCCATGTTGTGTTCACTTTAGGCCTGTTTCAGTGATGAGGTCCTGGGAGCCTCTGTGTCTCTGGATATCTGATTTGGTAGGACTTGATTGTTCTCTGTGTTGATCTCCTTCACCCTTATGATATATCTTTTTTTTTTTTTAGATTTTATTTTTATTTATTTATTAGAGACAGAGAGGGAGAGAGAGAGAGAAAGAGAAAGAGAAAGAGAGAATGGGCGAACCAGGGCCTCCAGCCACTGCAAACAAACTCCAGATGCATGTACCACCATGTGCATCTGGCATATGTGGGACCTGGAGAATTGAACCAGTATCCTTTGGCTTTGCAGTCAAGTGCCTTAACCACTAAACCCTTTCTCTCTCCAGTCCCTTATGCTATATCTTAAGGGTTCTCACCACACCTACAAAAAGCATAGGTAAATAAGATGGTGGGTATGCATATCTAATCACCTTAAATATATATATTTTTTATTTTTTCAGTTATACTTCATTAAAATCTGTTTAATTGCCCAACAAAAATTAAAAATAACATTGTTGTATACCTTTGAGATAATATGGCTAAAATAAACTTACTTCTTCCATGTCATAACCCAAGCCATTTATAGATTTTTTTTATCAATTTTTTCTAACCAGGTTATTTCACTCTTCAATGTGCCTACCCTACTATTAAACCTTTACTAACCTATTAATTTCAAGTTGTGATTATGGAAATAATATTTGACACTTTTTATTTCTCTAGTCAGTGTCCATCCTGCCATGTAAGCCCACAGTTCTGTAGACCAAAATGATTTTAAACTTTAATGATAATTTTATCATTTGGATCAGGTGAATTTCCATTTATGTTACCTATTTATCCTGAATTTATAGAATTTATTTTCAAATGTTAAGCATATTTTAATTAATTCAGAACCCACTTAAATTTAATTCTCTAATGATTATTTTGACAAATAAACAGATTGACGTCATACTGTGAGTATGTATGATGTAGTTCTTACAGAAGATGTTGGTAGGGGGCAGATTTACAATGTCATGACTGAGATGAAAGAAACTGGGATTCAGATCTTGGGGTGGAGGTTTGTTTCCTTTGTACCTCATGAGAGAGTCTTTGTGAATCCCAACTCATGCTCGTTGTCACCACACAATCTCCTCTATTCTTCCTGTTCCAGCAAGCTCCATTTACCCTACCAGTGTCCCCGCTGCTTTGATCCGGCTCATCAGTCACTCATCCAGTGCATTTTGTTTTGTTTTTGTTTGGTTTGTTTTCTTGAAATATAGTCTTGCTATGTACAGCAGGCTGTCCTGGAGCTCACCGTTCTCCTGCCTCCACCCCCTGGATGCTGGAATTACAATGTAAGATACCAAACACTGCTTCTGTAATGAGGATTTATTTACCTGAGCTCACATAGCTCCCACTGAAGCTAGGAACTATAAACTATTTCTGACAGATTAGTTCCCAGTCAAGCCTTGAAGCAAATTCTCTATCACTATAGGAGAGTAGGATGAGGCAAATGCAGAGCAAGGATTAACAGGGTGTGATATATGTACTTATTTCTCTCTCTCTTTCTCTCTCCTTCATGGAAGAGTAAATTTGGAGGTGCTTTTGTGCTCGGTGGTATTTGCACATCTTTGTCTTTGTTTTGTTTTTAGTCCACCACTATAAATTACATGCTTTTCACCCCATAGTACAGGATACCTTCTCAGAAAACATTTGTATAAGGCCTTTGAAGGCATGTCAGTACATTATTTAATTCCAAACTTTATTTCTGCAGTTTGAAATTTGCTTAGATTTAAACTAGTAAGAAAGAATTTGTTTTCAAGAAATTAAACAAAATGAAGAAGACCCTATGTAACTATTTTTAAAAAGGCTGGTGGAGGAGCAGTTTAAATATTTAAAAGGAAGTTAACCTATAGATGAAACTGAACTTTCTAAGCATGGAATTTAAAACAAACTGGTATCTTTAAATAGTAAGCAAAATAACAAAATTTAAGCATCTTCAATGTCTTGTTTATGGATAGTGTAGATTCTAAGGAAGGTTTTCTTTGGAGGTAAAAATTAAGTTTCTCTTCTTTTTTAACCAGTGGAATAACCTATAGATCCACATACATACCACAACCAGAGCTTTTACTCTTTTACTCTGTCCCAGAATAGGTTTACAATATTAGTTTCTTTGTTTGTGAACAAACAGATATTTGAACACAATTTAACTACAGGGCTATTTTGTATTTAGGGCATATTGAGGACTATCTGAAGGCATTGGGAGGAGCCAGGGTCTCTTGTGCTGTTTTGCTGCTGGAAAAGCAGGTTGGGTGGCTGAAAAGCTTTGTGATGTATCTGACTCAGGCGCCCATTGTCACAGACACATTAGGATTACAGATACCCGCTTTACCTGGGCTGAGGGCCCGAACTCTCATCAGTAGGCTTGCAGAGCAAGCAACTTTAGCCACCGGACCACCTCTCCAGTACCAATTTAACCAAAGAACTCTTAAAAGTAGAAGAGGAAGGCATAGAAGGAAATAGCATCACAGAGTGAGAGAGGCCCAGTCTCACCTTCTGGCAGTGAAGATGGAGGAAGAGGACCAGGAATTAAGGAATGGTGTAGCTTCCAGAAGCAGAAATCAATCTCAATGGATAGTCAGTGAGCAAAAGGGCATTTGGTCTTGGCAATATAAGGAATTAAATTATCGAGTGTGTGAATGAGCAAAACAAAACAAATAATCCTCTATTAAAACCTCTAGGAAGAATCTCCTGACTTGCATCTTCCTCTCCAGGACGCATTCGTGACTTCTAACCACCAGAACAGTGAGATAATGAAGTTGTGCTGCTTAAACTAAGTTGGTGTCATTTGTTACAGCAGCAATGGGAACCAGGGAACCAGAGCCTATCAATATATTTCAAGGGGAACAAAAATACCTGTTTTAAATAAATTGTTATAAATGTACTAAAGACATGCATGTCCACATACATATTCAGATACACTCGGAATGCTTATGATTGCTGAGGCCACTTCATCTCAGCTTGAATATCCCTTGTGAAAACCTTAGGAGTAAAAGCAATTTAAATTTAGAAGAGAAAGTACCAGTGGGACCTTGTATTTATTGAAATATAGTAAACACTAATATTCTCTCATTTCAATTTAATAGAAACCTTCAAGTATACACCTGATTAATTTAACCTTGATTAGATCATTTCCAAAGGGCTTGGGAAATATGTATTCAGACTCAGCATTACCTGCTCACTTATACTTAAATGAGACTGACATTAGAGTTTAACTTTTTTGGGGGGGCTTTAAAATAAGTAATCTGTTATGGTACATTTGTATGCCATTCTTTAATGTTTTCTGTACTTTTCCTGCCCTGGTTTTTAGATCAAAGGCAGAGAATTGTGACTCTTGGATGCTGGAAAGATTACTGTTGACACCAGACCCAGGAATAACATACTGAGATAATAAAATCACCCACTGTAGATATCATCATGAAAAAAAGTATATCTCCAGTGAAATTATTCCATCGTAAAGCAAGTGTTCTACACCAAAAGAAATGCTACATTTCTGCATGACATTTTATTCTCACATGGTTCTTGGCCACACTATGACTCGTGATCATGAGTGTTTGCAGGACTCACAGGCCTCTGCTGCTCTCCGAGAAAAGCAGTACCAGCTCCTCTCTGGTGCCCCTTGATGTTCCAAAGAGAAGAATGCTTGTTTATAAACAGAAAATTTATGGCCAGTACTTTTAACAGTCATTTTCTGAACAATAGCAAAACAAAATGAGCAGTTTTTGAGTATCATTATAGACTAAAAAATTGACAGGCTTCATTTTTAGTTGTTCTTTCTCTATTTTTTTCTTTTTCTTTCTCTTATTTCTTTATCTGTTTTTTGAGAACAGGGTCTCACTGTGTTGCTTCGCGGAGAAGTCTGGTCCTCATTACAGTCAGGGGCTGCTCTTCATCAATATTACTGCAGGCTTTCCTCGCCCGTTATTAAACTGGGAAACTCCCACCCCACTTGTAACATCTGCTTTCAGTAAATAATTACAGAATAATATGAACATGGCTAATATTTTACCTTGGCTATTAACTATCCATATGTATATGTTCATTTATTTATTCATTGAGGTATGGTTTTCCTATGCTGTAGAGGTTGGCCTTTAACTTCTGTCTGAAGTTACCTTCTCACCTATCAGTTTTCCAAGCAGCTGAGACTACAGGCTTATGTCACTGAACTTGTTGGTGCCTATTTAAAAGAAGGCTCTGATAGAATGGGAAATTATAATCCCTTCCATAGTCCCAGGATTGTGTACCAATTAGATACAGGGCTGTGCTATAGTACATTGATCATGAAGGCTAAAAAAAAGCTTCTATGTCTGCTAAAAGGAACATAAACACTGTATATAACAATTTAGGATGTAGAGAGTTGAGTCTATATGTCTCAGTATAGCCTGATCTCTAATGGTAATGACTCTGAAATTATTAAGTGCTGATTACAAGATTTTGACTTTACAAATCAGGTCACAAGTCCCAGTGTGACTTGAAACTGTATATCTAGACAATTCAATACAGCTGTTATTCCTTGCAGCAAAGTTTAGGCTTGTCTTTCCCTTCTGAAGATACATATTGCAACTGAACCTACACTTTCCCACACATCTTTCACACATCACCTTCAAAATTGGTAGTGACCTTTGGGTTTATGCTCAGTCAAGTGTATAGTAGATTTTCTAAGAATCTTCTTCTCTTCTGCTTACAGTAGCTTCATCACAGATAATTTTACCATGTAATTAAAGAGGCAGAAACTAGTAAGGCAAGAAAATAGCAATATATGCAGCCTGTTTTGCCAGCTCATGGCTTTTAACAACAGGGTAAGCAATAAGGAATAGAAGAAAGTTGGGCACATAAAAGGGCAGTTATCCAGTAAAATAGTCATTAATATTGAGGAATATAAAAATAGACTCACATGTTTTTATTCTACCATTATTTTAATACATAAAATTGGCTTTTACATTAAGCCATTGGATTGTGCAGAAAAATAAAAAATAATGGAGCTAAGGAGAGTGATACCAGCATGGTGTCAGAATAGGACTTTCAGTGCCATTTCCACTACTGAAACATAAATAGTGCTAAATATGTACAAAATTCCTTCACTAGAGCCAAGGGAGCCTGGCAAGAGACTATAAAACCAAGCAGTATAGAAATGGAAAAAGACTCCATAAGGAGGGCATAAAGGACAAAGTAACATTACCCAGAACCACTCCTCAGTCCCATGATGAAGAGAGACATGGTCCATGAGAAGAAAGAAGAGGTAAGTGAAAATATTATCTTGTCCACATGAAGCCTGAAACATCCAACAGGCCACTACAACCATGTAGTCAAATCTAATTCCCAAGGACCAAGACTTCAGGATGGACCAGTGTCCTGGGTATCTCCGTCACCAGACTCTATCCAGTGTGCACAGGCAGTGGACCAACCACAGCAACATGTCAGAACTACTGCTGATGAGTTTGATGCATGACCAGTATCCCCCCTTGCTGAAGGAGCTACTGTGACAGCCCATTGCCATGCAGGTACCCACAGCCTTAGAAAACAGGCAAGTATAAGACCATGCCTATAGGGTCCAGGCCCATCCAAGTATATACAGAGCCAGACTCAGTATTTTTGAAAGCATATGTATGCATCTCAAGGAAACAGAGAATGAACAAAGAAGGTATAACTTTAGTGTAATGGTGAATTTAAGATCAGAATAGCAATAAATGAAATATAAACTAGAAAGTATGATTGATTTTTTTTTTGAAGGAAGTGAAAAAGTCAAACCTTCATCTAGAATAACAAAGGGAGAGCTCAAGCAAACAAAAACAGAACTGAAAGAGACGGCATTAAAGTGATAGCACATAAATGAGATGGTAGTAAGAGACTATTATATATGGTTATACACCAATAAATTAAATAACCCAAGAGAAATGCATAAATTTCTACATGCATATAACCTACCAAGACTGTATAAATATAAACAAGTCAAGCTAATTAAAACAGGTAAAAACATCAAGTCACTCACAGAATTCCACCATCTATAAAGAACCAATGAGCTGTGTGTGGCTTGAGCTAAAGTTTACCAAACACTTCAAAATAATGAACATTTATTATTCCAAAACCCTTCTGAAAAGTTATAATAAACATACTTTTAGACTCTTATGAGGTCAGCGCTATTCTGATACAAAATAGAGAATATCATTACAGAAAAGAATATAAGGCAATATCCTTGATAAGAATATATATATATATATATATATATATATATATGTGTGTGTGTGTGTGTGTGTGTGTGTGTGTGTGTGTGTGTGTGTGTGTGTGTCTGGAAAGATGGCTTAGCAGTAAAGGCACTTGCCTACAAAGCCAAAGGTCCCAGGTCTGATTCCCCAGGACCTACGTAATCCAGGTGACAAGGTGGTACATGTATCTGGCATTTGTTTACAGTGGCTAGAAGCTCTGACATACCCATTCTTGTCCTCTCTCTTTCTCTCTGTTTCTTTATCTCAAGTAAATAAAATAAAATAGGTCTCTCTTTCATTGTTTCTCTCAACCTGCCTCTTCCTCTGTCTCTCTTTCAAATAAATAAAAAAATAACATAATTCATTGCAGTAATCTCAACACTCAGCAAGCAGAAGTAGGAGTATCAAGTCAGAGGCCAGTTTGGGCTACAGAGAGAGTACCCAGCAGTAGTGAGACCCTACCTCAAAAAGAAAATGCCAATCATATAATAATATGCTAAATTCAATATTTTTAGGTAAAAAAAACTTTGCCATAGTCAAGTACAATTTACCCCATGGAGTCAAGAATGGTTAGACAAATCCCAGCACTCGGGAGGCAGAGGTAGGAGGATCGCCGAGAGTTCGAGGCCACCCTGAGACTACATAGTGAATTCCAGGTCAGCCTGAGCCAGAGTGAGATCCTACCTCGAAAAAAAAAAAAAAAGAAAAAGAATGGTTAGACATACACAAACCTTTCACATTAATAATATGAAGGCAAATATCACATAATCATCTTTACATATGGAGAAAATATTTGACAAAATTCAACATCCACTCTTCTTTTCTGATGATATTTATTTCATAAATGTAATTACTTTTCTAAAACATATTAAAATAGAAAACATGTTCTTTTGGTCAATTTATACAAAGAAAATACCAATGTAGTAATAAAAATACTGAAAATATATGAAAAGCACCAGAACATTAGAGAAATTACACTGGCAACAATTCTAGGAATAAATTTTTCATAATTGTACAATAAAGTACTATTAAATCCAGTCAAAATTAGTGGCAAGATATAAAAACAGTTATGGTACCATGAAATTTGAGGCTAGATTTACCAGCAACTTCATTTTAGGCTACTTTCAAATCAAGGTAATGATAGATATTTTGTTTATGTTTTAACAAAAAGCGAATTAATTTCCTTCAAAAGTGAAAAATGTCTAAATCTCAATTAAATTTCTTGGTAATTTGATCACGAACAAGCAATGGCAAGATAAAAAACAATGTTATTGATCAGTATACCAAAAATAATCATGTAAATGTGATTAAATAAACCATCCATTCTTGATGAAAATTCCATGTTAGGGCTAGAGAGATGGCTCAGAAGTTGAGGTGCTTGCTTGCAAAGCCTAATGACCTGGGTTTGATTCTCCAGTACCCACATAAGCCAGATGCATTAAGTGGTCCATGCATCTAGATTCGTTTGCAGTGGCAGGAAGCCCCATCGTGCCTATATTCATTCTGCCTCTCTGTTACATGAATAATAGATATGAATAAAATACACACACACACGCACACACACAAAAATAAATCCTTCATTACATTAGATAAAGAAGGAAGGAACCTCCATATAATAAAATCATTAGAGGACAAAAGCACAGATAAGCATCATCCTCAGTGTTGGAAAGCTGAAAGGTTTTGTCTATACTTAGGTATAAGACAAGCATGCCCATTGTCACCACGTCTACCATCTACTAAATAGAATTTCCAGCCTGGGGAAATAGTCATGAGAAACAAAATCCATCAAAATTAAAGTGGAAGAAGTGAAAATAACCCTATTTATGCATCACATGAATTTATATATGGAAAACTCTTATGTCCATAATGATGTCAAACACTATAATAGCAAACAAATCTAGTGAGGTTAAAATACACAGTGTTATCATGTGAAAAAATCGGTAGCATGTGCATTCACAAAATATTCAAATGGAAAAAAATGAAAGTTCTCTTCACAATATTCAGAAAAGCAAAATTCTTAGGAGAGTCTTAACCAAACTGAAGAAAGATATATATATATATATATATCTCAAAAGCTGCTAAGTACTAGGAAGAAAGAAAAGAGGATGGGATGAGGAAGGAAGGAAGATGGGAGAGCAGCAGGAGAAAAAGCCTGAGGGATGGAAGAGGGAGCATCTGCCAAAAAAGTAAATGTACAGATAGCCAATATTCCTGGGATAGAAGAGGCAATATTGTAAAACATCTCCACACCACTCAAGCTATTTACAGAGACAATGCAATTGCTGTGAAAATTACACAATCCTTTCCATAAAAACAAAACAAAACAAAACAAAAAAATCAGGCCTAACATTTGTATGGAACTAAACAAGACTGAATTATCAATGTGGAAAAAGAAGAACAAAGGAGGAGTCTTTAAAATATTTTACAAAATTACAGTAATCAAGAAGGCATGCTGCTGAAATGAAAACAAACACAAAGATCAATAAAGCAGAATGTATAATTCAGAAAAGAAAAAAAAACATAGTATTTTCCAGCAAAACCAAAGGACCCAAGTTCAATTCCCCAGGACCCACATTAGCCAGATGCACAGGTGAGTGCATGCATCTGGAGTTTGTTTGCAGTGGCTAGAGGCCCTGGCATGCCTGTTCTCTCTCTCTCTCTCTCTCTCTGTCAAATAAATAAATATAAAATATTTATAAATAAATAAATAAACTGTATTGGGACAACAAAATAGCAATATGCAGAAGTACATTAAGCCCTTTTTTATGCAATATACAAAAATCAACTGACAATAGATTAAAGAACTAAACTTAAGACTTGAAACTACGAAACTACAAGAAGTATAGGGGCATAGATAGATGGTTTAATGACATTAATCAGAGCAATGATTTTTTTCCATGATCCCTCAATTTTTAAAAAAGTATAAGCAAGTATCATAATAATAATTATATTGTTATTATAAAAACAAATGACACTCTATAAAATTAAAATTATAAGCTTATGCATAACAACCAATGGAGAGAACAGGGTGGCGGAAAATTATTTGCACGGTGTGCATCAGACAAGGGGTTATTATCCAAAATATATAAGAAATGTAAATAACTCATTACCACCAAAACAAGCACACTAAATTTAAGTAATCTGAATAGTGATTTCTTTAAATAAGTTACAATTGACCAGTAAATACATGAAAAGTTCTTGACACACTAATCATTAGAAAAATGCAAATTCAAACCACAAGGGGATCTATTACCTCACACTTGTTGGAATGGATATGCTTTAAAAAGTGAGAGATATGAATGCATGCATATATGGACAAAACGGTATCTGTGCATAAGGTGGTAGAAATATAAAATGATATAGTCACTGTAGAAACTATATGAAAGTTCCTTAAAAAAATTAAGAATAGATTTGCTATATGTTCCAGCATTTGGACACATATCAAGAAGAAACTGAATCGGTATATCAAGTAGAAACCTAACTTGTCATTATTATTAAGGCACTGATCACAAGAATCAGATAAGAAACTAACATGAGTGGCTCTCACAAAATGAAAAAGCACACACAGGTGAATCACTAATAAACCTTTATAAATAAGTGAAATTCTGTCTGTTGTGACATTGATGAGCCCATTGATGAGCACTGTGTCAGGGGAAGCCAGGCATGCTTGATAAATGCTTCTTGAGTGCACTCACATTTGGAATCTAAATTTTGACCTCTGGAAAGTAAATATCACAATGGTAGTTACCAGGGCTCAGAAGGGATAGAAGATGCTATTCCACTATGAAAAGACATAAATGCAAAAGATCTATTTTTTTATGATGGTTCCTATACTTAATAATGTTATGTTCTAAACTAAAAAAAAAACTCACAAAGGGATAGATTTGTCTCTCACAACAACAAAAAAAATTGATATGTAGGGAAATGTATATGTTAATGCAAATGCATATACTAGCTGATTGAGGTACTCCATAATATGTAAATGTTTCAGAAAATCAAAATGTATCTGATAAAGACATACAATATTACTCATAAATTTAATATATTTTAAAATGCATAATCCTCTTCCCTTTAAGTTATTTCATGAAATAAAAACAATATTGGAAAGATATAAAATTAAATCACATTCAAATTATGAAATATAAAATAAAAACTTCAGCAGAAGAAACTGTCCATTTTCCAAATCAAAGAGGGCTTGAGCTGGTACTCGCCTAGATCTAGAGAGTTTGTGAACACAGGCACGGGTTAGCAAGGCCCAAGAATGCTATGATTATTTTTATTGATTAGAATTGCTAATAGTTAAGAATAACAATATCAGTGAAACAAATCATCAGCTTTCCTCTAAGAAAACTTACCAAATGATCCAATGTGATACAGAGTAGCCTTCAATGATAGTAGAAATCCTGAGTAATTTCAAATCCAGAGAGTCTCCAGTAAAAATTCTTCAGTTCCTGGCTACTTAATTAAATAATTCTATTAGCCAACTTCCATGCCACATTGATGTAATTCTCTATTGGCTTTGTGAGGATAGTAAAGAATCTGAAGAAAGCCTGAAATCTAAAATAATTAAGGTTAAGATAAAAGGAAAAAGTTTATCTGAATGAAGAGATATAATTATGTTACAGAAAATAACTCTAACAAGTTTCACCAGACATACATGTGTTATCTCATTTCCAAGAAACAAAATGAAGGTATTATTGAGAAACGAAAGACGAGGGAAAAAAAGCAAAGCTGAGAGATATACACAATTTCAATAATGAAATCAGACCCAGTATATCAAGCGAATCTTTTCCTGGAAGTGTATGGGTTTACTTTACAGAGCTGGCCCATGCAAATTGGAGAGTGGCAAGTCTGAAATATTTAAGTCAGGTCAAAAGGCAATAAATTTTGCAGAATTGGTGCTTCAGTCTTTGGACAGAATGTCTTTTCTGGAAATTTGTGTTGCTTTTAAGATTTATAAGAGATCAGACCAGGACCACCTAAATTATATGCTGTAATCAAAGAGAAAAAAAACAGTAAAATTAAGAAAGGACAACAAAATAAACTATTGCAGGGGGAAGAAATGAATATGAGGAGACAACATGTGTATATGCATGAAAGTTCATAATAAAGCAAATTACATTATGTAATTAAATAACCAATAAAATCTAAGGTAAAGAAGAACATAAAACCTGAAAACTGCCAAAGGTTATACAGTTTAAGCACACCTAATACTAATAGTAATCAAATTGACACCTACATTGTTGTTTAGGAATTTAACAAGATATTTTAGGCTAGCTAGCGTTAATACCTAAGACTAACCATCAGACTCATAACATATTTTCTACTACACAATACACAATGTTAGTTAAGCATAATTAGTTTTAAATGTATCACAACAGTACGATAATGAGAAACTACAAGAAAAGATCTGAGGCATAATGGCATATCAAATACATATTAAACCACTCAAACAACCAAGGAGTATTTATTCGCAGGACTAGCTGCTACGAGGATCCATATAGAAGAAGGGGAACTGGGGACAATTCCAAATCCCTCTGTATATCTGAGCAATTTTAAAAGAACCTATGCATTTTAATATGAATTTCCAAGCATATTTACCCTCAGACTAATGGCCAGGAGAGAGAATAAATCCAAATATACAGACAGTAGACTCAGGGAAGGATTCTTGAGTGCTGAGAGGAGCGAAAGGTAGCAAGAGTGGAAGGTAAGTACCATCCTTAGAACACTGCATATGGGAGACATGACAAAACTGTCCAACAGGCATGACACAGAAAGCCCCTGAATTGAAACAGGTTTATAGGAGTATGTTAATAATTATGAATAAACACATACTATCAATAAATCTCCTAAGAGCTAACATAAACATCTACATTCCAGATCTTTATGAGGATATCTTAATGAAGACACAAAATAATGTGAAGGAAAATATTTACATAATCATCTAGGGAAAGTTAAGAACATCATCAGGGGGATGAGAGATGGTGTAGTGGTTAATTCATTTACCTGTGAAGCCTAAGGACCCCAGCTTCTTTTCCCACTATCCACATATGACAAGCACACAAGAGCTACATGTCTGGAGTTTGTTTGCAGTGGCTAAAAACTTTGGTGCATCTATTCTCTCCCTCCCTCCCTCCCTCCCTTTCTCCCACCCTCTCTTAAAATAAATAAATTAAATTAAAAAGAACAACAGAAGATATTGACAAGTGAGTAAATAGAAAGTAAAAAATAAGAACATAAATAAAATAATAAATTTAAACAAGATACATGTTGACAATGTGAAAGTATTTGTACAAATAAAAATGAAGCAAATACTCCAATAAAAATGAATCATTATAGGCTTTGAAGTTTAAATAAATTCAGATGACATAGATAAACACGCCCACATACACACACACAGATACAGATATACGTGTGTGTATGTGTGTGTGTGTGTGTGTGTGTGTCTGTGTGTGTGTTAGTGGTTCCATTTCTGAATAATCATTTATATTAATAATAGAAGTACATTCTTGAAAATGAATAAAATTACTTGACTGTGGACCAGAAACATCCACTGGACACACTACTGCCCGATATTGGAAAATTAATAAATTGATAGGGGTTAATCTCTTCATATGTGTAGGTAAGGATTTAGGTGCTATTTATCAGTAACCAGTTTCCAAAAGCCTGATTAATTAAGGTGTATAATGCTTTTGTTTTTGTTTGGGATTTTTGCATCTAAATTCCTCAAGGATATATGCTAGTAGTTTATATTTCTTATTGTACCTCTGTCTGGTTTTGTTATTAAGGTGATGCTAGCTTAATAAAAAGATTGTGGAAACATTCCCTGTTTTCTGATTATGCTAAAAATTTTGAGGTGATGGGCTGGAGAGATCGTTTAGTGGTTAAGTGCTTGCTTGTGCAGCCTAAGGACCAGGGTTCAAGGCTCAATCCCTCAGGACCCACGTTAGCCAGTTGCACAAAGAGACACACACGTCTGGAGTTTGTTTGCAGTGGCTGGAGGCCCTGGTATGCCCATTCTCTCTCAGTATCTCTCTCTGCCTCTGTCTGTTGCTCTCAAATAAATAAATAAAAATAGTTTTTTTTAAAAAAGAAGTCTTCTTAAGGAACTTACTTTAAAAAAAATAATCTTGAGCTGAGCTTGGTGGTGCCACCTTTAATCCAGCACACTGGGGAAAGAGGTAGATAGATGGAGGCCATGCGTTTGAGGCCACCGTGAGACTACATAGTGAAGTACAGGTCAGCCTGAGCTACAGAGAACCCCTACCTCAAATAACTGATCCACTCAGTGGACCAGAACTCATACCTGGAGCTGAGAAAGAAGTCAGAACCATATCCAAAAAAATAA
The DNA here is from genome assembly GCF_020740685.1 of Jaculus jaculus. Taxonomy (NCBI): domain Eukaryota; kingdom Metazoa; phylum Chordata; class Mammalia; order Rodentia; family Dipodidae; genus Jaculus; species Jaculus jaculus. Next base: position 105,571,383 of record NC_059111.1, on the reverse strand, counting down.
GCCCCCTCTCCATTATCAAATTAACACCAATCGTAGGCAACAAGAGGGCCAACACCTATTAAATTCTAAGATAATAATGGCTATCCCATTTATCTGGTGCTGACTTGACTCTCCATTGGAAAATGTGTTTCTCTTTTTCAGATGGACTCTGAGCCTGAGGAGAGAATCAGCCCATCACACCTCACCAGGGCCCCAACTGGAACCAAGAATAGTTAGAGAAATGAGCAAGAGTGCTGCTTTCTTGGTGAACCTGGTCCCAGCACAAGGGTAAAGGAGATAGGCACAGAGAGTGCTCAACTCCTACCAAACCAGAGATCCAGAGACACAGAGGCTGCTAAGACCTCATCACTGAAGTAGACCTAAAATGAACCCATCATGGCTCAGGGAAATTCCAGATTCTAAGAATCACATGTTGGGACATTATGCACAGAGACATCACCTCTTCCCTATAACTGAGGGCTGCCTCACAAGGCACGGCCCACATTCCCCAAGGAGGAGGGTCCCTGCAGAGGGGGAGGGACAGGAATAAGGCTAAAGATGGTACCAAGATGGCTGGATACACACTGTGTACATGAATATATATATATACATATACATATATATATTTACATATATATATGTATATATATATATATATATATATATATATATATATATAATAAAAATAAAAACAAACAAAAATAACTTGAGAAAAAGTGGTTTCATTTCTTCAATGAATGTTTGGTAGAATTCAGCTGAGAAACTATCATTCCTGAAATTTTCCTTCTGAACAAGGGTTTTTTTTTTTTTTTTTTTAATTTCATTTTCAGTCTTGATGGCTGTAATAGGTTTGCATAGATTTATCTGACCTGGATGTAATTTGGGTAAGTGATGTGTGTCTAGAAATTCATCCATTTTTTCCAGATTATCTGTGTGGAATAGAGGTTTTGTAAATATGTCTTGATGATTCTTCCAATTTCACTGATGTCTGTTCTGATCCCTCCCTTTTCATTTTCTAATATTGTTAATGTGAGAATTCTTTTTTGTTTGACCAAATTTTCCAGAGGCTTATCAATCTTTTTTTTTTTTTTTCAAAGAACTAGCTCTTGGTTTTTATCAATTTTTAAAATTAATTTCTTGGTTTTCAATTCACTAACTTCACCTCTGATCTTAATTACTTCTTTCCATCTGGAACTCTTAAGTTTAAATTGTTCTTTATTTTTCAAACAATACACTCAAAAAATGGGACAGAGAAGTTAATAGGGAATGCTCAATGGAAGAGATACAAATGGGTAGCACTCACCTAAGAAACCATTCAACATCCTTAACCATCAGGGAAATGCAAATTGAAGAAACCACAAGATTGCATCTTACTCCAGAAACAATGTCAATCATAAAAAATCTAACCCTGCAGGAGTGCTGAGAGGTCAGCAGGCCTCAGAATGGAAACCAGACAGTTAATCAAGAGTTTTTTCAATACCTCTTATTTCCATACTGTTGGATTTATGTCATTTAACTATTGGTGTGATCTATCTTTTGTATCTGATAGTTGTATGGATAATTGAGTTGTAAACTCCAGTGCGGTTTATTAAAACAAATCTAACTAAAAAAAATCAAATGACAATAAATGTTGGTGAGGATGTGGGGAAGGAGAAACCCTTATTGACTGTTGGTGGGAATGTAAACTTGTACAACCTATATGGGAATCAATATGGAGACTCCTGCAAAATCTGAAACTGGAGGTACTAACAGCCCCAGCCATTCCTATACTGTGCAACTACGCTAAAGGCTACCCTCTTCACTGCAGAGATGTTTGCTCAACCATGTTTGTAGCTGCTCAACTTATAATAGCTAAAAGCTGGAATCAACTTAGATGCACATTGTCTGATAATTGGATAATGAAGAGCTGCTATATACACACAATGAAATTCTACGCAGCAGCAAGGAAAAATGATATAATGAAATTTGTTGGAAAATGGACAGACTTGGAATAGATCATAGTCAGAGAACTCAAACAAACACAAAAATACAAATCACCGTGTGCTCTCCCTCATTTTCGTCTCCTAAACGGGAGCAGCTTGAGTTGTGGGCATACCTGACAAGCAACTCGCTTGAGGGCAGATAAAAGGGACAGGAGGGTTTGGGGAGACGGTAATGGGAGGGTAGGGAGATAGGCACAAAACCAAATCCAAAATGAACTAGTACTATAGAAAATGTCTTACTGAATAGCAGACTGAAAGGCATAACCCTTAATACGAGCACGGAGGGATTTTATGATAAGAAGTTCCCTGGAGAGTGTGGGATAAAGCCCAATCCAAAAATATCTGGCCCTGTCTTGCAACTCTCAGTAACACAAATTAGTCTCAACTCACGTTAAGCTGCTAATCGGAGAGCCCTATGAAGTCCCCCAGAGCAGGTGTCTGTCAAAGCACTTGATTGCCAAACTATTGTGAAAGGTTAGTCTTATTGCCGAAGACACAGCACGCTGCCAATGCAGAACATGGTGAGATCTGGCTGAATCTAGAAGGAAGCCAGCTCCTAAATGGTTAGCCTATAAAGTGTTTAAAGAAAAAGATAACGCTACATGAGCTGCTGGGGGAAAATAGCAAGCATGACTGAGAATGAGCAGGGGACCCACTATATAAAAGCAACCAGCCTGAAAAAATGTACACACCTACACACACCAATAGTGGCACACAGCCTAGGTGGGTAACCAGTGGTTCTCTGACTAACAGAGCTTTTCAATGGAAAGGAACACAGAGCTGGAATGAAGAACTAAGTCAGAATCTTATGGAGACCAAGATTATGGACTCCTATGAGCTCCCACTAGTCTTTGGCTGAAAGTGAAGCTACACCCATCAAAATCTCTCTAAATTAACAATGCTAATCCCTTTAACCTACCCTGATCTCATTCTCCACTGGGTAATCTGCTTTCCTTCCCTTCCTTCCTTCCTTCCTTCCTTCCTTCCTTCCTTCCTTCCTTCCTTCCTTCCTTCCTTCCTTCCTTTCTTTCTTTCTTTCTTTCTTTCTTTCTTTCTTTCTTTCTTTCTTTCTTTCTTTCTTTCTTTCTTTCTTAGAAAGAAATGAGAACTGAGGACAATCAAAATCTATCAACAAAACAAGAATAGATAACTGACTTCTTGTCTGCAGATGATCCACCATATGCACATCAGCCAGGGCCCAGGTGAAATCACAGAGTAATTGATGAGATGAGGAAGAGTGCTGCTTCCTCTAAGAGCATGACAACCTGCACCAGGATTATGGAGACAGACACTGAGGAGGCTCAAAATGCACCAAAGCAGAAATCCAGAAGCTGCTGAGAGCTCAACACTAAAGCAAACTTAAATCACACCAAGCAAGGCTTGGGGAGTTTTGTAAAAGAGGGGTTAGAAAGAATGCAGGAGGCACAGGGTAGGAGGGAATATCCAGAGACTTTGTCCCAACCCCTCAATGACTGACTGTTGCTATCACAACTCATAACCCTACACTCCAAGGTGAATACCAGAAACCCCACTAAGAAGGGCCATTAGTGGAATGGGGGCAGACAACAGGGAAATAATGATCCCAACACGTGATGTGTCAATACAAACTTTATACTTAATAGAAAAAGACCAAAACAAAAAAAAAAGGGGGATATTTGTTTGTGAAATGATAGTAAGAAGCAGAGGAATCTACCTTATTGTGGGAAAGAGTTAGCTCTAGGGGTTCAATGGGAAACTGGTTACTTTGGAGACTTGCTACAGCTTCCTCATAGGCATACAAAGCTTCTTGGAAGTTTGGACTGCATCATCATAGTACTACCTTCTCCAGAAAGGAAGGGAGAAAGGGAGCGTAGAAAGGAGAGAAGATATGTGCTTGGAGTACCAAGAAACAGATGGAAGAAATTTAGATTTGTGTGAGAGATTTAGAATTCACAGACACACGTATTAATAAGGGCTCTGGCCATTAATACTAGAAAATTGAACCAAACCATTGAGAAACTCAATAAGTAATAATAATTTGTGGGGTTTTTTTATGCAGCAAAGACTTACATAGACACAATACATTTGATCTGAAAACTCAAGGTGTAGAGTAGAAATCAAAATCACAGCGATGGGAGAGTGCCAAATGTAAAAATGTGAATGGGGAGGTTCAGATGAATTGTAATAAGAATTCGGTGACAAGAAACCCAACGTGCCGGAGCTCATCCCCTGATGCCTTCTCATTGGCTTCCTAGAAGGAGTGGTTAGAGATAGACGCTTCATGACTTTCCTCACGTACCTGCTACTTCTCCATTTACTCATCTGCAACACAGCCCCTAATAGCGCTCTCCAGTGGACTCAATAAAACTGTTTCAGTGAAATTCTGCCTTTATTTAAGGTTTGAAATGCTTTCTTTGACAAAAAGCCCTTTACTTTTCAAGGACAGAAGGTGTAAATTGAATACACTTGAGGCAGATAAGAAAGGTTTCTGAGTTAGCATTTTAGGTTGAGAATAAATTTCCTACAAAATGTGACAGAGGTGAATTACCCAGTAGAATGACTGTCCACATGTGGAAATGACATCTTCAAGCACCCTACCAAGGCTACAAGGAAAGCTCTTCCTGGCTAATCTAAAGCATCCTTCAGGCTATTGACCACAGATTACCAATGCCTAAAATTACGTCCTGTTTTTTTTTTTTTTTTTTTTTGTCAGACAAGTAAGAATGTCATGCTGGTGATAGCTTTATTGTCCAATTGTACTATTAATTTGACACAAAATGCTAACATATCTGTTCAGAGCCCTTCACTGAGAGGTCATTGAAAGGAAAATCTATGTTCTAATATGACTTGTATCTGCAGTGACTATTAAGTGTCTCAAACTCAAAATGAGACTAGAAATGTCTAATATGTATGTAGCCAATCAGAAGGAAATGGAAAGCTGTGACACTGAAATTCAAGTGATAACTATAAGGTTTGCCTTAGAAATTTTGCCTAAAATTGAACTTTATGTAATAGTACTTGTTTGATGTGATGTGTAAAATAAGAAAGAAGGATGGGTGTAGAGGAGAAGGAAGGAAGGGCAGAAAGAGAAAGGAAGGAAGAAAGCCCGAATGAACATGAGAAGGAGGAAGAGAGGGAGGGAGAGAAAGAGAAATGGAGAGAAGTTGGAGGAAAGGAATGAATACAGGAAAGAAAGAAGGAAGGGAGGGAGGAGGGAAGGAAGAGAAGAGAAGGGAAGGTGATGGTATAAGGAAGAAAGTAAGAATAAAATGAACAATCTAAAAATCAAGAAAATAAAAAAAAAATGAACCTCCATACTAAAAGTACTGTGTTATAAGCAGGAACTGAAAAGTATATTATATGTTTACCCACAAAAGATGGTTTAGGCTTGATGAAATCAGATTATCCAGTGTTCTACTATGAGCCATCTGCTAGGCCTCCTATGTTATTTTTTTCATGATTCCTCATCCTTTTATCATAAAGGTCTTTATGATAATAGATCATTTGTTTGGAAATATTTCATGAGTGTTAGACTTCCTTGCTTGATCTTATACACAACAGAGGAGCAGGTAGATTTGTGACTCTCAGATGGAAATATTCATAAAGATAGCATATGGGGGTGGTAGGTGGTCATCTCCCTCAATAATAGCTATTGTGTGAGTTAACTTAGAAATTTAAATTGAAGACCAATAAGTTCCAAACTATAAAATCCATGCAAGAAAAATAGCACTTTTAGGACTATACTCATCAGTTATTAACTATTACAAATCATTGGCATCTTTAACACTTAATGCTTTGTCAAACAAACTTTATAGAACAGTGTTCAAAGCCCAAGAAACTGCAGTATCTATTCCTACCATAAGCAAGTAAGAAAATTAAAGTTCATTGTGTGTATGTGTGTGTGTGCATGGATTCATGATTGTGAGCTTGGATCTGTGTGTGTCTGTGTGTCTGTGTAAAATGTTTAAAATGAATGTTGGTGGTTCACTACCACCATTTCAAAAGTGAATGTTATGATAATCTACAAGGTGATATTAAAAATTGTCCCAATAAAGTAAGTAAGCTGTTTTGAGTATGTGCCATCCCTGTGCCATGGAGGTAAAGGCTTGGCTATCTTGAAACCTGATTCAAATCATTCAATCATTAATTTATGCTCCTCCCATAATTACACAAAGAATGATGAAGACAGACCTCGAAGTTTCTTTTCTAACAACTTTTTTGAAGTGTGTGTCTGTGTTGTGCACAGCAGAGATCTCCAAGTTTTGTTTATCCATGTCAACACAATCAAATGCTTACCTATAAGGAAGAAATACAATAACATTTAAAAATGTCTAATAATGGGAGTCTGTCTTGATTTAATGTCATTGGAGAAGAATAGTGAGAAGGAAGAAACAATGTTTTTTCTAATTTAATTCTGTGCAAATATATAAAAAAAAAGTTTTACTGTTAGCATGAATTTCTCTGTCATTCTTTTTTGCTTAAAATTTTAATAATGTTAAATATTAAATACCTCAATTTCAACTAAAACTCATACATGCAGCTCACTTTCCACTGAAAGTTCTGGAGTTCTATAACATACAATAAAGTATAGATCATGCCAATGTAGTATACATTTCATAGAAATCCAGGAGATAGCAATTGGAATGTTTCTCATGTAAATTTAAAAAATGATAGTGAGAATGTTATGCCAAGTACTTTGATTTGATCAGCACATGGTGTCAACATATGTTGAAATATCATATTGACCTCCACTGATATGTAAATCTAGGTATGTCAATCACAAAGAGTAAATAGAAACCCGGAAATTCTGGACGGATGCCCAATATACAAAGCAAAGGGTTACACTTAGCAGGTAACAACAAGTAGATCAATACATCCAGCTTGCAGTCTGCATCGTAGACTCTGCTCGCTAATGTGATGGTGCCCTGGATCTTTGGGTACACGCCATGCGTCCACAGTGCCCAGAGGGAGGCTCACAGCTGTAACTGTTCCATTCTAGATCTTTGCTCTGCTGCTGTCAATCCTATGTGCTTAACATTATTCAGGTGACCTCCCTTAGCATTAGTGCTTTTGCCTGGATTATAGTTGGCCCAGTGCTATAGTTACAAGCATTCATCTCACCATTATTCCTGACACCAACAACATTTCCTTAATAATCATATATGCTGAGGCTTCGTAAATATTCTGAAAGAAATATGCATGCAGCCTTGAAATGAGGCCTGTGCATTTATTAAGGCCACTAATTACTAAAGACATGTTCTGAAAATGGTGCAAGCACATATAAAAACAATTCATGCCCAGGGGTAAGATGGAAATATTTTAGTTTTAATAACATAGCTACATGAAGTGTAGATAGGAAGGATAAATGATAAAGACAAGGAGATCTGGTGATGAATATTTGAAAGAGGAGAAATAAAGGTCTGGAAAAAAATAAATCATGAATAAAATGGTAAGGGAACGGAAACAATTAAACTTAGAGACCAATTGGACTGTATTAACTATGGAATAAAGAATAGGCAGAATACAAGATCATGTGAGGCTACTATACAAAGTAAACGCAGTAAGGATAGACTACAGATTTTAATTTTAAAATGTCATAGCTTTGTATATGACTGTTTGAGACCATATATATATCAACACACATATATAAATGCAAAAGGGAAAAAGAAACAGAAATTTAAATAATCAACCAGTAGGGTAAAAATAAAATCAGATGAAATAAAACTATAAAAGATAAATAATTAATGCTTCAGGAAAAATGAAAAAAAAAAAAAAAACACCTTCAAGGACTGGAGAGATGGCTTAGCGGTTCAGGCATTTGCTACAAAGCCAAAGGACCCAGGTTCAATTCCCCATGGTCCACGTCAGCCAGATGCACAAGGAGCACATGTGTCTGGAGTTCATTTGTAGTGGCTGGAGGCCCCGGCATGCGCCCTCTCTCTCTCTCTCTCTCTCTCTCTCTCTCTCTCTCTCTCTCTCTCTCCCCTCTTTCTCTGTCAAATAAATAAATAAATAAATTATATTTTTAAAAACCTGGTCAATATTGTCAAATGGTAGAGGTATCAGTCCAGGAAAGAATCTATTGAGCTAGTAGTAAAGAGTAAGGATGGCTCCGGGAGATGCTGGAAGCTTCGATCTGCAAGCAGTTAGTGGGGAAGCAGCAGGAGAGGTGCAAAACAGGTGTCAAATTTTGACTTGTTTTGGAAGTCTCTCCTAATTGATGAAGTTGGGGGCTAGAAAGTTAAGAAAGCTGCTTTACTATAGTATTGATACTAGATGTCTCCCACCCCATTCCATATATTAGAAGCCTGGTTGTCAAAATTAGAAAGCTAAGGAAGTGAAGGAAGCAGTGTGTGCAGGTGGATATGCATGTGCATGTGCATGTGTTTGACACGTGCATGTACAGGGGTAGGTGTGCTCCGAGGTCAGAGGACAGCTTTGTTTCAGTGTTGGTCTTTGGCCTCCTCATTTTGAGGTGGTCTCCCGTTCATTACTGTATTTGCCAGGCTAGCTAGTCGGTAAGCTTTAGGGAAATTCTCTTTCTACCTCCCATCTCCCCATAGATTCACTGGGATTTCAGAAGCATACCATGGCTTCTGGTTTTCATAAGGACTCTGGGATTCAGAAGGCAGCTATATAGGCTTGCATATTTATCCACTAAACCATCTCCCCGACCAGGATTATTATTATTTTTTATTTTTTTCAGGAGTAGTCATGAGCCCTAGGGTTGTAACATCTGCTGGTATCTGGCTAAATGTATATACTATGCTCACCAAACTACCCAGTAAGCACTTCTCTTAATGTTCATACCCATATATTAATGCTTCTCTCACTTTTGGTTAGAGAGCTGTCTCTTTTCAGATGGCAGTGACCTTGGGAAGATTGGTTCTGAGAAAAAAGTGACAGAGGAGTGCTCAGTATCTGCCTCACATGTTCCAAGGCTCAGGGTCCATTAGGGAAGAGGTGGATGAAAGAATGTAAGAGCCAAAGGAAGGGTAGGTGCTCCTGCAGACACAAAATGTCCTGGATATCCATGACCTCACAGTTTCTGACACTACCTACACAAGACCATCATAATAGGAGGTAAAAGATCATGATATCAAAACAAAAGAGAGACATTTAGAGGGGCGAGGAGAAATAATGGAGAGTGGAGTTTCAAAGGGGAAAGTGGGGGGAGTGAGGGAATTACCATGGGATATTGTTTACAATCATGGAAGTTGCCAATAAAAAAAGAAATAACACAGATTCATTTGCACTTTATTAAGAAGGAATGGGGACAAACATGAATTAATGAAGTAGTGAGGTTGATATGGATCCTAAATGCCCCCTTAATCCCATATATTAGAAGCTTAGCCATTAGAAATGGAAAACTAATAAAGTGGAGTACTGTGCGCATGTGTGTGCGTGCACGCGCGCGCGCGTGTTTGTGTGTGTGTGTGTGTGTGTGATGACAGAGAACAGAAAAGTTGCTGTTATCCTTGTTGGGAAATAAGGGTTTCAGCTTGTGAGCACAGATGAAAAGATTCTTTCCTCATCAAAAGAATTTGACTTCCCTCTGGGCCTACACATTAGAGATCTCAATTCTACTCACTCTTCCTCAATATGCTCTAGGATAACCAAATCCCCAGGGGTTCCAGAATTAAGGCTTCCATTCCAATGAAATCCTTATTCAAGATTTCAGACCGTGTGCTCAGCTGTCTATTCTCAGATGCCGCCAACATGACATAAGATGCTTGCATTGCCCAGCACTTACGTGTTAGAAGTTTTGAGCACACACCAAATAAAGCAGTGAATAATGGATGCTTTCCAGCCTATTATTAGGTGCTGTAGGAATTTGACCTATGCCTAATAGGGACAATGTTCTGATACTCTAAATGCCTGTGTCAGTAAAAGGTAATGTATCACAGTGACTAACCAACCTTCTCCCCTCTAACTATTCTCTCCATCGTTTATACCACATAGAGTACTTAAATGAGAAAGTTCTTCCTATATCTCTTGATTAAACAAAAAAATAGTATTTTTGCATAAATTTTTACTGTGTGTACTGTATTCAAACTCACAGGTTTTAAGGGTTCTAAAACTGATTCACTCCATGGAGGTCTTTATAAATAATTAAATGTTGCTACGTACAATTCTAAAATGTACTACATACGGTTGTGCCAAGTTTAGCCAGGGAAACTTTAAGATATAGTAAAAATTGAGTTTCATCAACTTCACGCTATACCTAGATAGAACTGAAAATGGTAATTAAGTCACAGAAAGTACGGTGTCATTATTTGGAGTTCTGTGAAGTTTGCAGGCCCATGTGACAAAATAATTCTGAGGAGTATCAATCACTAGCCCATAACCCTACATCCTCCTGCAATAAACTTCCAATACCAAAGCTATTTTACACAATTTACAAATGTCAGTTTCTTGAGGAATGATGGATATGTCATTCAGATCATATTCGTAGATTCATCCCCTCTGTGCCTTTCTCTATCCTCAATCACTCATTTGTTTATATTAAACCTGCTTTAGTTGAGCCCCTTGGTTTTCCCTCTTCCACTATTTTCGCTGACATTCATCTCTAATCTTTCTACTTGGCTTTCTGCCTTTGCTTTCTGTCCTTCACTTCTAAATCCTGCCACACTAATGATAATTTTACTGATTGTAAACTTCTTAGGATGCTGCCATATAGGCATTATGTTCTGGACCCAAAATTCTGCAGAGGTTCCCCACACTGCACCAACCACAATCCAAAGTGTTAGTCATATTCCAGCACTCCTCAGTCCTGCCCCTCCCCTTATTTTATTTATTTATTTATTTTTATTTACCAAACTCTTCTATGATACACTATCCAGATGATAAAAATGGCCTCATGTTTGTTCCACATTCAGTTTGTGTGTTAAGCCCATGTGGAATATTTTTTAGCATTTTTATCCTATCTATTAAGACATTATTTTTCAACAAGAGCAAATTCAAATGTTATGCAAATCTATTCTCACATGTAGCAACTTTCTCTCTCTCTCTCTAAATTGTGTAGCCACTCAGACTGCCCACAGCCCACCCGATGTCCTATTTACCTTCCCTTATTTACCTCCAGTTGGTTCAGGTAACATCATATGCCCACCCTCTCAGGTTTGAAGACATTTAGCCAACTTCTTTATTACTCTGAACACAACATATTGCTTCATGTTTAGAATTTCATAAATACTTGTTGCTAGGGGGTTATATTTCTCAATGAAAAATTGTAAAGCTACGCCCAGGAAATCTTGAGCAATTGTTGATTAATTATGGTCACTGTGCTTATTGTGCTTTGAGATCCCTACTTCACCTTCTAGTAACTCAAGTAACACACCAAGCTTCAGCTTTATTCTTTTCAACTGAACATTTAAAAACATACATTTCTGGGAAACCAAACCAAGGGCTACTTATTTGAGGACAGAAAATGTCAAATGGTGGATTTTATTATATATTCATCTTATGTATAAAGAGGTTGTTCACTTAAACACTCTTATCCCTCACCCAATTCCACTGAGCATCTTCTTTGATGGGGTTATAATCATTGAGTGTGGGGACCAAGAGTCCTCAGTTGGTCTCTTACATGGGGAAGGGGGGATACAGTGCCTCAAGATCCCACCTACTGGAGATTCTTACTATCTTTCAGTCCTCAGTTCTGTAATATGATGCCTGATCCTTGAAAGGTAAGATAGGGTTTTGATTTAGTGTTGCTTTTCTATGTAGTTTCTGAGTCTCTGTTTTGATATTTGAGTACATTTTATGTGTTTGATAGTTTGATTATAATATGACAAGGAGAGGTTCTTTCCAGGTTTTGTCTGGCTGGGGTTCTAAAGACTTCTGTATCTGCATTGGCACCTCTTTCCCAATTTGGGGGAAGTTTTCTTCTATGATTTTGTTGAAGATGCCTACTATACCTTTGGAGTGGAATTCTTCTCCTTCTACTATGCCCTGAATTCTTATATTTGATCTTTTCATGGTGTCCCGAATATCTTGAAATTCCCACTCATACTTTTCTATAAGTTTGTCTTTCTCTTTGTTGGCCTGTATTAGATCTGCCACCTAGTCTTCTAGCTTAGATATTCTGTCCTCTCCTTCATCCATTCTACTAGTGAGATTTTCTACAGAGTTTTTTTTTTTTTATTTCATTAACTGTGTTCTTCATTGCTAGTAATTCTGACTGTTTTTTCTTTATTATTTCTATTTCCTTATTTATGTCTTGTATTGCCTTCTTTTTTTCATGAAATTGGTGTCCTGCGTCTTCTTTTATTCCTTTGATTTCCTCTTTGAATTCCTCTTTGACTCCTTTGATTTGTTCTCTGACTTCTTTGAACATATTTACAATCCTCATTTGGAAATCTTTCTCAGGCATTTCCTCTAACTCATTCTCACTGGAGGTCATTTCTGATGCATTAATACTGTTAGGTGGATTTATATTGTCTTGCTTTTTAGTGTTTTTTGTATTATAAAGTATATATTTTTGCATCTTGGATTAAGTTAGTGCTTGGATTTTCTAGCTAGCTAGGTATTCATAGCTGTATCAATTGATTTGATGTTATATATTTTCAGGGTAGGAGCTTAAGGTGTTAGGTGTGGCTCCTAAGGCTCTCGGAGTATCTACAAAGGTGTTCCTAGGGGTTGAGTTTCCCTGCTATGGGAGTATTCAAGTAGGCTGAGTGGAATAAAATACAGGTCGATTCTAAAAGATAACTAAACACTGTACACATTCAATCAAAAACAGCACTGAATATTTATGCAAGAGTAGTCATTATAACAACCAGATCCTCTAGCAATAAAGAGGTTAAGATTTCTGGTCTGTTGAGCTATCCAAGTCAGTTTGTGACCAAGTGAGGCCCTTTCCTGGTGCAATCAACCCCAGTTACCATTTTTGGATGATTTTGGTCTCAGTCAAGTTGCGGCTGGGTCGTTGGGCTGCTGTTATGATTTTTGGAGCTGGACACTGGCTTTTCCTGTGGGGCAAACCGACCCTGGCAACTGTGGCCCTGAAGAACTGCACCCCTGCTGCTGGAACTGCCACTGCTACTCCTGAAGCTGCCGCTGCTGGATCTGTCTCCTCTGCTGGGTCCACCACTGCTGCTGTCGCTGCTGCTGCTGCTGCTGCCGCCGCTGTTGCTGGTGCTTTAGCTGCCACTGCTGGATCCTCCACTGCTGCTGCTGGATCTGCAACTGCTGCCTCTGAAGCTGCTGCTGCTGGATCTGTCGCTGCTACAACTACTGGATCTGCTGCTGCTGGTGCAGGAGCTGCTGATGTTGCTGTGGGACTCTGCTCCTGATGGCCAGGTCCCGGGACTGCTGCTCTGTTCACTGGAGCTGGGCACAGGCAATGGGGGAGGGGAGGGAGCCACAGCTGCTCTGGTTTTCTCGTTGTTGCACATGTTCTTCTACCTCATGGTCTGCTTCTCCATGTCTCACTGCTGCTCTCCCTTCACATTTCTTGAGTTGCGGGGAGCTCTGGTGTGAGTGGAAGCTCCCCTCACCTGGCTTTTCTTGTGGCTGGAGCCAAGCCTGGTGGCTTTCCGGTGCACTACAGCTGCAGCCGTCGGCAGACCTGCCGGGGCCGCTTTTGCCGGCCTGTGTGGGCTCTGGATCTCTTTTACTTCTCCACTGCCCTATCAATTTCCTATACATCTCACTTTTTAGTAAAAGTGTGTATTTTGCTGAGTTTTTTTCAGTCTTTCCCCCCCTAGGCTGTTTTGGCGTGGTACCTAAGCCACCATATTAACCGGAAGTCTTGAGTACATTTTAAATGATAAATCAAAATGTTTCTTCAAAAAAGAGATAAAAAGTGACAATTGGTTTTGTAGACAAATTATTAATGATGTGTTCTAGAAAATAAAAGAGCGAGTCAGAAGAACCTATAATAAAATGATTTTAAAAGAGAACTCATGGGTAGAATCCCTTGGATGTTCAGCAATGTAAGCATGAAATGTTACCAGGGCCAAGGGGCTACACTTGAGCATAACAGGAAGAAGTGGAGACCCCACCTTGCCCAGGAACATGTGAATTTATAGTATCTCTGATAGTATCACACAGGCACTTACTTACTACCAAATGCCTATAAAAATAAATTTCCATAAAATTTCCCCATGTGTGATATATATATTTAACCAGCCAGGCATGGCAGCACATGCCTTTAATCCCAGAACTTGGGCAGCAGAGGTAAGAGGATTGCTGTGGGTTTGAGGTAAGTCTAGAACTACAGAGTAAATTCCAGGTCAGCCTGGGCTAGAATGAGACACTACCTCAAAAAAAAAAAAAAAAAAAAAAAAAAGAAAAGAAAAGAAAAGAAAAATGAAAGAAACTCTTTCATCTATTCACTTAGATATATACCCTCTATTTTTAATATTTTGATACTATAACTATCATTTTTCATATGGCTCATAATTTCTGCATACACATTGTTATTCCAATCTAGTTGAAAAAAAAAAAACACATTACATATTTTTTTAAATCAGGCTGTAGGGATGGCTTAGCAGTTAAGGCATTTGCCTGCAAAGCCAAAGGACCCAGGTTTGTTGCCCCAGGGCCCACAATAGCCAGATGCATAAGGGATCACATCCATCTGGAGTTCGTTTGCAGTGGCTAGAAGCCCTGGTGCACCCATTCTTTCTCTCTCTCTCTCTCTTTCTCTTTCTCTGTCAAATAAATAAATAAAAATAAAACTTTTTTTAAAAATTTCAAAATCAATAATCATGAGGTTTTAAGAAACAATGAATTCTAATTATAATATTATTATTATATATAAGCAGTTACCTTCTCCATGTTATCCTAATATTCCAGAGAAATCCACTATTTTTAAAGATACAGTGAAAAGCACCCATATGAACTTTATTGATATGTTTATGTTTTTATATCAGATGTACATGCATATTATAGAGACCACTCTATTAACCTCATTAATACACACTGCAAAACTACGAAGATGAAATATATGAACTTTGGAGTACTTAAGTCTAATGAGTTGCTGATTGCTGTCTCTCTGAATATATCAAGCTGCCTCAAAACTGTCTAGAACAGGGACACTTTCTTCCATAACAAACAGTAATCCCTGAGATCCATGGCCACAAGGATTTGCAATCCAGAGAAAAGATCCCCAGAGATTCTGCTAGCCTGGTGCCTGCGCCCCCTCTAGGAGCCTCCACTATGGTAATGTTTGGTTCTTAGACTTTTCCTTGGGGTTCTTTCATAGCTATGGGAAGTAGCTCTGTCTTATGCGTACAACTTTTGTATTATGTAAAGTCTTGTATCTGCCTAGACAATCCCCCATTCTATAATCCTCTCTCAGGTAAAAGGAACTTATTTCTTCATGAAAAAAAAAAAAAAACAGAAACATAGAGAAAGCATTCAAAATATGTGACTAAGCAATTGGGAGAAGAGTGAATCCAACTTAATAATAAAAAATAAAAAGGTATTTAAATATAATTCAGAGAAACATGGAAACAGAAACTTAGCTACTTGTGAAACTGGCAAAAATCAGAAAGGTCAATAAAATATTGGAAAGAAAACAGAAGAACAATCTTACATCTGTATCTATAAATCTAGATTGATAATATGATCTATAAAATAGATTGTGTGTCCAAATATTACAGATGAGTGATCCAATTTCATTTCAATCTTGCCAACAATTGACTTTGATAATTTTCTATTGCATTGATGAGAAAGAGCATTTAACTCTTTAATTGGCATTTATTTCCTGAATAATTATTGTCCCAAATTATTGTACTAGTGAAGAAAAGAACAATTTACTCTTTAAAACAAAAACTAACCTAAACAATTTCTATTTTCTATGGTAGTAAAATGATATATCCTTTGATTATATGACCTTTTATTTAAACAAATGTCAAACTGAAAATAAGTCATAAAAATACAAGTTATTTTTAATCAACAACTCCCACTCTTGTGCTCAAATTTTAAGTATCTTAGGGAAAAGAAAATGTAACAAACAGAAACAGGAAAGAAAACATAGCTGAGTGACTGTTCTTGAAAGAAAAATAAACCTCAACTACTTGGACAGGCATAAACAGTATGAAGCAATTGAAATAGAAAGAAGAAATGGAAGACAAATACAAATGAAAAAAACAGTTTCTCAAACAATTTAGGGTTTCCCACCAGAAGAAACCTGTGGAAAACATTTCCAACACAAGCTGTGGCTACAGTGATTTTTGGGAAGTAATATTAGAATTATTTTGTTGTTGTACTGTCTAGAACAGGGACATGTTCTTCCATAACAAACAGTAATCCTTGGATATTTACTGGGAATTTCTCATGAACTCTTAGATAATAAAGTAAGTTATAGATACAAACAATGAAGGCCTGTTTTCATGCTCAGATATGAAAATGCTTGTGCTTACTAAGCCTGCTGTGAGTTTCAGCTTAAGCAATGAAATACGTAGCTCTAATGACAGAGCAATTAGCTCACACTTTTGTCATTTAATTTATTAATGCTTAACCTACCCCTACTTCCCATCTTTGCTTACTTTATTCCAATTATTCTTTCTTGACAATCAATTTTCTCTTTTTATCAAGTATATCTTTGGATATACCTAGCACAGTTCCTTCATACTTTTAGTCATATTTTTTTCTGGATATGTAATTATGAGGTCCTGTATAAAATGGTACAGATCTCAAAGATACTACCACTGTCTTAAATTGAAAACCTCCACATATCAGATACTGGAATACTTTGGCTTCCCGCTACATAAGGTATATTTCCACCATACTATATAGTCTCAGTGTGCAACAGCATTATTGAAAGCTGTCCTACCCTTATTAAAATAAGCTTGTTTCTATAAATTGCTAATGCTCATTTTAGTAATCCATTATCTGGAATCTTTTGGCAGAGACCTTGCTTCTCAGTGTTGATTGCTGTTAGTGGTTCCTGAAAGTTGGATGTCATGGGTATTTCTTAACATGATATTGAAGTTTTCCATATCAATAGGCTTCTCTTCCCATGAAAATTCACTCTGTGGCAGAAAAGAATGTTTGACAACCTTTGACCAACACTAGAATTTCATTCAAAATGGAATTCAGTCCTTCAAATGCTGTAGTTGTGTTTTTTTTTTCCCATAGCCTGAAGTGTTTGTGTCTAAGCATCCTATTTGATCCCTAGCTGGTAGAGTCTTTGGGAGTTTGGAGTCCTGCTGCAGGAGGCTTGCCATGAGTGGTGGATTTAGGGATTGATTAGTCTAGCCTGCTGGGTACTGAGAATCTGCTCCTTCAGAGTTCTCTCTTCAGAGACAGGGAGAGATCTCACGGGCTAAATAATGCTCTTTCTCTGATGCACACATGAGAAGTTGTGAACCAATTACTACGTGTTTACATGCACTAATGAAACTTCCCTTTAAGACTGGAAGCTCCCATAATCTGCTGCTGATTGGGAGATGGGTCTCAGCATGGAGGCTACAGATGCTGACAACTGTCTCTGCTTGATCAACTGAAGCTCTTGTAATACTGACTCCTTGTTACATCAGCATATCCCCAGCATCCTCAGTAATTAATTCACCTCAGGAAATACCTTTCTTTTTATTCCATAAAAACAATTCCTGGGCTGCAGAGATGGCTTAGCAGTTAAGGCATTTGCTTACAAGGCCTCAGGATGCAGTTTGATTCCCCAGAACCCACATAAGGCACAAGGTGGGGCACGTATCTGGAGTTCATTTGCATTGGCTACAGGCCCTGGCATGCCCTTTCCTTCTTTCTTTCTTTCTTTCTTTCTTTCTTTCTTTCTTTCTTTCTTTCTTTCTTTCTTTCTTTCTCTTTCTTTCTTTCTTTCTTTCTTTTTTTCTTTCTTACTGTTTCTCTCTCTCTTAAATAAATAAATTAACTAAAGAAAAATAAAACAATTCATTTCAGCTTGATTGAAAGATCACAGTAATTCAGCACTCCTTCACTTTCTATTTCTAATTCTCTTAATATTCCCACCACATCTGCCCTTACTTTTTTTCCCTTGATATCTTGAACACCCTCAAAGTCACAGCGAGGACAGAAATCAACTTCTTGCCAACGATATACGCTGATACTTCAACCTTATCCCATGAATCATAAATGTTATTAATGGCATCTGGAATATTGACTCCTTTACAGAAGGTTTTCAATTAACTTTGCCCAGGACCCCTACGAGGAATCACAATCGATGGCCGTTTAAAAATTTATTTCTTAAAATATAAATCTTACTCCCTGTGCTTTCTGGCTCTGACTGCAGGTGCTCCTGTACCGGTCCAGCTGCATGGTGTCCAGCCTCACTGAGACCCACAGGGCCAGAACCAGTGGGTCTTAGACTAAAAATGCTGAAACCAAGTGGAAAGGATCTGTGGTGAGAAATTACCATAAGACTAAGTGTCTTTTTCTTGAGAAAGGCTGCATTTCCCTTATAGTTCTCTCGGCTTTCAGGGAGAAAGCCCCCATGGCCTCAGGATGAGGAGCCCACAGGCAGCGCGGGGAACTCAGGCATGGGTACAGGCTAGGGATGACTCACCCCGAACTCAGCATTAGCAGTTTTCACAAACCACCTGGGTGAAAAATAGCAGGGCCTTGACTGAAGCATGAAGAGCATATTGGGACAATATTAGCATTAACTAGTGCATAAGTGCCCCCTCGCAAGACAACAAAGAAAGGGAGAATTGGGCCCAATCAAGCTCCACTTGCTCTTCAAACCTGCTGACCAGAGATGGGACCCAAGCACTTTCGTAACGCCAGACGCAAAGTGCCACATGCGCCTTTAATCCCAGCACGCCTAGATTAATGAGAGGCAGAGTCAGAAGGATCCCAAAACTGCTTGGTCAGCTAGCCTGGCCTTCTCAGAGGCAAAAGCAAGGGAAAACTTGTCTCAAAACAAGGGGCAAAGAAAATTCGACATCCAGAGTTGTCCTTTGACCTCCACACATCTATAGTGTGATATGGCAATGACACACACACACACACACACACACACACACACGCACGCACACACACACACACACACACGCACACACACACACGAGACAGAGTTTTTATAAGTAAGAAACCTGCTTTTCTTCCTAGTGTAGCCTACATCAATGACCATGTCTACACCTGCATAACCCACCCCAGGTCCTCCCTCAGCCCTTCCTGCTTTGCCTTCACCTCTGTGTCCTAGAGACTCTTTCCTCATGTCTCATGGACGACATTCTGCTAGGTTCAGACATTCTTTGTGCAGTTTCCCCAGCTCTGTCAGCCTTCCTACAATGGAGGAGAGAGAGCACCTTCTTCTGCATTAGACTGTCTAAAGGCGACACTGAGACTGGGAATCCTCTGTTCAGGCCACTAAAAAGCTCACACATCAGCAGTCAGTATAGCTTTGTTATCATTAATGTGTTACTGATTGCTAATTACTGGCTGTTGTCATTTCCTTCACATTACTGGAACAAAACTGACCACAAGCAGCTTAAAGGAGTAAGACTTGATTTCAGCTTACAGTTTTGAGGGGAAGCTTCATGAAGGCAGGGGATACAAGGCAGATAGAACAAAGGATGGGCATCACTTCCTTTCCAACAGCAGGAGAATGAGTCAAATAATGCAAGGGGGAGCCAGCACCCCCAAGCCCTCCCTCCATCAAGTATCCACATCCAAATCTGACATCAACGGGGAACCAAGCATTCAGAGCACAGTTTATGGTGTACATGTGAGTAAAACTGCCACACTGCACACTGACATACTATTTTTAACTTCCTACAAGTCCCAGAAGAGTTTTTTTTTTTTTTTTTTTTTTTTTTTTTGCTTATTTGGTCTGTTGGTATTTGGTTGCAAGTGATGCCAAATTGGCTGTTGGGTGGAAGACAAAGTCTCACCCTGTCATGATTTATACATAAACTTTCCCTTAAAGTTCCACCTTTCCAGATTCTGATTTCAAACGAGATACCTGTGAGTCTATCATTTAGAGTTGAGTGACCAAATTTCAATACTGTGTATATCAAAAGAGGATCTCTGAGGAGAGGGTTAGATATGATCAGACCATTTAATAGAGCACTCCAACTACACACATTTCTGAGCTATATTTGCCTTCTCATAAGTTACATGTGCACAGATGGTGGCACACCCAAATGATTACCATAATAGATATAATAAAAGTAACGGTTTTAAAATTTCTGAGAATGTCAATAGTGACACGGAGATTTAAATTAATGATGCTGTTAAAAAAATGGTTTGATAGATTGTTTGAAATAAAGTAGTCACACACTCAAATAATTACCACAACAGATATAATAAAAGTAATGGGGGGGTTGGAGAGATAGTGTAGCAGTTAAGATTCTTGCCTGCAAAGCCAAAGGACCTGGGTTCAATGCCTCAGTATCCACATAAAACCTGATGCATAAGGTGGAACATGCATCTGGAGTTTGATTGCAGTGGCTAGAGGCCCTGGTGTGTCCATTCTCATTACCTCATTTTATATATATATATGATATATATATATATATATATATATATATATATATATATATATATATATATATCTTTTTTAAAACAATGTAGTGGTTTGAAATATTCTGAAAATGTCAATAGTGACATGGAAATTTAAAATTAATGATGCTGATAAAAAAAGGATATGATGAAATTGCTTGAAACAAAGTAGTCACAAACCTTTGAGTGTAAAAAAAATGCAGTATCTCAGAAATGTCAAAAATGGGGTATGTTTGAAATTTGAAAAGACCACCCAATACCCCCACCCTGACAAGAATAACTCTCCCATCTGCATCTTATAATCTTCCCCATCCTTATGTCCTGTGTCTTCTTGTACTTTGTGTTGTTAGTGGTCAGATAATCCATTTAAAAGAGATACAATTGAATAAAAATATTTTATTGTTCAATGATTACAGAATTTTTTAGGTAAATATTCAACTATAGTTACCAAGATCCTGCTAGCATGTAAGCTTTTAAAAAATAATTATACTTTAAAGAACATTTCAATAATCGCCATATATAATTCACGAATGTGGAAACACTTTGGATATTATGACCAAATAATTTGATATGTGAAACAGCTTAGTGTTTTCTCCTATGACTCAATGTGACTTTTTGTTTCTAATAAAAACAAGCACTCTTATTTTCTAAACATTTATACAACTTTGTGACCTGCACTGCTGTACACATGTTTTAGTGTGTAAACCCATCACATGATCAACATGCAAGATTACTGCTATTTGTTTCATTTTACTGAGGGTGTCAAAAGTGGAATGATAAAAGGAAAAAGACAAAAAGCATAATTGAAACCTGACTCCATGACATATATATAAAGCAGAATCCGTCTTTTCAAGTGCAGCATGGTTTGAGGAATTTTGCTAACTGTGCACTGCCGTGGGTTTCACTCTCAGTGACAAAGAACACTTTCATTCTGTTAAATGGTTTTACACGCCTCATCTCTGAATATTTCCTCTCTACTTTTCCAGCTTCACTAAAACACAGATCAATTTTTCCCCAACTAAGTTTTCCAGAAGTTTATGTAAGTGAATCATGCAGATTGTAATCCTTTGCACAACTGATTTACTTATAATATTTTGATTTCAAGCCATATTTTATGGATGTTAATATTCTCCTCTGAAATGATGAGCGATTTTCCATAGTAGCAACTTATCACGGCTTGCTTAGCCACTTACTAGCTAATGGGCATTTGAATTGTTTCTTTTTGGAACAATCAGTACTAACATTGCTGTGAATATTTATACCAAAATCTATGTGGATACAAATATTTTCTTTTATACTTGTCAAAAATATATAGCAATATGATTGTTTATTGCTGAAAATATACATTTTACTTTATTAAGCCTTGTCACTCTCTATGTTATGGTGGTTGTGACCTATTTACACAATATATATGTTATTAATATATATAATATATAGTGTAAATATATATATTAATATATGTAATATATAGTGTAAATATATATATTATTAACAACTTACATGATTATAAACAATATCCCATGTTAATGCCCTCCCTCCCCCCACTTTCCCCTTTGAAACTCTATTATCCATCATCTCCCCTCCTCCTCTCAAACCAGTCTCTCTTTTATTTTGATGTCATGATCTTTTCCTCCTCTTATGATGGTCTTGTGTACTTAGTGTCAGACACTGTGAGGTCATATATATCCAGGCCATTTTGTGTCTGGAGGAGCACGTTTTAAGGAGTCCTACCCTTCCTTTGGCTCTTACATTCTTTCTTCCACCTCTTCCACAATGGACCCTGAGCCTTGGAAGGTATGATAGAGATATTGCAATGCTGAGCACTCCTGTCACTTCTTTCCAGCACAATGATGCCTTCTGAGTCATCCCAAGGTCACTGCCATCTGAAAACAGAAGGTTCTCTACCAAAAGTGACAGTATCAATAATATATAGGTATGAATATTAAGAGAAGTACTTATTGGGCAGTTTGATGAGCATAGTATATACATTTAGCCAGACAGCAGTAGATGTTACACCTCCAGGGCTCATAACTATCCCTGTTTTAGATTTTCAGTATTAGGAATGGACTCCCTCCCATGAAGCAAGCCTCCAGTCCAATTAGAGGGCAGTTGGTTTCCACCATGACAGACATGCCACTATTGGACCCGTTGGCTCATTTGGCCTTGCTGGCCAAATATAAGGCTTGCAGTGTCCACTGTTGAGTATCTTCACTGGTGATTTCGCCCTCTCCCATTGAACTGCATGCAGCATGACTTCTTCCAGCTTTCTGTCTGCTTGTCTACATGGAGGAGGTTTTCAGCTCAGTTCCTACAGGATTTCTCAGAGGCCTTGCAGCCCAGTATGTGGAGTCTTTAGCAATAGGGTCTTACCATCTATTCCTGGTGGGAAACCAAGGGCCTTGGCAATGGCCTGTAATGTTTTGGGGGCATCAGTGATCTCCCTGGACAATAAATAACTCACTGGAAGGCATCCCATCCCTGGCACGGAAACTTTTCTAGTAACAATCTGCAGCTCCTGAGTGTTACACTAAAGTTTTATGAGAGTCGGTTACTTCACATCTTGGCCAAAATGTGGCACTGCCAATTATTTCTCTTTCCGCTGCTCTAGTTAGTATGGGGTGGTTCTTCACTGTGTGCTTTGTTTCTCTTTTTTGATATCTTTTCCTAGCTTTCTTACCTTCTGCACAGAGATTATAAAGTTCCTCTTCTACTGAATACATGTATGCCATTGTCTCCCATACCTCATCACTACCCGACTACACATTTCAAGTCAATTGATGTCTTGAGTCACATCTATCAGTACACATTTGGCAGCTCCCTACAGAGCTATAATCTCCTGCCTGTGTGGACTGTGTCTGACACATAGTTAAATCCATTGTCTATTTCTAGGGTTGTATTTATGTAGGATCCCCAGTTTCAAATATCAAACTCTTCTCTTTTCTAACTTTTCTACAAAATCAAAATTCAAATCTTTTTTTTTTTTTCACCAGGGACTTATCTAATGCTAAAAATATGAATAGTAACTCAAATATGGCCTCTAAACATGTCTCAGGAAAAGTTACACCAAAGTGCAAATATGTATTATTTTAGAGATTACAAAGGACAGCCACACATCTGATGTTTTGCCTGTAAAGGGCACATGAAGCATTACTCCATTTTAAATACAGAGAATCAAGTTCAGATATAGCAAGATACTGATCAAAAATGATAAAAAGGCAGGTAACATCTAAAATAACCAAGGCAAAAACTCCTGATTTATCCCCGTTTTATAACCCATGGAGTCTTTCTATCATCTTAAACAGTTTTACAATTTTACCCTTTTTCTCTTGGTATGATCTTCATTACTTTAGCACCATGATTTAATTTAAAATCTTCAAGTCTACTTAAATGTTGTGAGTCATACTGTGTTTGCATGTAATTTAGACATTAGTAATTGTGAACTAGATTAAGATCTGTGCTGGGCTCCTTCCCGGGCAGGTAGGTAGTGCCAAGGGAAGGACCAGGCCTGCTGGTTCCTCCCTAGGGGTTGAGGAGGATGATGAGCATCGGACGACCCAGAAACCTCTCCTGGCCACCAGAGATAAACCACACTGAGTTGGGAGTCTTTTCAATGCAGGAACACACAGAAAAAATTCATTCATTACTCTGAGCATTTGCCTATATCATGCTGGGGACAAAGGCGAGGATTTTAGGATGGGGGAAGAGGTAAGGGCCAATAGTAAACTTTAACTATTGAAATGAAGTGGCAGGCCAGAAGCCATTAGGCATCTTGCTGAGTCCTAGCTGGCCAGAGACAGCTCACCAAACTTTTTAGCTAGGCTCAGGAAGTTCCACTAGGCCTCACGCCTGGACCTTTCAGAGCCCAACAGATCTGCAGAAGCCAAACTTGATCATTAACTATAAAATGTAAATAAACAACTAGTTTTGCAATATAAAAATATAAATAAATAAATAAATGTTACAGTTCTTAAAATTAACAAATTATTTCTGAAATAAATTAAGTATCAAAATAAAATATGTGAAAGTTTTATAAGCGAGTTAATTTTTTTTCCCCGTGAAATTTAGTGTTATTACATCTACTTACAGGAAACAGTTTCAGGTTTAAGGGATTGCTGTTAATATAAATATTTTCCTTGAGCTTACTTTGCTAATCACAATGACAGATTTTTTTTTTTTTTTACCTATTCACAAAATTTAATCCCTGGCTCTTAGATGCTTGTAAATATTGGGACCTATTTTACTTGTTTATATGTTCTTCCATAATGCTATATATGATACACAAGCTTTTCTGTGTAATCTCTCACTATTAGTCTGTTCTTTGCTTGCTTCCAGCCATTCTGGCCCAGGTTCTTTGTTCTTTTTCTTTTAGGTTTACATTGGCTGCTGACTGGAATTGTATCAGTGTGTGCTGACTGTGGCGCACATGCTACAATTTCCTATTTCTCCAGCTCTGCTAGGGAAGGGAGCCCAAAGACCCATCACTGGCCTGCAGGTTTTCAGGTAAAATCTTTTTTCCTGGTTTCAGGCTTCTGAGGTCACTGCTAAGGTGTTTCCGCGTTCTTGTGTCCCTGGAAAAGATTAAGCAGAGCTGCAGGAATAGAGGCATTTTATTTATTTGGAAAAGAAAAAAAAAAAAACCTTCCAAGGACAGTAGTGAGCCTGAGCATAAACGTGGACAGCTCAGCACTCTAGTGCACAGAATTGCGGCTTTGATTTCGGTTGCAATGTAGAGTTAGGTACCAGCGATTCTGGTAGTTTTACATACATCTTGTTTTAGTTTATTCTTGTGTTCTCCCCACCTGCAACACTTCCCATTGCCCTCTCCTTCCTAGTTCCTCGTCTCCCCTTTCTGTGCATGCCACGGGTGACTTTCCATCTTCTCCTGCTCCTCTTCCAGCTCCTTCATCTCTTTGTATTTGCTTTAGGTTATCATCTTTTGTTCATAGGTTTTACCCATATATTGCCCAATATATACCTCTGAGCTTGAGTCACAATGTAATTCTTTGCAGTTTTATCCATTTTAATTAACCATTCATAATTTCATTTATCTGTGCTGCTGAAAAGAATAGCACTGTGCATGCATACTACATTTTATCATTCATTCATCTGTCAATGGGCAACTAGGCTGATTCCAATTCAGAATTTGAACTTTTGTAATCCTTGACTGCAGGGTTTTCACCTTGTTTACATATCATTTCCTATGTTCTATCTGTTACACTTAACTCTACATACAGCTCTTTTCCTTGCATGGTTCAATACCACCCAGGAGTGTGTATTTTAGTGATACTGAGTTGCAGGGGACTCTCTCTCTCTCTCTCTCTCTCTCTCTCATACACACACACACACACAAACACACACACACACACACACACTGGAGTATGAACACCTGTGCACAAGCTGGCTTTGGTCAGCATGAAGGGGTATCGGCTGGAGGGGCAGCGTCTCCCAAGTTTGGCACCCATCCCACTCTCTGATGAATTCTCCTTACTTGGGGCTGACATAAACATCCCGCCCACAGCACTCAACCCATTATTCTCCACATTCTTTCTGCGCTGTGTTCTCTTTTCTCTCAGTAGCTTACACCGGGGGTCTGCTGGGGTTGCTGTATCACTTCCACAGCTACACATGAGACCATCATCTCTGCAGCTGTTTTCCATTCTCCACATTCACTATACATCTGTTTTTTTAAGAGCCCATGTGATTATTTAATAACTTTATTCAACATAGACAAACTTCATTATATCCATTTTCAAATGAGGTATAAGGTTTCCAATTCTTTTTTATATCATCATTTTTGTTATTATGAATAGACTTTATATAGACACATCATGTGTTGGCACCATCATTTCCCTCCTCCCTGCCCCCATTCCACTGAGGGCCCTTCTCAGTGGGGTGGCTGGTATTCCCAATGGGGTTGTGGGTTATGCCTTGTGAGAGCAGCAGTCAGTCATTGGGAAGGGGGCCATTGACTCTGGGTATGCTGTCCAAACCTGCACCTCTTACAACCTTCCAATTCCCTCTCCTGAAAAGTTCCCTAAGCAGAGGATGGAGGTTGTTTTATGTCTACTTCAGTAGAAAGCTCTCTGGAGCTTCTGAATTTCTGCTTTGGAAAGTGTGGAGTATCTTCTGCATCTGTCTTCTTCACCTGGCACTGATTATCAGGCTTGCCATGGAAGCAGCATTCTTGCTCATCAAACCAATTCCTCTGTGGTTTCACATGGACCATGGCTGAAGTATGAGGAGTGGTTAATTTCCTTGGGTCACACTGTATTCTGAGGAAGAAAAATCAGATTCTCCAATGGAGAATGAAGCCACAATAGGTTAAATGGGATAGACATTGTTAATTTAAGGAGAAGCCCTTCTTTTGGCCAAACGCTAATGGGAGTTTGTCACCAAAGGATTCTGACTTAGATTTCAGTTAAAGCTATGGGTTCCTTTCCACTGAATGCATCTCTCATCCAATCAGAAAAGAATTTGACCGAAACAATTGAAACAAGGATTAAAATTTCATTTCACATATTTTGGTTTCTTTCTAAGATGTAATTAAACACAGGAATTTTCTTAGCTTTATACTGATGAACACATATGCACCTTTCTCATCGTAAAATTTGCTAGTCTTTTATTCAAATCACAAGTGTATTTTGAAACACTATTCTGCATGGTGGCCACAGAAACCCTCCTCTTGGAGAAAGGTAGCATTAGCTTCTTCATTGAGCCAGATCAGATAAAGGCATAATTATTAACAAACACTTCAAAAATAAAGTTGACATCAAGTTACTCCAATGCCTGTACATTTCTGATTGACTTAGCTTCTCCTGATATGCACTGATCACAGGTGTACAGGATTATGGTACTTTCTGGGCCCAGAAAATCAATAGAAAAATCGTCAAATGTTCTCTCTGTTGCTGAATTTTGAATTGGTAGGAATTATCATTAATCATATGTTTCAATCAGTATGAATATTACCTGTTTTTGTTAAATGTTAAATGTATACAAGAATAAGTGAAAAACATAAAATCAACCCCGAATATTTAGTTTGCATTACTAAGAGCTTTCCTGACCTGAGCTCCTGGCTGTCCTTGTGCATTAAATACTGGGTGCTCATAATGGTGCATGACATTTCCATTTCAAAGCTGCCCTCTTTGAGCAGGATGAAGAATGACTGCGCTCATGGATAAACTGCTTGGTGACTCAATATTTATCTAACATAATCAATAATACCCAAATTCAAAAAAAAAAAAAAGAAAGAAAGGGAATGAAACCTGAAACAATTTTATTTCATAGGCTAATCAAATTATTTGTTCTTTTCTGATGCAGAAAAGAGTATTAAAACAGTAAGTGCCAAAAGATAATTTCCATCATACAGAAGCTATGATGTAAAGGAAGCATTAACACATTCATGGAACCGACTGAGTTTCTAGAGATGACTGTGTTCATACACTTATGATTTTATCAGGGAGTCAAGTGTGCTCGGCCTCCTGTGTTCATCAACCTATGTCCTCTCTAAATCTGCAGATGGTGTGATCAACATTGTCTGGGAAAATATGTTAAACTACAAAGCAGGTTTTGTTTGTTTGTTTGTTTGTTTTCTGTGTAAAGAAACATCTAAGGGCTGGGAAGATATCCCAGTCGTTAAAGCTGCTTCCTCAACAAGCATGCCAGATGTACAAGGTGGTGCATGTGTCTGGAAATTGTTTACAGTGGCTTAAAGGCCCTGGTGCACCCATTCTTTCTCTCTCTCTCTCTCTCATAAATAAATACTTAAAAAATAAAATCAATAATTTTTAAAAGGAGGCAAATAAAGGCATAAAGAAAAGAAAAGGGGTTCCTTTCTTCGTGTGAGTTTCAGAATGGCCGAGGGCTTTTTAATACAAGTCTTGGTTCTTCCCATCTGTGTGCTCTAGGCATCCGTCACCTAAGTCTCTTTCTGCAGATTCTTCTCTCCTGATCCCAGTATATGTCTTCTTTCTTTTTGTATATTATTTCATGACAAATGGTAGATAAGAGCTCCACTACTAAGCTGTAGTTCTTTTTGTTGTTGTTTTGTTTTGTTTTGTTTTGTTTTTCAAGGTAAGGTCTCACCCTAGCCCAGGCTGACCTGGGATTCACTACATATTCTTAGGGTGGCCTCGAACTCACAGTGATCCTCCTACTTCTGCCTCCCAAGTGCTGGGATTAAAAGCAGACATGCACCACCACACCTGGCACATTTTTTTTCTTCTTGTAGAATAGTCTAATTATGCCTCTCCCTGCAGTCCAAATAGGCCTTGAAATTGCAGTCCTCCTGTCTCAACTCCCAAGTAGCTGGGACTCTGCCCCTGCACCATCAGATCAGCTCCTCTCCTCTGAAATTAATTTTCTCTTGTTAATATTTGTCTACTTTATCGTAGCATCATTATATATTTTTCATCTATTTGAACAGCTTTCCATATATCATAACTTCTTAGATTCCTTAATTTATTATTATTTCAAGTCTTATTGGTTAAAAGTCACCTAGGCTGCCATATCATAAGAAATTATTTAAGATAATTTTTAATTATTTTCTTTAAATATTTTAATTAAAAATTAAACTTTTTACTATTTGAAATTTGAAATAAGATAGTAAGAAATAAATTCCAGCTTCCTTCTATTTTTTTTTAAATGAAGTTTAAAGCATGTCTGAACTGAATGGTAAGGAACATGCAGCGGACAGGTAATCACCTGTAAACTCACACAACTGGTGAATGAATGGATCTGGAATGAAATATTGAATTTCTGACCATAATTTTATTGTTCCAGCATATGAACTTCTTTAGTGACACCATAATACAGGGATGATAAGGTCAAAAATGAAATAAAACCATCTATAAAAAACTATTTACAACATGTAAAGCATCAATGAAGCACAGCTTTTATTACAACTGTCCAACAAAAGTCAGCTGAGATGTCAGGGATCTAAACTTATACAAATACAAATGCAAAGAGAAGCGCTTTTCCTGACTTTGCTCTATACTTACTAAGGACCGCGGGGTATAAGAACACTCAATTTCTACATTTGGCTGGAACCAAAGGAATATTACATTGTAGCCAGAGCTATTTGGATTTGTTAGTTATACAGAACTTCATTTAGTTATTTGTTGGTCTCGCCGATATTTACCAAGAACCTGCTATGTGTCCTGTCCAGGATCTGTCTGGATTCCAAGGCTACACTGGCATGCTAACAAAGCAAAGCAACTTTCCTTCTTTGGAAGAACATATATTCTAGGCAATGTGACAGAAAATGAAACATTATATAACAGCTAAATTATATATACAAGGAACAATATCAAATATATACATATAGATGAATTTCAATATAACACTAATAAAAAAGTCTCCAATGTGACAACATTTAATGAAAGATGAATATCTGAGGTAATGCAATACAAATCATGGTCATTCTAGGCATATAAAATATGTAAGGACAGAGGCTATGGAGTAAGGGCCACCTTTAAGAGTTTGGGGGTGGGCTGGAGAGATGGCTCAGCCGTTAGGCACTTGCCTATGAAGCCTAAGGACCCTGGTTCAAGGCTCAATTCTCCAGGACCCAGGTTAGCCAGATGCACAGGAGGGTGCACGTGTCTGGAGTTCGTTTGCAGTGGCTGGAGGCCCTAGCGTGTCCATTTGTTCTCTCTCTCTCTCTCTCTCTCTCTCTCTCTCTCTCTCTCTCTCTCTCTCTCTCTCGATGTCCATGAAACATTACTAGGCCAGCACACTCTGTTTTGCCTATTTCACAAACAAGAATTTAAGAGTTGAATGTTTGAATGGCTTCTACAGTCTAGTAATGCATAACTTGAGCCACTTTTGGCAAAATATACTCAGATTTATTTTCTCTTCAAAATCTCCAGTGTTTTCCATCCTACATGGCAGCCAGCATGCTATGCTATCCAAATCACACATCATATGACTTTACTTGTGGAGCAGTGTGAAGTCATCAGAATTTATGTTATTCTGGTTTCCAATGATACAATTTGCCCCTGGTTCTCAAGCATTTCTTTCTCTCACCCCCAAACTCTTTTTTACAACATTTTTGTTTATTTTTTATTTATTTGAGAATGGCAGACAGGCAGAGAAAGAAGGGGAGAGAGACACAGAGAGAGAGAGAGAGAGAGAGAGAGAGAATGGGCATGCCAGGGCTTTCAGTAGCTACAAAAGAACTCCAGACATATATGCCATCTTATGCATCTGGCTTACATAGGTCCTGGGAAATTGAAACTGGGGCTTTTGACTTAACCACTAAGCCATCTCTCCAGCCCAACTATTTTTTAACTAACTTTCCCTTGACAGTGCTATTCCGTGATAGTACAACTGTCATTTGTTTGGCTGGTGGGTGGGGAAATCGTATTTAGATCCTTCCACATGCTCAGTAACTGCTCTATGTCTGAGTCACCTGACTTTCAATTTCATCTTTCTTTTCACTGCTACATTTTTCTGTAGCAAACATCTATTCTCAACCTCTACTAGGGATAAACTAAGGAAAATTGGAATCTCAAAATAGATAGGAGGGAGAAAGTCAACCTTTAAAGGCTGGAATATTTCAGTATTATAATTGTATAGATTGAGTGAATGGAATGGTAGTCTGGGCAAGCTCACTCAACATTCCCCAGACTGGGTGCTTTACAGACAACAGACAGTTATTCTCAGTGCTGGCATCTGGAATCTAGACAAACGAATATTTGCTGTCTGCTGAGGACTCTGATTCATTTCTGGAAACTTCCTGACATGTGATGAATGCTGAAAGGTGTCAACTTGTCTCTTGGGCCTCTTTGCGAAGGCCCAGTCCCGTTCTTGAGTACTCACTTCACTGAGCTTGACAGTTCCCACAGACAGTCTTGAAATAGCACCTCATGGGTGATGCTATCAGCAGATGAGTTTAGGGAGGGCGCTACACCTTTGAATGAAGTGTATAAGTAAGGTGCTCCAGGGACAGATGCATCATTATAATCACACTTGGTTATCCAAATATTTAAACAAAAGACACCAAAAAATGAGTAACTCATAGGAGAAAGGGAAGGACGAGAAGGGAAACCCCAGTGTAATAGACAGAAACAAAAGATCTAGAAAACAAGAGTACTTTTATTATACTGAAAGAAGAAAGCAAATTTGTTAGGATTCTATATTCAGGGAAGAATTCCTTTCAATTTAAGTGCATAGTATTTTTTTTTCAGAGAAACACTAAATAAATTTATTAATAGTTCATAAAAAGACACCAAAAAATTGGATATACATAAATAAATGAAGAATGCCAAACATTGCAAATAAATAGATACATATAAAATATTTTCCCAATTTAAACATTTCCTTCATGTTTTGAATGAATTAAAAGAAAGAAATTTCAAGTTTTGCAACCCAAAATTGATGAAGAGAGGGAAAGACTTCTGTGATTCAAGCTTAATGCATTGAATATGTTATGGAATTACCATTCTGTACCTCATAAATACATACACTTTCACATGTTAACAAAAATAATGAAGAATTAACCTTAATAAATATTCAAACTAATGTGCAGTGTTGAATAATATTAATAAAACTATTTTGCACACTTTCAGTATATGAATTTTTATATAATCACACCACTGAACTTTGGGAAGCAGAATACTATGAAAGAGGTTGTGTAACAATGACACCTTTGATTTGGTGAGTGTGTGTGACATAAGCATGTACATTCATGTGTGTGAAAACAAGTGTGCTACTGCATGTTTATGGAGGTCAAGGGTCAACTTTCTGGTGTCAGTTCTTATCTTCTTTCTCATTTTAGGAAAAGGGTTCTCATCTAGTTCTTCAATTCTGCAGTACCCAGCCTAGCCAGTCCCTAAGATTCTGGGAAATTCACTTGTCTGCATCTCCCATCTTGCCTTATGCATGCTGGCATGGAAAACTATATATTCCAGAATTTTTATAATATTTTATTCTTTTTATTTGCTTTAGAAAGAGAAAAAGAGGCATAGATATTAAAGAGAGAATGGGCCCACCAGGGCCTCTAGCCACTGCAACCAAACTCAAGATGTGTGCACCACCTTCTGCATCTGGGTTATGTGGGTCCTGGAGAATTGAACCTGGGTCCTTTTGCTTTGCAGGCAAGTGCTTTAACCACTAGGCAATCTCTTCCATCATAGCTTCCCGTTTTTAAGGTATATTATGAGTAAGCAGAGTCAGGAACAAAGGATCTTACAGCAAGCACTTTATTCACTAAGCCATACCCCTGAATAGCAGTAACAACACTTATTCATGGTTGGGAAAGTTTAAAAATCAACAGAATTATGAATTTTGATTTCCATAGATAGTTCTCTCCCCCCCCCTTCTCTCTATCTCTTCCTCTCTCCCTCCAGCCAGATGATGTTCTTTGCTTCAAAGAGCTCATGTGCTTAGGCTGTGGACACCCAGATAATCCAGAATGATCTCCAGTTTAAAGGTTATAACCTTGTTTATATCTGCCACATAATTTAACATCTTAAAGAATACAAGCATCAATGCAGGGGTGGTTTTGAGAGGTTGGAGGAGGAGGTAATTACTTGGTTTTCAACAATTTAATAATGAAGTAAAATACTGATGCTTTTCTATACTTTATCTTCATCCCCAAAACAATAGTTATAATTATATCAAAATTATCACTTAAATATTTGCTCTTGCAGAATTTATCATCAGTGCATTTCGATATGCAATATAAAGAAAAACATGCATATTTGATCAAAACTTATAAATGTTAAATAAGAAGGTAGTCCTTTGAAAACTGCAAACTTATAATGAGAATAGAAAAGGCAAATTTGTTCTCTAATATTTGACTTGTTTTATATTCCAGGATCTAGAATATACTTGAAAAAGCTGCCCTATTTGTCAATCTGTCATGAAATATATTTCATCTTCAAGCTTTGTGCTCCTGGGGAAATCACAAAACATCTCATTCAGCTGAAGAGGCTGAAATTCTAAGCAGGGCAATTAATATCTTCCATTTTTGCCATCGGCAGGGAAAGCAGTTTCTTGGAATCTGAATCACTAATTGTCTCTAATAGCTTACATCTGGCTTGTACCAAGTTCAGCACATTGGGACATGTTTACGTGTTCCGATTACTGGGCACTGGTGGACCCACTCTGACCTGAGCTTCGTAGTAGCTGCTCCATTCTAACCTTCCCAAGTAATAGAATACTCAGGAATGAATGAGATCTGCCTTTAGTATATCATCTGCAGACATTCTTCCTCATGATAGGATGATATAAATGCCATAAAAGCAAAAAAAAAAAAAAAAAAAGAAAAAAGAAAAGAAAACTTCCTCTGGAATCAGTCAAATGAAGTTTTGTTTATTCTAATGCAGCCAGTTTTGTGTTCATGCTATGAAAACTCAACCATTTGCATGTATTATTATTAATTATTATTATTATTATTTTGTTTTTTTTCTTTTCCTGGTAGAATCTCACTCTAGCCCCTGCTGACCTGGAATTAATTCACCATGTAGTCTCAGGGTGGCCTTGAGCTCATGGTGATACACCTACCTCTACCTCCTAGGTGTTGGGATTAAAGGCGTGTGCCACCGTGCCTGGCTAATGTATTAATTATAATAGAGACTACAAAAGTCAGTACATCCAAGACTCCAGTCTAGAATAGATGAAAGTATACCGTGACATGTGCCTCAATCCACTAACTTCCTCTTCCCAACTTAATTTGTTTTTGACACACACACACACACACACACACACTAAATTTCTTCTAATGAGGGTCCCAGCTCAGTCTGTCATGGAAAAGGTCCTGGTTGACAACCTCACCCTAACTAGCAGGGAAAGGACTAAGGCTAGAGAGTCACAAGAAACAGCCAGATGCCAGGCCATGCTGTGAAGACACAGGCCTCCATAACTTGGATCCCAGCTGTCAATCCAGGATTCCACACCTTTCCTGGTGGTAAGGAAAGACCCAGTCAGGTGCTCACCTGGTGGGATCTTTGTTATCTTCTTCAGGGAACATCTCCTTTTGGCACCTGTATGTGAAGCTCCCCACTTTCCCTGAGCACTTCTGTTCTTGGGGTAAAGAGAAGCAGAGCTTTCTCAACTGGAGTCTTGCATGCAGTGTGTGCCTTCTGCTTCTTCAAAGAACTCCACTGTGGAGAACTCTGTGGACTTCTATTTCTTAAAGAAAGTACAAGAGGAAGATGTGGAAAGTACTATTAATGAATTCCTTTCTACTCCTAGGGAAGTATGCAAGAATTTTAAATACTAAATGGCAAATGGAAACAGCACTCAGGCATCGAAATATTAAAATAAAATATATAACCTTATATATACCAGTTAATATTTTATACTTCAAAAATACACTTGCATTACTTTTCTAGCCACTATGATGAAAGGAAACACACACACACACCCCTGACAAAACAGCTGAAAGGAGGAAATATGTATTTTTAGCTCATAGCTTCAGAAACTTTAGCACCGTCTATCTGTTCCATTGAGCCCGAGTCATTGGTGTAAGATAGAACATCGCAGTGGAAAAAGCTGTTCACTTCATGGTAGAAAGGAAGCAGAGAAAGGGAATACAGAAACAGTTAAGAAGACAGAGGAAAGGGAGAGAGAGAGAGAGAGAGACAGCCTCTGAGAACACTTAGACCAAAGACCCACTTCGTCCTCATCAGACCTACTTCATAAAGTCTCTAGCATCTTCAAAAATAGAACCCCCGGCCAGGCATTAAGGTACCAACTCATGTGCACCTGGAGACATTAAGTATTCAAACAGCACATGGTATGTTCTACTTTATTGAGATTTTAGTACATGAATAGATTGTAATTTGATCATAATCCTCTACCATTACTCTCTTTTGTCGCTTCTCTCTCATCCCCATTCTACTGAACCCACTCCTTTTGTCAAACAGTCCCTCTTCTACTTTGTTTATTTATTTATTTTTATTTATTTATTATTTTAACCTCCTTATTTATACATGGAAAAATATCAATGGGCTCTTATGATTCGGGTCTTATGCCGGCAGCAATGTCTACTATCATTCTGTGAATGCGCCAATCACTGCATGTCCAGGGGACAGGGCCCCCAAACACTCTTTCCCACCCTGTGGCTCTTACATTCTTTTCACCCCACTTCTCAGTCTTCCTTGAGCTTTGGAGATGTCTCCTGTAGTACTGAACACACAATAACCTCTGGTTTTCAGCGATTTGATGACTTGTGAGACTCCCCAGTATCTACAACCATCTCCAGAGGAAGTTTCACTGACCAGCAGTGATGTTTCCTGAGTCCCAGCAGGTGGAATAGAGATGCCTCATCCAGTACACGTAGCACTTGACTGACATTTCTCATCACCTTCATGAGACTTGAGTCTTCCCTATTGTTACCACCACCACCCCTTTCCTAGTCTAGGGACCCGAAGAGACACATGGGCAAAGTCAGTATGTATTTCTTAATCATTGAAGTGAACTTTTTAATATCTGTGCTTTTATCATGAGATGTGTGTTTATATACTAATAAAGAAATTCTTCAGCTTCATGTAGTAGGGGGAAGCCAAATCTTTCATTGTGTAGGTCTACTAAATAGAGAGAGAAAGGTATACTAAAAAGTACCAATTACATTAATTAAAACAACATTTAACATTTGTTTAACATGAGGTAATGGTATTATGAATTTTCCTTTAACATAATTCAGTAAGATGGATTATTTTTTTGGATAATTTTGCCTGTGAAAACAAACTGAAATGCAGAGTTTAGACCACTGATTACAGTAATCTTCTGGGGCAACATGGTCTCAAGCCACACAACTGTCAAGACAGACAGGGAGAGAGAGAGAGAAAGAGGGGGGGGGGCAGGGAGAGAGACCAATATTGCTTATATAATTTGTATTCAGAAAAAGCTCTGCCTGCCCTCATAAATGATAAGATCCTGGAAAACATATGCATAGCCCTTGGCAGAGAGGACTGAAATAAAGTGTCACCTAGCTGAGGGCCAAGGGGCAGTACTGAAACCCTGCAGGAGATAAGCAGTTTCCTTCCCTAGGCAGAGAGACACGGATGAAAAGCCTTTGGCAGGTGACTATATTCTTACCCATGGTGGCAGGGGGTTGACCCACTCCAGCCTCCTTTTTCCTGGTTCTGGAACCTGAGAAGTACTGGATGTATTTATGGACCAATCAGCACTTTCATCTTCATTTAAACTGACCAGTCGTGGGTTCTGGTTTGGCAGGTTTCATCTGTCCAACAAGAATCCAGTTCCCACTGGAACTGCAGATTTTCCAGCTCTGGAAACCACTCCTCAGAGAGGAGTCTGTTCTGTGTGCCTCCTTTCTCGCTTTTTTTTTTTTTTTTTTTTTTTTATGATTTATTTGAGAGCGACAGACACAGAGAGAAAGACAGATTGAGGGAGAGAGAGAGAATGGGCACGCCAGGGCTTCCAGCCTCTGCAAACGAACTCCAGATGCGTGCGCCCCCTTGTGCATCTGGCTAACGTGGGTCCTGGGGAATCGAGCCTCGAACCGGAGTCCTTAGGCTTCACAGGCAAGCGCTTAACCGCTAAGCCATCTCTCCAGCCCATCTCGCTTTTTTGATATAAACTTTATTCTCTTGGACACTTTCCTACCTTTTTAATTCTTTAATTGGCAGAGAAAACGAACCCTATACCCCTAGACGGGATCAGCATTCGCACAAGGAGAGCCTGAAGCACTGTGCGGCTGTGGGCAGCTCTGCTGGGCAGGAAGCGCAGGGTGCTGGGGAGTTGGGTCTCAGCAGAGGAGATCTTTGCAGGAGAAAAGGGAAAGGCCAGAAGCCCCGGAGGAGGAGGAAGGTGTCTGCTTTTCTAGACAAGGCGCACACTGAGAAGTAAAGTGTCTTTTAAAAGCTGTTACTGGGCTGGAGAGATGGCTTAGCGGTTAAGCGCTTGCCTGTGAAACCTAAAGACCCCTGTTCGAGGCTCGGTTCCCCAGGTCCCATGTTAGCCAGA
This sequence comes from Jaculus jaculus, assembly GCF_020740685.1. Lineage (NCBI taxonomy): Eukaryota > Metazoa > Chordata > Mammalia > Rodentia > Dipodidae > Jaculus > Jaculus jaculus. The sequence goes on along the minus strand of NC_059111.1, from coordinate 105,534,073 downwards.
TGCACAAGGGGGCGCACGCGTCTGGAGTTCGTTTGCAGAGGCTGGAAGCCCTGGCGCGCCCATTCTCTCTCTCTCCCTCTATCTTTCTTTCTCTCTGTGTCTGTCGCTCTCAAATAAATAAATAAATAAATTTAAAAAATAAAAATAAAAAATAAAAGCTGTTACTCTCGACATTCTTACCCTCTCTTCCTGTTCTTCCACAGTCTTTAGAATTAAAAAAAAATCCATTTCCAAGTTCCAATTGTCCCAACCAAACTGGAGAGCTGAAATGAGACGTTTGGAGAAGAAACAGGTTTCCTGGCAGTCAAGTGACTGAAGAAACGTGAAGCAGAAAATGTCCCAGGAGGTAAACAAGACCAGAGAGAACTCCCTCTGGGGTGATTTTTTTGATTTTGTTTTTGTTTTGTTTTTGCTTTTCTTGAGTGATCAGGAATTGATCATGTAAGCAAGATGAACTGTCCTAAGAGAGACTAAAATTAGTTTCTGTGTTTTATGCTGTATTTACTGTTTTCAAGAAAATTTATATGATTACCCCAGGTTTTGAATTTTAAAATGCCTGCTCATTTGAAAACCCAAGAAATGATATGTTCATGCTGAATGACAAATTGCACTTCTCAAACATCTGTTAAAAGTAAATTCTTACTTAATGTATTTCAACAACAGAAAAGATATGCAGAGTAGCACTCAATAAAAAATGATATATTTTGATGGTAACATGGGGAACCTTGACATTGATCATCATGAAATGTGAGAATACAAGTTACATAAATTATTGATATTTAAGATATGTATGTATTATATATGGCAGAATTGGCTATAAGTAATATTTCTTAAAATTTATACTTTGCATGTTTTTGTTGAGAAGACACTTGTTTACTGGCATTTATATAGTACTTATTGCTACCCAAGATACACTTTAATATCTACATATCAGTCTACTCCTGAGAAGAATAAAAACTCCTTAAAGAAGACAAGATTTATTATTTTTGTAGCATAACTATTGCATGAGAAGTTATCTAATTGGCATTTTATTAATTTGTGACTCATCCTAAATTTAATGGTATAATTAAAAACTTTAGCATTACATAAAAGAAACTAATCGCACAAAATATAAGCATATCTATATATTGGATTTTTAAAATTTTATCTGTTTTTGTTCCAAGTATATCTGTGTGTGGTAAGCATGCTTGTATGTATACATGTTCACATGCATGTGAGTGCAAATGCATGTTTGTGTACATGCATGTAGAGGTAAGAAGACAACCTCAAATGTCATCTGCAAGTATGCAGTCTGCCCTTTTCTGAGTGAGGATCTCTCTTTGGCCTGGAATGCACCGGTTAAGGTAACTTGGCTAGTCAGATAGCCCAGAGACATCCATCTCTCCCACCCAATGCTGGAGTTAGGGCACATGCTACTGCACCTGGCATTCCTGAGGATTTCTGGGGATTCAGTCCAGGTCCTCATTCTTAGATAGAAAGCATTTTATAACTGAACTATCTCTATAGCTCCAATTTTTAAAATCATACTAAGAGAACAATAATTTCAGATAATTCAGAAATGTATTTAGATTATTCAAATGAAACTAGTTAGAGGGTAAACATTACTAAATTAGAACTCTAATAACTCTATCATTACCAATAAATTAAGGTCAATTTAAATCACTATATCATATGCATTACTGACATGAGTTTAAATAGTCTGAATATTTTGCATATTATGAAATTTAGTTTTGTATCTTTCAAAACCATTTAAAACCTAAAAACTGTGTCCTATGTATTTTTGCTGAATTCAATTATATATCTTTCTAATGGAAGGAAAAATACATAATTTAGTTCAGAGTGCCTTTGGGTGGAGAGAAGATCTACTTTTTTCATGCAAGATTTTCTGGATTCCTGCCTACTTTTTTTTTTTGTTTTTCAATGTAGGGTCACACTCTAGTACTGGCAAACATGGAACTCACTGTGTAGTCTTAGGGTGGCCTTGAACTCATGGCAATCTTCCTACTCTGCCTCCCAAGTGCTGGGATTACAGGCATGCACCACCACTCCCAGCTTTCCTGCCTACTTTTATGAATTGAATTTCATAGTGAGCTCCAGCGATAATCAACTGCTTGCCAGCCCAAGCTTCACCGATTTGGAGTTGATAGTTTCCTCCAAAGAAGGTGATGCCTAATGAAGTTTGGGAGAGCATATGATTGTCTTTTCCTTGTAACCAAATCTGTCTAAGGAAGTAAGGATTTATGTTGGCACAGTTCTGAGGAATTCAGCCTATTGTGCCAGGAGGTCATTGTGGCTGGTCACATAGCCTCTGCAGTCAGAAATCAGAGAGAAATGAATGCTGATGTAGACCTTGGCTCCTCCTTCCCCCTTTTCATTTAGTCTGGGTTCCAAGCTTATAATGGCACTGCCCAGCACCAGGGTGAGTCCTTACTCCTCAGTTAAACATTTCCAGAAATACTCTCATATACCTATCCAGAGGTGTGTCTCCTTGGTATTTCAAATGCAGTTACGTGGAAAACCAACATTTAACAACACCATGGATGAAGGAACTTATTGTGAAATGATCAGCTCTTCACTCAAACCAAACAGGAATCAGGTAAAACCTCCAATGCCAGGTTTCTCCCAATGTAAGGTTTTACTTTCCTTACCCCACCAAGAGGATGCTAACTGTCTGTGGATGCCAGGCAGAGGTGTTCAAACTTACAGCGTGGTTCATAGTTATTGACCTGAGTTGGCACTCCATTGGTCTCATCAGGCCTCCTCCCACTAAGGGATGTGCTTTTAGATAACTTCTCCCTTGAAGTAGGTCACTCTTATTTTTGCCAATAGCTATTCCTACCATTTGGGGGCAGGGATGGGCCTGAGGAAGTCTTATGTGGTAACTGGTAGATTTCTTCTTTAGTGATTATAATATATATAATTTAGAACATACATTATCCTTTCAGACTCAGGGACTATACCATGTAACCAACACTTTTAACATTTCTGTAGCAAAATATTTGAATATTCACTGAGGACAAGTATATGAAACAAAGTCTCATAATTTCTTCATGGATTTGCTTCTAAATAAGTTTATGCAGAATGCATGGCTTCTGTAAATTTGGGAATACTTTTGGGAGGATTGGATTGTGAATATTTTCAATCCAGGTTTAATAGAGAATAGATTATTTAATATAAAATTGTTTTCTTACAGAATTTTAAATTTTCAATGGATTTTATAATGTAGATGCCATACTGATCTTATAAAGACATATGACTCCTAGTCAGTTCACTGTTAAAGAAGTTTTTGGAAGAGTTTGAGGAGCAGGAGCCATAACATTCCTGGTAATTGTTACTAAAATTAGATTTCCGTAGAGAAGAATGTAATTTCCATATAATCAAGATAAGAATTTATTCTGCTTTATGAACAAAATTGAGCACCCCCTTAGATTAAAAATAAAATCAATGATACAGGGCAAACTCATTCACTAAATCACAAAGAGGAAAACAAATGAAATGATGCAAGGGCCCTCCATGACTCATCAGAATATAAGCACAGCGTCCAGGTTTCACTTTTATCTTCTCTGAAAGTCAACTATTGTCAGCGAAACGGTGACATTTCCCTCAGAATCCAATTTCTGTAGCATTGCTAATCCTTTATAATGTATGCATCCTTAAGGAGAAACAAAAAGCCAATATCGTGGCTTTCTGACAGTCCAGATTATTCTTGTCCTGTGTTCCTTGCATGTATCTGATTGTGTTTCTAAACTCTCATTTATCTTGTCCTACTTTCTCCTCCTATCACCACTGGCTATCTAAAAGTTCCTTTTAATAATCTGTAGAACTTAACCGTTCCACAAGTGAAATAAAGAGACCTAAAATTTCTCATAAGAATACAGAAGCCATAAGGTTTTTAGATGACAAGATAAAATAGTTTAATAAAAGTATGTGAAGATGCAAATTCTCTTCTGGGTAATTTAAGGTGATCAGTATTGAACCCAATGCCACTGTTTTCATTCTTTTTTAAATTTTATTTTATTTATTTATTTGAGAGAGAGAGAGAATGGCAGAGGAGATAGAGATAGAGAGTGAATTGGCACACAGAGGGCATACAGCCACTGTAAACAAACTTCACAAGCATATGCCACCTTGTGTATCTTGCTTACTTGGATCCTAGGGAATCGAACCTGGGTCCTTTGGCTTTGCAGGCAAGCACCTTAACTGGTAAGCCATCTCTCCATCCCTGTTTTCATTCTTATAGTCATGAATATACCCATCTCTCTTTAGGCTTCATGAATACTACTCCTGCATCATTGCTGTAAGTTCAGCCATAATATAATACTACCAGTTCATTAAGACAAAAAGCAGTTTATACAACTTTTGTAGGGGAAAATGGTTACCAGCCAGTCTCTGTGGCCATGGACTCTCTAGACCTCAAGGTCCTCTTTACATTTTTGTATGTATTAACTATTTTCTTAATAACAAAGCACCACAGACTGAATGACTTGAACATGAGAAATTATTTTCATAACTCTTCTGAAGGTCAGCAGTAAAGAGCACCAGTGTTGGTCTGTTCTCTCCTGAGACTTCTCTCCTGGGCTTGCTAATGGCTGTTTTCTTCCTCTATGCTTGTTTTAATTTATCTCATAACATATTACATTGGGTCCTTACTTCAGAACCCCCTGGTAACTTAGTTACTTCTGTAAAGTCCTCAAATTCTAATATGAGAATTTATGTATTAGGATTTGAGAGATACCATCTAGCACAAAGGATAACTATTGGGGCTCTTTATGTTTTATTTTCTCTACCCTTAGTAGGCAACTGTGTTTCCTAACTCCTGATCTTGCTGTTACTGATAAATAAAGTGGTAGCAGATTTGTCCCAGGGGGTATATTGAGAATTTGGGGGAAAAAAAATAGTATGATTTGCTGATGCTCTTGAACTTAATCACAAGAGTTCCTTCACTGGCAACGAGGGAAAGGAAAATTCTAATTCACGGCATGTAAATGAATTGTGGTCATCATCAAGGAAAGTTTTTGATGGTATCTGTATTGAGAGCGGTTGGGAAGTCCAGTGGTTCCTTTTGATTGACTGCTGTGACATTAATGATAACTATTCTATGGAATGTATTTGCTTCAGAATGCTCAAATAATATAGAAAGCTCATGAACTAAAACTCAGTGCTCAAGTCATGACATGAGAATCAAGAATTCCCCATGGTATCTAAAATCCCCTTTGCAATACACACATGGCTGCACAGGGTAAAAACAGTCAAGCCAAAAGTAGTGGTGAAGATGGTACAGGCACATTTTAGTTGACAGCTCTACTAACTTTTAGTTGAAAGTCCACAGCTTGTTAGAATAGCTCACAGATAACACAGACATCTAATCATGAAAAAATAAGGTAATTAAAAGTAGCTGAACACACGCACAAAAAAAAAAAAAAAAATCGGAGAATCTGAAACACTTGAGAACCTTTAAGTCTCACCTACCAGGAGAGGCCACCGGCTTGCTTGTGTCTGAGGAGACTAAGCTTCTGCTTGTAAGTTGTGTAGAAAACTCATCTGGGGAAATGCATTGCAACTAAGTACTTTGTCTCTCCAAACCCAAAATAATCAGAAATTATTACATCATACCCATAGCAAGGACTAAATATTAGCATGCTCCAATGGGCCAAATGCGACCTGGACAACAATCATGTAAAACCTACAAGAAAATGCCTTATAACTCAAAAATATTGAAAGATGTAAAAAAGAATGTAGTAGCAAAAAAACTACTTATAGCCTACATAGTGCTACATTAATCTTCTACATTAACAATAAATTGATGATTAAATTTGTTGAGGAAAAATAATAATAGGGTTTAAATACCTTCAAAAGTGCTATGTAATCAGTGTGAAAGGGGCTGGAGAAATAGCTCAGTAGTTAAGGCACTGGCCTATAAAGCCTAATAACCTGAGTTTGATTCCCTAGCACCCATATAAACCAGATGCATCAGGAGTTTGCTTGAAGTGGCTGGAGGGCCTGGAGCACCCATTCTCTCTATCTGTCTCTCTATCTGCTTGCAAATAAATAAAGTATGGGTGATAAGTTTTACCAAAGCTCAGACAACTTCCAATTTGTTTAACTGTGTGTGTGTGTGTGTGTGTGTGTGTGTGTGTGTGTAGTTATTACTTCCTATAACCCCAAAATATTTCAGGCAACATCAAAGAAACTGTAGAAACTTACAATGTAATAAAATAGGATATAAGGCAGTCAATATGTCATTGAGGTCTGGAGGGATGGCTCAGTGGGTAAGACATTTGCTTGCAAAGCTGAAGGACCCAGGTTCTATTCCCCAGGTCCCACGTTAGCCAGCTGCACAAGGGGGTGCATATGTCTGGAGTTCGTTTGCAGTGTCTCTTTCTCTCTTTCTCTCTCTCTTTCTCTCTGTCAAATAAACAAAGAAATATTTTTTAAAAACCCTTTAAAATATGTCATTGGGGCTTACTGTTTCTATGCACCTTCTGAATTGTTTTGAGCTGGGCATCGTTGAGCATTGAGGGGAGCAAGACAAGGCTCATCAACAAGTTCAGTGCACACTTCTCTTCCTCCATGGTCCTATAGCCCATATGATATTTTCAATGTCCATGGAAAATACAAGAGAGAACAAGAAAATGGGGGTGGGATTGGTGACAAAATAATGTAATAGGACAGGAATATGACCAAATTATAGGATGCTCATGTATTAATCAGCTCAATTAAAATACTTTTAAAATGTATTGTTTAAAAAGAACAGAGATTCTGCATGGAGCTTCAAAGAACACCAGAAGAGCACTTTAGAGTAGCAACTCAGGGTTTAGAAGAAAATCCACACAATGTTGGTGAGATAAAGACACTTTGTATATGCTAAGTAGGTAGACACAGGGTTTCACTTCAGGTAACAATGGGGCCCAAACTTCTATTGCTACTGAAAAGTTACATAATTGGTGAACCTATAAGATTAAGCAAGTTCACCATGATTAATCGAGGTGGATTGAGTCAAGTCTTGGGCATGTCTAGAAGAAACAAAGAATTTATCTAGGTAGGTAAGTCAGGGTTCTCTGATGCTCAGCATGTCCCCATGTTTGTGATAACAGTGAATATCCTGTTCTCAAACTGGGCTGAAGTGATTGTCTTGCAATTGCCTCCCGAGTGCCTGGGAGTACAGGTATGCACCACTACATCAGGCTAAAAATTCTCCCAACATGCTACTTTCTACTAACATATAGTGTAAGGATGTTAGCTAATAATATCGAATGAGACACTGGAGATCTGCTCTGAGATTCTGCATCATTCATGACATGGAATGGAGAGACCAATGCTGTGTAAAGATGGGTATGAGCTTTGCAAGACTGTAACAGTCACATCACTGTGTGTGAGTATGTGAAATGCCATATTCTACATCTTAAATCTATCACACAAATAATCAGTTCTCCATTTTATCGCTTTATATTTGGCTTAGATATTTCTTCTTCCCTGAAATCTTACAACACTCAGAAACTGAGGATGTCTAGACTCCATGCCGCTGCTTTTTCATAGTTCCTCTGCAAACTTATTATTCAGCGTTTGTGCTGTGTGTCCCTGTGTTAATCTAAACATCTGCACACATTTGTCTCTGCTTTGTTTTAGTTACAATGCAATGCCTGGCGTAGAAAAATTATATGAAGGTATGGATTCAAGTGAAGATTATTTTGGAAAACCTAAAACTTACAAATACATCTGGATCTGAAAAAATTAAAACTGCCACATAAAAAAGAAGCCATAGGAAAAACTCTTAAAAGCAAATTATCTATATATCAATTACATTTATCACAGTCTTTATTCTATAAATGCATGTATGTGTATATGTGTGTTTGTGTGTATGCAGATACATGTGTGTGTCTGTGCAGGTGGATGTGAGAGGATGTAGTAGGCATTATTCCCAGGAATACCACTGACTTCTTTTGAGACAGGGTCTCTGATGGCCTGGAGCTCACCAGTTAGGTTCACTGCCCAGTGAGCTCCAGGGATTCTCTGGTCTCCATATACCCAGGACCAGGATGACTGACAGTTGCTCCATCTCTGGCATTTTCACAAGCCTTCTGCAGATGGGACTCTTGTTTTCATGAGGCATCTTGGTTCATGAGGCCATCTCTGCTTTATTGACTGTTATATCTTCCCAGTCCATTTATTATGATAGTCTTTAAAATAAAAAGGTAGAAAACTACATTTACTAAAACTTTGCTGTTTGTTACAATAAAAGGAAGTAAAAAGGCTCATTGATTGAAGAAATGCATTTATTTATTGCACCCCGTGTGCTAGATATTATAGTAGACATTATTAAATCAAAGATGGGAAACTCACATATCAAGGTTGGAGGTTTATATTCTAGTAAGAAAACAAAAATATACACTCATGTATACATAAAATTAAGATGATATGATTCTATTCTGATCATTGAAGGGAAGACAGACAGGATGTTTGGTATCTTTCTCATATCAGATAAATTGATCTGGTAACAATCTTACATTCTGAATTATTACTGGGTGAATTAAAATTTCAAATTCAATATCATAATTTTTAGGTGATTTATTTATTTATTTATAATAGAAGAAAGAGAGATAGAGAGAGAGCATGAGAGAGAGGTAATAGGCATGCCTTCATGGTTCCTGACGAGAAACTCTGGCCCTTGGCCTCTGGATGAGGAAAGACTTGTGAGCTCTTCTTAGAGTTTCTGTTTTGCTGTGTTTTCTAGCATCTGGTTAGACTGCACATGTGCATGAGTTTCCTTGGATTATGTTCACTTTGATAAACTTTCTTTTATCTCTGGGCTTCTATCTTTACCTCATCAATCTTTCAAAATATGAATCTATGTATCCTTTCCCCAAATTATATACTGAATTTCAGTGATTTATTTCAACTGTTGGTCCTTGAGTTGCTGTTAATTTTATATATATATATATATATATATATATATATATATATATATATATATAGTTTTCTTTTTTGTTTCTCAGAATGAATGAGTTTTACTGACAAATGGTCAAACAGGTTACAGTTTCTCATTCCTCTATCATCTCCATTTTGGTAATGAACTAAAAATGTGATGACATTGTTTTTCAAATCTTTAGTTTTGTTTTCCATTTCCTTATTTGATCTAAGTCTGTGCTAAGGCTTTCAGATGAATTCTGTTTGTACTTCCCCCAGCATTTTTTCTAAGTGTTTTTTTTTTTAAGTATGTTTAATAATTCTTAAATCAATTTCCTCTCGCTATTGGATCTACTGACTGATTATGAATGAAGAAGAGGGGCAAGACACAAACTTTCCTGGTTTTGAACATGAAGATTAACCTTAGATTGCATCTTTTATGTTTTAATATTAAGTTTTACTATCACGATTTTTTCAAAGATTATTATTTTGGATAGATTTGGGCCACAAATTGCAACCAGCCATTTTTAATTTGTGCTTTTTTGGCTTCTGCAATGCTGGATGGATGTATTCTGCATCTACCTTATCCCACTGGTAGTTTAGGGCAGGGAAAATTATTACTGCCCTAACTGAGTTCTCAAAGATTGCTCAGGCTGTTTGAGATCACCTTTAGAATATCCAGGTGATGATTCAAACAACACCTGAAGTGCTTATGAGGTAGCTTTCCTGAACTGGAGGCTGTCTGTGAGAAAAGCAAGGATCCATGCTCAGCCCTATTACAGCTTCTTGAACTGAACTAAGGACTGAAATGTGAATTCCATTGTAATGGCAATGGAAAATGTGTTGCTTCCAGTTGCATTAGGAAGGAAACTTTTTGGATCATAATTCTGAACTTAAAAATGTTACTTATGGCTCTCCACAATTTCATAACAGCTATATATATATATATATATATATATATATATATATATATATATATATATATATATGTACATTTAATAAGAGCACTGTCTCTGTGATTTATTGCATTGTCTTATAAGAGAAAGAGTCATGGAGAACTGACAGGTAGAATTCAGCTCACGGTAAATGTACCATGAGGGATGACAGATAGTCTGATACTGGGTGAGACTGAATAAAAAGAAAAATGTTTTGGGGTGGGAAGGAAAAAGTGATGATTATTAAAAATACTGTAACAATCTGTTGAACACCAATAGTTTTTTAATAATGAATGTATAATTCCAAATAAAAATTTAGTAAGCCTAGAAATATTCAAAAGGAAATCATAGTTACAAAGAAAAATGTAGGTCTTCAAGTGGATATAAAACACTAGGAGATATCATTGCATTTCTTTTTTTTTTTTTTAATTTTTTTAATTTATTTATTTGAGAACAACAGACTCAGAGAGAAAGACAGATAGAGGGATAGAGAGAGAATGGGCGCGCCAGGGCTTCCAGCCTCTGCAAACAGACTCCAGACGCGTGCGCCCCCTTGTGCATCTGGCTAACGTGGGACCTGGGGAACCGAGCCTCGAACCGGGGTCCTTAGGCTTCACAGGCAAGCGCTTAACCGCTAAGCCATCTCTCCGGCCCGTCATTGCATTTCTTGAGAGTGTTTGTACTCGCTATGCTTCACATTTTAGCATTGCATTTCCTCACCCAGCATAGGAGTATGTCTTTCTGTATTCAACAGACAAAGTTACATGTAGTCATATTCCAAATGTAGTACACTCGGGGTTAACTCACTAACAGTCAATGTACAGGAATTTATGTGAAGACTCTGTCCTGTATCCACAATCACCACCACATGGCTCTTGATCTTTATACAGCTTAGTCCTGCGGTTTACTTCCTCGTATCTCCTTTATGTTTTGGTAAGTAGCCTGTCGTGCTACTTTCCTCTGTTTAATTTGTGGAACACTGTTAGTAGTCTCAGACCTAACCTTAATGTATTCCCATCTGCTTTCAAAGAGCCTCAAATGTACTTTCATTGATCTCCTGAAGGCGTTAAACTACCTTCTCTGTGAAAATTTCAACCTCTATCACTCTTAACATACAATATGGAGGGAACTAGCTTCCAATGATATTCTTGATAAGTGTATATTCTCCATCATAACCTAAACATCTGATTTATATTCTTTCCGTGCTCTAATTATGAAAAAATATGACCTTATTACCCCTGCCTTTCATAATTGTGCCACATACTTCTGTGGCTTCTACCACACTGCAGATATTTATCAGATATTTATCTGCAGTGTGGAATGGCCTGGCATGTGTGGGGAAATATGTCATAATACCATGAAATTAGAGTTCACATTCATTTACTTCAATTATCTTCAAGTCTCAAAAGATTTATAAAAAACCATTTTCATTTGTTTGCTTATTTATTTATGAATAAGCTGTATAGATAACTTCTTCTTTGCTTGCTAGTTTAATGAATATGTTCCAAAAAGAAGAAAGTTTGGGCAGAAATACTGTATGGGGGCAGATAATGCTCCACCCAAAGTCATGGGTTATTACAGAAAACTCTCATTGACAGTGGTGGATACCTTTAATGGGATTATTGGTCAAAGAGACCCCTGAGTTCGCCCAAGCCACACAGGCTATCGCTAAGGCTGAACTAGATGGTAAGACCCTAGTGCTGAAAATATACATGTTTTAGTTGCAAGACACTGAGAAATCAAGCTGGACCTGAGCTGGAGGCCTCCTCTTTGCTTACTGACATAACGCTAGACAGTTCTTTGCAATCTGCTGCACAAGAAAAGTCATCAACAGTATTGCCCACCATAAGACTCTGCAAACTATACAGTTGGACAATAGGCAAGATGTGGCCGTGCATGCACTCTGTTTCCTTTTTCTTTTTCTTTTTTTTTTTTTTTTTGGTGGGGCCTGGGAGGTTAGTCAACTGCTCTATGATTGAATTTGAGGCTGGCTCCATGAGAAAAAAAAAAATGTGTTTGGTACCAAAAGCCTAGAGAATAGCCTATGGCTGGGAAGGTCATAAACCCTGGGGGAGAAGCTACTACTGTTGCTTAGCTACATGGTTATATTATGCGTGCAAAATTGTCATCCCCTGTATACTTACGCCTAGCTATTAGTGCTCAACTCCCTGTTGGCGGGAGAAGTGTCTCTTTTTAGATGGCAGTAAAAGCTGGGGAGAATCAAAACTAGTCAAAGAGGAGGGAAGTGACAGTGGAATGTTCAGCACTTCAAGAAACATCTCTGACATACCCCTAGCCTAGGGACTATGGTAAAAGAGGCGGTAGAATGAATGTAAGAGAAAAAAAAAAAAGCTGGGGAGAATTGCTTTGGAAGGCTGCCTTACATACACAAATGGTTTTTGTATTCATACAGGGGCTGCCATTGCCTGCCCAACATATAACTAACATTGAATCCATTAGCAGGTTGTCTTGGGTGATAGAGGAGGGCACAGCATACAACAAAATAGAACAGAAAAGAGTAAGAAAGAAGAGGGACTTTAGTGTAGGAGAATGGAAGAAGGGGAAGAAAGGGTAGTGGGAGGTGATAATAAAAATTTTTGAATAATTTTTTATTTTAATTAAAAGGAAATTTTGTTTTGATATAAAAATGGTTTTCGAAGATAGTTTTGATTGGAAAGATTATCATCTAACTTCCAGTATAACAGAATTGCCTACCTCAAAAAGCCCCCCTCTTAAAAAATAATTGCCTCTTAGATACCATGACTCCTGTGATCAGGAGCAGGAAATATGTTGTGTTCACTCACTTCTAGTTTCTGCATTTACGGTCACTGCTGTCCTCACACAAAAGAATGCTATCCTTCAGATGAATCCTCAGAGGACTCAAAAAGAAATGCTATGCCTGATAGCTGTAGGGGAACGTATTAAAAAGCATGGATTTTATGGCATAACCACATGTTTTCTCCATCCCTCCTATACTCAGCTAAATCTCCTGCAAGACATACAGAGGATAGAAAAATAATAATAATAATAATAAGGTTGGTAAAGGACTTCGTCAGCTGAGGCCCCTCATGCTGACAACTTTGTTGCTTGGGTTTTCCTTTTGGCTTACATATGCCAGACTGTGTGCTAGAGAAGGAAAGCGTACAAAACCCCATCTTATTTCTAGTGAAAAGACAAGGAGCAGTATGGTGTCATGAGATGAACATGTTAAGCAAATAGAACTCCCTCTGCCAGCAAAGAGCCATGGACACAGCAGCAGCCTCATCAACACTGTACAAATGCCCACCAGAAAATTTCACTTGGCACACAGGCTGAAGATGTCTTCCAAAGCACAACATTAATTAACATTAAAGTGATAGGATAATAACCAATCTTGCCAGGATATAATTTTTAAAATCATTAATTATACTAATAACTAGAAATATTACAGTTCAATAAAAACCAACTACTAGGGCTGGAGAGATGGCTTAGCAGTTAAGCGCTTGCCTATGAAGCCTAAGGACCCCGGTTCAAGGCTTGGTTCCCCAGAACCCATGTCAGCCAGATGCACAAGGGGGAGCACGCATCTGGAGTTCATTTGCAGTGGCTGGAGGCCTTGGCACGCCCATTCTCTCCCTCTCTCTCTCTCTCTCTCTCTCTCTCTCTCTCTCTCTCTGTCACTCTGAAATAAATAAATAAAAATGAATAATAAAAAAAAAAACTACTAGATGCCCAAAGCTCAGTGTTCAGTGATAGAGAAGTAGAAGTTAGTAACATTGTGCAGTAAGTAAGAGCTTTGGTTTATAATAGGTATTGCTTGTACTTTTTATCATATTGGTACTTTTTTCTTGTATTACTAGAATCCTCATTGTAATATTATATAAATTCAGTGATAGGGGATATTGCTCTTTTTAAAAAAATATTTTACTTATTTATTTCAGAGAGGAAAAAGCATAAGAGAAAGAGGCAGATGGACAGTGAAAGTGAGAAATTGAGAGAAAGAGAGAGAAATAGGGGTTGAGAATGGGCATGGCAAGGCCTCTACCCACTGCAAGCAAACTCCAGATGCACGTGGGACATTGTGCATCTGGATTTACGTGGGTACTGTGGAATCAAACCTTAGTCTTACCAGGCAAGTACCTTAACCTCTAAGCCATCTCTCCAGCTTTCTTATTTATCAAATCCTTCTGTCTTAGCTCCCACAGGCCTGGATTGACAGGTGCAGGCCATTACATCTAACATGGTTAGGTTTATTTATCAGTAATTTGAGTACACGTAAAGAATGTATTTTTAATTAATTTATTTATTTGTAAACAAAGAAAGAGAGATAGAGGAGAGACAGACAGAGTGAGAATGGGTATGTCAGGGCCGAGCCACTGCAAACGAACTCCTAATGCATGTGCCCCTGTGCCCCTTGTGCATCTGGGTCTTTTGACTTAACAGGCAAATGCCTTAACTGCTAAGCCATGTATCTAGCCCTAAAGAATGTATTTTAAGAGCCAGGCATGGTGGCACATGTCTTTCATCCTAGCAGTTCATAGGCAGAGGTAGGAGGATTGCTGAGAGTTCAAGGGCACCCTAAAACATGGTGAATTCCAGGTCAGCCTGAGCTAGAGTGAGACCCTGCCTTGAAAAAAAAAAAATAATGTATTTTAATCATAATCCCTTCTCATTACCTTCTCTTGACACGCTTTACTGTACACCTTCCTCTGAATCCCTTCTTCTCCCCAGCTCCTCCCCTTACTATGTGTTCTCTGGTATGCGGACATGACTGAGTTTGACTATGTTTCCCTGCATGGGCCTAGGTGTGGAATTACTTACCAAAGCCTGTGGGTCAGACCAGTAGCTATACTGCTTCAGAAAATGTCTCCCACTAGCCCAGCCACTATTAACTGCCAGCCGTTCCTCATGGAGGGATGGGGTCTTCACAGCATAAATATTTTGATATTGTTGATTTCATGTAGAGCTTGATCATTTTAACCTGAGCATTTATTATGCAGCACTTTTCATGTTGGTTTATTTGCTTTTGGAAAAGTTTTGGTCAGATGAGTTTGCTAAATTTTATTTAAATGCTTTTTTTCTGACTCCATTATTCATATGTATTTTTAAATTTTGATATATTTCCTTTTATATATGTGGATATTAGATTTTCTCATGGCCAAACAGATTTTTCATGTTTGATCTATTTTATAATTTGATATATTTTATTTGCTAATACTTTTGAATAGAATTTTTCATCTATATTTATGAATGTCAGCTGGCTCTATTTTATCATAGTATTTTTGTACTGGTGGCTAGGTAGCATTAGCCTTATAAAAATGAGTTAGGAAGTGCATGTGAAGGACTATATTACTTCAATTGCTATGTTGTGGGCTTAACCCCTACCTAGATACAGCACAGCTTAAAAGACAAAATGGGCTGGCTCACACTGGACTCACAGCAGCTACCCATGGAAAAATGGTTTCTTCTATGGAAACAAAATGAAAATGTAAACAAATTCTTAAGAGATTTAGCTCTCTGTTCAAGGTAGAGGAAGGTATTTCGCCTCCTTTCTTTTCTTCAAGCATTTATTTCAGTAGTACTCTTCATGTGAGCTCTTTCTCCATCTCTTTGAAGTAAATGCAAACCTTTTTAAATGATGAATAAGCTCCCTTTTAAAGCCTAGGAAAGATATTTCTGGTGGACTAATAACCATTACTTGCTAATGCACTCACCAAAGAAGGTCCTGGCCCTGTTGCCCTTCCCCCTTCTGCAACAGAAAAGGAGTTTACGGCCCAATAACACGGGTAGAAGCCTGGCAGAGGAGCCTCATGAATGAAGGCTTTGTTCAAGTTGAAAAATTGTTTTGTCAGCCGGGCGTGGTGGTGCACGTGCCTTTAATCCCAGCACTTGGGAGGCAGAGGTAGGAGGATTGCCGTGAGTTCAAGGCCACCCTGAGACTACATAGTGAATTCCAGGTCAACCTGGGCTAGAGTGAGACCCTACCTCAAAAAACCAAAAAAAAAAAAAGAAAGAAAAGAAAAATTGTTTTGTCACAAGAATATGTGTGTGTGTGTGTGTGTGTACGTGTGTGTACTGCAGAAAAGGTTAAGCAACTAATGCAGATAACCACCCAATTGAGTTCAGAATAAATTCTGTGGGACATGTGGTGTTACCCGGGCCTCTCATTGAGGGTCATATTTATTTATCTGGAGAATACATATATACTTTATTGTATCGACTGGGTTATATAAAAGATGTCTGTCTGTCTTTGAAGTCTCCTAGTGGAAGACCTGTGATGTGCATCACATTCTTGTTTAATGCTGTTATGATAAGAAAATTGTTTCTGTTCTGTTTGGGTTAGTACTCCTGGGTTCAATGGAAATTTTACTTTAAATCTTACTTCTGTGACGTCCTGTAGAGAAACTATATTTTATAAGTTGCTCCCTCTAATTAGTATTACTAGAGAAAAAATAGTGACAAAAAACATAAATAAGCAATATTCACTGGAACTCCAGATAGCTCATAGTTTGTATGTACCTAACTGAGGAATAAAAACCAATAGTTCTCCTCCACTTCTCCACTGCATAATAGGAATAAAGGCAGTTGTAAAAATACAGGTGTGTTTGGGTGCCACCAGTTATGATGGAAATGAGTTATGAAAAAGTACCCTAGAGAATGTAATTAAATGAGATACTTGATGATTAATTCATCACTTGCCCTTTGGATATGATTTTATTTCTATGCCCCACTATTGGGCTCCCTTCTTGTGTATGACTTTGCACTAAACTCAAGACTAGATTGCAACTTAGTCTTCACTTAAGTAAAGTCTCAACTTTGCCCCTCCTCCTGTCTTCCAAAGATTATCTTGCCCATGGCTCAAATATCAAACTCTTGTTTTTACTGCCTTTCTTGGAGGGTAGGACTCAGGTCATAAAATTGTTTGCTTTGTGATACTGAGGACCAATGAAAATATAGTTTCAATTACAAATATGAGAATGTAACAATTGGTGTAAAAGTTAACTAGGGCATGGAAATGGGAAGAGGAAAGGTTTATTCAAAGTTGTTTCTAGCACAAGAATTAACCATTGTGTCTTCTGTTTGATGGAAAGTCAAAAATAAGCAAAAGAAAAAGAAAGCTGCATGGTGAGAAATGGAAAAAAAAAAACAAAACAACAAACAAACAAAAAACTGGACGTGGTGGCGCATGCCTTGAATCCCAGCATGCAGAGGCAGAGGTAGGAGGATCACTAAGAGTTCAAGGCCAGCCTGAGATTATGTAGTGAATTCCAAGTCAACCAGAGCTAGAGTAAGACCCTACCTTAGAAAATTAAAAAAAAAAAAAAAAAAACTGCAGTTCTACCCTGACTGGAGCTTCTGACAAGTGGAAGTAGGCCATGGGAATGATCTAGAAGTTAGAAGTGTCCTGTGTAATGAGTCAGAGAGCACATCTGACTCTTGTCAATTGATTCTAAGTTGAAAACGAGGACAAAAATTAAGTTAGCTGGCAATTGTTGACAAAGTCAAGAATCTGGTTCGGCTTCCTCAGGCTGGTAACCACAACTTAGGATCATGGTCCATGTGAATATTTAGTCTGCTGACTGTCTGTTCAGTCTCAACTAGCCACACATGGCCTCATGTTTTATTTCTTGTGTAAATTCGATAGATATCATCAGTTGTACACTGTTGCCAACCTGACCACACAAACCACTCCCCAGGTAGGTCTGCTTTTAGGCAGCACAGTTACTTTAAGGTGTTTCCCTTATTCCACAACATTTCCCACCATCTTTCATGGCTATTCAACTCTTAGAGACCACCTCAAGGATCACTGATGTCATAAGACCCTCTTTCTTGTTGCCTTTTTTTGCTTGTTTTTTATTTTGTTTGTTCTTCAAGGTAGGGTCTCACTATAGCCCAGGCTGACCTGGAAGTCACTCTGTAGTCTTAGGGTGGCCTTGAACGCATGATGATCCTCCTACCTCAGCCTCCTGAGTGCTGGGATTAAAGGTGCCACCATGCACAGCTACTAGTCTCCCTTTTGTTATCCACACTTGACACCCAAGCCTCTCTGCTCTAAGCTCCTGCACCTCCCACTTTCCTCTGTCATTCCACTACAGAACATGAAAATGTTCCCTGTTGGAATGTTATCTTCTGCATTCCTTTCTTGGAGGGTAAGACTCAGGTTTTCAAGTTTCTTTTCTTGGTGACATTATGGACTGATGAAAAATACTGCTTTCATAAGGGACAGAATTTAAATTCCAGTTCTGTGCTTTTTAATACAATAGATATTGAATCTTGCTTTCTTAGTGCATAAGATGACGGGCCAAAAAAATAAATAAATAAAATTTCACTAGGTGGTGAGAGTTAAAGAAGAAAATATGAGAATCAATTAAGAGAAATTAAATTTGAAAATGCCAAAATGAATGATACATCTATGATTTTTTGCAAATTAAAATTTTTAAATTAAATGAAACTATTTGTTATCATATTTGTCATGGATTATATTATTTAAATTTACTAGTTACATCTTCAACTTAAAACCTAAATCTATTTGTGGTTTTTATAAGCATTTTAATTAGAATTCTTTTCTTTTTTTTAATAAACTTTTTTATAGTTATTTTTAAATTATTTATTTATTTATTTGAGAGCGACAGACACAGAGAGAAAGACAGGTAGAGGGAGAGAGAGAGAATGGGCGCGCCAGGGCTTCCAGCCTCTGCAAACGAACTCCAGACGCGTGCGCCCCCTTGTGCATCTGGCTAATGTGGGACCTGGGGAACCAAGCCTCGAACCGGGGTCCTTAGGCTTCACAGGCAAGCGCTTAACCGCTAAGCCATCTCTCTAGCCCTTAGAATTCTTTTCATCTTTAATAAGGTGACTACAGTAAAAACAAATCATGGTTCTTATTTTTTTTACAGTATGCCTCTTATTTTACTCAATTTTCATCATATAAACAAATTGATTTATGTTGCCATTTTGTTATCTTTTATGCAAACCAGGTTTAAACATTAAACATCAGTGACATCGTGCATAATGAAAAATATTTCTGAAGGATAATCTCTTATATCATGTTATTGTGCTGGGGCTGAACATGTGGTCCCCAATAAGTGCATATTCTAATCCCCAAAAGCTGTAAATATTGTATCTCAAATTCAAAATAATTTCTCAGGTATAATTAAAGATTTTGAAAGTGGTCTGATAGCATTTTCTATAGCAGAGTATCTTCTCTCGTTGGCTTTGGGGTAGAGGAGTCATCATCCAGCAAACATGGATGAGTTCCAGTAGCCTGGAACGCCAGCAAGGGAAACCTTCAGTATTCTTTTAGTGACTGTAATGGCTCTTCCCATTACAGTAATCTAATCACTTAGCCCTATATCTTGCAAACATTCATTTGTTCTTCCTTCCCTTTCTTCACCCTAGATTGATGATCCCACAGAAGGTTTGATTTTAGCTGAATTGAACATCTTTTATATGTAGAGATAGAACATTGTGGATCAAGAGCTGAAATTACCTTAGGCTACCTTCAGTGCCTTTAGTAGTGTCTCAGTACCAACCTCTGTATCTAACCTCAAATCTTTATGACTGCTATATAAAGACTTGGGAGTTTATAGCTAAGCTTAGAAAGCCTTTAACCTCCATCATCCACAAAGATAAGCAGGCCAGATGATTACATCTGAATCCTACAGAGAGACTTCCCTGACTTGGTATAGGCCAGCTCCCTGATGCTTACACCTATGTAACTAGAAAATGCATCAAGGTGTGACTTTCTTTTGTTCAATGACTATAAAAGCTGAAAAAAAATACACACATAAAAGGGGGAACTGGAGCAATAAAGTGCCCTTCTTGTGCAGGCATGAGGGTTTGAGGCAGGCTAAGACTACTTGAATACAATTTCTCATAGCTCATATAAACAACTGGTTGTGGCCGCCCACTTCTGTAACCCCGGACTTGGGGGGAACAGAGAATGGAGAACCATCGGGATGGTGAACTCCAAGGTGGAGTTACTGAGAGACTCTGCCACAGGGAGAAAGGGATGAAGCAAACAAATCATTTTCCTGTGGTCATGACAAGCGAGGCCCCTGGGTGTCTCAAAGCGAGCACATGGGGCAGTACATCAGCCCACACATACATATACAGGGTGCACGCAAGCACACACGCGCGCACACACACACACACACACACACACACACACTGATGTTGCCTCTTACACAAGAGAACACACCATTGACATAATTTGCATCTGTGGTCCCACACTGTTGGACTCAGGCTATGCCATGCTGTAGGCTACTCCACACCACATAAAGTGGCGGGCTTTCATGCCGTGTCATGTCTTGAAAGACTCAAGTTCACAAGCAGCAAGCCACAGGCAGGATGACTCTGCACCTTACTGCGCACAATCACCAAGTGTCCAGCACCACCCATACTAGGTACAGGCTGATCAATAGCTTCAAGAAACAAAAAGGCACCACCATGGAAATGTACAGCGACGTGAAGCCATGTGAGAACAACAGCATTTTAAAGCCTTATCAGATAAACCAGATCCAAGAAATTATCTCACACACCAGACAAAGGAATAGTGCAACATTGTGACAGGGACCACGAAGAAGATCTCTCACACTGCAATGACAATTCCGTGAAACAGGGTGTAAGGGGTTCAGGAAAGCACTTGAACCACATTACCTGGTTTCTGCCTTTCTGGTAAATCTTGGTCACTCCTGATTCTCCTCTGTGGCCAACAAAAACCTATAAATTTTCACTTTTTGGAAGAAAATGTATTTTTCTGTTGTTGTTCTTAAATCCTTCCCTAGGATGATTTGGCTTGACTCCTATGCAGCCATCTTACCAGGACATTTAAATCCCTACAGTTAAAATCCATGGCTAGGGCTAGAGAAACAGCTTAGCAGTTAAGGGACTTCCCTGCAAAGCCAATGAACCCAGGTTCAAATCCCCAGTAATTCTTAAATTATTATATTTATTTAGGGAAGGAAAATAAATACCCACATGTGGCCTGAGAGCCCATGTGGTGGACCTGGCAAAAATATGGAGAGGACAGATAAAAAAGTACAGACCTTCCTGCCTTTTTATTTCAGGGGCCTAGTCACCCTGAAATGCCTAAAAAGCTATCTGACTCCTTCTCACCTGTATCAGGCTGGATTCAGACTACCCATGCATCGGTCAAAGGACTGGCAGGCAGATGACTCCTGACTAACTGCCCCAGGGATTTCAGCTGCTCTGTTCCCGTGGCTGACATGACCTATGCAAACCGCCATCTATCCATCTACCTGTCTGCCACCCAGTCCTCAACCTTGCCTCTGGAGCTCAACTCGGCCCTGAATTTTGAATTGGTCTTTGGAGATAATTCCTCAAGTAACATTGGATTCAATATGTTATCTACACACAGCAGTAACTGTATTTTTACATCTGTCTCAGGTTCTGTTTCTAGATAGGCCTCTTTGATCTCCATAAACTCTACTGTGGTCATTTTAACCCTTTTGGAGTACACACACACACACACACACAGTAATAATGACTGTGTGATGTGCAACGTGTGATCTGACAGTCCATATTAAAAGTTAAGATAAGACTAATAGAATCTATGTTTGTAAATGGAAGGCTATCAAAGAACGACTTGGAAACTTCAGGTCACTAGTCAAAGGTAGCTTGTGAGTTTATTGTTACTCAATAAATCATGACATTGTGGAAAGACACAAAATGTGTCCATCTATGCTTCTGGGTTAAGATATTTGCCACATATAACATGGGAACTCATATTTGGATTGGAATAAACTAATTTGTAACTTCCTTAGGGAAGAGTAGTTCTTTTGTAATGACATTATCCATAAATCCAGTAAACAAATGACTGCATCATTAAAGTTTTCAATAAACATTTTTCATCGTATTTTTTCCAAGCTGGTAATTTTGTATGTGAGTGTATTGGTATGTTTTTTTTTTGTTTTTTTTTTTTGTTTTGTTTTTTTTACTTTGTCCTCTCTGAAGATTTTATTTCAATTCTTTTCTCTGATCCTGCAAAATTCTTTAAGCTGAAAATCTGTTAAGCATCTATGCCTGACACTTTCTCTCAGAAGTAAATTAGGAGTAATCAATCATTATAGCCTGAAGGAGTTCCTACTAAAAACAGTCATTTGAATATCTGACTTCTAGGCTTCATCATTTCCTAAGAATACACATCTCTTTTTTTTTTTTTCTAAAATAAAATGAATGTGAGAAAACCAAAATATTAGCAGTATTAACTATTTTTAAAAGTGCTTTGTTGCATTTTGACTTCACATCTAGGAAAACTTTAAGCAAGATATGTTTTAACTACTTTCTAGCACTTAATCTTCTTTTACTTGTGATAATTCCATGTATTTAATTTATATTAGTGCCATTATAAGGCCAAACAAGTAAGAAAGTCACTGACAAGTGAAGTAATATGTTTTGCCTGAAAAACAATCAGAACAGCACATCAAGTATCTGTCACACTAAAATGCATTTCCTCGGCAGAAAGCATATCTCCCACTAGCATAGTGGATATAGTGTTCTACTACTTTCTTTTTTCTTTCCTGTTTTTCTGTTTTGTTTTTCAAAGTAAGGTCTTCCTATAACCCAAGCTGACCTGGCTTGGAATGCATTATGTAGTCTCAGGGTAGCCTTGAACTCACGGTGATCTTCTTACCTCTGTCTCCCAAGTGCTGGGATAAAAGATGCATGCCACCATGCCTGTCTCTGACTACTTTCAACTGCTGACCATCCCACGGTGTTTATTATCTCCACTGTCCTTCAGTGTTTGATCAGTGATGTCCATTCCCTTAGAAAGGAAAGAGTAATGTTAGGCTTTCTCACCACTCCTTTGACACTGGATTGAAAGGAGAACAAGCAAGAATGCCCGTTTTTCCATCCATGTTTTCGTTTTAACCTGCTTGTGTGTACTGGGGAGAGTAGTTGACCCTGTTGCTTGTGGAGCGGTGGGGAAGCAGCGTATCATGGTAAAGTGAGCTGCTCACTTCATGGATGCCAGGAAGGAGAGAGAGAGAGAGAGAGAGAGAGAGAGAGAGAGAGAGAGAGAGAGAGAGAGAGAGGGAGAGCATTCAACCATTACAGTGGGCACTCAGTGTACTGAAACTTCACCCTACATAGACCCATTTCTTAAAGGATTTACCATCTTCCAAAACAGTGCCAAGATAAGGACTCAACTTTTACCATACCTTTGAATGACATTGGAGTTAAGGACTATAGTCAGTCCACCTTTTGATCTGGTTGAGAGAAAGGCATAGAAACAAGGAAGTGTAATAACAATGTCAGTTCACAATTCCCTCTCCATGAGATGGTCATACACATGCAAATAGAAGCATGACTATGAATGTGTAGGCCCCGCTGCCTGGGGCAGAGCGCAGATTAGGACACACTACCTGAGAAGCCTTGCACCTAGAAGAGAAAGAGCAAAGTTTCTTATGGAGAACTCACCAATCTATAATGAGATAGTAAGTGTAAAAAGTAAGCAGAGCTTGTTGGAAACACTTATGCCTGGACAATTTTTTTCCCCCAGAGATCCTGATTTCCTTTGTAATAGAATAACATCTTTCTTTCTATGTTTTATAATGAAAAACCTGTTACAGTGGGTCTCATGAACCAAATTTATGATTGGCAATGGATATAGGTTACAGATTTAATGCCATATTTAATGGTAATAATGATTTCCTTATGCCTTACAGTTATTAGGCAGAATTAGTAATTTAACATAATTGACTAAAATCAGCATGATTTTACATATGTAGCATGATGCTGGGTTCTGTCATGGAATATCCTGAGCCTGTATTTGGTTCTGTTCTTGGGGGTTACCTTCTAGACCCACTGAGAAGATCATGAGCTACAAGGGAGCATTGTGTAGTGAGTCTCAGACATTCATTTGTTTATTAGAATTTTTTCCAGTTAAAATTAATACAGATGAATAAAGTGGTGGAAAGCTGTAATAATAAAAATGCAGGAAACAGAAAGATAGAAATAAGGAGATTAAATAATGAAGGGTTGGGCTGGAGAGATGGTTTGGCAGTTAGTTAAGCGCTTGCCTGTGAAGCCTAAAGACCTCGGTTCAAGGCTCGATTGCCTAGGACCCACGTAAGACAGATGCACAAGGGGGCGCATGCATCTGGAGTTCGCTTGCCGTGGCTGGAGCCCTGCTGAGCCCATTCTCTATCTATCTGCCTTTTTCTCTCTCTATCACTCTCAAAAATAAAGAAATCAAAACAAAAATAAATAAATAGAATGAAGGAGGGAGGAAGGGAATGAAGGAATGAAAGAAAGAAGGAAAGAAATACAGATAAGGGACAATATAAAATAGACAATAGGCCAAAGGTGAAGAAAAGGACAGCTATAACTTTCTTGACTCACTAATAAAAAAGAAAACATTTATTATTTCACAGGGAAAGAACAACTCAGAAAAAAAGGGGACCTTGAGAACCCTATATTAAAAATTTCATTAGTTTGATAGGGACTAGGGAAATTGCATAGTGGTTATGGCATTTTCCTGTAAAGCCTAAGGACACAGTTCATTTCCCCAGAACCCACATAAGCCCAATGCATAAGAGGGCACATGTGTTTGGAGTTTGTATGCAGTGGCTAGAGGCCCTGGTGTGCCCATTCTCTTTTTCTCTATATCTGTTTCTTTCTGTCTCATAAATAAATAAATAAAGTATTTTTTTAAAAAAATCATTAATTTGAGCCTTGGCCATAGGACAGGTTTGGCCCATGGACATATTTGCCATGAATATCTAGATGACTGAATAAGAACACATGACCCAACTCAACCAGCTAGCTCCTGTGTACCTCTCGGGGAACAGTGGGACATGTTATATCAGCCTGGGGATTAGGATGTTTGTGAGACTAAATCTTACCCAAGCTAATTCAAGAAAAACATAGCCAAGAGGAACTTAAGCTAATTCTCAAACCTATTACTAAGACAAAGATAGTTACTGAGAAAATCAGTCTTGAGAATGACCGTGTCACTGCAAACATTGGCTCGTGCTCCCAGTGCCTAGAAGCACATTGTTTCAGAATATCCTGGTAAATGTGAGAAATGCCCACATATTCATACAAGGATATATAATGGTGAATTCTAAGTGACTTCTGGCATGTTCCTTAAGACTTCTTTGTTCCACAAAACAGATCAGATTCTATTTGAATCAAGGATCGAGTCACTGTCTGCTTAAAAGTAGCATTGCCAGAGACTGGGGAGATTGCTCAGTGGTCAACAACTCTTGCTTCCAAGGCCTGCTGGCCTGGTTTCAATGCCCCAGGACCCACATAAAGTCAGTTGCAGAAAGTAGTGCATGCCATTGAATTTCCTTTGTACTGGCAAGAAGATGTCTTCTTTTCTCTTGCCTACTTTTCTGAAAATTTACTTCAAAAAGCATTTATACTTTGTTTATTTTACCTGGATGTGGAAAGATTTTGTTGGAAAGGTGTTTCTGACAAGTAAACAATATAGATGTCCTAGGCTTGTTATGTCTTCCTGCAAAAATTTGTATTTATATGCTAGGTGTATGTGTATAATTAGTGTGGTGATTTAAATATGACATGACCCAGAGTCCCATGTGTTTCAATATTTAATCCTCAGCAGGTAGTACTATTTAGAAAGGTTTTGGAACCTTTATGAGATAGAGGTTCACAGCAGGAAGTGAGTCACTGGAAAATGGCTTTGAGGTGTTTTAGCTTGTTCCCTAAAATGAACTATGTATTCTTTTGACCTTATGACAAAACCTATGAATTCTACATTCATAATATTATTTATTTTCAGCTTCTAAGTACCTGACTAAATAATGCTGTCAAGATCCTGCTTAAGGTATCTTTACTATCAATGCAGAGGATGTTATCTACAAGGACAAAGCAATAGAGCTGGAGATATGGTTAAGGTACTTTCCTGAAAAGCCTAATGACCTGGGTTCAATTCCCTAGTATACATGTAAATCCAGGTGCACAAAGTGACATGAATCTGGAGTTCATTGGCAATGGCTAGAGGCCTTGGTATGTCCATTCTCTCTCTCTCTTTCTCTGTCCTTGACTGTTTGCAAATAATGAATAAATTATTTTTTAAAAAAGGAACCAAGTAATAAAGTAAAAATGATATGTAGAATGGGAGGAAATGTGCAGGTAACTTAAGGTGTCTGAACTAGGACGTTGGAGGACATTTTCTGTAGCTTAAAGTAATCTAGTTATTATTTTCCCATTTATATATGTTTCACTTACACAATTTCTTTACCGTTAACTTATTATTTACCAAATATATATGAGTGTTTGATTATTTTAGATGCTAAAATAATGGAGTAAAATGTAAAGGAACTCTAGGTTCATGAAAGAGCCCACAAATAAAATATATGTATAACAGGTTGTCAGAGATGTTGTGAGGAAGTGATGCAGGAGATAGTAAGATGCTATTTTTACAGTGGTGGCCAGAGAAAGTCTCTCCAAGGAATAGACATTAAAATCAAGAGCATTTGGGATGGTTACTCTTCATGGTCACTTTGACTGGGTTTAGAATCACCTAGGAGACATAAATCTGGGTGGGTCTGTGAGGGCAATTCTTGAGAGGCTTAGCTGACAAGGAATAATCCACCTTGAATACGGTGACATAATCCCATATTCTGAGGTCCAGGACTGAACAGAAACAAGAAAAGAAGCTGGGAACCAGTATCTATCTCTCTCTGAAACCTTACTGAGGACGCAAAGTGACAAGCTACTTCAGGCTCCTATAGCCTTGCCTTTCTTACCATGATGTGCTATGTTTCTGAAAGCCATCAACTAAAATAATTTCTTCTCTCCTTACATTACATCACAGACATTAGTCACTGTAATAGGAATATCTATATCTCTATCTATCTATCTATCTATCTATCTATCTATCTATCTATCTATCTATCTATCTAATAAAGCAATGAAACAGCCAGATGTGTAATGAATCCATAGACACTGAGGATCTCTTTGTACATCTGGCTCATTTGAGAAACATAGACCACCTGTGGAGAATAATGACCAGAGAATGAATAGAACAATTGGCAAATATCCATGGCGACACGATCCATAGGCAGTGTCAGGATTGGGGGTTGTAACTTCAAAGGTGAAAGGTCTTCAGGAAAGAAATCAGATTATCTTTGACCCTGTGATGGTTACTTGTAGATGGTACCACAGGACTGGCATGTGGCAAGAATAGCAAGGGAAGGGTCAGTAGGAATTATGAACTTAGCTGTGGTAGACTGACTGTAAATTCCTCTCCTCCATAGCCTCATGTGTTTGTGACTAAGCTCCGTAATTGACCCCCAGCTAGTTTTAGAGTCATGTCAGATACATAGGCTTTCAGCTAATACCATGCATTGTGGAATAAACGCCTATGTCAATGGACATGACCAGAAAAGAGAAAACCTATTTCTCTGTAGCCTTTGCATTTTTCTTTTGGTGATGTACTCCATTAGGCAGTGGAAATCACTAAAGACGGTTTCCTCTGATTTTGTGAACATCATAACAAAGAATACTTGCAACTTCTTTCCCACCACTCCTTTTTTTTTTAAAGTATATGATGTCTAATATGGAAATATTAGAAATCTGGACCCAGAATTTTATGGGAAATTCCCAACTGAATATTACTTATTATGATTAACTGAGGTTCAAAAAAATGAGTGTTTGACCTTTCACTAGAGACTATCATTCTCCTAAACTATGGCGTTCAGAAGTTTCCAGTAAGCATTCTTTGTATTTGTTTTTGTGTCTCCTATACCCAATTATTACATAAAAAAGGACATTAGGTGGAAATCCAGGTGTTATCTGGAAATGCCTACAAGTATCACGTTTATTCTCTCTATCAAGGTACACATGGCTATCCTTCTAGGACCTTGAGTCCTGGCTTATTTTACTGAAGGCAAACATTTCCTCTGATATTTCCAAAATAAAGATCTCAAATATAACTTTCATAATGCCTTCAGCTTAAGAATTTTGGTAAACTTCTCATTGCTGAGATTATGAAACACATCCTTAAAAAAAAAAAAAAAAAAGCTACCCACGAGTTGGGCCTGACCTACACTTGTGACATCAATGTCCTCTTCTTAACACAAGGTCCCCTCACAACAACCCTTCCTCTGTGTACCCCGTCATTTAGTTCTTGCCTCACTCACATCCCCCCGTAGGCTTCCCTGCTTCTTTCTTGACAGGCATACACTATGTAGAGTGAGGTTAACATGGGGCAAGACAGCATGCCATCAAATTTCCTTTATCTTTGATGAAAGAATTACTGGTTCAGGAGAATGCTGCACATGGTTATTACTCACAAAGCCTTTATTTGATGAATCACTCATGATCCCTGATCAGTATTTCAAGGACTACTTTGTTCGCTGAAAGTAGAGCAGTAAGTGAAAGACACACTGACCACCCTTATGGGGATTGTATTGGCAATGACAAGATAAAAGAATTCTGTGTGGAATGACATTATCAAAGCACTCGGTATAAAGACACCGGCACCACAGACTGGCAGGAGGGAGAGAGGAGCGGCCATCCTCATGCTCAGGTCTATAGAAAGTGAGGAGCCAGGATGACTGCATAAGAGCTGATGAAGACCCCTGATGAAGGCAATACAGGGAAGATGTAAAAAGTAGATTTTTCAACACAATTTTAAAGTCAGGGCTTAATGGACTTTTCAGATACCTTAAATCCCAATATGCTGTAAAGAAAAAAAAAGTTACTTTTAGAGACTTTTAATTTTCTTCTTTGAGAAGCTGGGTAATAAAGTCCAAGTTAAAGTGTAAAGGAGAATGAGAGAAGGAATAGTTGTTGATGAGTAACTCTATCTGTGTTTGGAAGTTTTTACTGTAGTATCCTATCATATATCAGAGAATGAGGACTAGTCAGTCTACCATAAAAGGCAGAGTTCATGGCAAAGCTCTTCGGAAACAACACAATGGGAATTGGAAACATGTTGATCTGGGAGCACATTTCTTCAACTCATTTCTAACCATCTTCCTCCCTGTCCACTCCTCCTGGAGGCTTCTTCACAGTGGGTATTCACTGAGCACCATTAGCTGCCCCCCGGCCCCATCTCTGCTGCATCAGACTGCCAGGTAAAATTGTATGGTGACAAATCTCCTAAGGGAAGTATCTCCCTTGCTTATCTCAAGAGTAATTTGGAGGCACTATATCCACTGCCTGAAAGTCCTTCAATTAGTATAAATCCTTCAGGTACCATGCCTGTTTCCAAGCAGGAAGTGGCTGTGGCTAAGTGGCAATAGATATTCATTCCAGCCTATCTTTTATTCATGTTTGCTTTAGTCACATTTACCATCTGAGGAGTCTATTACTTCAAAATGCCTCCTATGAGGAAGAAAAAGTTACTAAATAAATCAATATATTAAGTGCCAAAGTATAATCCATAGCAACTTTTTTTTTTTTTTCTCCTTGAGGTCTTCAGGTGAAAAACCAGTCTACTCTTGCTAGAGAGGAACAAGGAGGAAAAAATAAATAAATAAATAAAAACTGTGCTTTTACCATTCCTCTCATCTCCACATGAAAACCCTCTGTTATTTGGTGATCATGATAACCCTAAGTGGATGGAAGCCTGTGGGTGGTCCAAATGAAAGCTCATCCCTGAAAAGTCTCACACACATTCTAGTCTCGAGCTCCTATTTATTTATTTTTTTTTTTCAGCATTCAAATATTAGGCCTTATTTAGAAGTCTACTCCAGGAGTGCCTCCTCACAGGCCAGACGACCTTTATAAATGACAGCAAATCTCTGCTGAATGAAAGATGAAGAGAAAGAGGAAAACATTAAGCTATTTTGTGCTACTTTTTTGTGACTTGTTGGAAATAATCATGGGGCCTATCTGTCACACTGGCGCCTCGTCTCCTTTTTCTCGTAGCACCTGACAGGCTCCGTGCAAAAAAGTACAGGTGAAGATGAATTGGCAGCAGCATTGGTTCTGCTCTGTCTGCTGGTCTTTCTAATTTTTCTTCAGATGAAATATATATACACAATACCAAGCCAGTTAAGTGAAAGAAACATCTACAGGGAAAAGAAGAGGAACCAAGTCCTCTTCCTAGTACGGAAACAACGATTAAAAATATCTGTCTCTTTCACTTTCAATAGTCCCGTCATGTTGCTGGTCTTTCTATCTGTAAGATGAAAATGTGCCTCTTCTTGAAAAACAGAAATGACAGATGGGCAGGGAGGCAGGGGGCTGAGAGGGGATAGAGGAAAGGAACAGAGAACCGAGGCTAAACAAATACTAGTGCTCATAAACCAAATTAAAAAGAGTTCATTCTATGAGACATTGGCAGGATGAAGTATTTTAATTGAAACACAAATCCCTCAAGCATATACAGTAGAAAATACTATCACCTTGACAATAAAATGATGGTATTGATTATGAACTTTAATGTTAAACTTTCAAGGTCCCCTGAGTCATCTGGTTGGATCTCTTCCTTCTAGTGTGAACTGTACACATGGCCTCAGAGGCCGGCGTACACACTCAATAACAGAAAAACGTTCTTCATAGAGACACTCATCTTTTCACTGGGCACATTATCTGCATTTTAGACATGCGATTATCTATTCCCAACTTCACTATGTAGCTACTTATGGTATATTACATTTTTATTCCATACACTGATTAAAAAAACAAAAACAAAAACAAAATGTGTCCATAAAGCTGTATGATCTCGCCTTCAGTGATGCTTGCATTTTTCCTTTATCTTTGAGTTACTTGGTCTGTTATTGTCTTGCATAGGCCCTTTACTCAGGTTTTTATTGTGCTATATTGTTTTTTATATTTCTTGAATTTAGTACTTTTTTGATCTTTAGATATATCATTATTCACAACTCACTTTTTTGTAGCAACTAATCATCCTACATATTAATATTATTTTAAATAAGACTTGTTGAACTAAGTAAACTCATGAGCAGTTTCTCCTCCTCCTTCATTTCCCTTTGCTCTTCCAAAGATTTTCTATGACCTGTATTTTAACAGTTACATTACAATAGCAATATGGTCAAGATAATGTTGAAAGAACAGTCCATGGATGTTGGCCATATGACTTTAATGGGTGTTTATGGAAATGAATTCTGATTTCTCCCACCCCTGGAAGAGCCTAGCTATTCTTTCCGATACAGAATTTGAATTAGATCCACATATGAGAGAGAACATGTGGCGCTTGGCTTTCTGGGCCTGGGTTACCTGACTTAGTATAATACTTTCCAGGTCCATCCATTTTTCTGCAAATTTCATAACTTCATTTTTCTTTACCACTGAGTAGAACTCCATTGTATAAATGTGCCACATCTTCATTATCCACTCATCTGTTGAGGGACATCTAGGCTGGTTCCATTTCCCAGCTATTATAAATTGAGCAGCAATAAACATGGTTGAGCATGTACTTCTAAGGAAATGAGATGAGTCCTTTGGATATATGCCTAGGAGTGCTATAGCTGGGTCATATGGTAGATCAATCTCTAGCTGTTTTAGGAACCTCCACACTGTTTTCCACAATGGCTGGACCAGATTGCATTCCCACCTAGCTACAGATGACTGGGCTTCTGCGTGAGAATGAAAATACTTAGTAGCAGAGGCCAGTAAGTTAAAAAGGAGACATAAAGGGTAGAGAAAGGAAGGGAGGAGGATACTTAATAGGTTGATATTGTATATATGTAATTACAATGATTGTAATGGGGAGGTAATATGATGGAGAATGGAATTTCAAATGGGAAAGTGTGGGGGTGGGGAGGGAGGGAATTACCATGGGATATATTTTATAATCATGGAAAATGTTAATAAAAATTAAAAAAAAAAGAATTTGAATTGGAGTCAGTACAGGAATGCTCTGTTTCTGATGCTCCATATATGAACCCGCCCTCCTCATTCCAAGACTGCAGGAGGAAGGGTGGGTCTGGCACCTTATATAGCTAGTATACAAAGACCTCATCCACATGCATATGCAGTATGTCAGCTCATGAAAGGGTCAGTTGGGAAAAAGTGGAAGAAAACAGTTTGGAGAGAAAATCTAAGAGTTTCTCACTTTCTGAGAGTTACTTATGAAAACAGAGTTAAGACATTCTATAAGATTCCGTACACTGGAGGAGATAAAGTTGGAAACCTGGATCCTAGGAAATGTGTGAGATGGACACTGCATATTAAGCTGCTGGACTACCTATCTCAGCTTCTTCTCTCCGTCAGTCAGAAACACCCGGAACAAATATTCTGATGTGAGTGCCTACTGTCTTCATTACTGAAAACCAGCTAGGGCCATGCCCTGTTCTCTGGAGGCTGAAGCAGCAGCGTCACTTTAGCCCAGGAATTTCAGGCCAGCCTTCTAAACTTAATTGGTAGTGGGAGAAAAAAAAATGGAGAGGGAGAAGAGAAGAAAGGAGAGATGAGCCAAGAAGAGAAGAGAACAAATCAAGGAAGGCATTTGAAATCACCAGACACAATTACTAAACTATGACATACAATTAATGCTTTGCAACCTTTTTATTTGCTATAGCATTAGACATATTTTTTTAAAAAATGATTAATTTTCATTGATAATTTCCACTGGGCTCCCCAATTATTGACTTGCCCATATAATCTTAATGTTCTGAGTTCTAGATAGTTTTAAATTCCAGAAGGCAAGCATCAAGTCTGGAGAAAATAGATTATAATGAACTTGCGTATAAGTTACTTTCTATCGCTGGGGCAACAATCCCAACCAGAAGAAAATTAGGGAAGAGCAGGGTTTATTCAGTTTAGCAGCTCCAGAGGGTAGATAGAGTCCATTATGCATTGAGAGTTTGGCAGAATCTGGAGGCATTCCATCACCATATCAGAAGAAAAGGAGGAGAGAACAAGCAAGGCCAGGGTATGAGCTCAACACGCCCCTCCCCCAGCGCACACTTATTCTAGCAAGGCTCTCTCTCTGAACAGCTTCACAACGTGCCCATGAGTCCATGAAGGGAATTTCATATTCAAACCACCGAAAAGTCAAAAATAGATTTGAGACAATAAATGTTAATTTACACTACTTTTACAGTAAATATCCAGAATTAAGTTATCAATCAACTGGAAGATAATTTTTAACACATTTATACCTGTTAAACTATAGTTCAGGTGCCAGCAAATTTTGTTGACATTATTTTGAGTGCCATGTGGTACTCCTTTACAGGGCAAATGAAGAGAATATAGCATGTCTCTTTCTTACTAGTGAAGTAGCATGCATATATATTCAAATGCATATTTTTCTGAATATACTTGTTCTGTGGAATTATCCATATGATGTCTCTTTTGCTGTTTGATTGACTATCCTCAGCATTGAGAAATTCAATAAATGTTTTCTAATGACACAATAGAAAATAATATGAAATTTTAAACCATATGAATGGTAGTTTGCTTTTCCAGTGTTTTATTTTATAGCTGTGGGACCCTCAGGGAATCAGAATATAAAGGTTTATTATAAGGAATTTGTTGATACAATTATTGAGCCTGCCTGGTACATGATCTGCATTTGGCTTCCTGAAGGGTTTCTCAGCAGAGCCCACTGGATGAATACCCTTTCTTGACTGCCTAATTGGAGGCAAGGATAATGGCCGCCAATTGCAATAGTCAGAGATAAACTTACAGTACCCTGATGTTCTAGAAGGCAAAAGGCAAAGACCAATAAAGCTGTGACAGAAGGACAGAGTTAATTTGACAGGTCTCCCATGGGACAATTTCAACAGCAGATAGAAGTAACAATGACTACAATAAAATGTAAATATGTGGGCTGGAGAGATGGCCTAGCAGTTAAGGTGCTTGCCTGCAAAGTCGAAGGACCCAGGTTCGATTCTCCAGGACCCACATAAGCCAGATGCACAAGGTAGCACATGCATTTGGAGTTTGTTAGCAGTGACCGAAGGCCCTGGAGTGCCCATTATCTCCCTGCCTCTCTCTGTCTTTCTCTCTGCTTATCAATCAATAAATAAAATATTAAAAAATGTAAATATGTAAAAATTCCTAAGATCATAAATATAGTAAAATTAGGACATCATCGGCCACCACTAAAGTTGCCATGGTGCCAAGCTTACTCTTAAGTGAGAGCTGATGATTCTACCATTAGTACAAGAAATTTTTTTTCATATAATTACATCAAATATAGACAGAAGAGAGAATTAACATTGTAAAATGGTATGCAAATGGACACTAAATCTATTAATCATCTTAATGTGAGGGTGCTTAAGAGAGTAAACCGGATCAGCTATGAAGAGGTTTCATCTAAATAACAAGCATGTAGCTGGAGCAGTCGATTTCCAGGAAGAGACACACTGCCCGCAACTTTGGGCGGCAACCAGGGAACGCAGAGGTATCCACGGCATAGTCTGAGTGACAAACAGAGACTAGGAATTAGGTGAGTCTGTGGACTCACTTTTAATTCGTGATAATTACCCCAAGAAATATTCTGAGTCATCCATGATGACTGAAATTGGCATTTAAGTAAGGACGACACAGTCATGGATGCAGTAAAGGAAAAAGGAATTGTGACACACTATTTGTAACAATGGTAATTTTTGGGTAGTAGAAATGCCTCAGTGGCTAAAGGTATTTGCTTACAAAGCCTGATAGCCTGGTTTTCATTCCCCAATACTGGATCCACAATGTGACATATTTTTAGTAGCAAGAATTGCTGGCATGTCCATTGTCTTTTCTCTTTCTCTCTCTCTCTCTGCCTCTTTCTACCTACAAAAAATAATAAATTTTCAAAAGTTGCAATTGTTGAAGCTAGGCAATAACAAAATGTGCGTTTGCTATCTACTTATCTCTACACCTGTATGCATTTGGATCCTTAAATAAAGGTTCAAACAAAATTAAAAGAAATCACAGAAAACGTGAGCTAAATCTTTGAGGAGAAATTAGGTGTCAAACAGCTAAAGAGAAGCAGGACTGGACAGAAAAATGGATAATTTAGCTAGATCCTAAGGATTCCATGCTTTAGTACTTAAAATCTTAGCCTTTAAATGCTATATTAGTGATTTCTTCAATTGTAATTAAAATTCTACATCAAAAAGACAAAATTTCTGGTGAGAAAGATCTCAAAATATTTTGAATGAGCATCATTAATTAAGATTACTTTCATTTTTGGTTATAACTGTTACTTTTTCAATTTTTATTAACATTTTTTATGATTATAAAACACATCCCATGGTGTTGCAGTCCGGTTCGCATTGCTGGTAGAAGTCACCCAACCAAGAGCAGCTTCTGGGAAAAAGAGATTTATTTTGGCTTACAGGCTCGAGGGGAAGCTTCACGATGGCAGGGGGAAACGATGGCATGAGCAGAGGGTGGACATCACCCCCTGGCCAACATAAGATGGAACACAGCAACAGGAGAGTGTGCCAAACACGGGCATGGGGAAACTGGCTATAAAGCCCATAAACCCGCCCCCAACAATACACTCCCTCCAGGAGGCGTTAATTCCCAAATATCCATCAGCTGGGAACCTAGTATTCAGAACACCTAAGTTTATGGGGGACACCTGAATCAAACCACCACACATGGTAATACCCTACCTCCCCCCACTTTCCCCTTGAAATTCCATCCTATCCCCTCCCCATCTGAATCAGTCTCTTTTATTTTGATGTCATCATCTTTTCCTCCTCTTATGATGGTCTTGTGTAGGTAGTGTCAGGCACTGTGAGGTCATGGATATCCAGGCCATTTTATGTCTGGAGGGAGCACATTGTAAGGAGTCCTACCCTTCCTTTGGCTTTTACATTCTTTCTGCTACCTCTTCCACCTTAGACCCTGAGCCTTGGAAGGTGTGATTAAGATGTTACTCAGTACTCCAGTCACTTCTTTCCAGCACTATGATACCTTCTGAGTCGTCCCAAGGTTACTGCCATCTTAAAAGAGGAGATTCTCTACCCAAAGTGAGAGTAGTGTTAATATAAGGGTATGAATATTAAGAGAAGTGCTTACTGAGCAGATTGATAAACATAGTATACAAATTTATCCAGACATCAGCAGATGTTACACCCCTAGGGCTCATGACTACCCCTGTTTTAAGTTTTCAGTATCAGGAATGTGAGGTTAATTTCAATATGGAATAATGAGATAATTTTAAAACATTACTGAATTGGACTTATCCCTTTCCAATCAAAACTGCTTCATTTAACTCTCCTGATGCCTCTAGGCCTCTCTTGCCTATGTAGAGACACACAATGTGAGGGCTCTATCAAATTGCTCAAGGGAAAGGCTGAAAAAGGTCTTTAAAGAAATATCAGAACTCCTTAGAATAACAGTCATATTCTAGACCACTGTATTAGTTTTTGCTTAAGGTTTTCATCACAACTCCATAGACTGCGTGGCTTAAACAAAAGAATTTTTTTTTTTTTCTTCACGTTTTTGCAAAAAATTCTAGAAGTCCAAGATCAAGGTATCAGCATACTTGGCTTCCTCTTTGTGATATGTGTCTTCTCCCTGAATCTTCACATGGTTTTACCTCGGTTTGGGGAGGGGAGAGCGGAAAGATGTACATCTCTGTGTATGTTTTGATCTCCTCTCTCTATAATGATGATGTCAGTTGCACTGGATTTGTACCTCAATCTAATGGCATCCTTCAACCTTGACTGCCTATTTAAGGTCTCACTGCAAATAGGTATACATTCCGAAGTTGTTTGTTTGGAGCTTCAACATACGAGTCACAGAAAGACACTATTCAAGACAACTCTATGCAGAAGCTCTTATTTCATCTCTTTTCCCCATCCCCATAAGTAAGAAAATCTGGCCTGTCAATGCTTGTCTTCTAGGAACCTACAGGGCATCTTCTATTTCTAGGTCCAAATAAATACTTGATATCTCAGGCAGTGAGATCCAGAAAAATTATCACACTTTAATGTTAAATACGTTACAGTATTTTTTCGTTCTTAACATTTTGCTTCATCCTTTGTATTGCTAGAATTTCTTTGCTTGTATGTACACTGAAGAATACTGAATAAAGCGTTCATGCTTTCCTTTAAATGAATGTTGAAGTAACTGATTTTGTAGATTGTAACAAGTGAACACATAGATTCTGTATTCAGTGGGAGCCTAATGTATGTTGAGTACTGAGCAGGGAGCTAGAGGTGCACCTAAAGTGAATCTCCTTCCTTCTGTGCAATTAAAATTTAATACTGAAGACACAAGTCAGTGACTGCTACACAAAAGGGAATGTAACTATAGGAGACAGGACGCACCATAGCAGGCCTTCCAGGTCAGGCAAGAGATTATCAAGAAATTGGAATATGACTGAAGAGAGTGGTTTCTGGGAAAGAACAGAATGCATACATGTCAAAAATCAGTGGCATGCAACTGAGGAATTTGAATAATTCACTATGATTGGCAGAAGCCTGCAGGTGCAGAAAGAAAGGAATCATGTAACAAAGTGAGAAGGAGAAGGCCAGTGAAGTCGAGGGCAAATTATTCCACCCGAATTTCTGGATTTAAAGAAATGGATTTAAAGAAAATATTTAGAATGATTTGATTAGCAGTGTAGAAGCCTCTAAATGGAAGAGTCTTGGGGGTAAATACTTCACTATAATTGTTACTATTGAGCTACTACTGGGGCTAAACAGGAGGTTATTAGCATAAATTATCCTTAGTCCTAGACTATTATAAAAGCCTTGGTGAATGAACTTGCGGTGAACAAGATGAAAATAAATAGAACACTGCCCAGGTTATTATTGTCAATGACAACAAGACAAATACGTTAAAAAAAAATCAATCTGATACCCTGAGAATGACGATTGAGTGTACCATTCTAGTGGGGGATATATTCTGGGTAATTCTTTTTGATCAACGTTTTAATTTTTTTTTAACTTCTGATCTTCCATCTTCCAGTAAAACTGTATACAGAATATTTTTATTATTGCATTTTTAATTCATAGATGTTTTATTACTTTTTATTCCTGAGTCTGACATGTGTAGTTTTTCAATTCTCCATAGAAGTCTTCAAGTTTATATTTCATGGATTTAAACACATCAAGCACCATTGTTATATTATCCACACTTACTGATTATGACATTCAAAGATGTAAAGTGGGTATCTTCTGTTTGCTACCTCTGGATTATTTCTGCACTCTGTGATCAGTTGATCAGACAGCTTTGTTAGGTAATTTAGAGTAACTGGGTCCTGAAAGTGAAAAGAAGAAATGTCCTTAAGCCTTCCCTTGCGATCTCCACTTTACTAGAGATCAGAGAAGGACCTCTCTCTCCTTCTCTCTTGACTAAAGGAGTTCCCTAGATCTGCTTTCCCATTTACCGAGTCCTTCCTGGTAATGAGTTTCCCCTTCCTAGAATTTAAATTTGTTCCTGGCATTGTGGTTGGTTAACCTCAGTCCCCAAACTTGGCATTATGGCTGGCCTCTTCCTGAGCCGTCCTCCTGAGTCCACATCATTATCAGCTTTCTCTCTCACACTCACCTTAGTCTGAGGGTAAAGCCCAACACAGTGAGATTATGCACAGAGACTTCTCAGAGGGACAGGCTCCTTTGTTGCTGGTCTTCATCGCTGCTGAACTTCCAGGTTCCTATAAGCCTGTGTATTCCCATGAGCTCTCGACCCGCTCCGCCTTCCACATGTAAATAAACCCTGTGTCATAGTTCAGGCTCGGTTACTTCCCACTCGGGTTCTCAGGCATCCACTTTCCCTTCCATAGTTCTCAAACTCCCTCATATTCCTGATATTTCTTCATAAAATGTAATGGTTTAAAAGTTCCTTTGGTTAAATACAGACACAAACTCAAGAGTTAGCAATTCAAGGACTTTTTTTCTGAAACTCCAAACCCCATTACACAATGACTTCATGCAAATCAGAATATGTGAAAAACTATAGATGTGAATTATTCAAACCTTAGCATGAAGGGAATATATTCTAAAGAGTTCGTACTATTTCTGTGAATTACCTGGTGGAACTGAAATTCCAGCTGGAGATTCCATGGATAACCAACTCATACAAATTGCAGCACCCATCTCTATCTTTACACTGCTGATTCACTTCTGACTCAACCCCATGAGATCCCAAGCTATGGTAGGGGTAATCTATATTAGATTCCATATTATAAGAACCTTTTGCCTTATTAATGTACCCTCTTCTAGATAAAGTTGAGAATAGAAGTTTAGTTTTCAATATATTAAAAGTGCTTGCAAACTGCCTTACTCTCTGAATTCTTAATCTATTTTGGTTTTGAATTTAATCTTTGTGCTACTTTTAATATTCATGGGATTCTTATAAGTTAAGAAAGGTAGTTTTTTTATATCCTTAGGTATTGAATAGAACAGGTGTTACAAATTATCTTGTCTACTATTACCAGAAACTAGAAATCTCAATCTGAAAAATTTGGCTGTATATATAATGGACATGGGACACACAAAGGTTTGAGGGTAGTTCTTGAAAAAATGTCAAAATACTGAGCCAGAAAGCCCATGAAGGTTATTAAATAAATATCAAATTTTAAAAAGTACCCAAAGAAAATAGTTACAGATGAGAAAAGCAGACTAGGTGTATGAATGGGAGAATATTCCATGACAGATGTAACAAAAAGAATAAACAGG
Source organism: Jaculus jaculus (assembly GCF_020740685.1). Taxonomy (NCBI): domain Eukaryota; kingdom Metazoa; phylum Chordata; class Mammalia; order Rodentia; family Dipodidae; genus Jaculus; species Jaculus jaculus. Next base: position 105,494,712 of record NC_059111.1, on the reverse strand, counting down.
GCTAAAGCAATGGATGGCATAGTGATGAAGGCACTGGCCCACAAAGCCAAAGGATCTAAGTTAGATTCCCCAAGGCCCAGGTAAGCCACGTGCACAAGGTGGCACACACATCTAGAGTTCATTTGCAGTGGCTGAAGCCCCTGGCATGTCCATTCTTTCTCTGTTTACCTAGTGGTCTCTTTCTCTCTTTCCCTCTCTCTCTGTCTGTCTGTCTCTCTCTCTCTCTGTGTTTCCCTCTAAAATAAATAAGAATAAAATACTTTAAAAAAGAATAAATAATGTAAAGTTGGAACAATAACAAATGTATTTGTGCCTTTGGAAGCATTAGTGATTTTAGCAACAGCACTTTCCAGGAGATGGAGGAGTCGGAGGCCGCATCAGCACTCTGTGAATGGGAGGGCGATGCACTGAGCTCTGAAGATGCTCTTAAGGTGCTTTTACAGGGAGAGGGAAGAAGAGAAGATCTAGGAGTCCAGAGTGAGCTTTTGTTGGTCTTTTTTATACTGAGAGGCACTTAACTATAAGGACATTCCTTGGAAAGGAACCAAGACAAAGGGGAAAAAAATGAATTAGATGCTACAAAGCCAAAATCTTCAAATTTAGATTACCTCACAGTGCATCCCACAAGCTGTACAGCATTTACTCATTCCTCCAACACATACCTTTGGATATTTTTATTCAAAGTACTATTTTTTCAGTATCTACATATATACTTCAGTAATAATATTTTTAAACTCCCTAATAAGCTTCATACAATGCTGCATTATGTAGTCCAAAAAACATGCCAGAGACTTTCCTCCAAAATAGGTAATTCAGATTCAACACTGAATTATCTCCCCCAATTTAGTAATATCTGATTGATTCATTTTCCCCTTTTCCATTATCAGCCTGTTTCAATAATCAGGCACCTATAGGCCAAAATATAGAACTAAAACCAGGAACGGATTGTTTACATAATACCAAGGGGAAATGGGAAGAATGAGAATAAAAATTTGTTAGAAAATATGAGCATATGCATCTCAGAGGGAGGAAGGAATTACAAATAAATAGCACTTTGTTGTTGATGCAGTTGATGATGAGACGATAGCAGGCATTTATAAGACTAGGCATTTTTTTTTCTTTCTCTTTTTTATTTCTAGTATTTTTTTTTTAGCTATGCCACAGAAATAGGAGATTTTTTTTTTCCAAAATGTGGTAGTCACAACATTTATTTCCAAGACATCAGAGATGGTATTGGTATTGGAACTTACTGGTTTTAACCATATGCTATTTTACGTGTGGGCATGAGTAGTCCCCTTAGTTCCACCCTGACTTCTGTTTTCCCTGTGCTTAGAATCAATAGCCCGGCATCAGGTCTGGGCATCTTCTTTAGTCATGTCATATGGAGCTTACAGTGTTTGAGAAATAGTTGCAACCTTCAATATAAACAAGAGAAAACAAAACTGTTGAATCACCTAGAAAATCCATTGCCGATTCATATAATTTTTAATCCAGCAACTCTTGAGCAGTATGCAACAAAAAAAATCATTTAGAATTAATAGAGGGACCATGACGTGGATGTTTAAGTCTTGAGTACTCAGTCCTAGGTGGCTTAACTAGGTAAGAAACAGTGCTGGGACTTAATAAAGAGATCATCTTCTAAAGAATAGCAACTGTTCACCAAACCTAAAAGGGATTCTCACAATTTACTCACTTTAAGTGTGACTTTGAAAAGATATCTCATTGTTAGAGAAGACACTCAACTTCATAGGGATGAGGTATTTTAAGACAGTGTGTTAGTCCACTGCCCATTTTCTTATACTGTAAAGTTCTTTGACCATATATAAACTTGCTGATGCACACAGTAGGACCTTGATACCTGGTAATAAAGCACTCTCCTGCATAATTTATCACAGAGGATGCATTTGCAAGGTGATCCAGATCCTCATTAGCATAAAAATTAACAAAAAATCCTTTTCTATTTATTAATTCTCCAAATAAACAGGATATCTATCCAATTAAAAAAAAACATGAATAATACACGACTAGCTCACACCATCTATCATCTGGGCCAAGGTAGATAATAGCCTTTATGGTCTGCGATCTACCAATCAGAACTTCTTTTTTCTAGATTATTAGTTGGAAAAGGGAATGACACTTTCAAATATACAAATGAAACTCAGAATTGCCTCTACTTTACTCAACCAGTAATAAGGAATTTCTGGGCTTGAGAAATGGCTCAGTAGTTAAGGCACATGCCTACAAAGCTTAAGGACCTAGGCTAAACTCCCCAGTACCCACATAAAGCCAGATGCACAAGATGCCACATGTATCTGGAGTTTGTTTGCAGTGGCTGGAGGGCCTAAAACCGTTCTTTCTAAATAAATAAATAAATAAATAATAAAATGTATTGGGCTGAAGAGATGGTTCAGCAGTTAAGGCATTATCTAAGGACCAGGTTTGATTATCCAGTACATCACTTAGAGTCAACTGCACAAAATGGTGCATGCGTCTGGAGCTCATTTGCAGTGGCTACAGGCCCTGGTGGCAGCCATTCATCTCTCTCTCCTTGCAAATTAATAAATAAAATATAAAAAACATAAGAAACTTACCATAAAAATCACACAATGAAGCTAGTAAGTCCACCTTGTTCAGAAAGTCAGATTCTAGCCTTCATTACCTAGGTTTAAGAGATGTAGATGCCATTTGACTTATGATGGTATTAAATCCCAACAAACTCTTCTTAAGAAGTGCATATCATTCAAAACTCCACTTAATACAGGTATCCCTGTGAACACCATAGCTTAGCCAAGCAACTTTTCTTTGGACTGATTCCACTGGTGTTTTATGGTTTTCCTCTCCAATCTGATTGGACGCCTCCATGAGGCTATAAACTTTATACTCAGATGCCTGCGGAACAACATTACCTGGATGACCTGACGAGGTGTGCCAACATGTCAAGCGGCAACCAGGACACCTTAAACTATGTGAGGTTTTGGCAGTAGAAGTGGATAAACACTTCCTACAGAGGCTTTATGTGAACCAAGAGCCCCATAAACTCTCTTCTGAAAGAAAAGTCTTTCAGATGAGCTCTCCCTTTCATACACTCAATCCTGCTGTGGTGCTGAGGGTGGGGAAATGAAGTCTAGATAATTCCTGAGATGGGGATCTTAAGTCACCTTTCCTAGTATCCTGATGCAATGTAGCAGATATCTTTTTAATGATGCTAACATCTTTAGCAACAAAGATCTCTCATGTCAATATATATATATATGTATATATTTTTTTTTCTGGCCAACTGCATGCTGTTCAAATATTTTCATTATAATTTTTTGCTCCCAATTTTCCCTATCGACCTGGTTGAAAGAATCACCAATATTTATTACACAACCTTATTAGTGCACCCTATTGGGAGTTTACGTTCCCAATAAAGCCCTTTTCCCATGCCGTGCCTCAAGAGCTTCACCTTTGCTGTCTACATATCACGATTTGAAGCTCTATTCAATACACGTATCCTAGTGGATATCATAGCTTAGCTGAACCAACATATCATATTCAGAAAACTTATGTTATCCATTAATAGAAAACCTATTGTATAATAAAACTTTGAAAATGTCATGGAACCCATTGAATACTATACTGAAAGTGAAACAGAGAATAATTGTATGAGAACTCACTATTAACATATAGTCAATACACATTGCAGTACAGTTTCCAGTGAATGTCTATCACTTTCACATCATCAACTAGTGGAAAAGCCACAAGCTCAAACACTTTGTTTCCAGGGACATCAATACTAGTAAGATAAGTGAAATTCAAAATTTCAAAAGCTCTGTTAAGTGTATTAATGTTAGAATATAAACTGTAATCTAAAACTACCCTTGTCCTCATGATAAAACTTCCCTTGGGGTTTATTTCCATTTGTATCCCTCATATCTTTCTGCACCTCCCCTTACATGAACAAAATCTTGATGTGTTTTGGGTGTGCGAGCATTCTGTCTACCTGTTTGACTAAGTAATTGGTCACTTTCACATTCTGGAATTGGATTCTAATTATAGGTCTGGGCATAATGAGGAGTGATGGAGAGGAGACATGAAGAAAATTAACTTCCTCTGGAAAGATAAACTCCTCTGACAAGGCACCAACTGCATCCTTCTTTGAAAGAGGTGTGGGTAGAAGTAATGTCGGACACAATAGGAAAAGGTGTGAGGTAAAGCAAAGGTGGCTTGTGAGGGCTGGAGATAATTCTGACTATTCTAACATTTTCAACATTACCACACAATGCCCTCAAGGTCTCTGAAATATCCCCCATATTTACCACTCCATCTAGCCCACAAAATGGGAAAAGGGAAGAGGTTTGATTTTTTTGTCTTTTTTGCACTTCTTGACATGTTATAACAGTCCATTACACAGAAAAGTCTGTATAAACATGAAGAAATTAAATATCCTAAGTTTTTACACTGTTCATCATAGGTGAATGTGAATAGAAACACAAATTTTATTATTCAGTCTATGGTATTAGTAAAAGCACAATCTTAAAATAACAAAATTACCTAAACATGAAACCTGGAGAACCTTTATAGCAGTAAATTTATGAAATCAGAAGTTAAAATAAATGACAGTAAATTAGCAGTCAACCAACCATGGTCTAGAAGGACTTAATCTTAGAATCTTTTAAGAAATATTGTATGATAATTCATAATATTAATGGGATAATGATAAGAGTAATAAAGTATTTTCCATAAATGGAAAAAAATATTTAACATGATAGGGCAACAATTCCCAATTAAAAAAAAAAAAAACTGAAACAGCAGCAAACATTTCAAGTTTAATGTAAGCTGTGTACCTGAGAACCAAAGCAGACATGATTAATCACAGTCCCTTAAGTTCATGAATGAGACTATTTACTATTTTCTGGCAGTTCCTGTCTAGAGAATACCACAGGAGAAGCAAGTGCGATGTTCATGAATATTCACAAGACTCATCCCGTAACTAACTTTAGTAGGTGTGATCAAGCTCAGAGATGAAGTGATGTGCTCTACCCATCAGCTCACCTCTCCCTCACCAGCGCCAGCTAGAAGCTTTGCCCACATAGCCTGACTCCTCCCATTGATGGATCCACATGGGTGAGCCTGGAATTGCCTTTGAGCCAGATCGCTGTGACTCAGGGTTACTACACTGAGCTTGCTTCCTCATGGATGGACCTCCTCTCTTGGCTCCTGTCCTTCACTGTGGATGCGTTCCTGCTCAAGCAAAACGTGTTTTCGCTGAAATTTCTCTTCCAGTTTCCAGCAAGGCAGGAATCCTGCTGGCACTTTCTTGTGCTGCAGGACAGGCAGATGGTCCTGAGAACGCCCTCATTCAGAAGGGAAGATAGGAAGACTTAATTTTGGCCTCAGGTTCAAAGTGCATTTTATAAAATAAAGCTCATAAGGATAAAGTTTAAAAAAAAAAAATCACATCTCCCTGCAGGAACTGGGATTAAGAGCCTGGTAAAGGAGAACTATACTTCAGTTTTGCTCCAAAGCATCAAATATTTATGTACAATTCTTAATATTATTCCAGAAATATTACTAGAATATATTCAATGATATGACAAATAAATATAAAACATGTCTTATCATTTATCATGTTCCCAATATAAAAAGAAAATACACAAAACAAATATCACAATACAATTGCACAGCTACATTGGATAAAATGAGGAAAATCTTTAGGTTTTATATGTGTAAAATAATATCTCTTGAAGATGCATATCAGTGGTAGAGTATTTGCTTATGTTGTGCAAAACCTTAGGTTTAATCCATAATACTACAGACATGTGGATAGACAGACAGATGATAGATAGATAAATTAGATTATACATAGAGATAGATAGATAACATGTGTATACATATTAAACTCACAAAGGAATATTTAATAAACTGAAACACTCCAAAATTCACTTTTCAACATAAGGGCTTCTTTAAACTAAATTGCTTCTTCTGAATCTAAGATATCTACAAAAAAAATAATAATAATAATAGCTGTGAAAGCATATGAAACTCAAAAATGAGGAGATAGACAAGTTTTGACCTATAAGGCGGCAAAGGAACTATAAAACTGGTCTGTATGACACTACATACCATTGGTGCATAACTACTCTGGCCTAGGCCAACAGTGAACACACGAGAAAATGAGTCTGAGCCGGGTGTGGTCGCGCACGCCTTTAATCCCAGCCCTTGGGAGGCAGAGGTAGGAGGATTGCCATAAATCCGAGGCTACCCTGAGACTCCGTAGTGAGTTCCAGGTCAGCCTGGGCTAGAGCAAGAACCTATCTCGAAAAAAACAAAAAAAGAAAAGAAAAGAAGTCTGGCAGACACATGCCACTCAAATGGAAGGGACAGCAGCAGGGCACGGGAGACAGAGCAAGAACACATATAGACCCTGCCACATGAATAGACAAGCACTAGTTCTTAACGAGACGAAAATCCTACTGCTAATAGTAAAATGCAAAAATACCTCTAAATTACACTATATAAATGAGAGATCATAAATATAGCCACAACAATGTTTTTAATATTTGAAACAAAATATTATTACCTATAATCTCTATATATTTTGTTTTCAACTGAAAAGGCAAAAACTATTTAGTTAAAGTATATATTCTGGTACACAAGAAAAATGCAATAGCCATGTAACATATGAATATTAATTAATACATGATATTAAATTAGATTAAATTGGTGAATAAAACCTATTAATTGAGGAATAATCTTAAGTTTTTTTTACTACTAGTTGAATATCAAATTTTCAAAGCATTTAGGAATATGGCTTGGTTGTAAAAAGACAAACATCCTTCCTTATTGTTGGTAAGAATAGGTTGCAGGGCATTTTAGAGGGCATTTTGAAAGGTTTTAGCAGACTTCACAATTTTTTTAAATAAATTTTTGTTTATTTTTATTTATTTATTTATTTATTTTTAAAATTTAGTTTTTATTAACATTTTCTATGATTATAAAATATATCCCATGGTAATTCCCTCCCTCCCCACCCCCACACTTTTCCCATTTGAAATTCCATTCTCCATCATATTACCTCCCCATTACAATCATTGTAATTACATATATACAATATCAACCTATTAAGTATCAATTTGAGAGAGACAGAAAGATAGGGAGAGAAAGAGGCAGACAGAGAGAGAATGGGTGCGCCAGGGCCTCCAGCCATTGCAAACAAACTCCAAATGCATGTGCCACCTTGTGCATCTGGTTTACATGGGTCCTGGGGAATTGAGCCTTGAACCAGGGTCCTTAGGCTTCACAGGCAAGCCCTTAATCACTAAGCCATCTCTCCAGCCCCAGATTTCACAATTAAAAAAAATATATTTATTCTTTATTGACTGATTTTTGTGGGGAGGAGGGCACATTGCACTTAAGGACAATCTCAAATTATCTGTTCTGTACTGTTTTGGTCTCTGGCCACTGTAAACAATCAGCAATACTGCAAATGAACATCAATCTAGCTGGATCGTTCGCTGTGGGTTCACCTTGCTCTACCTGCTGTTTCCTTAGTTATGTGAGGATCACAGATAGATGTGATACTTTGCATCCAACTTTACTTGGGTGCTGAGGAATTGAACCCAGGAAGGGTAGGCTATGTAAACAAGCACTTTTAAGCACTGAGTAATTTAAATTTAATTAAACTTAATTTAACTATATTATTCTCACACAAAAGTTCCTCATGCAGATAGCAAACCATATGGTACTGGTGCAGAAAAATAATATGCCAAGGGTAGACGCGGCAGTATGTGTTGTAATGTTGCACAAATCTTATTATAGAAATTCTGATAGACAAAGTAATGCATGTTTGTTTGCATGAAGATCCATTTCTATGCAGCCAGTATGGAAGAACAAACCAGAACACCTGATTTCATGAAGATCATTGGGGAAAACATAATCAATGGGAAAAATATACAACTGAATTGTGTATGCTTTCTCTCTAATCTTGAAGTGTGCTTTATTTTATTGTTATTTTATGATAGGGTCTTCACTAAGTACTCCAGGCTGGCTTTGAAGTTATGAATTCTCTGTCTCAACCTTTTATTTATTTATTTATTGAATTTTTTTTTTTTTTTTTTTGAGGTAGAGACTCAATGTAACTCAAGCTGACCTGGAATTCACTATGTAGCCTCAGAGTAGACTTGAACTCATAATCATCTTACTACCTCTGCCTCCCAAGTGCTGGGATTAAAGGCATGTGCCACCATGCCTAGCTAATTGCCTCCATCTTCTGACTGTTAGCAGTTTAGGGTATGTACCACCATATTGAACTATTTCTCAATGTTTTAAAAATTGCTAAATATTTAAATACTTATTTCATCATGCTTTAGCTAATTAAAAGGAAACAACTAGTCACAGTGTTTACAGGTGGTGGTAATATTGATCACATCACATAATTGTATTGATTATGGTCCTATTGCCAACATTCATCAAAGATACCCAATTTCATGCAATTTCCAATGGCTCCAACATTAACATCAGACCCACAGAACATTTCAAACTGCAAAGATCTTAACGTCTATCCTAAATTTCAGAAGATTAGGTTAAGACACATGAAAAAGAATTCATTCATCAACTACATGTCTCAAGCTATCAGAAACCCCATCTGTCTTCTTCCTAAGTCTTTCTTCAGCATGAACACAGGGGGCCTTGGGCATGACAAGCAGACAGTAATTTAACATGCAGATAAATAGTACAAGAGCAGAATGTAACCTTGTAATAGAGAGCAAGAAATCATTTTGTGTCTTATATTCCACCAGTTTTTCTTGAGACTTGGGGTGTGTCTGTTGCTTTCTTGTATTGAATGTGTTTGTTTTCTTGATGCCACTGAAAGTTGGATGTATGTAACTTGTTTTTGATTTTATAATGCCGTTCAGTTAGACAATTACTTTGACTGTAAGAAAAGACTTTGGATGGTGTAACAGGTTAAAGACTATGAGTATTTTTGAGATTAGAGTGAATGCATTTTGCATTACAAGATAGCCATGAACCTATGTAGAAGAACGGTAGAAGGTGATGGTTTAACCATGATTGGTTTGTGTGTCAGGTTGAGAAGAGGGAACCGGTGACAGTTAATTTCAACTGTCAAGTTGTTTGAACGTTGAATAACCTAGGGAAAAAAAAAATTCTGGTTATGTCTATAAGTGTTCTAGGTTGGGTTAATGGAGGTAGGAAGGCCCACTTGACTGTGATAGCATCTACCCATGGGCTGGGGTTCTGGACTGAGTTGGAAAAAAGAAAGGAAGGAAGGAAGGAAGGAAGGAAGGAAGGAAGGAAGGAAGGAAGGAAGGAAGGAAGGAAGGAAGGATGGAAGGAAGGAAGGAAAGAAGGAAGGAAGGAAGGAAACTAGCAAGCTAGCTAGCTAAGCACAAACATTCATTGTTCTCTGCTTCCTGATGGTGGACATAATGGAACAAGTTTATTTATACTACTGCCTCCATGACATCCTTGCCTTGATGGACTGCAGCCTCAAGAAATGAGCCAAAATAAACCCCTCCTTCCTTAAGTTGCTTTGGTCAGGAATTTTGTCACAGTTACAGGAAAAGTAATTGGCCTGACTTACCTTGATTGTTTCTAAAAAGACCTTATTGTCATAGGTTCACAGCGGTCAAAAACCCACATTGAGAAGTCCATTTTACACTCATAGATTAAATACCATAAAAAGAGACAATACCTAGTCTGAATTGTAGCTAGCTTTACTATTTTCTAGACTCTGACTTACATTTTTTTAAATTTGTTACAATCTGCAAAATTCAATCAATGAAAGCAGCATGTGGCCGTTATAGGTTAAAAAATAATCAAATGAGCTATCTCAACATAATAATAATAATAACTGTCAAAAATTGACAGGGGAAGAAGAGGAGAGAAGGGTTCTGGTTTTGCTAGCAACTCCATGAGAGAAACACAGGGATTCTTTGGGTCACTGAGAACATAGAGTTTTCAGCATCATATCCATAATAAGTCCAGAATCCTAAAGTCAGGGCCAGTCCTTTCTGTAGGGCCAGAAAGCAAGTGTGTTTACTGAGCAGGAAGACCATCTCATGAATGAGCAAAAGTGACTGAGAAAAAAGAGAAGGATACAGGAAGCAAACGTAGGCTGCATTTATATTAAATTATTAAAACAAGTCTTAATTATTAAACCTAGTGGCTCTCTAAAATACTACCATTGTTCATCTGCACTAGGTTCTACCAAGGAAGAATGAAACACCCTTGAAAGGCAACCCTCCACATAACTCCTTTGGCAAATGTGTTATTTGAGATATCTCCAGGTGCCAGTGTGAATGATTGTGAGTTAAAGTCCTTGATAGAAAATAAAGAACAGAGGTGTCCTTTCCAAGTCACTTTTATGACTAGCCCCAAACCTTAACTCCAATGAAAGAGTTCACAACAATGATTAACCCAGGAACAAAACTCCTTTATAATATTAATTGATCTAATAAAATATTCCTCCTTGGGCTGCTTTTCATGCATTCATTTTATTATCAAGTAGGCAACCAGTCACAGGGGTTATAACTCTCTCTTATTTTCATATCCACATGCTGGGATGAAGTAATAGATAGTGTGATGAGCTAGCCCTTTATAACATTGCTCCAGAGAAACTGAAAAAAATAAGGTTGTAATTTAGATAAGAGAATTATCAAGGTGAAATGTTCGTTCATAACATTGGGAACAGGACTATCAGAAGGACATAGTTTGTCTTACTGTACTTGTCCTCCATACAGTTACTTGTATACTCTTATGGCCTTTATTATATCATATCAAAGGACACCTTTATAATTTATTGCATAGAAAAAAGTAGTCATTTTAGCCCATATGTGAACAGTTAAACCTAATCTTAAGCATAACATATTCTGCAAATGGTATTAGCTACTGCATATTAAAATTCAGATATAATTATTCTCTTGGTATGTAGGTTTTGACTCTTCTGCTAGGAGTCATTCCCACTGCCATCTCAGAAATCTGAGAAATGTGAGAATCTATAGTTCATGTATTCTTCCCAGAAAACTTCACCAAGTCTCCAATATCTAAGCTGTTATCTGTAGGAATACAGAATGACTTTGTTTTCTTTCTTCTCAGAATCCATAATGTCATAAGGAAATCCTCAGAGCACTTCTTAGCAGTCCCAACAATGATGGATTTATTTCCCAGCCTCCAGTCTGCACCCACCCTCCCCTTGAATGAAAGGGATTTACACAGTGAGTTCTAGGCAAGCCTTGGATAGATAGCAGGACCCTGTCTCAAAACAAAACAGAAGCAAAACAAAAGAACAAAGAGGGAGGGAGAGGAATGATTTACAAACAGTTGTCTCTTGGCAAGCCCATGACCCTGTTTTTTGTTTTTTGTTTGGGGTTTTTTTTTTGGGGGGGGGTGTTTCTGAGTTAGGGTCTCACTCCAGTCCAGGCTGACCTGCAATTCGCTATGTAGTCTCAGGACGGCCTTGAACTCACGGTGATCCTCCTACTTCTGCCTCCTGAGTGCTGGGATTGAAGGCGTGCGCCACCACGCCCGGTGACACTTATTTTTATCTTATGTTTCCTTTCACAGACCCCTGGACCTAACTTGTAAAAGAACATGGACGTGACTCTAAAAATACAGAGGCATTATCCTCCACTTCTCCAGAACTCCATAACTGACCTGTCTGTAAAATGACTCAAAATTTATCTTCAGTTACTCCTTAGTACGGCCTGCAAAACACCTGTGATGACATTCTTGAGAGACCTCAGAGGACTCAGGGTTGTTCTAATACACACTGCTGCACTTCTAGGTGACACTGTAGTCAAACAGCCCAGTAATTGAACTCCGTAACCCCTGTGCCTATTCTCTGTTACAGATCACACGAGCTTTTTAAAAAAAATTTTTAATTCAAGATATTAACTTTGACTACTAAACATATAGTCATTGTTTTGCCTACAAATAATTTTGGGTCAGGAAAAAAGGTAAGCTTTCATAATTTCACTACAATTACTTCATTTTGCTGTTCGATTTTCTTTATATTTTAATCTTTTTTCAAAAATACAGTTTTTAATGTTTTGTCTCCATTATGCTTTATACTGAATTTTTAAAATGATCTCAGAATCATAGTCCATTTTGTAAACAGGCTTTTAATTCTTCTGCCATCATGAATTATGATCCTTTTGTGTGTGTGTGTGTGTGTGTGTGTGTGTGTGTGTGTGTGTACACATGTCTGTGCATGTGCGGTTTCATGTGTGTATGTGGGAACCTATGCACGTGTGTGGGGGCCAGGGATACGTTCAGGAACATGGTCTGTCCTTTTGAGTCAGCTCCTCTGATGACTCAGAACGTGCCAACTACTTTAGGCTGGCTGGCCAGTGAGGGCATGGAGGCCTCTGTCTCCTCCTCCCCAGCCCGAGCTTGAGGGCACACAAAGCCATTCTTAGAATTCGTGGGGCTCTGAGGACTGAGCTCTGCTCCTCGTCCTTGTGAGGCAAGTGCTGTGACTCAGAGCCGCCCAGCCCCTTCTTCTACTGCTTTCTCCGCTCTATAAATCTTCTCACCAAACCATCATGTGACACAAGAAAGATCTTCATTTTGTCCCAAAACTTCAAAGAGGTAAAATTTGAAGTTTTGAACCTCACATTTGACAGAAATATAATTTTTTTTTCTGGTTTTTCAGAGGTAGGGTCTCACTCTAGACCAGGCTGGCCTGGAATTTACTATGGAGTCACAGGGTCGTCTCAAACCCATGGCGATCCTCCTACCTCTGCCTCCCAAGTGCTGGGATTAAAGGCGTGTGCCACCACACCCAGCAAAATTTTATTGCCACCTCTTGTTCAGCATTAGTCCTACTGGGGCCACAGGGTATTTTCACATGAGAACCAAAGACTTGCCATTTTAGAAAGTCATCAGTCAAACTACAATAAACTGAGTCCCATCCATCACACTGCAGCTGATGGGCCAGTCCACATAGGTGTGAGTGTCCACTCTCTCATCTAAAACAAGATACTCTCTACACATTCATCAGGACTTGGATCACGGGGTCAACCAAAAGTCAAGAACACCTACCAAAGGAAATATAATCAATTTCCAAACTTTTTACTACAAAATTTCTTGAAAATCAAACATTTTTTTTGTTTAATACATTTTGTTTAATCTGACTTATTGAGAAAATTTTGTCCCTGACCCAGCTAGAATCCCCACAGATGAAAGAATCAGGACCAAATGAGTGTGGTGTCACTGTCTGCATGAGACCACTTCTTGAACCAGAAGTTTGTTGAAGACTGCACACTGAGAAATGAACATGACAAAGTAGATTCTTGCGGCTTCAGTTATTTCAAACCTCTTTTAAGATGAATGAAAGGGGCTAAGGGTTAGACAACTGAAGTTACAAAGCCTCAAAGTGCCCACATGTCTTTCCTGCTGTCCTGAGAAGGGAGGTCCAGTGCTCCACAGTACCTCCCACACTCATCCAATGATACTCCACGTGAAACAGGCTGCTCTGAACAGACAAGTCACACTACAGTAGCATCACACCATGCATCTAAACATTCTGCGCAGTGCTAAGATCTCCCAAATTCACAGGTGACATATCTGACCCTCTAGATGGTGGTATTGTAATAGAACATGAGGCTTTGATACTTGTTTGCAAAGCTTGATGCCCAGGGATTTTATTCCCCAGTATCCACGTAAAGCCGATGTGCTAAATAGTGCATGCGACTGGAGTTCATTTGACGTGGCAGGAAGCCTCTCTCTCCCTCTCTTTCTCTCTGTCCTTCCCTCCCTCTTTTATTATGTCTTTCTCTCTCTCAAATATATATTACTAAATATTTCATTTATATTCATATTATATATACACATTTATTTATATAATAAATATTCAAATAAACATATTAAAATTTTAAAAATCATGAGGCTTTAAGAAGTGATGAGTTCCTGAGGTTACATTAATAAGTTTAAATACTCTTATGAAATAGGCCCTAGAGAGTCAATTTCCTTCCCCCGTGTGAGGACACAGTGAGAAGGTGATGTCTATGAGAAAGTGAGCTAGCCCCATCGTCGCATCTGTCGGCACCCTGATCTTCACCCTGAAAATCTCTCAGAACTCAGAAATGTAGATTCATTCTGCTCATTAGTTACTGTTGCATGAGCTTTTGTTACTGCTTAGCTGGCCTTTGGCCTACAGATCAGTCCTGTGTGAAGTGTCAGGTCTTTGTGACATCACTATCAAAATCCCCTGTCTGCAGCTGAGAAATCTGAAGCAAGAGAAACTATCTTTCCCTGAGTCAGAAATTGGGGCAAGTGCCGGAGAGATGGCATAGTGGTTACATCACTTGCCTACAAAACCAAAGGACCCAGGTTCATTTCCCCAGGAGCCACGTAAGCCAGATACAAAAAGTGGTGCATGCATCTGGAATACATTTGCAGTGGCTAGAAGCCCTGGCACAGCTATAATCTATCTGCCTCTCTCTCTTTCCCCATCTCTCTGACATAAATATATATATATATTTACAAAAAAGGAATTGGAGCAAGGATTTTCATACAAAATTGTCAAATCCCTCTGGGGATGGTGGCACACACCTTTAATCCCAGTACTCAGGAGGCAGAGGTAGTTTGAACGCAGTGAGTTCCAGGCCACCCTGAGAATACAGAGTGAATTTCAGGTCAGCCTGGACCAGAGTGAGAGTCTACCTCAAAACAAACAAACAAACAAAAACAAGTCAAATCCCACACTTCATCTTTTACTTTTTCTTCTTCTTCTTCCTCTTTTCATTAACAACATAATTTGTATGGTCACAACATGTGTTGCTGCCCTCTTTACCCTCATCCCTGCGCCCGTTCCACTGCAGACCCTCCTCGGGGGGTTGCAGGTAGTCCCTATGGAGCTGTAGATTACACATTGTAGGAACAGCCGTCAGTTATGTTGGTGGGAGAGGGAATGCCTTTGGGCATGATATCTCAACATCTGGCTCTTTCAATCTCTCTGCCACCTCTTTGGCAAAATCCCCTTAAAGCCGTGGTGGGTGAGTTTTAAATCTGCTTCAGTGGTTAGCTCTCCAATGACAAGCTTTCACTGGTCTTTGGATAAAAGAGGGGTTACATACATCAAAGTCTCCCTAAATTAATAATGCTTGTCCCATTTAAACTATGCTGACTTCACTCTTCACTGAAGGACCTGTTCTTCTTTTTCAGAAGATAGTGAGACCAGAGGAGATAAACCACCCTTCACACTTCAGCCAAGGCCCAGGTGAAACCATAGAGGAATGGGTTGATAACCAAAAGTGCTGATTCCCTGCTTCACCTAATATCAGTGCCAGGGTGTAGGAGACAGACCCTGAGGATACTCAACACTTACCTAAGCAGAGATCGAGAGGCTCCTAACAGCTCATCACTGAAGTGGACTTAAAACTCATCTTTTTAAACAGTGTATTTTATTAGGCTTCATCTGCTAACTGGTTTTATGATGATTGATAAAGTTTGCCAAAATTATGTTATATAAACTCTCAAAACTTTCACACACAGCCACTGCATTTGGCTTGTATAAAAAAGAGATGAGTGCCTCATGACCATGAGAGAGGAGGGGCTTTGTTTTTCTCAGAGACAATCAAACTTCATATCAAATTTGTAAGTTTAATTAATGCCATTCTTTCCATAACTTCAGAAAAAGTTTTGTCTCTAGACAAGACAAAAATATCTTGGATGCATGTGGCTTCTCTACTTAAGATTTTCTTTAATTGAAATCAGGAGATAAGCACTTACTGGTTTTCAAAATAGCTTTCTAAATTTGGTAGTCTTTGAATTAAAATTTCTCATCATGTTAATGAGAGTTAATACTACTTAACATTTCACGAATCCTTGGAAAATAATTGAGAACAGTTTCATTAATAAGACGTATTAATTTATTAATTTAATTTCAAATACCACATCTGGTTTGGACTAGATATTTAGAATCCTTCCTTTTTTCTTATTTCTAAAAATTATTATAGATAGAAGAATATGGTGTCATAATTTATCTAATTCAGAAACTAGTTTTTGTAGGCCGAGACACATTGCTAGGTAAACACCATGAAGGGTTCTTTTGGTTAATAATTAAAATTTCTCATATGTGATCACACTTTTATTAATACAATCACAAATGTGATTTTTGTGTGTATGGGGTTTGTGTGTGTGTGTGTGCATGTGTGAGTGTGTGAGTTTGTGTGTTCTTATGTATGTCCAGAGACAATTACAACTGTTTTGGCATGTGTGTGGAAGCAAGAGACTGATACATTGTATTTTCCACAATATCTCTCTTCCTATTTTTGGACACAATATCTCTCAATGAACATAGCAAACTACCAAATCAGTTGGCGATCATCTGTCTCCCCATCCCCACAGTTGAAGTGACAGGCACTTGCCACAATCTCCAGCATTTTACATGGATTATGGCGATCTGAATTCTAATCTTTATACTTTCATGGATAGTGTTATTTTGCCCAGTGAAGCCATCTACTGGGCCAAATACTGCTTTCTTTAATATAAGAGAACTGCTGTTTCAGTGGCTAGCAAGACATACCTCAGTGAAGCCATTCAAATGCCCGCAGGTATTTCCATCTTTCTTCTGATAGAACTGAAAAAACTCATGTCCCTACTTCCACAATGACTACAAGATTTAGTGAGTTGCCTTTGTTTGTTTTTCTTTTAAACAGTCTTTCTTAGGGGTTTTGTATGCGCTTAGTGAATGGTTAGCTACTTATAGTTTATAGCTATAAAATTAAACTTATAAGTATAAACATGTAATTATGATATAAACATCTGTATCACTTACTTAGAAATGTCTGTCTCCATAGATGAATATATTAAATATAAGCATAAAAATATACACTTGAGAAAAGACAGCGCTTTCAACAAATGGTGTTAGAGAAATTGGATAACCACATACAGAAGAAAGAAATTGGATCCACTTCTCTCACTCTGCACAAAAGTCAACACTAAATAGACTAATGACTTCAATATAAGACCTGAAACTAGATAACAACTAGAAGAAAAAATGGAGAGTGCACTCCATGACATAGGAATAGAGAAGATTTCCTGAGTAAGACCACAGTGGCTCAGGAAAATAGGCCAACACTAAGCCTCTGGAACCTTTCGAAACTAAGAAGCTACTGTACAGACAAGCAAACTATCAACAGGGTCAATAGACAACCACAGAGAAAAATCTTCACCAGCTATAACTCTGACCACGGTCTAATAGCTAAAATTTATAAAGAGCTCAAAAAACTAAGCAATTAAAAAAAAAAATCAAATGACCCACTGAAAAAAAAATGGGATGGAGATTTGAACAGAAAATTATCAAAGGAAGGAATACAAATGACCATTACACTCTTAAAGATGTTCAACATATTTGTTCAGTAAATCAATACAAATAAAAACAACACTGAGATTCCATCTACTATAGTCAAGATAGAATTCATCAAAAAGTCAAATGACAACAAATTTTCAAGAAGCTGTTGGGAAAGAGAAACCCTTACCCACTGCTGGTAGAAGTGCAAACTTGTACAACCTTATGGAAATCAGTGTGGAGACTACTTGAAAAGTAGAAAAATAAAATTACCATTTGATCCAGCAATACTACTTCTGAGCACATATCCTTAATATTCTACTCTTTAGTATAGAGATACTTACCCAGCCATGTTTGTTGCAGCTCAGTTCATTATAGCTAGGACCTGAAATCAGCCCAGATGCACATCAACTGAAGAATAGATAGTGAAGATGTGGTACATATACACAATGATGAAATTCTAGTCAGCGATAAGGAAAAAATTAAACAATAAAATTTACTGATAGGTGGATGCAATTGGAAAAAAAAATATTCTAAGTGAGGTCATGCAGGCACAAAATGGCAAACACTACATGCATTCTCTTATCTGTGGTCCCTAACTGGATTCAATTAGAAATGAGTGCAAATGGTAGATGGCACCATAAATATGGACATAAAACTAGAGTGAGACAAATTGAGAATAACCAGAGAAAGAAGAGGAGTTACTTAAAAAGTCAGGAGAAGGCAGAATATTGAGGTTGGTGGAATTTCAGAGACTAGGGGTAGAGAGGATTAACAGGGAATGACACAAAAGTTACGGAAACATGAAACAGTCCCATAGAAATCCTAATTCTGACTAGCATTCTACAAGTTATAACCACTAATAAAGGGGGAGGGGGGGAAGTCAAGACAGAAGGTGGAAAAAGCTTAAACTTCTTAAAACCACAGACTAAGAAATTAACTAGCCAGTCATGAAGTGCACTCTTACGCAATAGTGTCTCACAGCCTCTGCAGTTAGCCAGCAAGCTACTCTTACCGCTCACCTGACAACCAGCTCCAGGGTGATGGTGGCAGACAAAGTTATCAAGCAAAACCTATCAGAGCAGAAATCCAAAGGCCACAATGAACTAATTCAACACTAAAGTAGACTGCTTACAGGCCTGCCATGGCTCAGGGAACATTGCAGAACAGGGGGCCAGAGAGACTGTAAGAGCCTCAAAGTGGTTTGGATACCCAGAGGCATGGTACCTCCTTTGGGACTGACTGAGGCCTTCATGACCTCACCATAATAAATCCCAGAACTCCACAGAGGAGGGCCCCGAGGAAAATGGGAACAGAGGAGAGGGAGTAAAAGGACATAATCTATTAAAAATGTATAAATAAATAAAACTTAAAAAATTACTTTCTACTTCCTATTTACATTGACAAAAAATAACTTACATATGTCATAGTACATAATTAATATTGAGCTAGCTCTTATTGCTTTCATTATTTGTTCACATTTTCTCACTGAACATACTGCATATATCCTGACATATTACTTGCCTATATTATCTTGTGGAATATTTACAGATAGTTTAAAAATAAACATAAGTTATTCCTAGAAAAAAAAATCATATTTAGGGCTGGAGAAAAGGCTTAGCAGTTAAGGTGGTTGCCTGCAAAGCCAAAGCACCCAGGTTTGATTCCCCAGTACCCACATAAAGCCAGATGCACAAGGTGGTGCATGAGTCTGGAGTTCGTTTGCAGTGACTAGAGGCCGTGTTCTGCCCATATGCTCACTTGCTTGCTTGCTCTCTCTCTCTCTTTCTTTTTTTCTCCCAAAAACTAAATAAATAATATATATATATTTTTTAAGAAATCAGACTTAAACTCTTCTAGGTATTTGGACGTCATGATTATGGATGTAAGTAAATGTGAATACCTGCTTAATTTTTTCTTAGCTTCCCTGGTCCATATGAAAAAAAAAATTACTAAGGATGGTTATGTAAGTAAAATAAAATACAAAATTTCAACTTCCATAAAATGTAAATGCTTACATGACAGCAATCTAAAATAAAAGTAAAACATGGTTTTTAGTATGTATACAATATGCGTAATGTCTGTGCATGAATGTGTCGATGTGGCATCCTCACCATCAGGTCTCAAGTCAGGAAATTTTAAAGACTTGCACCTTTTTAACCTAACTTGTGTTCAAACTCAAGTGGTGATAGGCCTTCTGTCCCTGACAGTAACTTTACCATTTAAGAATCATGGGCTTGGGCTGGAGAGTTGGCTTAGCGGTTAAGCGCTCACCTGTGAAGCCTAAGGATCCCGGTTCAAGGCTCGGTTCCCCAGGACCCACGTTAGCCAGATGCACAAGGGGGCGCATGCATCTGGAGTTTGTTTGCAGTGGCTAGAAGCCCTGGTGCACCCATTCTCTCTCTCTCCCTCTATCTGTCTTTCTGTCTGTGTCTGTTGCTCTCAAATAAATAAGTAAAAATGGACAAAAATAAATAAATTTAAAAAAAAAGAATCATGGGCTCAAGACCTCACAAAATGCCTAATGATGTGTGCTGGCAATGTTGATGTCAGCGTGGTGCATCCTGTTGGGCAGGACTTCCCAGCAACCAAACCTGTATGGTTTCAGATATTTTCATAATATTTGAACTAACTTATGTGAAATTCCAATGTTTCCATAGAAATCAAAAGTACTGAAACATATATTTATTAATTTATAAACTCATTTAGTTAGCATTGATCTTCTTTAGCAACATCATGCATGTATGAATGACTATCTTTTCACATATGGCTCAGCTGCAGATGTGACACACATTTATATAATACAGCTCTAAAATTTGATTTTATCATGACCAAAACTTATCGAGTGTGCTTTTCATTATTTTCTGAAACCAGACATATCTATCAATGCAATAAAATTGTCAATTATCAATGCAATTTGGCAGATGTTTTGTGTAAAAGCAGTATATCTACATTATTAACTTTTTAATTGTTACAATCCATTGTGGATGCTGTTATTTAACATTAAAAGTAATGAGAATGACTGTTAAATTTTCCCAAGAATTAGCACTTTAACACAACAGCACAAACACTTATTACCTAACATGTACCAAAAAATCAAGAATCTGGGCCATAGTTTAAATAAGTAATATAGCTCCCAGCTTCTTAAACCACACCATCATGCTGTCTACTTACTCATGCTTTCTTTGACCATGTGAAAGACTTTTATTTTTACTTTCCACTGAGTTGGATTAGTTATTAACATCATTTATCATACCATGTACTTCTAGGATCAAACTCGTATGTATGGAATGTCATTATTTTCAAAATACTTTTATAGGCCCTCAAAGGATCATTTAAAAGAAAATGTGCAAACTATAAAAGATACTTGATTATTCCCATTTAGAGGTGAATATCTGGGTCTTAAGTATCCTATATGAATTTCATAGAAGTCAGTGTCTAGCAAGTTTCAAAACCAGCAACTAAATCAAGTTATTTGATTTCTGGACACTTTCCAAAAGATAAAACTCTTTCCCTCTACATATTATTAATTCCCAGAAAAGTTGTTGAGATTGGTAGCCAATTCATCCAAGATTAGTATGGCGTTAGGAAGGTATGATTTTATAAGAGTAGAAGCTATTAAGTTACCGTTCTCTTTCTGAGAAGCTAGTTGTCAATTTTCTGAGTTTTTGTCACGATGCCTCTTTTTAGTGGCATTCAGTCATTCTTCTTTTGAAATAATAACTCTCAGTATTTTGTCGTTTTGATATTCAATCACTAAATGCTTAAATAAGTATCTCTAGACTATGAGGTCATTTAAAAATAAAGAGTAACAACAGTAAGAAAAATGATACAATGAAAGTTGCAGAAAAATGGACGGACTTGGAACAGCGAACTTACACGATCACAGAAAGACAAATGCCGCGTGGTCTCACTTGTCTGTGGTTCCGAGTCTGGTCTTGCTTGAGTGGCTGTCATACCTGATAGGCAGCTCAGGGTCCAGACAATAGCGATGAGAGCGTCTGGGGAGAAGGGAAGGGTTAGGGGAGGGGGAAACAAACAAAATTTAAATCTGAAATGAGCTGACAGCATAGAAACCTTTATCCTTGGAGACACCCTAAAAGATGAAACCTTCAAAAGGAGTAAGGGAGTGCACCTGGGTATTGGGACACATGTGAGAGTGGGATGAAGCCTAAGCTTAAAAGAAAGTTTTTCTTTCTTCCTTTCTTTCATTCATTCTTTCTTTCTTTCTTCCCCCCCCCCCCCCCCGTCTCTGACCTCTAACTCCCAGTACCAGAGACTGGTTGCTACCCACATTGAGCTGTTGATCAGAGAGACCTATGAGGTCCCCAAGTTGAGACAGCTTAAATATTCTAGCGTGTCATTAAATGTTTTTCAGACATATGAACCTTGACTTCTCACATTAACATCATGACATGAATATGCCACAGTTTATGTGATGGTTCATCTCAGGTTATCAACTTTATAGGATTAAGAATCACTATGGAAGCAAATTTGGGGCATGCCTATAAAGGAATTTCAAGGGTAAGGTAATAGAGGCGGTGGTACCCACCTTAACTCCAGAAAGTGCCGTTCTAAGGGCTGGTGTCCTGGAACGTGGACAGCGGCGGGGCTGAGCGGCAGCATTCTTCTCTCTCTGCTTTCTGACTGGAGATGGGACCTGACCCACTACGGCACACTCCTGCCATTGTGCCTTCTCTGCCACAAGGAGCTATAATGCTAAATGACAGGCTGAAATAAAGCACTCCTTTCTTAAGTTGCTTTTGTCAGGGTAATTTCTCATAGCAGCATGAAAAGTAGCTAATTCCATTTATTTAGCTAAATTCCCTTTGTCCTATATAATTTTACTAGTATTTCCATTTTAGGCTATAATTCTATGAAAATCATTTTGGATAAGTCAAAACTTTAAATGAGATCTGTACTTATAAATTAAAGGCCCAAGATTATGAAAAAATTTAGACTTTACATACATGTAGCCCTATGATTTCCTCAACAATTTTATAAATTTGTACTTACTCCCCACCCAACCAAATGAACTAAAGTTACTTTATTTTCTGTAGTTCTGTGGTTTCCTTCTCTTGTTCAGTTCCTTTATTTATTTATGTTTTTTCATCAACCTAGGAGTGAATGATAATCGGGAATGCAAGATTGCTATCACCTTCCTAGCATTTTCATTACTCTTGAAGCAACATCTGTGTTGTGGTTGTTGAAAGCCCATCTGAATAGGCAGCCTAGACTGGCCTTGGATATGAACTTCTGCATCTGCCTCCAGAGTTGTGAGAAAAATTCATTCTCATCTTTCATATCTAGAAATGATAAGTGTCACACACAGACACCCTGTGCTTGGAGCTGCCCTTCTAGCATTTGAGAGCAATTCACAAAGCTCTCTGCATACGTCCTACCTTCCCCCTTTGGATATCTACATAGTTGCAAAACGGCTGCTTGATATTATATCACAATCTGTAACTGTGTCATGGTATAAAGTTACTCTGCTAAATTTTTCTAGTGAATCTGTAGGGTGAAAGAGAAAAGAGAGAGGATGGGAGAGAGAATGGGAGGGAGGGAGGGAAGGAGGGAGGGAGGGGGATGGGAGGGGAGGGTAGCAGGTGCAAAGAGGGTAGGGGAAGAGAGATGGAAGGAAGTAAACTATCACCAAACATTTTCAAAATAGATCAGGAAATTCCTAAAAACAGTTAAGAAATATGTACACGTCTCAAATGGCCTGTTGGAATCTAGTTGTAACAATAGCACACCATTTGAATTAGGTTCAAAATTCCTCACTTATCAGATAGTCTTGGTGAATAGCACATTTAACATTTCAGGATGTAGAAAGAGGTCAGAGAGACTGAACAGTATTTTGTATGTATGTATGTATGTATGTATGTTATGTTTCTGTAGCTGGGATGGCAGCTTTCGTGAGTGTCTTCTTTCTGTGGACCCAGTGCTATTCACATTATCAGCATCTGACCTCCTTGTATCAATGAATTAAACGGAATCTAAAGTTGAGGAAATCATGGTACTAAAAAATTATGTTAGCAAAACAAGAAAAGTTCCTCAACTTTTCCCCCAGTTATAACACTTGGCAGTGCCACGTCAGTTTTGGTCCCCTTGGTGGATATTCATACCCACCACCCACTTCTGTGACAAAGTACAAAAGTACAAAGTGGTACTCAGCACACTCAGGCTTGCTTAGATTCTGTGAGGTATTTGGCTTTGTGTGTATGTTGTCTGTGTACCTATGCTTGTTCCTGTGTGTTGTATGTGCATGTGATTCATATATGTATGATATGTGTATATATGCCTGTTTACATGTGTACGGTGTATGTACATGCACTGGTGTGTACTTGAGCCCATGCTCATAGATGCCTGAGGGTCAACATCCAGGTTCATCCTAAATCACACTGCACATTATTCTTTGAGACAGGGTTCCTTGCTGAGCCTGGAGCTCAGCAATCTGGCTTGGGTAGCTATTCAGTGAGCTCTGGGAACTCCCTCTGCCTCCCCAGTCCTGAGATTAAGCTGCAAGCAACCTTAGCTGACATTTAACATGAGTTCTGGGGATGAAAACTCAGCTCCTCATGCTTACAGCCAGCATGGTACTTACATGGCCATCTTCCCCCTCACATCTCCTGTCTTCAGCTCACCTTCATCCTCTTTTTTTTTTTTTTTTTTTCATGTCCTGGGGAGGAAAGCCATCTTTCTCTTTCCCGCTCTCCCCTTTTACAAGTTTCTTGGTTTTGTCACACAATACAGTGCTCTTTCCTTGAAGCCCTGATCACTCTTACTGAGCCACTCCATATAAGGTCACTGTCTCTTCAATTTTTCATTTCCTCTCATCTTATGTTCCTCATCTGCCTTCCCAAAGTGGTAAAAAAAGAAATCCATTTCACATCACTAGCCCTGTTCTGGTATGCTAACCAGCATGACATTTGTACCTACTAACCACTGCTTGATCCTCAAATACATCATGCAGATATACTGAATAACTGAGGAGAAGGGATTTGTGACTTCACTCTAAACTTTGTGCATTTTATACAAGTACCCTTCCTCCCAGAATGAAAGGCTGGGCGGTATGTATTTTGCAGCGTTTTTCTTAGGCCCTAGTCCCTCCATTTCTTTTACTCTAAGTACAATGCTAAGTGACTTCAAGACAGAAAAATAAAGAAGACTGAATCCAACAAGGCTTCTCACTCTTAAGGGCTGCATGAATTAAGGGACATGTCTTCAAACATATTTATGCTGACAACCAAACATACATATTTTTGTCCAATGTACAGTGATTATTTACTTTTATATTGTCTTCCATTTGACATTTCCTGCATCTTCTTCTCCATAAAACAGAAATATAAAACCTCTTAATCCAGTAACATGCATGTGGTTCAGGTAAGTTCTTACTTCTGTTTTCTGAAGTAAATTTAATGTTCGTATGTTGGACAAATTTCTCTACTGGCTTTTATGAAGAGAGGGGAGGGGAGGGGAAGGAAAGGGAGAGTAAAGGGAAGAGGAGAGACAAGCAAAGAATGAAAAAGAAAGGCCCCCAAGCTCAGGAACTATTCTTCTTGATTTTCTGGGTAAGCATTAGTGACCATGTCACAATTAGAAGACCGCAGCACTCCAAAACCCCCTAAAATAAAGTTTGCTATTCTGATGTAAATTAGCAAGCAATGTGTTCAAATAGTACTGTTTACAAAATACTATTCCTCCTTGTGGCATTTTTTTCTCCTGGTTTCTCAGAATAGTAGAATATTTTGCTTGCTTTCATTTATTTGGACTCATTCCAAAAGTGGAAAAATAAGAAAAGGATATGGTATTTTGATGGACTTGGGTCTTTTTTCCCTAGACACATGTGCAGCAGCTTTCAGATTGACCCAGTACTTCTGTTTTTATTCTCAGTCCTGTCTCTAACAATGATGACTGCATTTTGCTATCCGTCTCACCCTGACTAATCTTATATAGCATATTGATTTCTAATTTTGTTGCTGGCAGTTCATCATTCAACTTATGAGACACATCAATTCTTTCTCTGAATTGAAGTTTCATATTATCCATCTTGTTCCTTTCTTTTCTTCTAAACAATGTTTTCCCCCTTCCATATACACCAGATCTTTTCCTCCCCAAGGACTTACCTTATTTAAAAATGTGTGCTGGTTGATTTTGTTTGGTGTTGTTAGTGGGATATTAAAATTTATCATAAAGCACACAAGGAGATTAACTTAGATGCTTAATTTTTAAATAATTAGACATAAGATACTCCATTAACCTTACTGCTGAAAATAGTGGTTTAAGGAATAGATGCAGTAGACATCCAAAATATGAGAAAGTCAGGTTTAGAGATCTATAAAACTTCGTCCTCCTACTTTTCTTTTCTTTTAGATTTCTTTTAGATTTACATTCAGATTTATCGTACCACTATGGATTTATATTATTCATTCTTTCCTGGAATGAGAGGAAAGGAAAGATTCTTCTATGAAACCAACATAGGAAGAAAAGTGGAAGCATTAGCTGCTCCTCACTGGCGCCCGTGGCTGCGAAGATTCAGTGCCCTTTCCCATGAGCCTCAGCCTCATGGAGTGGATAAACAGGGACCATCTGCAGGTATTAAAATGAAGGAAGTTTTCCTGTAGGATGAGGTGGAAAAAGAGGGATTTCTTCGTCTCATGCAGACTTTCAAGCCCTCGCTAAAATGGGTGACAGCAGAAACCTTCAGAGTAGCCCACCCACCCTCTTTCTATCTTCATAAGCCGCTTCCTGCATAGCTCCCACACTCACCTTCCAAAGCGCGGCTCTCTGTATCAGCACTCTGTGGTGAATGGGAGCGACAGTCTCTGTGCCTCATATTAACTGAGTTTTTCATTTTACAAAGTGCCCATGCATTCATTATTTCCGTTCCTTCTAACAACAGTCTGGAGTACTTATTCAATCAAGTTCAAAGGTCTCAATGCTCCTAACTGTCTTAACAGTGCCATAAGTAGCTCATAATCTCCCCGACTTTTCTCCACACGCAGCCTTCATCCCTTCTCTTCTCCCTCCCAGACTAAATTTACTTTCACGGAATACTTCCTTGCATAAGCCTTTAACGTCGTTCCCATAAAACTCTAATCCCTGAACCACACTCGCCTTTAAACTCTTCACCTTCCTTTCTCCTTATGAAGGCAAAGAGGAGGTGGTGTCATCCGGCAAGGAGAGAAGAACGACTTCCAAGGGCAGCCTGCAACCATGCCTTCGCCCTCTCTGACCTCACCTGCGCAGTTTTCCCTCCACACACCGCCCAGCATTTTTCTCTCTCAGGGCAGGATCCTTTGTTAATGAAGTTGTGTTTGGTTTTCATACTTGGCCTTCTGAAGCACAGCTGCTTGGCATGTGATCTTTGCCTCAGTTTACTTGCAAATTCAAATTAGGTAATGATTACACCAAAGAGCTCTTGCTCAGTCCCTCTCCCCCCAGCGAGTGTATAGTTGATTGCTGCTTTCCTAAGGACACTAACGGTGGATGAAGACTTTTCATGCAGGATAGAATGGAGAGATCGTGGGGCATAGGAGAAGAGGGTGTATCGTAATGCACAGGTTACGCCTGAATGTCTAAGGGTTCAGTGATAAAATATTCAGCATTTAACCTCCTTTGGATAGAAAACTCTTTTCCTCTTCATTCAGATGTCATTCATCTCTCCCTCTCTTTCCCTCTCCTTACACTTTCTCCTTTGCTCCCTTTTGATCGGTTTTTACATCACTTCCCTTCGCTTCCCTTTTCTTCTCATCATCTGTCTATTTCTTCCTCACATTTTAAATAATATTTTTATTTATGTGCTAAGAGAGAAAGATAAAAGGGCAGAATCAGGCCTCTTGCCACCACAAATGAACTTTTATGCATCTGACTTTGTGTTGGATTTTGCATGTGACAGGCTTTTCAAGCACTTCTTTAATTGGCTGTGCCATCTCGCCAGCCCTCATTCTTTGTTTTAGAAAACTTCATTGGTCCCAATCATTACCATTTATTAGTGAATCTGGGATTTTTGTTTTGTTTTGTTCTTTTTGAGGTAGGGTTTCACTGTAGTCCAGTCTGAACAGGAATTCACTATGTAGTCTCAGGGTGGCCTCAAACTCATTGTGATCCTCCTACCTCTGCCGCTGGAATGCTGGGATTAAAGGCGTGTACCACCACGCCTGGCCGATATTCATTTTTTTTAATCAAGTCCTCAAATTCACCAACAAAAGTAAGCCACAGGCTGGAGAAATGGCTTAGCACTTAAGCGCTTGCCTATGAAGCCTAAGGACCCCGGTTTGAGACTCATATTCCCCAGGACCCACGTTAGCCAGATGCACAAGGGGGCGCACGCATCTGGAATTCGTTTGCAGTGGCTGGAAGCCCTGGTGTGCCCATTCTCTTTCTCTCTCTCTCTGTCACTCTTAAATGAAAGAGCATGTGCAGATTTGTGTATAGCCCTTAACTCCGTGAGTACATTTATTATCCTGCATCTTCTCTGCTTCCAATCACTGCTTTTCTGCAGTGATCTCTTTTTCAACTTAAGAGAATTCCCAGCCAACCACCGTCATTCACTGTATGACCTACTCATTCCACACCTCAATTACCTATGCATAGCAAAAGAAAAAGAAATACAATAAATTATTAAAAGAACAAAATTTCACCTAACATCAAGCCATGGGAATCTGTGCTTCTTCGTCTAGTTTCTTTGCCTGCCCGCTGTAATCAAACATGAAGCTGATGCCCACCGGCTCTGGCCTTCGCTTTGCGGAGTACAAGCAACCTATCCTCTGCGGAGTCCCTAGCTGACCTTTGTGTCTCAGCTGGTCGCTGAGAAGACCGGAGCCCTCACCACTGCACCTTTCCCTGACTGGGGTTTGCACCTTGGTTTCTTGGGTGATTGCACGCATTTCTGCTGCTACTGTTTTACAATCGCCCTGCTGCCTAATCACCAGGGTCAACAGTATCTGCTCAGATTCTGCTGTCAACTGGACCCACGGCCCCCTGACATGGCGATGTTCCTAAGAGACACTTGAAGAAAATGAGGCTCCTGTCCCTCTACCCTCTCCAGTTTTGATGAAAGACTTTCAGCAAGTATAACTTGTTTTTCTCCACAAGAAAAGTTATTATTTTCCCTTGCAGCTTTAAAGATTTGTTGAAGCGTCTCTTTGTGGTTTTGTCCATTGCCTAATTAAATGTTCTGCATTGTTTTCTGTTGAGGTTTGAGTTATTTTACATAGTCTCCATTTATTTTGTTCTGTAGTTCTCTAATGTTTGGCAAAGATACATCTTGGTGTCATGCCCTCAGTTTGATATATGGAGATGTAAAGATTTCTAATATCCTCCAATCATTTGCTTGCCTTTAGATGAATCTAGAGAATTTTCAGCCATTATTTTTGTTGTCTTTTTATTTATTTATTTATTTGAGAGTGACAGAGAGAAGAAGAGGCAGATAGAGACAGAGAGAGAATGGGCATGCCAGGGCTTGCAGCTACTGCAAAGGAACTCCAGACACATGCGCCCCTTTTGCATCTGGCTAATGTGGGTCCTGGGGAATCGAGCCTCGAACCAGGGTCCTTAGGCTTCACAGGCAAGTGCCTAACTGCTAATCCATCCCTCCAGCCCTATTTTTGGTGTCTTTTAAATCTTGCCTTTCTTCTGTCTCCTTCCATTCTTACACTATGAAATGTTTTCTATTCCCATACCTCTTCCTGGAGGTTCATTGTACATTCATTGTATTCCTTCTGTTGTGCAGACTGGGCAATTTCAACTCTGTTATTGTTTTCTTTCCTCCCCCTATTCTGCTTTGAAGCTGTCCACTGATAGTTGTGGCCCAGATGCTTCATTTTTTTCAGTTTCAAATTTTCATTCGATTATCTTCCATATCTTTCTTTGTGATGACTTTCTATTTCTTTTCTGATGCTTACTATTTTTTTAATCTCTTTAAGCATACTAATAATTGCTCATTAAAGTATGTTACCATAGCTGCTGCATTCTTGTCCAGATTATTCTAATATTGCTGGTGTTTTAGTGGAGACATCTCATGTCTGTATGCTTCCATCCAAGCTGAGAAATAGTGTGGCATAATGAAGGCTTTTGCACTTGTAATGTGGACTTCTGTGGTACTCTTCTTTGAGAAGCTGAAGTTTTAAATGTTCTAGCTTTGACTAGTGTCTCCTGAATCTACTTCTATAGAAGTCGGGGATAATGATCTCTGCTTGCAGGATTATTCTGTGCCTAAGATGCTCTAAGCACTCACCAGAAACCCTTTGACATAACAAACATTTTCAGCAACGTCTCAGGGTACTAAATCATAATGCAAAAGTCAGATGCAGCCTGGCACGGTGGCACACGGCTTTAATGCCAGCACTAGGAAGGCGGAGGTAGGAGGATCGCTGTGAGTTCGAGGCCACCCTGAGACTACATAGTGAATTCCAGGTCAGCCTGGGCTACAGCAAGACCCTACCTCCAAAAAACAAAAAAGAAAACAAAACAAAAACAAAACAAGTCAGACACCTTTCTATTGACCAATGCTGCACTTGCTATGTAATAAAACAAGGAAAAATAGTCCATTCTTCACAGTAACTTCCAAAAAAAAACTAGGAAAAGAACTTAACCAAAGGGGTAAAAGATAACTGTACTATAGATACTTTATTTATTTTTTATTTTTTGGTTTCTCAACATAAGGTCTCACTCTAGCACAGGCTGACCTGGAATTCACTATATAGTCTCCGGGTGGCCTCAAACTCATGGCAGTCCTGCTACTTTTGCCTCCCAAGTGCTGGGATTAAAGGTGTGTGCCATCACGTATGGCAAGATTTTCCTTTTTTTTTTTTTTTTTCTAAAGGTAGGGTCTCTCTCTAGCCCATGCTGACCTGGATGTAATGTACTATGAAGTCTCAGGCTGGCCTCGAACTCAAGGTGATCCTCCTAGTGCTGCCTCCCAAGTGCTGGGATTAAAGGTGTGCACCCACCATGCCTGCCTGTAGAGACTTTAAAACCTCAGAAGAAAAATCTTCATGCTTATGGATTGACAGAATTGATGTTGTTAAAATGATTAAATTATTGAACACGTTCTAAGGATTCAGTGCAATCTCCATCAAAATTTAAGAGACATTCTTCAAAGAAATAGAAAAATAATTCAAATTTTATGGCAGAAAAGGCCCCAAATAGCCAAGATACTCCAAGCAAAAATTGCATATTAGCAGTGGTATTCAAGAGCGGATCTCAAGTTATACTACAGAGCCATAATAATAATTATACAGTACTTCTAAGAAAACATACATTTATGTCAGGGGCATAGAATCAAGAACCTAGAATAAACCCATGCAATTTCCAACATAGGTATCAGAAATACACTGGCAAACAGACAGGCTCTTTAATAAGGTACGTTGGGAAAACCAGATATATATGTGTAGAAAAGTGAACTTTAGGCCAAGTGTGGACGAGCATGCCTTCAATCCTAGCACTTGGGAAGCTGAGGTAGAAGAATCACAGTGAGTTTGGGGCCAGATTGAAGCTACAGGGTGAGTTCCAGGTCAGCCTGAACTATAGTGAGACCATGCCTCTAAAAGGTCCAAAAAGAAAAAGGAAAAGTTGACTTTGATTCATGTCATCTTGCATAAAAATCAAAATGGATCAAAATAATTACATGAGGTCTAAGGTACTGAAACTACTACAGAAATACATAAGGGAAACACACTTCAAGACATGGACATAGAATTTTCTGAAAAGAACCCCAATAGCAGCAGAAATTGTCCTAAGAACTAAGAAGTGGGATTATATGAAATCAAAAAGCTTCCAGGGCAGGGAAGTTGGGTTAGTGGTTAACAGTACATGCTTGCAAAATCTGCTGCCCAGGTTCAATTCTCAGGTCACCCACCAAACACAGACAAAAAAAAAGTGGCATGAGCACCTGTTATTCATTTGCAACAAGAAGAGGCCCTGGCATGTGCATGTGTGTGAAAATAAACAACAACAAAAAAATAAAGTTTCCATGCAGGAAAGGAAACAATCACCATAGTAAAATGAAAGCTTGATTAATGTGGAAAAAATGTATTTTCCAACTACACATCAGAAGGGAGTTGGCCCACTTACTGATTTAATGATTTGGAGAAAATTTTAAAATTAATATTGTCAATTGTTCATGTAGTTTAGAATATATAATTTTGAAAAGAAGAAACAAAGTGACCAATAAGTATTTGCAAAAAACTTTCAGCATCCTTAGTCATCAGACTATTTCAGCATAGCATACATTTACTTGTCTATCTTTTATTGTTTGTTTGTTTTATCTTTGTTTTTTCGAGGTAGGGTCTCACTGAGGTCCAGGCTGGCCTGGAATTAACTACGTGGCCTCGAACTCATGGTGATCTTCCTACCTCTGCCTACTGAGTACTGGGATTAAAGGCGTGTGCCACCACGCCAGGCTATACCTGTCTATCTTTAAGAATGCATTCATGCTTAACAAGGAGGCCACATTCTATAATTGGTTTTGGCTGGTTCCTTCAGACATGTGTAGAAGAGGTTAATTATTCAATTACAATAAAGGAGATTACCAGTCATGATAAGAAATGTTGAACCTGTACACTAGAAGAAAATCCTTGATATATTTTTTTCCTCTCAGCCTTTCCATCTGCACCCCAATTTAATGGGAAGGAGCCATGGGAAGTGAAGCGAACAGTAAAAAGGCTGAGGCCAGATGGTGAATTCTGCCAAGCTTCATCAACGCCGCTTTGCTCTGGGGGTGTCCCAGCAGAGTATCTGCTTACCTCAGTATCAGAAAGACCATGGCCTGCCGCTGCGACAATGCAGTTGTCAAAGACCAAGGTGGATTCTTCTCATCAATGACAGTACTTCCCTGTTACAGCTGATGATGTCTCAGCCAAGGAACAAAGCTTGGTTAATACCTGCAAGTAAGAGTCACAACCCTGGCAGCTAAAAATGATCGAATCCTTTATAAAGGAAGAGCCTAACAACATTCAATATAAAAGTCACAGAAAATGGATATATATATATTCAAAACCCACAAGATCATTTTAGGAAGTCAATATTCCAATTACAGTTATAATGTGAAAGTCATTGAAAAGTTGTGATGTTTCCTGTTTGGTAGGTTTTCTTCTAGGATTATTTGCTTTTCTAATGGTAATCATCATAGCAGATTGTCCCACAAGGATCTTTGCTTGTCTCTGTAAGTAACATATTTCCACTCCAAGGCAACACAGCATGCTTGTCATCACCCAGATATGGAAAGTCATGTTGCACTCATATAGAAGTGTGGAAATCTGCAAGGCCGCCTATCATATTTCAAAATATGACTGGTGACCTTAATGTCTGTACTATGGTTTGAATATGAAATGTCCCTCATAGGCTCATGTGTTTGAATACTTGGTTCCCAGCTGCTAGCACTGTTCAGGAAAATTGTGGACCGTCTAGGGGGTGGAGACATTGTGAAGGACATGAGTCATTCAGTAGGAGGGCTGTAGGTTCTGGAGACAGCCACCACTTCCTGTTTATACACAGAGCTTCCGGCCTATGGAGGAACACAAAGTGACCAAGTCCCTTCCTCTTCCTGCTGTAAGGATAGAATACATCCCTTTGAAAGCGCAAGCCAGAATAAACCCTCTCCTTGCTTCAGCTGCTTCTTTTCAGCTATTTGTTCACAGTCATAATTAAAGAAACACTACAGTTCAGCCGGGTGTGGTGGCGCACGCCTTTAATCCCAGCACTTGGGAGGCAGAGGTAGGAGGATCGCTGTGAGTTCAAGGTCGCCCTGAGACTCCATAGTAAATTCCAGGTCAGCCTGAGCTACAGTGAGACCCTACCTTGAAAAAAAAAATAAAATAAAACAAAGAAAGGAGGGAGGGAAGGAAGGTGGGAGGGGAAAAAAAAAACAACACTGTAGTTCATAATTAGGCTACCCGGAATTTACCATTTTAGAGATTCAATAAACTAGCTTCTGACTTTCATGTTATTCCTATCTAGAGCCTCTTAAAAGACATAATTTAACATACTAATAACTGACTTTTAAGTTTTTATTGAAGGTGACCAAATGTTGTTTTTTTTGGTAGCTATTTGAAGTGGAGACCTATAGTGTTACTGATCTGATAAAAGCACACACCTGTGTGGAAGGACAGTTATTCAATTGCTTGAGAATCTTGTCATGCCATCACCTTTTATGTAGACATCCCAGTAGAAAAAAAATATGTAATATTACTCTTTTAAAGAATTATTCCCAGATAGTTTGGTCTCAAGATGTCATAAGAAAGCAAGAATATATTCAAAGAAAAATAGCACTTAAATGTTTTCCCATGAAATTAATATTTGACATTTACATGTGAACAATATAATTGTATATATTTATGACGAGGAACTGTTGCTTTGAAATATATTTGCATTATGTAATCCTTAAACCAATCTAATAAACATACACATCATTTCAAGCTTTTGTGGTAAAGACCATTTTTTCATATTAATTTCATTATTTTCTTTATTGACTTATAACAACACTTACCTCCCCCTTTTAAAACTTATTTTATTTTATTTACTAAAGAGAGAGAGAGAGCCAAAGAGTGAATAGGCACACCAAGGCCTCCAGCCACTGCAAATGAACTCCAGATGCATGTGCCACCTTGTACATCTGGTTTTATGTGGGTACTGGAAAATTGAACATGGGTCCTTTGGCTTTGCAGGCAAATGCCTTAACCACTATGCCGTCTCTCCAGCCCTTCTCTTCCTTTTGAGCTAATAGAATTGGTCTTCCCATGTTTCTTATTTTTCATTCATCTTAATTAAGTGATTAAAATTCAGGTGTTCATTGTTACCAGAATTGGATTAGAGTGAAGTTCTATATAATGTCTGGGAGTATTATAGAAAGTTTCCTTTCAGGAAGCATGGCAAAAGCAGAGCTCAGTGCATTAGAGAAAATGGTACTTTCAGAATTCTCTATGCTATTATATGGTATCAAAATACAATTTTCTACATTACTTTAAGGATATATATTTGCCTGTGTCTTTTGGACTTACCCCAAACAAACTTTGTAGTGCAGAAATTTCAAAACTTAATGAAACCTAGTTCATCAAGGATTAATTTTTATGGAAAGATTTTTGATGTTTTATCTAAAATGACATCACTATGTCCAAGTCTTCTGGGTTATTTTCCTATATGATGTTCTAGGAGATTTATACACTTTTAAAAATTTTTTACACTTAAATTTATTACTTAATTGTATCATAGTCTGTGAAGATGTATTTTCCTTTTTGATATGCTCATTCAGTTTTCTATCTCCATGTTTTAAAAACTATTATTCCTCCATTATGTCATTTTTGCTTCTTTGTTCAAGAACAGCTCATTGAGTTTATTTCTGGGCTTTTTAGCTTGTTTTCTTGTTTTCCATTTATGTGTGAAAATGAAATGTTTTTTTTTTTAAATTTTTTAATTTTCCTTTTTATATACTGGGACATTGAAATCAGTATCCACTGACCCATAATCATCACTTAGCTTAAAAATGATTTCCATAATGATATAAGAACAATAAATTTAATCTGGAGGTGCAGGTTTCTCTAATAATTATATGTTTATAACTTCTGAATATATTTCAGAATTCACTTTAACATATAATGATTTTTAAGGCCTTGGCTTATATAAGAGGCCTTTCAAAAATCTTCAGTAGTGAAGCTGAGGAGACGGCTCCTCAGGATGAGAACTTGCTGTGCAAACATAAGGAACTGAGTGCAATTCCCAGCACCCAGGTTAAGAGTCAACCTTTTCCTCTGATCTCCTCACCATGGTATATGCATCTGCACACACACACGCACGCGCACACACACACACACACACACACACACACACACACACCCATGCATACACTATACCATGTATCACACATATTATATCCAAAAAATGCATTGATGAATTACATTTGCAAAACATTTAAGGTTCTATACAAATGTAGGTAATTTAATAGACACAATGACAAAAATGCTCACATAGGAATAATAAATAATATTATATTTTAATATGTTTTAAGCTTTTTTAATAATATGCTCATTGTTTCTGTGTCTGTAAGAAACAAATGCTTCTAGGAGAGAGAGGTTATTGCCAGGAAATGCCTCCTCAGGGACTCCAATCTCCGTAAATATTCTACTCCTTGGAGATTGTTTCTCAAGCCCAGAATGTGTTACAAGTGATTTTCCTCTCAAGTGATAAATATGCTTAAATTTCAGTATTCCTGTATGAATTGATGAAAATCAAAGACAGCGTTCCATTATTTCAACAAGGCATTTGGTGGTCCTTCGTGAGACAGTCTATATGCCCAGGGAACATTTGATAGTCCTTCGTGAGAGATGCAGTACATGCATTGAACACAAGTTTGTGTAAGCACCGTTCCATCCTCTTCCTGATTATTTGCCTTACTCTTACATTCCAACGATGACTCGAATCACCATTTGCTTCTCCTTCACAAAAAATATGCTGATTTCTCTCTGTTCCCTTACCTCTACGAATTGACTTGATCCTGCCTTCCTGGGACTCCATTTACGATGCCTGTTTGTGTCTCTTCTCCTTGTCCAAGCTCCTGGAGACCTCCTGGGCTCTTCATCTGTCTCTGCTTCTCCCTCTTCCATTGTTTTTCTTCTCCCTTTTCCAGGGAAACTCAGGCAAATGAGATGGCCACTGATCTGCTGTTTGCCCCTTAAAAATTCACCAGTTTCTTCTACTTTTTTTTTTTTTTTCTTTTCCTGAGGAAAGGTCTCACTCTAGCTCATGCTGATCTGGAATTCATTGTATATTCTCAGGGAGGCCTCAAACTTATGGCGATCCTCCTACCTCTGCCTCCCAAGTGCTGGGATTAAAGGCATGTGCCACCACACCTGGCTTCTTCTATTTATCTTTAAAATAAGTTTTGGGCTGGAGAGATGGCTAAGCAGTTAAGCGCTTGCCTGTGAAGCCTAAGGATCCCAGTTCAAGGCTCGATTCCCCAGGATCCACGTTAGCCAGATGCACAAGGGGCCACACGTGTCTGGAGTTCGTTTGCAGTGGCTGGAGGCCCTGGTGCACCCATTCTCTCTCTCTCTCTCTCTCTCTCTCCCTCTTTCTTTGTCACTTTCAAATAAATAAATAAAAATAAACAAAAAACTTAAAAATTAGGTTTAAAATATTTTAACTAAGAGGCACTTGGGACTTATTTCAATCCACCCTCCTCACTATCCACTATCTCCTTAAGATGACAGCCCCAGACCGTCCATCATCAAAAGTATCCAGTGGCTTCGCCTTGTCTCTGAGTCAGGGTCAGAAGTTTCCTATTTGAAAACATTTAAATGCATATAGAAACATTGAAAATATCCAGAACCTCTGTTTTCAAGTAATGATTGAGAAACAGTGATTGTGTTGTTGTTGGTCATGATGTTGGTTTGTGGAGGAATATTTTTTTTTTATGTGTTTTCTTTGGAGACAAAGCCTTTTAATATTTAAAAAGTGATCTAAAACTAAAAAGGACTGGGCTAACTATAATACAACATTGTTTAAATGAATGGGGTTACAGAAATGCAGTGTGCACTAAGATCCTCTGTAAAAAGTTAGCTATTTTTATTTATTTATTATCACTATTATCTCCCTTGCTGAAGATTCAATCAAGGGTCTTATGCATTCCAGGCAAGCACTCTACCACTGAACCTCATTCTCATCCAAAACCCAGTTTTGATTGGCATTGTAAAGAAAATCACAATTTGTTAATATGCTTTAACCTAGGTCCTTAGTATGCAGGATTTCTTGAATCTTTACTGTTCCGTAATACTTTAAGATTACTTATTCATAAGGACATACGAATATAGTAAGATTTAAGGAACAAGACCAAAACAAAAGCTCCATATTGCCTCATGTAAAATGAAACATGTAAACTTAGAGCCATGATACAAGCCACCAATTGTCTATTTATTAAATACTTGATAAAAATAAATTTACCTTGGCTGCAAGGAAAAAATGTGATCTTTAAAAACGTCTTTCAGCATCAAGATTCAGTAGTACAATTAATTGGTATAAAATATATGTGTACATGATTTTAATGCATTATTTTAAAAGGCCATCAAATGAAATCAGGAGCTGCTCTCTCCAGAGAAAATGAACCAAGGAAACTGATGCAGGTTTTCTTGGTCTGTGCTCCCATCCACCTTCCCAAGGTCTTCCAGTAAAATTCACTTTAGGAGATTAATGGCACTATATTCCTGTGACATATATAGTGCAGAATTAGCCTCTATAATGGCACTTATGTACCTTGTTCATAAAATTCAGCACTGCAAACTCTCTGCTTCAGGTCCTTCAGTGGCCTCTATATTGTCCACTAAAATGATTTCCTCACTTATAAATTCTTCTTAGTTGTCAAAAAGCTTAGAAGGCTGTTCAAAGTAAAGGAATGCTCCTGAAAAGGCATCACTTTTGTTTTAAGTTGTTCTGCATGTTTCCCAGTGTT
The DNA here is from genome assembly GCF_020740685.1 of Jaculus jaculus. Lineage (NCBI taxonomy): Eukaryota > Metazoa > Chordata > Mammalia > Rodentia > Dipodidae > Jaculus > Jaculus jaculus. The sequence continues at coordinate 105,456,976 of NC_059111.1, read as the reverse complement.
TGAGTAGACATTTGAAATGGAAATTATCAAGGCCATGTAATCAACACAACCAAGAGGACAGATTATGAGATGTCTATATTTAAGTGTGCAAGTTTTTTTTTTTTTTTTTTCTAACAGATGTCTTGAAAACTTTACCTTCTCTCTAGTCATGATGCAGTGTTGTGATTTCAATGTAAAATAACACACATAGGCTCATGAATTTGAACACATGGTTACCAGCTGGTGGCGCTGTTTGAGAAGGTTGTTAAACTTTAAGGATGTAGAGTCTCACTGGAGGAAGTTAATCACTGAGCCTTGGCCCCACTCCGTGTCCCCTCTCAGCTTCATGACTATGGATGCAATCAATTTGACCCGCTGCCTCCTCCTCTACCGCTTTGCATTTCCTGCCAGTAAGGACTTTAACCCCTGGAAGTATAAGGCAATTCCTTTCTTTCTGGCTTTAAGTAGCTTTTGTCCAGTATTTATCTTAGCAGTAAGGGGAAAAATGGTTAATTCGCAAAGTAAATCAGAAGAATCTAAGAACGAAGAAACAAAAACGCGTGTGTGGGCTTTCTTAGCATTTCGTAGGACTTAATAATATGAAGGTATGTTTCAGAACATTGCATTATGTAATTGGAAACTTGTTTTTATGTACACATAATTATTCTCAAAGGGAAGTAAATAATTATAATGGTTAACTTCATTGAAATCCTAAGCAATTTGAGTATACTTTATTTCTTTTGTTCACTCCACAGATAGGACTTGAAAGTCTAAAATTGTAATCAGGGGTTTTGAGTGGATAATGTGAGCTAGCCTTCCATAGGCAGTGTAATTTTTCCAGTCTTCTCTCAACTTAATATACGACTTGGTCAGCACGGCTACCCTGATCCTGGTGGAGGGGAAATGCATTGACAGCTATACCAGTCGGAGTTTCACCTTCTGTTCTAAAATCTACTCACATGTATGGATTTCTGAGGTTGCTAGCTTCCTTTGGAGCCTTGTTTGTTCACATGTAAATCAGAGCTGGTTTGTATAGTTGCAGCTCTTCATTTCAGTATGAAAAATATACTGTGCTGGGCATCTTTGTGGAATAACTTTCTTTTCCCCATAAGGATATTGACAACTTGTTTTATGAAACTATTTCTTAGAAATGTAAACTTTACAAAGAGATTGGTACATGCTCACTTTCTTTTGGTCAATAAGCCCTTTGGCCCATGAAGCTTTGCTTGGAAGATACAGGTCAGAGTTCAAGGCTAAGCACAGCAGAAGTTCTACAATCATCAATATATCAGGACAAGGTAAAAGAAATACTTTTGCTCCTAGATTCAGCATGTCATTCATGAGGGTAGTCTTGTGATGAGACTTAGCACAATGTCAAAAGTAAGTAATGAGCAAAGAATTTCTGAAGTGCAAGTCCCCATTAGATATATTTGAAAATAAGAACACAATAGAGACAGTCACAGAGATGCACTTGGACTGATTTTGAGTCCTTCAGAATTTTCGAACAAGATAAAATATCATAGTATACCCAGAGAGATCATCAATATTAGAAATTAAAGTAATTCCCATGTCATCTATAACATTTAACAGAACAAGAGAATTGATTAACTGCTTATCCATTGCATATATTTAAGGAGATTTTTTAATTAAAAGGAATACCATATCACTAATAATTACACTTTTAAATTAAAACTTATGACTAATGTGGAAATCATAAGAAATGACATTAATTCATTCAACAAAACTAAAGAGTATTGACTCCATGTTTAAGAGTTGTTTATCTCTACTAGGATTAATTTGGTGAGAGTCAACAAAGGAAATATATTTACCCTATTTCAAGAGAGTTAGTCAGGAACAGGAAAAAATAATCAGACATTATAATGTAACTTGACAACATTGCAAAACAATAAGCCAGGACAGACTTTATTAATTTGGTAACCTGAAGCAACAGGAGGGAGCAGAGAAATGTTCAGAAATTCCCAAGAATAGGATTATGGGTTGTGAGTCACTTTGGATTAAGAATTGTAAGTGCTTGGGCTGTAGAGATGGCTTAGTGTTTAAGGTGTTTGCCTGCAAAGCCACAGACCCAAGTTGGATTTCCCCATACCCACAAAAGCCAGATGCACAAGGTGGCGCATGTGTCTGGAGTTCATTATCATTGTCTAGAGGGCCTGGCACGTCCATTCTCTCGATCTGTCCCTCTCTCTGAAAACATAAATAAATACTTAAATAAACAAATATATAAGTATTTTTAAGAAATGAATTGTAATTGCTTGGTAGTGCTCAGTATATTGTAGCAAAGTTAAGCTCTTCAACACCATCCTGTGCCATATAGGAGTTATATAAGGATATGCCAGGTTTAGTATATATATATATATATATTTATATATATATATATATATATAAAATAATAACTGGCCCTTAACTGATAATTTGGTGTATCCAAATCTATTAAAAGCATGCTTAAAACCGGGCGTGGTGGTGCACGCCTTTAATCCCAGAACTTAGGAGGCAGAGGTAGGAGGATTGCCATGAGTTCAAGGCCACCCTAAGACTCCATAGTGAATTCCAGGTCAGCCAGGGCTAGACTGAGACCGTAGCTCGAAAAACAAACAAACAAACAAAAAAAAAAAAAAGCATGCTTATAGGAACAGGGGCTAACAGCATATTGTCCTCAAGTATAAAATTATTCTCACTTTTCTATCAACAGAAAGAGAAGATAAGTATGAAACCATGGTTGGTTTTAGGGCCAGATAACACATTTCTAAGCCACAGGAACATCAAATTAAACAAACAAAAAAAAATAAATAAAATAAAGTATCCTGATAACCAATTATACCAAAAAGGAAAAAGAGAGAAATCAAAACACTGGGATGCTAAAACTTAAGATGAGGGAAGAACATGGAATTTATGCAAATATTATCCAAATTATCCAAATTTCAGAACATGTCAGTACCTGTCTTGAAGGCAACAGTGTAAGCATTTTGCAAGGTGAATTTAAGAAGAGTGCTGTTATGAGCTTTAAGTCTTAAGCCATTCTCTGTCATGGATATCTTCTGTACCACTTCCATTTCTTATCTCTGTCTTCTGGTTCAAGCATCTATTTAAGGGGATCATCTGTCTTAACCCAGCCACTTAAAGTTATTGAACATTAACCTGGTTTTCCTAAGGTCTCAGAAAAGAATCTTCCACATATATGTATGCATATATGGATATAAGTGGAATATATGTATGTGTATGTATTTATGTAGGTATGTATAAAAAGTACCATAAGAATACATGCATAAATATATAATTATGTACAATTATATAAGCATATATGTGCCTATAAGGAGATATATAGAATCATTGACTAGAAAATAAACATTTCTTGAAATTCATTGAAAGTATTGCCCATCAGTCTATTGCAAAGCATCCGAAAGTCCTGGATATCTGGAAAGTGGTAACAAAATAGGATTTAAAGACGTACTCTATTTGCTGGTTAAAGAAAATAACAAAAATATAAATCAGCACTGTAAACTGTTGCATGGCTATGATCCTTCTTGTTAGATAGTTAATTTAATTTCATTGAATTGCCTGAGTAGTTTCAACATTAAAATTTCCCTCTGTTTTTGACATGACAACTCCAGTTCTGAGATAGGCACAAAACCCACTGTACACAGATGCACCGTCTTCTTCTGCCGGGACTTCTGACGAGGTCGACTTTCACTCTAACCCTGATCTCAGGGTCACTGCAAGGAATTTTGCTCAGTCTGATTGCAATCAATTTATAGAAAACATCTGACCATCTGACCATAAAATTCCTACAGTCATTTTCTACTTAGGACTTTTTAAAACCCTCATAATCGAGGACTTCATACTTCCCCCTTGTAAATTAATGGTGTTGCTCTTATTTCAGGCATAATCCTGTGAGGCCAGAGGAGAGCTGAGGAAGATGACTTGGAGCAAGGTGTTGGAAATAATTCATCTTGCATTTCATACATTTCAGACATTTCCAGAATTGCAGATGTTTTCCTGTGAGCTTTCTGTTTCCCAAAGTGCTGAGAAGTAAACCTAAGAGTTTGCATAATAATCTTCACTTCCTCTTTCTGTTCTGTATGATTATATAAACAGAACTCTTTTATCAAAGTTTGCTGAAGGATGTTTACAGTACATAGACAGAAAATTACCTTCAGGTTTCAGAATTATCAAAGCCAGGTTTAGATATCTCAGTTTTTATTTAAAACATAAAGTTCATTGAATTAATGCATTTTTTTGATATTTTATGAATTTGCACATCATATTAAGAGAATCATAAGAGAAAGTTCCATATATTTATATTTATTTAAAGTAGAAATTAGTTTTTACACATAATCTTTTATAAGTACTCAGAGGAAACATTCTTTCTTTCCTATATTAAGTAGAGCCATTGCATCCTCCTACATAGCAATTTCTTCTGAAAATGATACAAACTCTGACTCATGGGATTGATATGGGAATTACAGAAGTTTAAGGCCACTCTGACAGGGTTCAATGAATTAAACATGTAAATTAGTTGTTTTAAGATATAGCCAAGATGGTTGGCAAATTAATTGCTGGTTACCACAGAAGGCTCAATCCTGAAAGTTGACATACTAAAGAAATACTTAAATATTTAGAAGTAGAGGCATTTGACCTAATTATAACAGCAAGCATTAATTGAGAAGTGAGGAGACACTTTTTAAAATATTGAACATTTTAGTAATATTTTCAGATGACAAAAGTCCAACAGTCTAGTTCTTCAAGTTAAATACTCAGTCAAGTACAAACCATTTAACACCATCCAGGTTCATTATCGACACCAATCTATTTTAACATACAGGAAGCAATTTCAAAAGTCCAGGGAGGTAAGCAGAGCACAGATTATTGCCTCTCTTTATTTCACCAAGGGGAGTCGTATGGCCTAGAAACCTGAACCCTTCACAGGACTAGTGTAAGGAGATGCTCAGAAATTTCCACTCTTCTCACACAGGCCTCAGAAGCTCTACCCAACAACAGGTTGAGAGCACTGAAAATCGAACAACTACGGACACACCATTCACCCCATCTACTGCAACAGTAAACAACATCCTCTCAATTTAGAATATTGTCAGCAGACTGCTTTTGAGAAACGGGTCTACTCACTGTTCAACCAGCCCGGTCATCAGCTTCCTCATATATACGTATATTATATTATATTATATTATATTATATTATATTATATTATATTATATTATATTATATTATATTAGATTAGATTAGATTAGATTAGATTACATTACATTACATTACATTACATTACATTACATTATATTATATTATATTATATTATATTGGTCTATTAATCTAAATAATCAAAACATGTGATAGTTGTCCTCATAATCTAGCCTTGTTCTTTCTTCTGCACCCTATTCACACTTTGCAGGGTCTATTCTTTTTTCTTTAAGTATATAAAATTTTTGAGATAAAACACACACACAAAAAAAAACCTTGAAATATTTGCTGAGTGTGCTCTATTCCTGCAGAGACTGGTTTTATGTTACTGAAGCTGCTATTTTCAAGCAGGTTACCACCATTACGTGGGTCAACTGTTTCACAGTGAAACAATGGAAAGATGCCTGAGGTGATGCCTACACAGGAAAGATAAAATGAGTAAGAGCACAGATTCTTTTGAAAGGAGATGTCTGAAAGGAATTCTGAAGGCTGATGGTCAAGATTTATTTCCTCCATGGATTAACAAAATAGCTGTGTCACTGAACACCTGGTATTGATTTTTGAAGCATGAAAATTCATGGAAGTGGATCGTGAAGCGTACAGCACTCTAGGAGCCACTGCTGAAATGCGGCATGGGAAGCCGGGCAATGTCCCTGTGTTAGAGGCCAGTGAGAGCATTGTAAGATGGACCATGGTTTGCAGTGGAGACCCACCCAAAGATATTTTAGGTGTTCCAGGACTGCTTTGTTGGCTCAGGATAGATTTTCTGTGGCCACTCAGCCTGGTGGGAGAGATTAAAACTAGAAACAGAGAGACTGTTTTCCCTTGTCATGGATGTTAAACATGAACTACAAATGCTTGACCAGGAAATGACAATATAGTTTACAGTAGAAATGTAACAGTAATTCTACCTAGCAAAATCAAAGAATGAAACAGTCAGCCATATACAGGATAATCTGTTCATTGCCATAAGAGATATCCAATGTGGAAATTATCCCTTACCATAAGTATTCTAATATTGGAAAGAGAATATTTTTAAATGAAGCAGTGAACTGATTTACTTTAAATTTTCTTCCTATCTTGGCATTTTATAATCATGGGAAAGTATAGAAAGTAATGTGAACCAAAGGATTTAAGACAGGTCAACATTAAAGCAAGAAGAGATGAGGAAATGAGTCCATTGATCAGAAAAGAAGCTTCATTACACTCCAAGATTTAAACTTGTGGTAAATAATGTTTATTTTTAGGAAAAAGAAATCAAGTCATATCAGAAATATTACATGCCACTATATAAAATACCTAATTTAATTTTCACAATAAAATATCAACACAATTCTCTCCCTACCATTAAGCTCATTGGCATAATTAGATGCTGTTAGATCCCAAAACTACCCTCCAAGTCTGCTTTCAGTGTTTGAATCCTCTGTGAACTCTTTTAGTTATGTCTGTGACATGCAATTCTAATCCTACTAAATACTATTACTGTGAATGAACCCATTGGAGAAAAATCCACCTGAGGTGCATCTGCTCAGAAAGACAGCCAAAAAAAAAATGATGCCAGTATCCAAGTTGAACCTGTAGCTGAGATATCAGGCATATCTCCAAACAGATAATTTCACTTAGCTTAATACAAAATACCAGAAGTGTTACCAGAGGACTACAGAAGCTTCTACATGCTCACAAGGATGGTTTTAGGCATTTCTGAGAAATTAGGAGTCTATTAGATCAGAAAAGAAAATTCCTCACATTCCAAAACTAAATTTGATTTGCCTGAATCTACATTGGAGGAGAATCCAGCGTGAAGTTAACTGTCACACAGAGCTATTTGAGCCTCAATCCCAACCTAACCTGATTCATCCTCACTGCAAAGTATTCCTGAGAATTCTTTTCTCTGCTTCTGTGCTTTGACCTCAACAATAAGATTGATATTATTTACTCTTCACTTTCGTTCTTCTCATATAATAACTGAACACATCCAAAATAGCAGTCTGTTTGTGCAAAAAAATTACCAGATATAAAAGTTCCAAGATAGGGCTGGAGAGATGGCTTAGTGGTTAAGCACTTGCCTGTGAAGCCTAAGGACCCTGGTTCGAGGCTCGATTCCCCAGGACCCACGTTAGCCAGATGCACAAGGGGGCGCATGCGTCTGGCGTTCGTTTGCAGTGGCTGGAAGCCCTGGCGCGCCCATTCTCTTTCCCTCTATCTGCCACTTTCTCTCTGTCTGTCGCTCTCAAATAAAAAAATAAAACAAAATAAAAACAGTACCAATATAAAGTAAATCAGACACTTAAAAAATATTCTAGAGTCTTTAATTATGGCCTTGATGTTTTGTCTCTAACATTGCCCACAGGCTTCACTCGATCGACCAACCCTAGATTCTGTCACTCTCTCACAGTCTCCTCCTCACCTAATACTCAGGATTTCTGAGCTTCTCCAAATGGCGAAGGTTGCCTTTTCTTAGGACTGCATGGAGCATGGCTGCCGCAGGGCGCCAAAGCCCCAGGGTCTGCCCAGAGGCTAGCCAGAATCATAGAGGTTTGGGCTGTCTAAACGGTTTCCTAGCCTGCGCTACCAAACAAAATCAGTGAGAACATAGGACACTAATGTGGGCTGGGCATGTATCTCAGTGGTGGACCATTTGCCTAGCAGGCTGATGACCCTGAGTTTTATACCCTTGACAGTGAGGGGTTGTTGACCAACATTAATGGAAAGTGTCTAACATAAATTCTTCCTTACTCCACCATGGCTGAACTGTTTTTGAAAACTGATTTGGAAATGTTCCATGTAAGGAAGCTGCAGTAGATAAATTCTATTGTCAACTTGATCAGATTAGGAATTAATTAAGAAATACACCCAAGAGTCAAGTTTATGAAGATGTTTGCAGGAAAGATTGATGGATGGAGGAAGACCTTCCCCCAGAGTGGGGAACCTCACTGAAGGTAGGTTATATATGAAGAAGCTCCAAGAGACAAGACCTTCTGCCTGGAAGTCCACTCCACTCACTGGCACGTGCGTCTACCCCCTGGCTGGTACTTTCTTTCCATATTGGAAGCCAGCTTTATAAGTCTTCCAATATAGAATGAAGGCCAAAGGATCTCCTCCTGCAGACTCCTTCTTTCCAGCTTTCAGGGATATATTGAGACTTCTCATCAATATCCTATAAGCTATTCTAACTAATGCCCTTTGTAGTAATATTCATTCTGTTGGTTTTGTTGCTATAGAGAAACCTAATACACAAAAACTTAGTTCTGTTACCATATATAGGCTGCTTGACTTGGTAATGTACAGATCATTTTTTTCTTATAATTGTTTCTTTCCTTCCCCCACCCATGTTGTTCTAGAATTATGTCTCTGTAGTCCCATGGTATCTATGCTTCCATCTCTGATTTCAGAGGTCTTGTCTGGACCTTACCGTTTTCTCATTATTAAGGGAAACTACTTAACACAGGCAAACAGGGAAGCTTAGTCAGGAGAAATATGTGGGTTTAATGTTACTACTATAAAGGAGTTATAGCACAGATTTCCAAATAGAGTTTCAGTAATATATGAATTTATAACCGCAACACAGCATTTTCGCTGTCTTGATTAAGACAAGATAACTTTGATATTTTCTTGATAAACTTGAAAATTTACAAAATATGCTAACTTATGGAGAATATGTCAAATTTATTTATTTATTTATTTCAGAATTTGGATAGTAACTTCCAGTTTAAAACAGGAAAGACCACTGCCAGGAAACTGACTTTACTGCTGATTTAAGGTCAAAGATTTGATTATGTGTAAGCATTTTCCTTTCTTTTATCTCTATATCTTTATTATGGCTCACTTCCACATAAAGCTAAATGTATTCTTGCAACACAAAGGCAGTAAAAAGGTTAATTTAAAGCAAGATGAGGAAAAAGTAAGTCAGCACTTTACCATAACCATAACCAGTCTGTTCTTCTACAACTTTTTTTGTGTAATTTTATCCACTAAAAAGTTTCCCCAAAATAATAGATATAATGAAAACCAAAATACTTACATTCTGCCCTACCTACCTTAAAATCAGTTAAAATGCCTCTACTTTAATAATAAGTGTGCCTTTGATTTAATAAGAAATTATTGAGGGAATTGATGACATATTGGCAAATCTTCCTTCAATTTCTTTCATCCTCTTCCACAAGTAATTTGATTTTTAGTTTCAGACATAAGTTTGTGTCATTACTATATGTGTGTACTTATATAAACCTCTTTTTAATTTCTTCAAAAATGTCATAAAATATACATATTCATCATTCATTTAATGTTTTGGCATTTTTATGTGGGACCCATTAGTCTAGGAACCGTATGTATACTGAAAACAATTTTTAACTTTGTATTCTATCTTTTTAACTTTCTAATCTAGAAGAATATAAAGCAAAAAAATGAATTTATAATTGTCTGTCAGGAAAACAAAAGTGCTCTTTGAAAAGCATTACCCTGATGCCCATGGGGGATGAGAAATCAAAATTGACGGTCTCAGATCCTCTCGGGCCCTCATGCTTGTGCGGCAGGCTCTCTTACCCACTGAGCCATGTCCACACGCATCTCTAATCCCAGTCCTCTGCAGGGTTGGAACCGAAGAATCACTACTGCTCACTGATCAAATACAGTCGGTAACACTGGATTGAGGGACTCTGTTCTCAAGGTAAGAACAAATGAGGACACCGGAGTGCACCTCTGGCCTCTGCACACATGTGTGCTGGGCACATACATCTGCAAAAATAAATGCATACAATGCACACACCACAGCATGCACACTCTAGACACGTGTGAGCACACACACACACACACACACACACACACACATTTAAGATTACCCACAAGGAGGGTAATCTTAGAAATAAAATTTTTTAGGTCAGGTGTTATTAAAACACTTGAGCTAATGACCAAATTCTGAATAAGAAACTGGACAGATTCATTTTAGTGCCCCGTGCCAAGTCTTCCAGGAGAAGATTGGTGAGTTGAGCATGAAGGAGAGAACCTACCTCAAAATAAGGAAAGAACTGGCGCCTGAAGTGGTCCTCTGACCTCTACATCTGTGCTGTCCACTTATGCCATGTTCATACATACAAATATCACCCCCCACACACACTTGAGAGTAGTTTATGGAGCATGGCAGGAGAGGAGGACAATGTGGTCAGGGCTCATTGTGCAGCAAGCACCTTGACTTCAAGCGTCACTCAAAGAGATCAAACCAGGGTGCAATGAGTAAATTTTGTTTAATGGTTTATTATTTTTTTTCATTTTTAGGACAATAAAATTTGATAATCCATGTGCATGTCATTTAAAATTCTAAGTTTTCTGTGTTCACTGTCGTAAACAATATTATTATAAGTGTACATGATCATTCATGTCTCCTTGTACTCATAGGCCAGTGGCTATATTTTCCCTAATGCCTCCTTATGGTTGTTGATGAAACAACATGAATCATCATCAGGCACCATGTAATTTAGATTTTAAATATCACATAAATAAATTCTCTCCAATGGAGTAATGTTTTTCACTTCTTTTAAGCATATCTTATGATATGCTTGTGAACTGAATGGGGCACTTTGATAGCTCCCATGAGAGTAAATAAAATACTTCCCCTGTGTTTTATTTATGAGTGTGTACACAAGGAAACTATTGATGGGCTTCTCCACACACTGAACCACAAGCCTCACCCTGACAGCTCCCAGACTTGTTAACAAGGATGACTCCTGTCGTCCATTTGCCCTGTGTGGTGGGGGCAAAGTAAAGTTGGCGATATTTCCAAAGCTAGCCAAAGGTCAGGAAAAGGACAGCAATAAAAAACAAGTAGAACATAAGGGTGTTTATTGGTATAAGTCACATCAAAGAAAACAAGCAGAATTATGGGTCCATCAAACAAGCAATCTGCCTACTATGTGGAAGGACTCATAGAATCAAAACAACACAACGGAATGCAAATGTCAGAGATACAAACAAGTGCTCCAGCCAACAGACAAGATCATTTCTGCAGATAGTCTGGCCTACATGCCTTTGATGTCTGATAGCAAGCTACATTTTATTTGCAACAACTGTTAAAGCGGGACTTTTATAGACCTTACCCATAGCTCAACCATAGACCAATGGAAAGCAAACACCTTGTGGAAAGGAGGAGGGCAGGTGATAGGAGACGTTAGGCATCCCAACCATACAGCATGGTTGACTTATGCGATACAGCGCTGGAAAAAAAAAATAAAGGGCTGGAGAGATGGCTTAGCTGTTAAGCGCTTGCCTGTGAAGCCTAAGGACCCCGGTTCGAGGCTCTGTTCCCCAGGTCCCACGTTAGCCAGATGCACAAGGGGGCACACGCGTCTGGAGTTCGTTTGCAGAGGCTGGAAGCCCTGGCGCGCCCATTCTCTCTTTCTCCCTCTATCTGTCTTTCTCTCTGTGTCTGTTGTTCTCAAATAAATAAATAATAAAATTTTAATAAAAAAAATGAAAATGGAAAATATCATAAATATTTAGTAGACATTGTCGATGTATCCTCATAACTTCTCAGTGGTAATTTCTGTAGCTCTGCAAACAGTGTTTTTGCTTCACAACCCTGGGGAGAGAGATTTCTCATGGACAAGGGAGACCACAAGAGACAGGTGATTAGCACTCTTGACACAGTAGCGAAAATCAGCTTCATTTACTCAAGCAAAATAGTAAGCACAGCTATGCAAGAGAGAACACCTTGCACAGTGACATCCCAGAAATCCAGAGCCTCAGAGGCAGACATTCCACATGCTGAGGTACAGGTAGTTTATGGCTCCAACATTTCCAAGCTGGCAGCTTACTCAAGGTGCTCAAAACAGAAGGCTCCTCATTTTGGGTTTAGAGGAGCATCGCAAGCCCTTAGCATCCCAGTGCCTGTCATCTGGGGATCAGGACTTGTGCCTCTTCTGCCCTTTGCAGCTGTCATGAATGCGTCATGTGACTGTGGCTTGGGGTCACTGTCACTTGGCTCTTGCTTTCAGCCCTTCTTAGCGTTTCATCTTCCATAATCTGAGTTTTCCCTCCATCTCTTGCCTACTTCATAGTCTCAATGTTCTACTGCTGCTGTATAAGGCTGCCTTCTGAAGCCTCTTACTATTACGACCCCAGTGCTTTATAAATCTGGCCTGTCAGCTACTCTCGTCTTGAAATTTTCAGTTGTCTCTTTGTGGCTGGTTCCTCTGCCACTGTGCTGTTTGAAATTTTTACCAGGGGAGACAAAAACACATGTCTGTTTACCTCAGATAAGACACCGATTAGAGACCAATGGTCAGTTGCCCCAAAATCCAATTTTGCTGAACCAATGAGCTTACTGTGATTACTTACACAAGAATGGATATCACAAAGGCCATGGTAATTTCATATCCAGCACTAAGTGATGACTTCAGAAAGCTGCACCCCCGGAGCTCATTGTATAACTTATAGGCAACTTGGTTGGTAGAAGGGTTTCTTCTCTCCAGCAGGTTTTACCTTTCATATGATCTTGAAAAGAGTCATTGTGAATCTTGTAAGCTTCAGGAACTTCCTGAGACATACGATGTCCTTTGTCTTGCTTATTTCTGGAGACCTAATGAGCTTCCTGAGTTTTAATGAAAATTCCCTGCTTCTGAAGATGCAGCCTTGAAGTCTTGACTGTTTTTTATGCCACCAGTGCAGACCACTCTCTCCAAAATAAATCCAATTATGTAAAGCAAAACTCTCTGGAGAATCATTTATTCAGGCCAAATTTGTGCTCCGGGAGATATTGTTTGGAAGAGAAGCCTACCACACTCAACTCTAAAGAAAGAGAAGCAGCATGTTTTTGGAGGCAGAAGAGGGAGGTTCCATGTTTATGCCTGTACTATAATCTTCCCAAGCACGCTCTCACATGAGCACTGGTTTGATATACACTGCTTATAAACCATACCTAGGTTCTATCTCCTTGTTGTTAATCATAAGCTTTGTGAGATGTTAGATGTTCTTTGTGTTGTGAGATGCTTTTCCTTGAGGACCACTATTAATGTCCTGATCAGCCAGTGGAAGTGTCCTTTGGAGCAGCTGCATGTAGAGTCTCCTTGAGGTCATGTTCATGTGAAGTTTGTTTATGCTAACCTAAGAAGGGACAGTGGTGACTGGAGCCATATATTTTGAAGAAGAAGTGGCAGGTTGAGCATAAGCTGTACTCTGTGAAGTGCGCAAAATGTTACTGGAAAGTGGCTCACACAGAGATGGCACCAATGCCCGAGTACCCCGCTGTGAGATCTCAGAGGTTTTATAGACAGTACTACAGGCAGCTTGGCATCATCGTAAATTCTTTACACTGCTGATGAGTTACACATTTCTGAGGTTACATGATTTTGGGGGCACAAACAGAAAATTCTTTAGAAATTAGTCAGTGATAAGAAAGTACAAATGCAGAACAGAAATCTGTTTATTCAGAGGAGTGTTTGCCTATGGCTGCACTAATGATTTTACGTGTCATAAGCAGAGGGGGGCACCTGAGTAGATAGGGACATGAGTCAGGTTCATTGCTATCTCCTCTGTAGAAGCTTATACAATAGAAACTTGTTTTAGAGTATCATCTGACTGTGGTTACTTTGTTAATTTTCTTCTACCACAAAAGCAGCCTAGGTGCCATGATGTCAAGTCTGGCCATCAAGGGAGGGACTGATCTGTTGACATCTGTGATCCAAAGCACCTGAGCACAAGGGAAAGGTCCAACATCCACAAACCAGAGTCCAACTGCTCTATCCATTAACATTTTAGCAGACTTGGTGGGAAAGTTACATGAACCACACTTATAATGCAAGGATGGGGAGAAGACTCAGTGGATAAGAGTGTTTACAGTGTAGTGGATATTATTTCAATCCACAGCACCCATATAAAAGGCCGAGGACAGCACACATGCCCGTAACTCCAGGCTGAGGGGAATGGGACACAGGAGGATCAAAAGAGATCCCAGGTCAGCCAGTATAACCAAAACTTGGATAACTTTAGTTACACTGAGAGAATCTGTCTCAGGTGAAATCTGAGACAAAAGAGCAATAGAGGAATACATCCAAGTTCTTCCTCTGGCCTCTGCACACATGAACACAGGGTACATGCTTCTGTGTACACACACACAATTAAAAATTTTAAAGGGTTTTAAATGAAGGCATAGTAATATTTTACTTTACTTTAAATTAGTTTGCAATGTGATAGAGTCCATATGGCATTTTCAAACATCCTTCCTTTTGGTTGGTTCTCTCCTCTGCTGGCTGCTTCTTCCTGTGTACCTGTCTCACCCCTCTCCTTACTGTACCCCTTCTTTCCCAGAATAACCACTTTCCACATTAATATTTCATGAGTTCTATTCCCTTCCTCATACCCTTTCCTTAAGGTTCACCCCAATTTATTGTCCCTTTTCTAGTTTCCTAGCCTTTACCTATGTCTGCTCACACTTAGATATACCTACTTAAATAGAATGAAGCTAGAATCCACGTGTAAGTTAGAGTACACAGTATTTTCCTTCCCAAGTCCAGACAATTCATTTAATAAAAATTTTCCCAGTACCATCCACTTTTCTGCAAATTTCACAATTTCACTTTTCTTTTGTACAGGTGGATAAAATTCCATTGTATATATGAATCACACTTTCATTATCTATTTATTTGCTGACAAGCACCTAGGCTAATTCGTTTGCTTGCTACTGTGTAAAGGCCAGTGGTAAACATGGATGTGCAGATATCTCTGTCCTTTCCACATATGCTTAGGAAGGGTCAGGCATCATTAGCATTGGCATCCTTAATCATATTTGGCAGTGTTTAACTCCAATCAGCCACTCCTCTTCCAAGTTGGGTTCTTGTATCTTTCACACAAGGATCTGTCTTCAACCAGTAGCTCCATGCACTTTGGATCCAGCACTCCACCCTTCTTTCCTCTTTGGTAGGATAGCCTGAAATATATTATCTCATCTTCCATCTGCTGTTGATGTATTTGGCCCTTCATTGCCTATCTTCTTCCAACTCCATTTGCCATTTCTCTCCTTGTACGGTCTATATCTAACATGAACTCCAGCTCTCATTTTAATTCATTTTTATTTATATACAAAAATTAAGTGTTATGTCATTTTTCAAGAAAGATTTGTTTTTATTTCCCTTCCAGCTTCTCCCCAGCCCACTTGTGTCTTACCTCCACTTTAAACCATGTGTCCCTTCCCTCTCTCCTACTTTCTCTCTCTCTCTCTCTCTCTCTCTCTGGTTTTGTTTCTTTCTTTCTTTCTTTCTTTCTTTCTTTGTTTCTTTCTTTGTTTCTTTTGTTTTCTTTTCTTTTTTTTTCATTTTTCGAAGTAGGGTCTCACTCTAGCTCAGGCTGACCTGGAATTCACTATGTAGTCTCAGGGTGGCCTCAAACTCTTGGCGATCCTCCTACCTCTGGATGGGATTGAGGGCATGCACCAGCATGCCCGGCTTTTTTTTTTTTTTTTTTTTTTAAGTGAGTAGAATTACAAGGACTAAAGCACATGCTTTATGTTCCCTGGTTGAGCATCTTTATAACTTTTTCAGTTAATACTGAGAAACTAAATAAAATCTACATTATTAAAAGTTCTGTGTAACCTGATCAGGCACACTCTGATAATTGCCACATGTTACGGTAAATTTGACAGGTGGCCTTGCAGCTGTATATACTCAGACCAGTGTTTAAATAATCAAAGCCCAGCAACCCAGACAGTGAGTTTAGAATCCTGATAACCTCACCAATTATTTTACTTCTAATTGAGACTGTGACCATGTGCAGATAACTCTCCCTATATAACCATTAAATTGTGAATTTAAAACATGGGGTTCGTTGTATGAGACTTCCATTCACATTGTCTTACTTAGACCTTAGAAAGATCACACTACTGCACTGAAGTTAATATTATTCCTTCTTTACAGATAAAAAGCTAAACCAGGACTTGCAAAACTTAGAAAATTCTCTATGAGCATAGGATGGCAAAAAATAAATAAGTAAAATTAAATAGTTTTTCAGAGACTTCATTATTTTGTCTACATAATTATTGTTTTGTGAAAGTGTAAGAGAACTTTAGGAATTTCAGTTGTTAAGTGAAAAATATATCTTATTTATAATGTGGTTATATTATAAAAGATTACAATTATTCTGTGAAATCACTCAGTAATTATAATGTTTGCATCGGGTAAAAATTAAAAGAAAAACCTACACAATGCCCAACGTCCCCTTCCACAAAACCATCTGTGTGAAAAGAAGGTGAGGGGAGAGGCGGGGAAGGAGGAGGGAAGGAGAGACAAGGATGTTCTGTGTAACTGCAGACCCAGAGCCTCAGTGAACTTTCTCAGCACAGAAGAAATGCATAATAAGATCCAGTGTCCCACATTAGAGATGGGCTATTTTATACTTGACACATTTGTGCCTAAGAGTATGGAGTCTCAAATGCACATGAACAGTCACAGCTGTTTTTTCCTACACTTTCAAAAACTATAACCCAAAAATAAATCCCATACTTAATTAGCAATTCAAATATTGAAGAAAATATTTCTGTGCCACAGTTTTTCAGCTAATAAAAATTCAGACTTTTTAAAAAAAAAAAAAAAAGAAAAACTCAGACAAGTAAAATATTGTAAGTCCAGGGAGAATGCAAGAATAAAATTGATTTTAATTATATTTTCCTCCTAAAAGAAAAGCATTGCTTTATGTAAAGTATGTTTTAGGGATCACAATCTCTTTATTTTTTTTTCCTCAATTTTTATTAACATTTTCCATGATTTAAAAAAATATCCCATGGTAATACCCTCCCCCCCCCACTTTCCCCTTTGAGCTTCCATTCTCCATCTTATCTCCTCCCCATCTCAATCAGTCTCTCTTTTATTTTGATGTCATGATCTTTTCCTCCTCTTATGATGGTCTTGTGTAGGTAGTGTCAGGCACAGTGAGGTCATGGATATGCAGGCCATTTTGTGTCTGGAGGAGAATGTTGTAAGGAGTCCTACCCTTCCTTTGGCTCTTAAATTCTTTCTGCCACCTCTTCCACATTAGACCCTGAGCCTTGGAAGGTGTGATCGAGATGTTACTCAATACTCCAGTCACTCCTTTCCTGCACCATGATACCTTTTGAGTCATCCCAAGGTCACTGCCATCTGAAAAGAGAAGATTCTCTACCCAAAGTGAGAGTAGCATTAATATAAGGGTATAACTATTAAGAGAAGTGCTTCCTGGGCAATTTGATAAGCATAGTATATGCACTTATCCAGACATCAGCAGATGTTTTAAGTTTTCAGTATCACGGATGTATTCCCCGCCCATGGAGTGGGCCTCCAGTCCAATTGGAGGGCAGTTGGTTTCCACCATGACAGACGTGCCACTATTGCACCCATTGGCTCATTTGGACTGGCTGGCCAATTATAAGGCTTGCAGTGTCCACTGTTGAGTATCTTCACTGGTGGTATCTCTTTCTCTCATTGGACTACATATAGAATGGCTTCTTCCAGCTTTCTGTGAGCTAGTCTATGTGGAGGAAGTTAACAGCTCAGTCCCAGCAGGGTTTTTCAGTGGCCTTGCAGCCCAAGTATATGGAGTCTTCAGTAATTGGGTCTTACCATCCATTCCTGAGGGAAACCAAGGCCCTCAGCAATGGCCTATAATGTTTTGGGGGTATCAGGGAACTCCTTTGCCAACAACTCACTGGAGGTATTCCATCCCTGGCACTGAAAATTTACTAACAATGACATATGGCTCCTGAGTGTTCCATTGTCCAAAACTGGAGTGTTCCATATGATTTATGTGCATCCTCTTCCATTTTGCTTAGCCCTCCTTCCACATTTCCTTTACTCAGTCTCTTCCCGTGACCTCACTTTGGGCCTTTTCACCCCTGTTAATCTATTCTTCAACTTACATATATACAATACCAACTTATTAAGTACTCTCCTCCCTTCCTTTCTCTTCCCTTTATATCTCCATTTTAACTTACTGGCCTCTGCTACTGAGTTTTGTTTTGTTTTTTTTTTCTTCTTTTGTGCTCACACAAAAGCCCAATCATCTGTAGCGAGGATCCACTTATGAAGGAGAACTTGGCTTTCTGGGCCTGGGTTACCTCACTTAGTATAATCCTTTCCAGGTCCATACATTTTCCTGCAAACTTAATAACTTCATTTTTCTTTTTTTTTTGAGTAGAACTCCATTGTATAAATGTGACACATCTTCATTATTCACTCATCAGTTGGGGGACATCTAGGCTGGTTCCATTTCCAAACTATTATGAATTGTGCAGCAATAAACATGGTTGAGCATGTACTTCTAAGGAAATGGGAAGAGTGCTTAGGTTATATGCCTAGGAGTGCTAAATCTGGGTCATATGGTAGATCAATTTTTAGCTGTCTTAGGAACCTCCACACTGATTTCCACAATGGCTGGACCAGATTGCATTCCCACCAACAGTGTGGAAGGGTTCTTCTTTTTCCACATCCCCACCAGCATTTATGATCACTTGTTTTCATGATGGTAGCCAATCTGACAGGAGTGAGATGGAATCTCAATGTAGTTTAAATCTGCATTTCCCTGACGACTAGGGATGTAGAACATTTTTTTAAATGCTTATATGCCATCCGTATTTCTTCTTTTGAGAACTCTCTATTTAGTTCCATAGCCCATTTTTTAATTGGCTTGTTTGATTTCTTATTATTTAACTTTTTTGAGTTCTTTGCATACCCTAGATGTTAATCCTTTATCAGATATATAGCTGGCGAAGATTTTTTCCCATTCTGTAGGTTGCCTCTTTACTTTTTACACTGTGTCCTTTTGCAGTACAAAATCTTTGTTATTTCATGAGGTCCCAGTGATTAATCTGTGGTTTAATTGCCTGAGAAATTGGTGTTATATTCAGAAAGTCTTTGCCAAGACCAATATGTTAAAGGGTCTCCCCTACTTTTTTTCTCTAGCAATTTCAGAGTTTCAGGTCTGAGTTAAGGTCTTTAGTTCATTTGGATTTAATTCTTGTGCATGGAGAGAGAGAAGAATCTATTTTCATCCTTCTACAGATACATACCCAGTTTTCCCAGCACCATTTGCTGAAGAGGCTGTCTTTTCTCCAATGAGTATTTTTGGCATTTTTATCAAATATCACGTGGCTATAGCTACCCAGACTTATATCTGTGTCCTCTATTCTGTTCCATTGATCTACATATCTGCTTTTGTGCCAGTACCATGCTGTTTTTGTTACTCTGGTTCTGTAGTATAGGTTAAAATCAGGTGTGGTGATACCTCCAGCCTTATTTTTGTTGCTCAGTATTATTTTAGAAATTCGAGTTTTTGTGATTCCAAATGAATTTTTGGATTCTTTTTTCTATTTCCATGAAGAATACTGCTGGAATTTTGATGGGTATTTCATTAAATGTGTAGATTGCTTTTGTTAAGATTGCCATTTTCACAATATTGACCCTTCCAATCCAGGAACAAGGTATGTTTTTCCATTTCCTAGTGTCTTCTGCAATTTCTCCTTTGAGTGTTTTAGTTTTCACTGTAGAGGTCCTTTACTTCCTTGGTTAGGTTTATTCCAAGGAATTTTATTTTATTTTTTGATGCAATTGTGAATGGGAGTGATTCTCTGATTTCATCCTCTATGTGTTTGTTGCTAGCACATAGGAATGCTACTGATTTCTGTGTATTTATTTTGTATCCTGCTACATGACTGTAGGTGTTTATCAGCTCTAACAGTTTGCTGATAGAGTCTTTAGGGTCCTTTATATATAGAATCATGTCATCTGCAAATAATGATAACTTTATTTCTCCCTTTCCAATTTGTATCCCTTTTATGTGTGTCTCTTGCCTTATTGCTATGGCTAAGACTTCCAGTACTATATTAAATAAAAGTGGGGACAGTGGAAACCCTTCTCTTGTTCCTGATTTTAGTAGAAAAGCTTCCAGTTTTTCCCCATTTAGTAATATGTTGGCTGTAGGCTTGTCATAAATAGCCTTTATTATATTGAGATATATTCCTTCTATTCCCATTCTCTGTAAGATTTTTATCATGAAGGGATGTTGGATGTTGTCAAACACTTTCCCTGTGTCTAATGAGTTGGTCATATGATTTTTGTCCTTCAGTCCATATATATAATGCATTACATTTATTGATTTGCATATGTTGACCCATCCCTTCATCTCTGGGATAAAGCCTACTTGGTCAGGGTGAATGATCTTTCTGATATATTCTTGTATTCTGTTTGCCAATAATTTGTTGAGAATTTTTGCATCCATGTTTATGAGGGAGATTGGTCTGTAATTTTCTCTTTTTGTTCTATCTTTGCCTGGTTTTGGCATCAGGGTGATGCTGGCTTCATAGAAGGAATTTGGTAGGATTCTTTCTTTTTCTGCTTTATGGAAAAGCTTAAGAAGCAATGGTATTAATTCTTCCCTGAAGGTCTGGTAAAATTCAGCACTGAATCCATCTGGACCTGGGTTTTTTTAGTTGGGAGATTTTTGATATCTGTTTGGATCTCCATGCTTGTTATAGGTCTATTTAAGTGATTAATCTTATCTTGAGTTAGTTTAGGTATGTCATATAAATCAAGGAAATCATCTATTTCTTTCACATTTTCATACTTTGTGGAGTGTATGCTTTTATAGTATGTCCCAATGATTTTTCGGATTTCTATGACATCTGTAGTGATACCTTTTTCATCTCTAATTTTATTAATTTGTGTCTCTTCTCTCTTTCTTTTGGTCAGATTTGCTAATGGTATATCAATTTGTTTATCCTTTCAAAGAACCAACTCTTTGTTTCATTGATTCTTTGGATTGCTATTTTTTTGTTTCTATTTCATTATTTTCTGCCATAATCTTTATTATTTCTTAACATCTACTGATTTTTGGTTTGTCTTGTTCTTCTTTTTCCAAAGCTTTAAGGTGAAGCATTAGGTTGTTTACTTGTGACCTTTCCTTAATATAGGCACTTAAAGCTATAAATTTACCTCTTAGGACTGCCTTCATTGTGTCCCAGAAATTTTGGTATTTTGTGTTCTTATTATCATTTGACTCTATAAATTTTTTGATTTCCTTCTTGATTTCTTCCTTGACCCATTCATCATTTAGTAGTGTGTTGTTTAATTTCCATGATTCATGTAGGCTGAGTGGAACAAAATACAGGCAGATTCTAAATTTTAACTAAACAATGTACTCTTTCAAGGAAAAACAGCTCAGAGTATTTATCCAAGAGTGGGTATTATGACAACCAGATCCTCTAACTGTCCTGTAGGGTGTTTGGTGTCCCACCCACACTCTTAATTCTGACAACATGGAGGTTAAGATTTCTGATCTGTTGAGGGTTCCAAGTCAGCTTGTGACCAGATGAGACCCTTCCCTGGTGTAATCCCAGTTACCTCTGCTTCTGCTCGGGTCCAGATGTTGGTTCAAGTTGGCGTGGCCAGGTCCCTAGAACACTGCTCTGTCCACTGGAGCTGGGCACTGGCAGTGGGGTTGGAGGGAAGGCTGCCGATGCTGCTGTAATTCTCTCGCTGTTCCATGTGTTCTTCACCTTGTGATCTCCTCCTCCGTTGTTCACTGCCACTCTCCCTTCACATTTCCTGAGTTTGCAGAGAGCTCCAGTATGGATGGAAATTCCCCTCACCTGGCTTTTCCTGTGGCTTAAGCTGAGCTTGGTGGCCCTCTGGTGTGCCGTGGTTGTCTGCTGGAGCTGCTTTGGCCTGCCTGTGTGGGCTCTGGATGCTCTGGATCTCACCTACTTCTCTGCTGCCATTTCAATTTCCTATGGACCTTACTTTTTAGTAAAAGTGTGTATTTTGCTGAGTTTCTGGTTTTTTTTTTTTTTTTTTTTTTTTGGCTTTTCCCCCCCTAGGCTGCTTTGTCATGGTACCTACGACACCATCTTAAATGGAAGTCCACTATGTCTTTAAATTGCTTAACAGTTGCTTGGCACATCCACAGGGAGGAAAAAAAAAAGTCTTTTTTTTTTTTATTTTTATCTTTTCAGTAAAAGCTCTGAAGTCCATCAAAAAAATAAGTCACTAATTGTTGAAGCATAAAACTGATAGCATCTTTTCATTGCATATGTGATAGACTATTTCTTATACACAAAGAAAATATATACGGGCATGTATATCTGCTTGATGTCTTCCACTACTTTTGGGTTAGTCATCTTAGATGTTATAAAGATATTTTATTCCCTTGTTTATTTTTTCATCTTTGTGTGTGTAGGTGGGTACATGTATAGTGTGTGTGTGTGTGTGTGTGTGTGTGTGTGTGTGTGTCAACATCAACTTGCTGCAGCAGGCATGAGGTCAGAAACAGTATTTGGGTGTTGGTATCTGTTTGAATCAGGGTTACCTATTTTTCACCATTGTGTACACTAGGATTCCAAGCCCATGTATTTGCAAGGGATTCTCCTAGTTCAACCTCTCATCACACTGTGTGCTCATTGGCATTACTAACATACACTACTGAGTCTGGCTCCTAACTGAGGTCTTTATTCCTGCGCAACAAGTGCTTTTACCCAGTGAGCCATCTCCCCATAACTCCCTGCTTCCAATTCTCCTTGTCCCCGCAATCCAAAATTGGATTACTTGGCTTCTATATACTTCTTTCTTTAGAAATTCTAAGATAGATCTTTCCTCAGCTTCTCACTTTGTCTAATCTTACATATGTATGTCAGAAGGGGTGTTTTCTATATAGTGAACATAGTAGACTTGAAATTTAGACTTAGAAACATTAAGCACTTAAAATAATAAAGAGGCCATTGAAACTCTCATTCATTAAATTATGATTCCTAGCACACATCCTTAAAATCCAGTAAAGGCGAGATTGCCTGCAGCTCCCCTGCGAAGTAAGCCTACAGGTGCTCTGGATGGCAATGAGAATCCAGCCTGCTGGTATTGTAGTCAGTTTAGTCAGGGTCACAGGTCCTCAAGGATAAACACCCATCTACCTAGACATCTGGACCACCAACACTGATCATCAGCATTCCAGCCTTTGACCCACTTCCTGTGCCACAGCTTCCTTGGATGTTGGGCAGTCTACCTCTCTACTGACTTCCTTAGAATTTCTGAAGTCTCCTTGAGCCTGGACAATCACCTTACCTATTTACCAATGAGAGACTACTGTATGTGGTCATGTAGAACTCTTATGGCCTATGCCTGTCCGATACCTCATGTACACGTGAGCCATCACTTGGACCCATTCCCAACCTAGAAAATGGTTCTTGTCCCAAGTACAGAGTGTGTTATCCGTTCATGTCCTCTCCGCTGTGAGGATCAATGTTCTATCCATTTATAATAACCTTACTTACAAACCCTTTCCTGTCATCTGGCTCATCTCTGAACTCAGGAGACAAAAACACAAGTGGCACTTGCTTGGGTAGTCTTAATCACCATTCAATGTCCAATTACACCCACCCAGGGAAAAGACTCCATTACTCTCCAAACCCACAGTAATGTAAGACAACACTACTTAAGCTTCTAGAATTTCTACTAGTAAGGGCTTGGTATAATCAAATAATTACTACACCAAGGACACAGGTTCATGCATTCTCTAAACCGTTGTATACACATGCAGCATTCTCTAAACTGTTGTACACATATGCAGCATTCGTCCAGGATGGCCAAAGTCAGCCACTGCCTTTAAGAAAACAGCCTAGCTATTTCATGCCCTCATTATTTTTGTCTACTTTCTACAGAACAAATAATTTCATAGAAAAAGATAAGCAAGAAAGGACAGAAAGTAAAATCAAATATCACATTAAAGGTGTCCTCCCCCCAGTGTGTCAAACTGTACCAGAGACACAGTAGAACTGGAATATCAGATAACTATGATGTCCTGTGGAATATTGTTACATGACTTCTCCCAAGGAGATGTGAATGAACATCTCTTCACCCTGCATGTAGCCAATGAGTGGCCAAAGAGATGATTCCACACAAGACTCGTTTGATAAACCTGTACGTTTACTGCAGTTGTTTCCAGAAGCCTGGGTGAAGGCTTATCACATGTGTATGGCTGCTTCAAAGATGTTTCAATCATCAAAAACCCCATTTATGAGGATATAATGGAGAGCATAGTTATGAAGGGGAAAGTGGGGGAGAGGAGGGCATTACTCTGGTTTGTTGTTTGTTTTCTCTAAGTACAGAAGTTGCCATATATATATGGAAAAAGCTAAAAAAAATATATATATATACTCAGCATGAGTGAGAGCTCACAGAAGCTGCATCCCTGGTGCTCCTTGCCCAGGTCCACAGAAAGATTCTCCTCAATCTCAGCAATTGTTTGCTGCCCATGTCACTTTGGGGAGGCACTTTACCAGTCTTGTAACTATCTGAATTTCCTGAGACTTGTGACATTGCATGAGTACCTTAAGTGCATCTGTCTAATGTGGGTCCTGAGGAATTAAACCTGGGTCTTTTAAGTTTTCTTTGTATCCCGAATCTACCAAGGCTCCTTGCTCCCTGGAGGGTTCAATTGTAAGGAAATAACTCTGTAACAAACACACAATTGGCAAATATAAACCGAATGCCACTCAGAAGTATACCCTGGGTGCAGCAGCCCATCCCTGTCCTTTTAAGTTATCCTTCCTCATTAGCAAAGAATTTGAAAAACAATTTTTAGAAAGCTTGATGTCCTGCTGCTCTATGAGTTAGAAACAAAGCATGCAGCTAAGTCGATAGATAAATCATAAGCAAACATACTTTAAAACAGCTGCCAAAATGATCAGAACTTCTATAGTGAGAAATTTTCTGTTGTCCCAGATGTAGAATTTTTAGTAATACAAAATGTATTTCTCTATGAATCCGATTAAACTAACTTGTGGGCCATAAGTTTTTGCATAAACCCATCAATAAACTTCTCAGAATTGTTTTTAAGTTCATGTGACCTCTCTGAAATAATTTTTATGGTCCATATTTGAGAAAATTAATTCTAGATTAAAAGTAGTGATGTAGAAAACCAGTCCTGTAAATATCTGTTAGTGATGAGGATGCACCTGAATGCACATGGACTGCTTAGATAGCATCCAGTACAATAACAGCAATACCCAAAAATGGAAGGGATGAATAACATTGAACTAAGTGCTGGAAAAGAATAATATGAAAGAGGATAGAACCTCTGTGGGTGAAGGAGTGAAAGGTTTTCCAAATCTTCTCTCACAAAACAAATATAAAAGGGAAAAAATTGTCCAAAACAACCATATCAGATATTTTTTAAAAAAAAATTATTTATTTATTTGAAAGCGACAGACACAGAGAGAAAGACAGATAGAGGGAGAGAGAGAGAATGGGCGTGCCAGGGCTTCCAGCCTCTGCAAACGAACTCCAGATGCGTGCACCCCCTTGTGCATCTGGCTAACGTGGGACCTGGGGAACCGAGCCTCGAACCGGGGTCCTTAGGCTTCACAGGCAAGCACTTAACCGCTAAGCCCTCTCTCCAGCCCCATATCAGATATTTTTGAATCAGTTAAAAACAAGCAATAATATGAGAGGCAATTTTTCATTAAGAACAAAAAAGTAAAAATAACGCACTGAACTTTCAGTAATTACTGTGCATTCAGTAGCATTTATAACTGGATCTTACACCATCACCCTTGTTAGGATTTTGCCAGGCCATGGCTGGCAATAAACACCAAAGACAAATTGGGCAGAGGTGGCTGATTCAGGAATTAAAGGTGGTCACTGCCCTCAGAGACAATGACTAAGCATCACTCAGTGGGGAGTGAATAGAGAACACCTGTAGCTCCCTGGGCCTGACTGTAATTCTGATGAAATCACATAGTAAATGAATGAAAATCATATAGGAGATGAAGGAAACAGCCAGAAATGCAAGAAGTGCCTGACCTGGAGGGAGTTAGTCAAGAGGACTCCAGTCTCTTCAGAACTTGAAGCTCTCAGTGCTCATGTGAGACATGCAGTGACACCTGAGATGACTAAACTAACTAAAACGTGAAGACAGGCTTAAAAATTGCTGGGACTTTGGGGCTGGAGGCAAGGCTTAGCAGTTAACATGTTTTCCTGCAAAGCCAAAGGACCCAGGTTCAATTCCCCAGGACCCATATTAGCCAGATGCACAAGGGGGTGCACACGTCTGGAGTTCATTTGCAGTGGCTGGAGGCCCTAACGTGCACAATCTCTCCCTCTCTCTCTTTCTCTCTCTCTCTCTCTCTCTCTCTCTCTCTCTCTCTCTCCCTCCCTCCCTCCCTCCCTCCCTCCCTCTCTTTTCTCTGTCAAATAAATAAATAAATATTTTATAAAAATTACTGGGATGTTGACAAAACTTTCAATCACAGTGATCAGCACAAAGATATTTGAAATGCCACAGTGATCAGCCCAAGGTGAGGCTTACTCCCCCCGGTTTGCAGCACATGAAACCTATAGTGAATCAGAAGCTGTCCACAAAGCTAGGAATTCAAAGCTGAAATGTAACTATAACCAAAAAATAATCATACCAGAATCAATACATAGCATAGGGTGAAAGAATCCACAGGTTAAGTATATGCAGGTTTCTCCTTAAGTAAATGAGTAAGCACACGGAAATACAGAAACAACTTGCAAAGAAAAAAAATAATACCATTCAGGTCTTCTACAGAATTATCTAGAACATCCATTTCCAACAAATTTATATGATCTATATAAAGAATAACAAAGCATTTTCATGACCCAGAGAAAAAGCAATGAAGTGACACTGTCACTGAAGACAGCCAGATGTTAGAGTAGCGACAAGGACTTTGAAAGAGCTACAACACAGCTGTTCCTTGAATAAAGGAAGCCAAGCTCGGCAAATAAAGAAATGTACAACAGCAAATAGGGAAGATCAATACAGCTATAGAAACTATCAGGGAGAAACAAATGGAAATTTTAGAGTTGACAAGTACAGTAACTAAAGAAAGTAATTCACAAGATGGGCCCAGTAGTAGGTTTAAGATAAAATAAGAAGTAATCAGTGACCCTAAAAACAAATAAATAGAAAGCACTCACTTCAAAGTTCAGTAAGGAAAAATTTAAAACTCAATATAGTCTCAAAGACCTGTAGGTCATCCGTATATCTGATAAGAAAACCAGAGGAGGGCAGGAGAGATGCCTTAGGGGTTAAGGAACTTTTCTGCAAAGCCAAAGGACCCAGGTTCAATTCCCCAGGACCCATGCAAGCCAGATGCACAAGGTGACACATGCATCTCGAGTTCGTTTGCAGCAGCTGGAGACTCAGGTGTGCCCATTCTTTCTCTCTCTTGCTCTCCCTCTCTCTCTTTCAAATAAATAAATAAAAATGAAATATTAAAAAAAAAAC
Source organism: Jaculus jaculus (assembly GCF_020740685.1). Classification (NCBI taxonomy): domain Eukaryota; kingdom Metazoa; phylum Chordata; class Mammalia; order Rodentia; family Dipodidae; genus Jaculus; species Jaculus jaculus. The sequence continues at coordinate 105,429,538 of NC_059111.1, read as the reverse complement.
AAGAGGGATCAATATGAAAGAAAAGGAAAAATGTAATTTTAAAACATATTTAAATAGTTAACTTTAGTGAATACTGCATTAAAGAATCCATTTTGTCGAACTCTGCCTTTGTTTGATGTCTTTTACCATTAAGTTTAAACATAATTTTGATAGGTTTTGGATTTAATTATTTATATATATTTTTTTGCTTCAGTTAAGTAGAAGCTTTGTATGAACTAGTCATGGTTGATACCATTTCTCTCTTCCCTGTCCTGATTCCACTGAGGGCTCTCCTCAGAGGGGTTGCTGGTATTCACCCTGGGGTTATGTGTTCTGAGTGGTGAGAGCAGCAATCAATCATTGTGTGTCTGTGGGAGGGGGCAATGCCTCTGGATATGCCTTCCTAACCTGTGGCTCTTACAATCTTTCTGCCTGCATTTCCACAAAATGTCCTGAGCCTTGATGGGTTTGTTTTAAGTCTACTTTCATGATGAGCTTCCTTCCTGAACTTCCTTGAGCGCCATTTCTCTTGACTCAGTAAAGTTCTTTTTTACAGGAATTCTGCTGGCTTGAGATTTTCCTTTGTCCAGGAATGTTTTGTTTCACCTACATTCCTGACTTCGAGTGGATATAGCATTTAATGTTAGCAGGCATTTTTAGCGTTTAAAGATGTGATGCCATTTTGTCCAAGAGTCCGCGGCTTACAAAAAAAAAAAAAAAAAAACAAAGCTGCACACTATGAAATGTCTGTTTCATGTAGATTATGCATATTTTCCACTGGCTGCTTTTAAGATTTTGTTTTGTTCTCTTAGTTTGTGGTGCTCGGGCTATGTGTCTAGGGATAGGTGGTTTTGGGTTAATTCTGTTGGTGGTTTTCGTCAACTTCGTGAACTATAGCATTATAGCATTTGTCAAACTTAAGATGTTTGCATTTTTTTTCAAATGCACATACACACACAACTAGGCGTTGTATCATTAGCTTATAGTTTCTTCAAGGTCTTCTCACCTCTTCTTGAATATTTTTTACTATATTCATATTTTTTTGTAATATTTTACAGGTCTACCCTTTCTTTTACATTTTCTTTATTTCATCTTTCCAATGATTTATATTTTTTCCAGTTTTTGTGGATTTCAGTTCATTTGATGCTGCTTAAATGTTCATTTTCTTTCTTTTTTTTAGTCAATTTCATCCCATTTTTGAATAATTCTAATTACTATCACTCGAGCTTTTCTGCTGTAGTTGTTCTTATGTAATTTCAGGCATTTACAACATGTGTATCATCTTTGTGTCAGCATATGTTGAATGGTCTTCTTTGGGGCAGTTGGAATGTTCCTCATTATATTTTGTGTTGATTAATGTCTCAGAGGTTACCTGGTTGCTTTAAACATTTACTGATAATTCTATGTTTAAGTCTTTTAGATAATGATGATATATGTTGTTTTGGCAATTAATGCACCATGGCAAATTCAGGCCTTATGCTAACCTTGTGGTCCATCGATTGTAGTTCCAATGTAAGTTTATTTTTTATTATGTTTTGAACTTTACTGTATGAACATAGCATATGTTGGTCATATTCCCTCTTATTTTCAAAAGTATTTTCTGTTTTCATTATGTATATCTCAATTTTTTTCACTCATTGTTCAACCTGTAATGAAAGATATATCACCCTTGAATTATATGCTCACAACTTCATGTGTGACCACATTAATAAACATGGTCAGGAAGCAAGCCTTCTGCTTATGAGAACATCTCTCTCTACTAACCAGGAAGATATGCTCAGATTAGTCACATATTTTATAGATATGGACAAAGTCATAATGTAAAATAAGAACCCAAATCAATAATTCTATAGATCACTGCTTGGAATTGATTACCTCTAAATATAGTGCATGTTTTATAGTTCATGTTTAAAAGTGCTCCTTCTCCATTTGAAGAATGGGTTACTCATTTTTTTTTTCTTTATTTATCCCTGATAGGAGTAACTGCTGAAACTTTGGCATAGTTCATCATAACATAATCATGGTTTCTCATAGTTCATCACAGGCCGTCATACTTAACATCACCTGGCCAATCAAACAGAAAAATCAGCTGAAGAGATTGCTTAGTGGTTAAGGCCTTTGCCTGCAAAGCCAAAGGATTCTAGTTCGCTTCTCCAAGACACATGTAAGTCGAGATGCACAAGATGCATGTGTCTGGAGTTCGTTTGCAGAGGCTGGAGGCCCTGGCGTGCCCATTCTCTCTCTCTCTCTCAAATAAACAAAATATCTTTTTTAAAAATAGAGAAAAATCAAAATGTGAGTACCCGAATTTTTTTTCTAGAAGAAATGAAGTCATTAGATGATCAGTACTTACAAAAAAGAAAAAGAAAAAGAAAGTTGGCAGGAAGATCTGAAGTCTCTTAAACACTCGTCACTGCCTCTTTTACCCCACACATCCTGCTATGCCCATTATTCACCAGCAGCCCCCATGAACAGCAACATCTTGCTAAGCTTGAATATGCACGATTTGGGAAGGCATGGATGCTGTGCTGTTACCCACATAACATTATTAAACTTTTAAATTTGACAAGCTCTGAACATAGAATAGCTTCTGGAAATAGTTTCCCTTGTTATTATTTGGTGTCTATGTCTAAGTCCCTTTAAATCAGCTATTTGAACCTGCATTTGCGTATTATTTTATTTTGGATTTTCCTTTAGTCCTGAATTATGCTTTTAAGCACAAGAATGAGTATCACAAAGAGAGAGAGGGAGAAAGAGTAAAAGAAAAGTATGTAGCTTCCATATAAATTATGGATAGGGTGTTGGATGTGATACATGTGCTTATACTGCTGTGGGGATTCATGTGAAAAACTAAAAGAAATGCATCATAGGAAAGTATGCTATAGCATAGAAATTATTTGTTCTATATAAAAGTAAAATATGTGGTGTTTGTTTAGTAACATTTGGTATGATATGCAATTTACTTAACACATAACTACAAATCTATAAGGATTTGATATCCCACAGAGATAGCAGTGCTAAACTTGACCTATTGATCTGTGGTGTTTAAACAGTAGCTGTTGGGGTTACCAGTCAAACTGAAATATTAGTGTTTTTAATTTTAATGTCTATGTTGTGAAGTAACTGTGGGAATACATGAGGGAGGTACCTAAAAGTGTCTATTTATAAATGTCTTTTTCTTAGTGAGGCTAGATAGAAATAGGATTTCTATGTGATGCACCTTACTGCCTAATTCATTATTTTCCTGAAGTTTATTCTTGGTCATTAACACGTATTACACCAACTTGCCTTTCCATGGTAGTATTTCATGAACATAGATGATCCTGTATTGTCAATAAGTGCTAAATTTCATGATTTGTCTAATTTCCCTAAGGCATTATTTTATGATAGCAAAGTCATTTCTCTTTCTCTTTACTATCATCACACTATGGGAAATGTGGCTGAAGTAAACATATTAATTATTTGTCTATCATAGACTCTTGATTCCTACTTCTGTGAATAGTGTTCTAACATTCCAAGGAAAATTATTCATGTGTTGAAAAGTGATCACCAAAATGGGTTCTGAGATATCCATGTGGCAGCACAAAAATACAAGTAACACGGCGTGTGGTCATGTTCATCACACTCACGGACTAGGACTCAAGCAAAGAAAGACACTTGGAAAAAAAAAAAAAAACTTGTAAAGAAGCTTGCTGTTGAGCTGGGGATGTGGCTCTGTTGTAAAACGGTTGCCTAGCCTTCCTGAGACCTGAATTTCGTCCTCAGTACTGCAAGCAAAAAGAAAACTTGGAAACATAGCACATCAGCTCCTAGTTCTACCAAGAGATGTCAACTACAAGATAAACTAGTTCAAAGAATTTTGACATAATTCATATAGCATGCAAGAAAATCCAAATATATATATTCATCTATGTTTTCCTCCAATTAAGTTAAAAGCTTTTATTTAAATTCTACCATCACCTTCATTCTGAATGCACTCACTTCATTGGGAAACTTGAAGCCAAGTTCCACGTTTATCTCCAACCTATTCTATTTGTCTAATTTCCCTTCAGTTCTATCAAGAACAGTTGAACATTTGCTTTCTTTAGATACTATATCCCATTCGCTCATCCCCTGAAGAATTTAGCCATAATAATTGTCTCCTTTCTTATATAATGTTTTCCTCTTATATAACAGCCCTAATCAGCACAGAAACATGCTCTGTCATTAAGAACAAAATCAAAGCCTCCTCTGATCTCCATTTATCTGCTACAGCTGTTCCCAATCCCTCTCTTTTCACCCTCCCTTAAAACCACATCATGCAAGCTATCACACCAGTGAATCACAAACATGAATAAAACTCATTTTGTCAAAGTCACGCATAGACTTCACTTTCTTATAGTCAATTCTCAGTCCAAATCTTACTTAATAACTCATTAGTATATTAGTCACTTTTCTCATGAGATAATTAAAATGCCAAGTTAAAGCAATTTAAGGGCAAAACAAAAAGATTTATTTTGGGTCATAATGAAAGAAATTCAGTCCATCACATGAAGAAACATTGTAAGAAAACCAGATCTTGGCTGTGGAAATAGGGGTCTGTTTGCTTCTAGGTAGATTAGAAAGCAAAGAAAAGAAACAAAGAAGTTACACACTTCCTATACAGAACGGCGTACTATAGATATCCCCATTCCAAAACGGAGGAATGGGGGTAAAGGAAGGAAAGATTAAGAGAAAGCAAGACTGAATCCCAGCAAGGCAAATATCAAATCCTATAGATCCAAGTCCAGCATTGGGGGCCAATGATGGCATCTTCTGGGCCCCAACAGGCTTGGCTTGCCCTGCTCCTCTAGCTCTTTTGCCTATGACATATGTGGCAACTAACTTCGCATGGCTCAACACAGAGAATGCAGCAAATATCCAATTTTCCTGAAATTTCTCAAATGTGGTTTCCATTGCATCTCAGGGTTCACCTTGGAAGCGTCCCACTCAGGAGCCTCATGCAGGGCATCTGGCCCTGGTAGATGTTGTCTGGCCTCAGAAGCTTTCTGGAACTTGCGCCCAAGCCCCCAGGTCCCTCTAATTTTTGTGCTATGCACTACATAGATAACACTACCAAGTTCTACTGCCCCTTTGATGTGTAACCTGACCCATTTTTATCACAGCTTCTTCCACACTGCCCTGAGAACCTACCTGGACCAATGTGAGAAAACACTTCCCGTGGGGTCTATCTATGCACCATCAGGGTGCCCCAGAGCCTGTCTTTGTTTAGGAACTCTGTTTTCAAATGAAAGCTTTCAAAACGGATTTGCATTGTTACATCCTGGTACTTACTGTGGTTGAGATACTGACATGAGATTTGGCTTAACTGAGAATTAATTGGGGCAGTGGTAAGAGATGTGGATAATTAAGCATTGTGGTCAACTGTGGTCCTTCCATACATTAGCTTCTTGTATTCCGAAGAAACCATTACATGCAGGTATAAGGTGATTCTGAGGAGGTAATTGCTTCTGCTACAAGAGGATGGTCTGTCCTGTGAAGTTTTGTTTTTCCTGGAATCCAGGGTGATTGTAGGTTTAAGACAATTATTCATCTCGGTGCCATCAGTCAAGAGAGAAGACAGCATAGGTGAGGTAGGCAAATTCAAGCAGGAGTATGAATGAAAGCAGAAGAGAAAGGCACAAAATGAAGGCAGAGAGGTTAGCCTTTAACGCTAGTTTTAGTTACCTTGTGGGCACAAGTGACATGTCAATATTTTTTTAAGCCAAAGAATTTCCGAACTGTCTATTATGAAAGTATTTTAGAAACTATGCTTGATAACCTATGGATGAGATTTCAAGATTTAAATGATGCTGGAACAAAAGGATACTTTTCAAAACTCTGGGTCTTTGCACCTGTGAAGAACATCACTCTTTGAGGAATAGAAAGAAGTCTATGGTATGAAGAATTCCAAAGCTAGCTCTTACAAAATTCCAGTTTTGTAAACATTAATTGAGGTATTTTAAAGGGTTTGGCAGATAAAGTTAAAATCCAAAGTCTGGATAGTTAGTATATGGATATATGAACTGGGAATAATCCAATTATTGTATTATAACCCTTAAAATAATTTTTTTCTGCGGAAGGCATAAGACATCTAAATGTGCAGTGGGAGATGTGGATACTGTGCTGGTTTGCAGTTGAAGGGAGCACATGAAAAGGCACTGGGCAGTCTGGGAGTGAGGTAGAAACCCTTGGCTAACAGTTCAGGAAATGCTGAAATCTCATCTTCCAGCTGTGGGGGACAATACTGTGCTAACAACCCAAATCCAGAGGACAATATGCCAAGCCAACCTTCTTTCCTGTTGAAGAAAGAACCCTGGACTCTACCATCCCCAAATTATCCACACATGATCCTTCTGGCTGCAATTTTGAAGTGGATGGGATATAGACAGGACCCAAAGAGAACGATTAATATAAAAGTCACTTGCATAAAAGCAATGGGAGGTAGATTTTCAGCCAACTATTTGGGCTGGGAAAAAAAAAAAAAAAAGATCTGCTAACCAGGAAACAATGAACTATCAGCAAGTGGAATTTTCTTCACATCCAGTGGTAAGGTTCAGCTATAAGAAAAATCTATATATTTTGCACAACATACTAAAATATTTTTAAACCTAGGTATATTATACAGTAAAATTTCATGTATTTCTTAAAGAATTCAAAAGTTAAACTATATGTTAATATGATCTGTCGATTTAAACTACCTTAAATAGTTCATCCTTTTCTAAAGGACTTATATAGGTCAGTAAATAGGAAGATTTCTGATATTTTATCATGCACACTGGCTAACATGAAACTGGGAGCAAACTCTGGTAAATTACACTTTAATGAAAAGTTCAAAATGTTGAAAACTATTCTTGCTTTTATTTCCCTACCTCTAAATTGAGAAAAATATTATATGCCTATAGAGGTATGTAATGTGATAATGGAATAGGTTGTGTTTTATGAAGAGACTGTAAAACCCATGAAAAGTTGCCCACAGCCAAAAGGAAATTAGGCCAAGCATAAAAAGCATATAGCCAGTGGAAAATAATAATTTTAATAAAATTGAAAATACAACCCATCTCCTTTTTTTTATACTTCTTCAGGCTACCAATGTTCTTTCCCAGCCGTGTTTCATTGTTATAACATTGATAAGTAGCATATAGTGTTGAGAGCTGGCAAAATCGTTTTGAATGTGGAACCACCTGAGAGTGAACATGGCAAAGTTGTTTCAGTTCTAACATTAAATTTGGTTGCCATATTAATGATATAATAAATTACCTAACTAAAATCAGTAATATTTTATAGGAGAGCATCAGGATGGAATGATTATTACTTTTTAAATAGAGAAAATAACTTTGAGAACTCTAGCCTAGCTTTTTGATTCACAGCCAAGCTGTTAAAAAAGTAATCATAATTGATATGTTCAAATAAATCTAAAATTTGAGTGTATCCCTCCTGGTTTTTCTGTGTATATTTCATTCTATCCAGTTGAATTAATTAGTATCACAGTTCACATGTTCTTAAACAGATAAAAGCAATGATCTAATTGATAAATCTTATCTCCTTAAATTATGTATATCGACAAGATTACCATCCAAATTAGATAAATACAGAATGCCAACACTTTCCAGACTGGCTTTCTTTGTTCCTATGGTTAATGAAATGAGGCAAAAAGGAGGCTAATTAGTTCAAGGGAAGCTACAGCTGGCTGGGAATCTTTCCAAACGAATGAGGACCCTCCCTGTATTCCTGTAGTCTCAGCTCATGCATGAGTTCTTATCTGAGATGCTCTGCGTCTACCTCGACAAGGACAGGTGTGGGCGCAGTCCTGCGAATGGCCAATAAACCTGTCACAAAGCATGCGAGGGGCCTTCCGGCAAGTGGCTCCCCTGTGAAGAGCACACTTTCCTACACCTGCATTCAGGTGGTTGTGCACTCCTAAAGAAATGGAGCTGTTCTATTAGATAGTGTGTACTGCATGTGTGATTTATGCATGTTCTCATGTGTGTGCATGCATCTTGTATGCATGGTGCATGGCATGTGAGTGTGCATGCCTGCGGAGGGCAGAGCTCAACAGAGGATGTCTTCCAAAATTGCCTTACACCTTAACTTTCAGCTTGAGACAGATTTTCTTTTTTAAAATTTATTTATTCTTAATTGACAACTTCCATAATTGTATACAATAACATGGTAATTCCCTCCCTTCCCTCAGTTTCCCCATTGGAACTCTACTCTCAACCGTATCCCCTCCCCCTCTCAGTCTCTCTTTTATTTTGATTTCATGGTCGTTTCCTCCTATTATGTTGGCCTTGTGCAGGTAATGTCGGGCGCTGCAAGGTCACGGCTTTCCTTCTTGTGTCTGGAGCAGCACCGTGTGAGGAGTCCTATCCTTGCTTCAGCTCCTGCGTTCTTTTCTCCACCTCCTCCGCAATGGAGCCTGAGCCTTGGAAGGTGTGATAGAGATATTCCAATTCTGAGCACTCCTCTATCACTTCTTCTCAGTACCATGGTGCCTTTTGAGTCATACCAAGGTCACTGTCACCTGAGACAGATTTTCTTAATGAACCCAGAGCTTACCAGTTCAGTAGCCAGCAAGCCCCAAGGACTCTCCTGTCTCCACCTTGCCAGTGCTGGTATTGCAGTTAGGTACCACCGTGTCCAGCTTTCCTTGGTGCGTGTGTGTGTGTGAGAGATATGATGATGTTTGGCATAATCATGTGTCTATGCAGATGTGTGTGCCCCCATGTGCAAGCTTATGGGGGCCAAAGGAGAATCTGCATGCCCTTTCTCTATCACATATCCATACATTTTCTTGCGATAGGATCTGTCACTCAGCCTGGATCTGCCATTGCACAGCCCCAGCCAGACTAGGGTTACAACTAAGTGTGGCTATGCATTGCTCTTCATGTAAGTGCTAAAGCGTTGAGCAACACCCCGTCAGGCCCTCATCACTGCACAGAAATGCTCTTACTCACTGACACAACCACCTCCCCATCCCTCATGCTCAGCTTTTATCCATGGGTGCTGGAGATTTGAGCTCAGGTCCTCATGCTGTGGGACAAGCATTTTTCCAATGGAGCTATTTGCCTAGACCTCAAATGAACTTAGAAAAGAAATCGTCTCAAATCAGGGGTTAATTCTTGGGTCCTACAAATGCCTTAAAAATGGGTTGGAGCTGGGCATGGTGGCACATGCATTAATCCCAGCGCTTGGGAAGCAGAGGTAGGAGGATTGATATGAGGTCAAAACCAGCCTGGGATTAAAGAGTGAATTCCAGGTCAACCTGGATTACAGTGAGACCTTACCTCAAAAATAAAATGGGTTATAGTAATACAACACTATCTTGTAAACCTCAGACTTCATTCAATAGCCCTTAAGGATTTTGTTATACCCAGGGAAAAGTACTGAATCCTCCCACAAGCTGACAACTGGAAATACATATTGTGTCTCTAGCATGAAGGCACAGTTTTCTCCCTCATGGCCATGGAAGTGTGCAACAATACCAGGCTCAGAGCTGAGGGAAACATGGGATTTCACTTGCAGCATTAAGTTGCCCTCTGAGCTCAGAAATGCTGCCAAAACTATAGGGATAGTTAACACTAATGCCAAGGCCTACCATAGGGAAAAAAGGGAGAAATATATTTCTTAAAATCCTTCTTGTCACCATTTTTGTCTTTTGTATAAAGCCATGGCCATATGACCCCTAGCCCACACTAAAGTGAAATGCATTAATGACATAGGATTTAATAGAAGGTGCTGATTTTTAAAATTCCACACTGTGTTTAGCCTGGCTTATTGCCTTTAAATCTACTGTGTTAAATACAGTACTTGCACCTGTCTGACACAGACTACATCACAAATGAGCTTCAAAATCATTGAGGCTTATTTCCATGGATGGAGACAGGGTGAGTACATATTAAAATTGATGTCACTCCCGAAATGAAATCAGAAACCCAAGATGAATATGAAATTGACTTCAAAGGGACTAAAGCCTTAGACAGACAAATTCATCCCCTCTTTCCCTTCTTCCTCTCTCCGTGTCTCTGTCTCTTTCTCTCCCTCCCATCTTGGCACTCTCCCTTGGAGCTTTTACCCACTTCAGATCCTCCTCCTGCCCTCACCTCATTGATTTTCCTTGTCCTCAGGATGGTTCCTCTGCCTTCTACTGATGTTTACTGTTTGCAAGTCATTGTTCCACATGCCTTAAATGTATTTAAGATTTTTTAGTTGCTACCAGCGAAGAATGTGTCTAATCCCTGTTACTCCATTTCCCCGTGTGTGTGTGTGTGTGTGTGTGTGTGTGTGTGTGTGTGTGTGTGTGCATGTGTTTGGGGAGAGATTATGCCTGCCAAATCATGCATGTAAAGGTCAGTGGACAACGTTCAGGAGTAGGTCATTCTCTTCCACCTCCTTTGAGGTGGGGATCCCTCCTTGTTCACAGAGGCCTTTTATACAGGTTTGCTGCCCAAACCCCACCCTCAGCTTCCGGTGGATTCTCCAGTCTCCACCTCCCTTTGCACTCACTGGTTTCTCTAGAATTACACACCCTCACGGCAACATCCAGCTTTTTCCTTGGCTCTAGGTTCTGACCTCAGAGATGCATGCTTTCAGTACCCACTGAGCCATCTCCACAGGCATCCATAGAATTGTTTTGTAATTTCATAACATCCAAATCTAGAGCTGTTTCCAGGGCTCTCCACTGTGCTAAGTATGCAACCAGGAAAGAATTATAAATAGTAAACCCCTGTAAGACCTGCCATGATCTTTGAGTTTTATTTTGTTTTGTTTTATTCCCCCGGTTTGTTTACATTCTAAACTGAATATTATCAACTCTGGATCATTTCTAAGGTTTTATATAATTCTCCATCTGGATCATGAGGTGGATTCTAGTTGCCTTTGAGCTCTAGTTATGAATACCTGTGCAGAGTTTTCAGCACTGAGTATCTGCATTAGGACCATCCATATAACACCACCCTTAATTCTCCTTCAAAGATCCATCCTTACCACCTCTAAATCTCTTCAGGTTATTTAGCAAAATTTTTAATTTTTTTTTGTTGTTGTTCATTTATTTATTTATTTATTTGAGAGTGACAGAGAGAGAAAGAGGCAGATAGAGAGAGAGAGAATGGGCATGCCAGGGCTTCCAGCCACTGCAAACGAACTCCAGACATGTGCGCCCGCTTGCGCATCTGGCTAACGTGGGTCCTGGAGAATTGAGCCTCGAACCGGGGTCCTTAGGCTTCACAGGCAAGCGCTTAACTACTAAGTCATCTCTCCAGCCCTTATTTAGCAAAAATTTTAAAATGTGAGGAAATTTATCTAGTATACTGACAAAGAAAACTTGTTAGGAACAAAGAAAAAATCCATACTAGAGTCATCCCTTTCAAAAAATTAAGTAATCTGTAAAAATAAGTTTATTTTACTTTTGTACTTTCAATCTTTTCTACTCTCAGTTTTGGAACCCTTGTATCCTCTCTTATTTATTTATTTATTTATTTTTGGAGATAAGGTTTCACTCTATCTCAGGCTGACTTGGAATTCACTATGTAGTCTCAGGATGGCCTCAAGCTCACCGTGATCCTCCTACCTCTGCCTCTCAAGTGCAAGGATTAAAGGAGTGCACCACCACACCTGGCCTCATATCTTCTCTTGATCTTATTAAAACATCTCTTAAGAAAAGCTTATAAGAAATCCATGTTACTGAAACATCTGCTGCAGATAAGTCCTTTTAGGAGATAATTTGTACTGATTGACTTTTGGTTTCTTAAAAACAGAACTCAGCTTCTTATTTACTTTAAATCAAGAAAGATGCACTTAAAATAAATGTCCCTCAGTGGCATACCTTGGATAAGCTTCTGAATGAAGACTTGAGGTTGGAAATAAGAATTGCCAAGAGACTCATATAGAAACAATGAGAAATTTTATCAAAATGTGATATTCAGAAGTATGCAAACACGCAGAACTAGGAGTCAGGAAATATTTCCAGACTTAATCTCTATATAGGCTTGGACATAAATTTCTATGTATATAGTTTCCTCCTTTGCAAATTGAAAGTATGAAAAATTCCAGACTTATCCATAGAATTTAGCAGAGAGAATTCACACTGATGAGATTTGTCATTTAAATATCATCCATATTCTCTAAGACGTAACAAATTTCTTTAAAAGCTCTCAGACATTTAAAAAATAAATAAAGCAAAGTCCCTTCAATATAAGCATAAGTGATTTTTATTTGCCTCCCTTCAATGTGAGTCTCTGGAAAGACTGACTCAAGAAAACAACATGACGAATAGCTTTTGTTAACATTGGTTAATTAAAGTTCTGATTGAAATAATTACTTAGAAATGCTATGCCATCTCTATTTCCACCAGAGTCATGGCAGATGGTTTCTCCCAACTAAGACACTGTGACTTTTCCAGAGGAAGGGGAAGTTTATGGCCAAATCAATCTTAGCTTAGATCTAATAGAAAACCTTCTTAAGTCAATTTGTAAAGTTTCTAGAACTTTTGAGGAAAAATTTTCAAATGAAGTTGATATCTCAATTTAATAATATTCTAGATAATCATATATTTAACTAGGTAAAAATGTGCTTTTTTTTTCTTCAATGACCTTCTACCTTGTTTTTGAAAGTTGCTGAGAATCATTCTGTTTGCTCCTTTAAATGAAAACACGATAGATTTTCAACTTTTTAAATATACTGTGTATCCAAGCATATTGTGTATTACTGCCACCCCTGCTTATGCTAAAATCCCTGGCTCTTGATCAGTTCATGGTTCACTTTGTGATAAAGACATGTATCTTTATCACTGTAGTATATCCTACCATGCACATGTATTTTGCTTTATTTTGTTTTTCCCTGAAAAATCCTCAGACAGACTAACAGTGTCACATGCTATTCTCATTTTGTTGTTTGTGGGTTCTACAGAACCTGAGGGATGATTAATTCACAGGTTATTAGTGAGTAATAAATACTACAGGTACTTTGTTATCCCATCTATTAGAATCAGAGGCTTTTCAGGCTACATTGTGATTGGCTGTCCAGACCCAAGGTAAGTAAAAATCCACAGCATTTCGGAGGAGAATCATTCTGTGGTAGTGGCCCCATCAGTGCTTCATTTCATCCTTATCATTAAGCTTCAGGGCTTCATCACAAGCATGCGTATGGACTGCTCTGACATCTTTGGAATGATGTGCATTGCCCCCACATATGTAAAAGGTCTGCTTTACTTATGAAGCACCCTGACTCCATGTCTGTGCCTACCTATCAATATCTAACACTTTCTGTGATGCTCTTTCATGTGACTATTTCTCTCAAAACATAGCTTCAAAATATAGAAATGACTTTCAGTACCTCTAATTAAATAGTTTGCTTTCATATATCATTTACCAATGCGAAAGCTGCTAGCTCATACCTTTGCCAACAGAAGACCCTAAGAAAACACATATGGAAGTAAAATTGCTAACATTAGAAGTATTTTCTACCTGAGCTGTGCTGGCTACAACTCCTCACAGGCAATGAATGTGGCATTTGAGGGCAAAAGAGCTTTTCTAGAGCCCTTTACAGCACAATTCATTAAACAATTCTCCATTTTGCTTGCTCACAGCCTCCATCATTCGGTAGAAAATTTGTCAAAAATAAATTTTGGAGCCAGGCGTGGTGGCACACGCCTTTAATCCCAGCACTTGGGCGGCAGAGGTAGGAGGATTGCCGTGAGTTCAAGGCCACCCTGAGACTACAGAGTGAATTACAGGTCATCCTGAGCTAGAGTGAGACCCTACCTCAAAAAACCAAAAACAACACCACCAACAACATATATATGTGTGTGCATGTGTGTGTGTGTGTATGTATTTTGGGGGAGCTGGTATTTATAATATGTATCACATTTTACTGAGTACAGAGAATACAATATTATCCAAAACATATTTAGTTTGCCTTGGGGAGCTTGATGCTCATCTTCATTATTTTAGATACCTAAAAAATTAAAGCACATCTATAGTTTAATGATTGTTGTTCACATACATGCACACATACACACACATATACATGGACATATGCAAATATGTGGTTCAGGTTACATTCACTGGATTCTTACTGTTGCCTCCTGAGTACTAGGATTACAAGCACGCATTACTATAACTGGCTCATAAATATATTTTTAGTTAATCTGATTTCCTAAGCTTCATATAAGGATTCTTGGATATAGTGAGGGAAAATATAGCATGTTTTTATCTTAGAAAATCACAGAGACCAGTGGATGCAGAATATAAAAGGGAATAATTAGTCCTAGCTGTATTTTGAAAATCAATTGAGATGATGTTTATATAGAATCTGTTAAAATAAAATAAAATAAACTTAGCAGGCAGACAGAAGGAACAACAAACTAGGACGAAGGAACAAAGCAAAGGAAGGCAAGTGACATTATGATATATGGAGAAAACATTTGCTACCAGAGAGGATAGGTTGCTTGTGAGATCGTGACTTGAACTCAGTAGGTAAACAAGGAGCATGCTTTGAGAAGCCCAACCTGGATATTGTTAATTGGTACTGACTATTCACAGAGAACATTGTGACATGGTCAGATTTCATCCACAAATAAATGGCAGCTTAGAAAACACACCTGGGGAGGAACAAAAAAAAGTAACGAGATAAATAAGAAAGTGTTAGAATAAGAGAGCTAAAAATTGCGAAGTGCACAGTGAGGTAAGGGTAGTGGCCAGGAAGACGGGTAAAGTGAGGCAACTGGACGACTATGCTATGTTTCAAATTGTGTATATTTTGTGATTGGCTAAAAACTGCTGCAGATGGTGAAAGAATGGTGGAGCTGAAGACTTAAATATTTCAGATTTGAGAGGCCTAAGATGATATTATTAATCAAACAAGAATTCAGGTAAAAAAAAAAACAAAACAAAACCATGTCACAGGGAAGAAGTGGCCGTTAGTTTGAGGCATACGTGTCAGGCGTTCTAGGAACTCACAGTTGTGGGAAGCATGTAGGCTGCCGACTACGTGGGCACTTAGAGGCAAGAAGCGGAGATTGAACATGGAACTTCAAAAGCTGTGCCGCTGAGCCAGGCATGGTGGAACATGCCCGTAATCTTAACATGGGGAAGGCTGAGAACGGATGGGTTTTAGTCCTAGGTCAGTCTGGGCAGGAGTGAGACCCTACCTCAAAAAATACACCATTGGTAGGCAGCATATAATTTTCATTTTATGTATTTATTAGAGAAAAGGGGGCATGCCAGGGCATCTAGCCACTGCAAACGAACTCCAGATGCATGCACCACCTTGTGCATCCAGCTTCTGTGGGTACCAGGTTGTTGAACCTGCATCCTTAGGCTTTGTAGGCAAATGCCTTAACTGCTAAGCCATAAACCGTGAGTCTTATGATGGCATTTTCATACACACACTGTTTTTGTTGGTCTTCCTCACTCAATTTCATTTCCTGTCTTTCCCTACCCTCCAAGGTTGTGCCCTTCCCCTAGGTGCTTGCCATCACTTTGATGTCAAATATACTCTCATTAAAAAAATATTTACAACTTGCATAAATATAAACATTACACCATGATCATAATCCCTTCTCAACACTTGGCCTTTCCCCTCACAAAGTTCCCCTTCACTCTTCTTTTCAACTAGTTTCTCTTTCGTTTTGATATCATCATCTTTTCTTCCTATTATGCAGTTCTGGCGCGGGTTGTGACAGCCTCTGTGAGGTCATGAATATCAAGGCCACTCTGTGGGTGACAGCATGGAAACCCTCCCCTGCCTTTGGCCCTTTCTGACACCTTCTCTGCAGTGCACTCCATGCCTTGGAGAGTATGTTAGGAATGTCTTACTTAGTGCTGAACACTCCATCGTCCCTTCTTCTTAGCACTTGGGCCAGTTTGGAACCAATCTGGTAGTCACCACAATCTGAGAAGAGAAGCTTCTGTAACCAAAAGTGAGAGTATCATTAATATGTGGGTATAAACATAAGTGTTTAGAGCAGATTAGTGGACAATAATACATGTATTTAGCCAGGAAATAGTAGTACTTTCCCTCCTAGGGCTTATGATCTCCTTAGCCGAAGGCTTGTCTAGGTTTCAACGCCATTCATCCATTTCCTCCCATGGAGCTGGCCTCCACTCTAGAGAGCAATCAGTTTCCCCAAAAACAGATTGGCCACCATGGTACATTTGGCCTGGCTGGCCTTCTGTAGAGATTGTAAGATCCACTTCTAGTTAAGACCACTCCTGACTTCCCTCCTCCCAAAGGCTCTGTATTACACCCTGACAGCGAGTTAATCGGGAAGAAGATTTCACATTTATTTTATTACCACATTTCCCCCCTACCTATTTCCCTTTGCCCACTACCCTACCTTTTTCCCACACCATCGGCCCCTTCTAATTCATTGAGCTATATTCATATCCTCTCACAACACATATATACATACATATGAAAATAAAACCTAGGATCTGCATATGGGAGAAAAATGTGGTATTAGTCCAAGGGTGGGTTACACTTTTGAAAAAAAACAAAAACAAAAAACATACCTTATCAAATTCAATAACCACCACTCCCATAATTTTCAAGATCTGAATTGTTTCTGAAACCAAAAAAGTTAGAAATATTGTGTTATTTGCATTACCACTTGGTTTGCAAGGTAAGTAGAAAACAAGTTCAAATGATGAACTATTTTCTCCAAATGCTCACAGTGGATTTTTTATTAGATAATACAGAAGTAGAACCTCTCATTCTTCTCCCACAAATCCTTCCATCTGCATTGTGTGGCCCTTGATGTGCCTGCTAGTTATGCCAGCAACTCAAGCTGTTGCAGGCTAGGAACCACAGATGAGTGTGACCGTATGACATTTGTCTTTCTGTGATTATGTGAGTTCACTGGGTATGATCTGTTCCAAATCCATCCATTTTCTTACAAATTTCATTATATCCATTTTTTTTTTCTTACTGAGTAGAATTCTATTGTGTAAATGTACCATATCTTCATTACCCATTTGTGCAATGATGGACACCCTGGTTGATTCCAGTTGTTATCTATTATGAATTGATCAGATATAAACATGGTTGAACAAATATCTCTGCAGTGAAGCATGGAGTCTTTAGGGTAAATACCTAGTAAATGAATAACTTTGTCTGTTGGAAGCTCTAATTTTGTCTTTTTCAGGAGTCTCCATATTGATTTCCATAGTGATTGTACAAGATTGCATTCCCACCAACAGTGAATGAGGGTTCCTCTTTTCCCACATCCTCACTAACATTTATTGTTGTTTGATTACCATCCTGACTGGAGTAAGATAAAATCTTATACTGTTTTTTTTTTTAACTTAAATTTCCCTGATGGTTAAGGATTTTGAACATTTCATTAAGTGTGTATTAACAATTTATATTTCTTCCTTGAGAATTCCCTATTCAGTTCTTGCCCCATTTTATGAGTGGGCTGTTTGAGATTTCATTAAGTTTTTTGAGTTCTTTGTAGATTATAGATATTAGACCTCTGTCAGTGGTAGAGTTGACAAAGATTTTCTACCATTCTGGGGGTAATCTATCAGCTCTGTTTATATTATATTTGTCTGTGCCAAAGCTTTGTACTTTCACAAAATCCTACTGGTTGAGTGACTGTTTAGGATCCTGGGCTACTGGGGTATTGTTCAGGAAGTCTTTCACCTAGACTATACTACGGAGAGTTCCTCCATTTTTTCATTCAGTAGTTTGAGAGTTTCACGTCTTATATTGAGGCCTTAAATCCATTTGAAGTTGACTTTTGTGTATGGTGAGAGGAGTGGGTTTATTTTCATTTTTCTACATGTGGTTAGCTAATTTGTCCAACACCACCTATTATAGATGCTGTATTTTATCCAGTGTACATTGTTGGCTCCTTTGCCAAAAATCAAAAAGCTGTCATTATTTGAGCTAAGGGTCTGGTTTTTAATTCTGTTAAACTGGTCTATATGTCTGTTTCTATGCCAGTGCCATGCTGTTTTTGTTAGTATGGATTTGTTGTATAGCTTTATATTGGATAGGGTGATCCCTCCAGAGGTTTTCTTTTGCTGAAGATATGCTTGGATCTCTGAGGTCTCCTGTCATTCCATATGGATTTTGAGATTGTATTTTTTTTCTCTCTGAAAAATGATACCATCACTCTAGGCCCTATGTTCTTGTGGGGTCCAAGAACAGTTGAGGTACTGTCTTTGATACCATACCATTGTGGTATCATACAGAAGAGTTACACAACCCAAAACGCCTCATAATCTCCCATTTGTCCCTTGTTTTGACCCACCCACTACCTAATCTTTTGGTTGCTTCCACAGTTACAACTTTTCCAAAATATTATTTAGTTAGAATTCTTTCATACATAGCCTTTCAGATTGACCTTTGTGGTGGTTTGAAATAAATATATGTCCCCCGTAGTCTGAGACATATGTCATTTTTTTTAAGATTAAGCATCCTACTTAGACTTCAACAAGCAGAGATCTGCTGGAGGAGGTGTGTCCCTGGGAGAGGTTCTTGAGTCCAGGCCAATAGGTGTGTTGAGAGCAAGTAATGCCTGCTATTGTTTTAATTTTTTTTTCCTCTCTCTCTGCTGTAGTTGCTGAAGTGAGCCACTTCTCCCACCATGATGAAACTTTCTTTGGCATCTGTAAGCCTGGCACAAACCTTTTCATCTCATGAGCTGCTTCTGGACAGGTGTTTGCCCCAGCAATAAAAAGCTAACTGCAATAGCCTCTTTTGTTTACACATTAAATTTCCCCCATGTTTTTTTTTTCATTCTTTGAGAGATAATTTATTTTTAACACAATAATAATCACTGTCTTGATTTATACCACAGTTTATATATTTAGCTTCTAAAGGGCATGTTACTTACTTCAAAGTATAGATAATTGTGACTAAATCTGCTGTTCAAATTCTGTGCAGGCTTTCATGAAAAGGTTTTTAACTCATGTGTAAACATAACACATGACAGGAACTATGATTAGTGGAAGAAATGTGGTAAGAATATCTCTAGTTTTGTAAAGAATACCAAAATGTCTAATACAGTGACTATATTGTTGAAATACTCCAGCAATTACTGAGAGTTCCTATAGCACCATACTCTGCTCAGTGTTTGATGTGGTCAGTGCTCTTACCACAGATCAAGTCCTGCAACAGACCCTTTCCTTTTTAACTTGCAACTTAATAACGACACTATCCTGATCTTCCTTAGAAATTCAAATTACAGAATTTTGCCAGTTCTAGAAATTTGTAGAAATATGATATTGCAGTCAGCTTTGCCTTGCTGGTAGAAATCACCCAACCAAGAGGAGCTTGTGGGAAAAAGAGGTTTATCTTGGCTTACGGGCTTTAGGAGGAAGTGCCATGAAAGCAGGGGAAAACAAAGGCATGAGCAGAAGGAGGACATCACACCCCGGCCTACATAAGGTAGACAACAGAAACAGGACAGTGTGCTAGACACTGACCTGGAAAAACTGGCTATAACACCCATAAGCCCACCTCCAACACTACACTCCCTCCAGTGGATGTTAGTTCCCAAATTTCCATCAGCTGGGAATCTAGCATTCAGAACCCTTAAGTTTATGAAGCCACCTGAATCAAACACCTCATTCCGCCCCTGGCCCCCATAAACTGATAGCCACACATGTTGTAAAATGCAATGCATCAGTCTATCTTCAAAAGTCCCCACAGTTTTTATCAATCCTAATGATGTTCATATATCCCCATAATCTGAGGTCTTTTAACTGAACCATAATACCAAAAAACAACCTCAAAAAAAAAAAAAAAAAACCCATAAGGGCACAGAATAAACATTCACTGCAAAAGATGGCATTGGGCATAGCAAAGAAATATTCAACGAATACAATATTTAAAGCAGTTAGGGCAAACATCCAAACTTTATAGCTTCAAGTCCAACAACTCTAATCAGTGACAAATTTCCAAGTTCAATAATTCTAGCCAGCAACAATTCTCTGGAGTTCCAATCCTTCCCTTCCAGCTAGGCTACTCATAGTCCTGGAAAACTTCACTGGAACGGGCAGCTTTCCTTGGCAGCCATCTCATGGTCCCAGCATCTCCACTGGGTCTCCACTGCAACCCATGGTTCATCCTCACAGCTCTATCCGGTCCCCATGCAGGTATCCAGCAAACCTGCTTCACATTACCCATGGCCATTTCTAAAACACAAAACTGCATTGCAAACTCAATTGCCCTCTCTTTCCTGCATTTCTTATACTCCATAATACCAGGTAGAGTGCCAATTTGTTAATCCAGGGGGGAGTAAAGCAGACTTTAAAGAACAGGACACTCCTTGAGCACTCAGGCCCCTTCAAGAGTCTACATTCTCGGGGTTGCCCCAGTACAGGTCAGCTGACCCAATCTCAAAGGCTGTAATCTCTCATATAATCACAGCTGAACAGGCAAAAGCTTCTGCCAAAAGATTTCATTTCTGTGCCATATCCCTCTGCATACACCAGTACATTTATATGCAATGCAACCCTGCACAACTCTCAGGACACAGGCATAACAGCATGCCTCTCTCACAAGCTGTTTATAGCCCAACCCAGGCAAAGCTCCTTCTAACCCTCATAAGCCAAACCTCACAGCCCATAATTCTTACTGCATTTAGGTCTTTCAACTCTGACAGAATAGTCCATCAAGCTGTACTTACAGCACTGCAATGCGTCTCTGAAATCAAGATTGCAAATCCTTCCACATTCCTCTTAAAAATCAGCTGCAAAAGGCCAAAGCCACACTCAGGTATCTAGCAGCAAATGACACCACTCCTCAGTACTAACATTACTGCTGCAGGCAAGATCACATTGATAGTAGAAATCTTTGGCTTATAGGCTCCAGGGGGAAGCTCCATGATGGCAAGAGAAAATGATGGAATAAACAGAGGGTGGATATTACCCCCTGACCAACACTAGATGGACAATAGTAACAGGAGAGTGTACGAAACACTTGCAAGGGTAAGCTGGCTATAATACCCATAAGCCCACCCACAGTCACAGACTGCCTCCTGGATGTGTTAATTCCCAAATCCCCATCAGCTGGGAACCTAGCATTGAGACCACCTAAGTTTTCGGGGTACACCTGAATCAAATCACCACATATGACAATAAAATTGTTTTACCTAATTTTATAAACATAAATTCTTGATTCCATTATCCAATTGTGTATGATATGCTTCAATTCTTTTACATCTAAGCTACATCTCCCACATCAGCCTAGCCACAGATGGAAGCACAGAGGGATTGGAGAGAGGAGCTAGAGAGCTGCTTCCACAGTGAACGACAGTCAGTGCCAAAGTGAAGGAGACAGACGCTGAGGAGACCCACTCTTCCCAAAGAAGATGTCTGGAGGCTCCTAAGAGCTCATCACTGAGGTTGACTTAAACTCCACTCCCAACATGGCTCAGGGCATGTTGCAAAGGAAGGGGCAGAAGGAATTTAAGAGCCACAGGATGAAATATCATGCCCTGAGGCATCCCCCCCCAACAAAAACAAACAAACAAACAACCCTGACTGCTGCTATTACAACAGTACTCCACACCTTCATGGCAACACCTATAATGCCACTGAGGAGGGTTCCCAGGGAAATAGGGTCAGGGAGAGTGAAAAAAAAGGAGTCAACACACGATGCACCCACATAACACTTGTTGTTAATTAAAAGAAAAGATAATTTAAGACCAAAGAATTTTAAATTATTTATTTGTGTGTGTGTGTGTGTGTGTGTGTGTGTGTGTGTGTGTACACCAGAACTTCCTCCGAATGAACAGGAACGCCAGACATTTGCACCCCTTTTGTACTTTTCTGTATGACTTACATGGGTGGCTTAGAAACCAAACCAGGGCCAGAAGGCTTTGCAAGCAAGTGCTTTCAACCAGTTAGTCATCTTCTCGAACCTGAGAAATTTTACTAAACATAAAAACTGGAATTCTACAACCTTGTAGACATTTATTTGGGGACATAATAAGTGGAATTCATAAAATTTTATTTTTGAGAATGATATATTTTATAAAAATTTTCAAATGCTAAAGATTATTATAGCATAATACCACCATCAAAATTATGAGTCAATAAATACCTTTTGCCAGTATCACTTATAATTTCTTGGTAGCCCAAAGAAAAATTTTTTAAAAGTCTTTCTTTTAGGAATATCATCTTGAAAATTAGACAATTGTCTCAAAGTAAATTATTTTATAATGTTACAGTTGGGTAAACATGGAATTAGTTTATGTCTGTTAAACAAGACAGATGAGGAATTAACTTTTAGATAACTCTGTACCATATATTTAGGTCATTCCTTGAGAACCAACATAATATTCTATTTTAATAGGAGACAACATATTTTATTATTTTAACTTCATTTTATTTTGCAATACCACAAACACAATGATGGCTATTAAATTGAAATGAGGTCATGGAACACTGAGCTAAATGGAATTCACATCTGAAGCACCATTCATCTGTCTTCTCTTACTCCCATAACAGTTATATTGTCTATATAGCCCACCTACAGGAAAATATGAAAGTATGATTGCATGAAATGGAGGTGCTGACATCCAAAAGCTGAAGGTCAAAAATACTTAGTTTTCTAATGTCATTTCTTCTTCTACTTGCACTGACAAGTAAATTATTTCATTTCTTTTAGCTTACTTGAAATTCAAGTAACAATTCAGAATAATTCTGCAGATTGTGATAATATAGTTTGCTTAATTTAAGTATTTTAAATAGTTTGGGATGATTTTAATCATTTTAGAATACTTTAACATTTAAAGTATTTATGCAACTCAGAACCCCAATTCATATTTAATATTAGGTGACTTTTTAGACAATGCAAGTTAATGTTCCTTAGTTCTAAGAAATGACAAACTGTAAGAACCATATTTAAAATATCCATGAGATGGATTTCAGTCTCTATCATATGTTAGAGAAAAAGAAGATCAAAATAATTTTAGTTCTGGGAATCAATTACTTAAAATATAGACAATAAAATGTCTTCTAGATATCAGATCGAATGATCTATACACTCTGAATAAAACAAGGGAAGGAGGGATGGCTTAACAGTTAAGGAATTTGCCTGCAAAGCCAAAGGACCCAGGTTCAATTCTCCAGGACCCACGTTAGCCAGATGCACAACTGGGCACATGCATCTGGAGCTCATCTGCTGTGGCTAGAGGCCCTATCATGCCCATTCTCTCTCTCCCTCTCCTTCTTTCTCTGTCAAATAAATAAGAATAAAATATTTTTAGAAAAGATTAACAAAATAAGAGCTGAACATGGAGGCACACACCTTTAATCCCAGCACTCAGGACGCAGAGGTAGGGGGATCA
The DNA here is from genome assembly GCF_020740685.1 of Jaculus jaculus. Classification (NCBI taxonomy): domain Eukaryota; kingdom Metazoa; phylum Chordata; class Mammalia; order Rodentia; family Dipodidae; genus Jaculus; species Jaculus jaculus. The sequence goes on along the minus strand of NC_059111.1, from coordinate 105,406,236 downwards.
CTGAGTTCAAGGCCACCCTGAGACTCCAGGTCAGCTTGGGCTAGAGTGAGACCCTACCTTGAAAAATCAAAATAAATAAATAAATAAATGTTTAACAAAACAAAAAATGACTTATAATCTGATTTTCCATATGCCTATATTGATGATTAGGACAAATTAATTAAAGAAAAAAGTAAATGAGTTATAAGAGAAAAAAGAAACAATCACTCAAGTGTAGAACAGAAACAAACACTTTGCCTTCCTCTCAGCTCTGTGCGTGGTAGGAGAGTTCTAACAAAAATGACCTGCTCCTTCTTAGGTGTTCAGAACACACTTTCAAGGTTTGGTTGATGTGTATTGTGTAGAAACCACCCAACAAGCATAGGAGACCAGCAAAGGATATCACTCTCTGCTATAACCACTCTTGAAGGACATGCTACCAAAACTTTCTACACCTTGAATCTTAATAGAAATGCTTCACTGGTGGACACCAACTGAAAGAGTGTCTGTGGGCATGACAGGAAAATTCACTGTGTAACCCTGACAGTTACCCTGTGGTGTGTGTGTGTGTGTGTGTGTGTGTGTGTGTGTGTGTGCGTGCGCTTGTACAGACAATGCATTGCACCAACTTTAAAGTTATTGAAGTAGAATTGGAGATTGAGTCCAATGAGAAAGAGGTGTTTGATTCACAGTGGAGCATGAATTGTGATGTCCATGCTATTCTGTTCCACAGTGCCTTATAAGTGCCTTATATTCCCGTATTAAGCATTCTTACCATGTGTCAGAATGCTCCAAATAGTCAACACTTAAACAAGGTTCTTACACTTCCTCAGAGATTATAGATGGGCAAAAACATGAGCCCAATGAAGACAGAGAGCTACAAGTGGGATCTCTGCAAAAATTATAGGATTTTAAAACAAAAGTATTTAAGTATCATGGAAAGAGTGCACAATGAAATCTCAAATACAGAGGATCAGGAACACTACAAAGAAATTTTAAAATGCTTTCAACATTAAAACTTCTAAGTGGAAGGAAAATGTCCATCTTTTTGAGTTTGCCTCTAATTGAAGAGATAACAGGTTTGATTTTCTAAGACTTCTGTGACAAAATGGCAATTATGATGAACATTTTGGGTGTGTTTTCTTTGCCTTTTCTTAAGGCTAGTTATTTATTTGGGATTCAAATCAGTCTGCACCAACACCCCAAGACAGGCTGTAAATATTCACATATAACATATATTTCCCATTAGAAATGAATTATAAATAAGACTTATAAAACTGAAGATCAAATAAGAAGCTCTAAATAAAATTAAATAGGCACAAAGTTAGTAAAACTATATTTAAATTTTTAAATAGTAGAATAATTTAGACCATAAAAATCTTTTACTAAAATAATTAAAATTGGAAAGAAATTTTAAAGAGATGAAAATCACAGTGTGAATGGAAATATCTGGAAAATAACTGGAGAGCTCTTATAAATGCATTCAATTGCGTTGAAAAAAATCTTAGGAAATGAAGCAAACTGCATCTTAAGCATTTAAAAATAAACTGAGTAGGTGAATGCACTCTGAGGGAATCATGCACGATAAATCAAAGAAAAAGGTATTCCCAATGAAGCCATGCTGTAAAAATTTCAAAGAAAAAACAGTAATTTACAAGCATTTCCCAAAACCATATAGTATATGGATCTAAATAGAAGGGGTAAACAGCTCTAGCCAAGAGTTCTATACTCAAAGAATTGATCAAGTGTGATTATTACAGATTAAAGATTTTATTTGAGAGTCCACACAAGTTTGACTGTTACTGCCTCCTCTCTCAGGAAACTATGAGAGGGTCTATCAATCAACTAAAAGTCAACCAACATAACATGCAAGAATGAGACCCAATGTAAAACAAAGCAAAGACTCTCAGGATTGTATACCATTTCCAACCTGGAGAAATCCACACAATGTGAGTGTGCACACCCATGTCTGCCTAGAAACATGTTGACCCACAGAGGAAGTGTCACCATTACTAAAAGCAATAGTTAAAGTTTCTCTTTGGTTCATAGCTTGAGTAAGACAAGCCAAATGGAATAAAAATGGAAATGTCCCCAAAAGACACTTTAAAAGTTTTATAGAGGAAATTAACTGAACACCTGTATAAAATTTAGTTCAGCAATGAACATTTTTTAAATATCAAAAATATATGCAGAGCTGGAGAGATTGCTTAGTGGTTAATGTGCTTGCTTGCAGAGCCTAAGGACCTAGGTTTGATTCCCCAGTACCCATATAAGCATAAAAACCAGATGAACAAGGTGGCACATGCATCTGGAGTTTGTTTACAGTAGCTGGAAGACCTGGCACACCCATTCTTTCTCTCCCTCTGTTTCTTTTTTTTTTGGTTTTTCATAGTAGGGTCTTACTCTAGCCCAGGCTCACCTGGAATTCACTATGTACTCTCAAGGTGGCCTTGAACTTACAGCAATCCTCCTATCTCTGCCTCCAGAGTGCTATGATTAAAGGTGTGCACCACCACACCTTGCCCCATTCTCTCTTTTTAGCCTCTTTCAATATCTCTCTCTCAAAAAAAATAAATGAATGTTTGATATGCATATATTCATAAAAGTTTTATATAAATACATTTAGATAGATTTATAATATAGATCTGTAGATAGATATACTTAATCTTCAGAAAAATCAGAAACATCTATAAGCATAATAAAATTACAAATCCGGGCTGGAGAGATGGCTTAGTGGTTAAGCACTTGCCTGTGAAGCCTAAGGACCCCGGTTCAAGGCTCGGTTCCTCAGGTCCCACGTTAGCCAGATGCACAAGGGGTCACACGTGTCTGGAGTTCGTTTGCAGAGGCTGGAAGCCCTTGCGCGCCCATTCTCTCTCTCCCTCTATCTGTCTTTCTCTCTGTGTCTGTCGCACTCAAATAAATAAATAAAATTTAAAAAAAAATTACAAATCCATGATGAGGAAGAAAATATTCCTTTTAAAAAACTACATAACAGAGCTGGAAGGATGGCCTAATACTTGAGGCATTTTCCCGCAAAGCCAAAGGACCTAGGTTTGACTCCCTAGGACCCACATAAGCTAGATGCACAAGGGGGCACATGCATCTGGAGCTCATTTACAGTGGCTGGAGGCCCTGGCATTCCCATTCTCTCTCTCTCTCTACCTGCCTATTTCTGTATCTCTCTCTTAAGTAAATAAATAAAAATTTAAAAAGCTACATAACATACTAAGTTTATATTTTAAATGCTTCCTATGAGAACCAGTAAGAAAATTACAAGGTAGCTCATTTCTATGTAAAATGGACAAAGATCACAACAGCAATTCTAGTAAAGATTAAACAACTGACCAATAGGCACAGGAGGAGAGCCACATGCTATTAATCTCAGATGCATAATTCAAATCATATTTGTGCATAATCTTGTACAAATCAGATGATCATAAATAAAAATTGCTTACAACATCCTGGTCATATAAGTCAATACAGTTTCTTTGATTTTCCCTCCGGGAGATGTAGGGATATTGGCAATGTAAATGTTAGATTCATTGATAGTGATTATTGCAACAAATAACCCCCAAATGTTTTAAGAAAGGTCTCATAAAAATAAATATACCTTTTCTGACTCCCTTCTGGTAGCATTCCACCATTGAGTGACAAAGGAAACCAGCAAGTTGGTGTCCTCGGGCTTCCTGTAATGCGGAACTCTGTGCCTAGCTATACTCAAAAAGGGAAGAGTAGTGAGTCTCATTATAAAGGCTCCAAAAGTGATGCTCAAATTAAACATGTGAATGTTATGCACGTGTTCAACTGATCAGTGCTGAATTGACTGACTCTATGCAGTAAGAAAAGAGGGGGCTAGTTTTCATAAGCACTACCTTAAAGTCTGTTTTCCATGACCCCTAGCCCCACCTTCTTGGGAATTTTTGGCTTTTATTCTCCTCTATCTGAAGAAACATGGACTCCTATAATCCAAAGAGTCTCTATAGCATTAAAAACTGACCTCCTCCTCCTGAAAGTTTAGTGGCTCAAAGGCAGTCTATATCACATAGACACAAATACATATTTATTCTGAGCATATAAATTTCTTGGCACTGTGCCTTCCCTAAAAGGTTATTAACCTTCCAGTCCATTACTTATAGTTCTTTGATGTGCCAATAACTATTATTTTTATTCTTTCTTTACAGTGTCTAACATTAAAATTAGGTGAAAAAGGAGCTAGAGAAATGGCTTAGAATTTCAGGAGGTTGCCTGCAAAGCCAAAGGACCCAGGCTTAATACCCCAGCATCCGTGTAAGCCAGATGCACAATGTAGTACATGTGTTTAAAGTTCATTTGCAGTAGCTGATGATCCTGGCATGCCCATCCTCTCCTTCTCCCTCTCATTTTTTCTCTCTTTCTCTCTCTCTACCTATATCTCTCTATCTGTACCTTTCTTACAAATAAAAAGTAAAATATACTTAAAATTAGGTGAAAACAATTAATAAAGAATATAAGAGTATTATTAGCATCTATAAATTTATATTACACCTCCTTTTATTAAGAATATGGAGATTTATTTTTTTTTATAACCTGCTCCAAAATTGTTAGCCACAGATTACTGGGATCAATCTGTTTGTTTCAGCTGCTCCAGTGTTGGTTAGCCTCTTCCTTGCTGATTTCACCTTTTACTTGTAATAAAGTCAATACTAGCCAATACACATGGACATAATTCCTTCCTTCTCTCTCCCTGGACATGCAATTCAAGTTAGAACAAGATACACGCTTTTGGTCTCTGCAGAAAGTAGCATCGCCCAAAGTTATGCCAGCACCAGTGCCCATCTCTAGGGTTGTTAACAGTTTCATTGTCACTTAGAGCACCATTCCAACTTAATGTGCCAATGTGGGTGTAGAGCCCCTGCAAATTCCACGAATCTCTCGGTGATTTAAACATGAAATATGTGTATGGGGCTGTTTTTGATTCATCCCTCTCCCCAGAGACTCTCTTCCTAGTGTCTGCTCCGAGGCAGGAGCATTGAAATTTGGGGCCTGAAGAATAGAATTTTTGCCTTCCAGCTGTGTGACTGATGAAGAAAGGGCTGAAAAGCTCAGAGGGCTTCTCAGAGCCACCTGTTCATCTCCAGAGAGGATTTGGTCTCATACAGCAATCTCTCATACTGCAATCTAAACACAAGAAAAGCTGTAAAACACACAGTGCTTGTTTCTAGATAAATAGGTTTTGTGTATCTTCCTGCCAGGCCCCATTTTTCTTATTCATATGGGCCTGGGAGAGTCTTCGATTAATGCATTGAAGGAGATAGGAAGGAGGATGTTATTTGGATCATTGTTTGTAATGATAAAATTTGAAAACTTGGGAGGGTGTGGTGGAGCATGACTTTAATCCCAACACTCAGGAGGCCAGAGATAGGAGGATTGCAGTGAGTTTGAGGACACCCTAGGACTACATTGTGAATTCCAGGTCAGCCTGGGCTACAGTGAGACCCTGTCTCAACCCTCCATCCCCTCCATCCAAGGTATCGGAAACTGTGAGAAGGCTAAAGTCAACTTGATTAGATTTACAAACATCTAGGGCATAAATATGTGTGTCTAGGAGGGCTTTTCCAGGTGAATGAACTGAGGAGGAAGGGCTTTCCTGAATGTAGTCAGCAGCAGCCTATGGCCTTATATCCTGTTGAATAAAAGGTGAAAAGGAACACAAAGAAGCCAGCGAGTACAACGCCAGCGTGAGTACCCCTGCCACCGAGTGCTCCCGTGACCCCAAAGGCAGATCAGGTTAGCCGCAACTGAAAGCCCCCAACACCATGAGCCCAAGTAAATTGTTCCTCTCACTGCTTGTATCGGGCATTTGATCTCCAAAGGAAGATTCTTCAGCACATAGGCAGTTAATGAGGAATCCAGCCTCAGTCATGGAGCTCAGAAAGAACACATGGAGCTCTCCTGTCCTGGAACCTGCCTCCTGCGCTTTTAGACTGTCTCCTCTGGGCCACCAGCTGCTATCCTGCTCAGAAGGAAATTGTTTTGTTTTACGAGGTAGGGTCTCTCTCTGGTCCTTGCTTACCTGGAATTCATTACGTTGTCTCAGGGCGGCCTTGAACTCATGGAGATCCTCCTTACCTCTATTTCCTGAGTGCTGGGATTAAAGGCGTGCACCACCATGCCCTGCCCAGGATATATTTTTTAAAATATATTGTTTTATTTTTATTTATTTATTTGACAGAGAAAGAGGGAGAGTGAGAGAAAGGGCCTCCAATCACTGCAAATGAAGTACAGAGGTATGCACCTCCTTGTGCATCTGGCTAACATGGGTCCTGGCGAATCAAACCTGGGTCCTTTGGCTTTGCAGGCAAACACCTTAACTGCTAAGCCAATCCTCCAGCCCTCAGAAGTATAGTTTGAGTTGTTTCAACTCATTCAGGTCTCTAGTAAATTGTGTAGACTAATTCCCTGTTTCGAATGTGATTTTCTAAGACTAGACACAGATTGTAGTAAATAATGCTCAGCAGATCTGAGGGACTTCATAGAGCTTTCAAAATGGACGACATTAAATACAGTCTTTCAGCTCCAGGAAAACCCTGAAATACAGCTGGCTTAGGTGGTGCCTTCTACAGGAAACAGACAAATAGACTTTGGGAGAGTTGGGATGCTAATGTGGGCTTTATTATTCTGACTTATTAACAGATAAACACCAAAATCATGTATTTGTCTATGCCTGGAAAATAAAAAAAAAGCAAGTGCCTCATTATACCTTATTATCTTTACTGTAGTGCGAAGGGATGGAGGGTTACATAGACAATTGCAAACTCTCAAAGAACATTAACCTGTAAAAGGCTAAAATCACTACATGTTGACTTAAATCTTGTTCAAGCTTTAAATCCAAGCATCTACTGGTAGATGCTTGGTGTCCTTCTGCCTTGCCTCCCTCATTTACACCTGCTTTCAATAACAACTGTCAGGCTTCCTAGAGAGTAGAACACTGAGAATGACTTCAGATTAATTAATCTCGAAAACAGTTGGTCAAGATCCAGATGTGGCAGTGTAAACCTTTAATCCCAGCCCTCGGGAAACAGAGGTAGGAGGATCTCAATGAGTTCAAGGCCACCCTGGGACTACATAGTGAATTCCAGGTCAGCCTGAGCTAGGGTGAGACCTTACCTCAAAAAGCAAACAAACTGGGCTGGAGAGATGGCTTAGCGGTTAAGCGCTTGCCTGTGAAGCCTAAGGACCCCGGTTCGAGGCTCGGTTCCCCAGGTCCCACGTTAGCCAGATGCACAAGGGGGTGCATGCATCTGGAGTTCGTTTGCAGAGGATGGAAGCCCTGGTGCGCCCATTCTCTCTCTCTCCCTCTATCTGTCTTTCTCTCTGTGTCTGTTGCTCTCAAATAAATAAATTAAAAAAAATTCTTTAAAAAAAAAAAAAGCAAACAAACAACAACAACAACAACAAAAAAAAATCAACACTTACTTTCCCTTCCTTTTCCTCACTCTACACAGTGTTTCAGGCCCTATTACCAGTTTGTGGAAGAGAAGTACAAATAAAAATATTCCTCATCTACACTACGTGCACACATCCATATGCACAAGATATTTTTAGAAAATAATGTCTAACATGTCAGTATTGTAGAGTAGAATGAAATATTGAGGCCAGTTAGATATCATTTGGTACCCAAGTACATTTGAGCTAGTTAGCTTATGACTTAAACTACTCTAACATTCAAAATTATAATTGCTAGAAGAAGAAATCCTGATTTTATGTTAGTCCTATACCGAAAAGCACATCCTTCAATTTCCAGCTATTCTAATATCTCCCATGAGAGCTTCCCCTGATGGCATTTACAGTCTCAGATGCACAAATAACAGCAAGACTTCACTATGCATTTGCCTCTCCTAAGAACGGGCAGTTCTTTGCGAGTGTGGGTACAGCAGCAGCAAGCGGGCGACAGAGCCGCAGGCACCGCGGGCTTGGGCATGTCGTGATTAGCCGAGGAAAAAGAAGTAATCCCGAGGATTTGGGTCTTTGCCAAATGTAGTCGAGTGTGTGCATGGACAGTTAGTGTTTACAGTGGAGGACCCCTGTCCCTTGACTTGGGAAGTCAGCATTAGTCTTTATAAATTTTGGTAGCGTGGCCCGTTGCACTCTACTCTCGATAATCGAGGCCTCCCATACCACTGATGCTTTTCAGGCCAACTTTCCTCAGCTGCAGCATGCAAAATCAATCCTGTGACTTAAATCGTGATGGTTTAAAACAACTTTAGTGTTTTATACTTTGTGCTTATGGTCATACAGATCATTATTTTTTCCTGGAGTTCATCATTTCAGACATCAAAAATTAAGCCTCAGGGCTGGAGAGATAGCTTAGCGGTTAAGCGCTTGCCTGTGAAGCCTAAGGACCCCGGTTCGAGGCTCGGTTCCCCAGGTCCCACGTTAGCCAGATGCACAAGGGGGCGCACGTGTCTGGAGTTCGTTTGCAGAGGCTGGAGGCCCTGGCGCACCCATTCTCTCTCTCTCCCTCTATCTGTCTTTCTCTCTGTGTCTGTTGCTCTCAAATAAATAAATAAAAAATGAACAAAAAATAAAAAAAAAAATTAAGCCTTAAACACCAGATTTAAAATTCAAGAATACAAATTGTTAGAAGAAAATTAAAAAAAAGAAAAACAGTAGTATTAGTGAGACATGCTTCTGAGTTATACTTTTTTATCAGAAAATGAGCATGGATTTGAAGTAACAGTTAATCTTGTGTGTGTATATGTTTGAGTGTGTGTGTGTGTGTGTGTGTGTGTGTGTGTGTGTGTGTGTGTGTGTGTGTGTGCGTGTGTGTGTGTGTGAGTGTGGTGCACACCTGCCACTGCATACATTTAGAGGTCAGAGGATAACCATGGTTGTAGGCCCTCACCTTCTTTTTGGCAGCAGGTTTTCTTCGTGACTCACTGCCATGATGCCAGCATCTGAGATTCTGCTCTCTCTGCCTCCCATCTTACTATAGGACGGCTGCTATCACAGACACTTCCTCTACATCCAACTTTTGTGCAGATTCTGGGCACCCAAACTCAGGTCATCACACTTTCACAGCCAAGTTCTTTTATCCCTTGAACCATTTCATCAGTTCCCGAAGTAACATTTCTATAAAGGCTGATAATGCCTTTCTAAGAAAAAAAAAAAAAAGTTAAGCTAAGTTGTTACTATAAGATTTCCATATATTATATATATATATATATATATATATATATACATATATATATATATATATACATATATATATATATACATATATATATATATATAAAATATATATATATGTATATATATATATAAAATTTTAGGTTTACATTATTTATTCCACAGTTTGGGAAGATCTCTCAATGGTTAACGGCACATGTTTGCTAGGTTCAATTCTCCTGTACCCATGTAAAACTGGAGGCACAAAGTGGCAGATGTCAGAGCCCCAGGAATATCCAGTAGAATTCTCTCTTTCTCTCTCTCTCAATCAATCAAGTAAAAATGGTTTTAAAATAAAATAAATTATTCTCTACAAGGAGTTAGTAAACTGCTCCTGCATTCTCCTGGCATTGACATTTCTTTCTTTAAATACCTGTTGTTATCATCTTTTTTTCTTTTCTGATGTAACTTAGAGGGTAACTTTTATTTATAAAAGTAGCAAAGATCAAATCAAAGGGCAACAAATGTGGAGAAAGAACCTTCATCCACTGCTGGTGGGAGTGAAAACTGTATAACCACTATGGACATCAGATGGAGGCTCTTCCAAAAGCTAAAAATAGGGCTGGAGAGATGGCTTAACAGTAAAGCACTTGCCTGTGAAGCCTAAGGACTCTGGTTTGAGACTCAATTCCCCAGTACCCACATTAGCCAGTTGCACAAGGGGACGCAAGTGTCTGGAGTTTGTTTGCAGTGGCTGGAGGCCCTGGCATGCCCATTCTCTCTCCCTCTCTCTCTCTCTCAATCTCTCTCTGCCTTTTTCTCTCTCTGTTGCTCTCAAATAAATAAATAAAAATTAAAATTTATACAAAAAACTAAATATAGACCTACCATTTGTTCTAGCTACCCCACTCCTGGGAATTTACCCTGCAGACTGTATCCTTTACTACAGAGAAACTTGCTCAGCCACATTTATAGCTGCTCTTTTCACAATAGCTAGGAATCAGCCCAGATGCAAATGAACAGACAAATAAATGCCTGATGCAGTTGCATTGCTTATACACAATGAAATTCTACTCAGCAGTCAGGAAAAATGAAATTATGACATTTACAGAAAAAAATGGATGGACTTGGAAAAACATCATGCTAAATGAACTCACACAAACACAGAAAGACAAATGCTTTGCGTCTTCCCTCATGTATGGTTCCTAAGTTGGAGTGTTGGGGAGATTCACACAAAACTAAAGAGTACATGAATTAGTACCTTAGAAACCTTTCTCTTGGACAACAGACTAAAAGCCTCAACAGGAGTGAAGGGGGATATGTGGGCAGAAGAGGTTGGAAGAAGCCCAATCCTAAAAATGTGGACTGTGGTTTCTAATTCCTAGTGCTAGAAATAGGTTACCCCAAATAGTGCACTGTTAATTGGAAAGATTTATGGGGTCCCCGAAACAGGATAAACTCTGCCAAAGCACCTAATTACCCAGCACAGCTAAAAGGAAAGATTGGTACTGCTGAAGAGAACACAAGCTGCCCACATGGAGCTGAATATAGCAGAAAGCCAGCTTCCTGATGGCCAGCTCTCATACTTCCGGAAAGTGCTACACAAGCCAGTGGGCATAATGGCCACTGACATTGTGAACAAGCAGGGCATCTTGCTAGATACAAAATCAACCAACTAGGGCTGCAAAGATGGCTTCGCAGGCAAGTGCCTCAGTACCCACATAAACCAGATGCACAAAGTGGCACATGCATCTGGAGGTTTTTTTATTATTATTATTTTTTTAGAGGCTAGAGGCCATGACATACTCATTCTTTCTCTCTATGTGCCTCTCTCTCTCTCTCTCTCTCTCTCTCTATCTATCTCTTTCTTACACACAAATAAATAAATAAAATATATTTTTAAAAAATCAACCAACTAGACAAGATGTACACACCTATGCAACAGTGGCACTCAGCCTATGTGAGTAACCAATGCCTCTTTGATTGGATAATAGGGGTACTCAGTGGGAAAAATATCATACTTAGTACTGGGAACCAAGTCAAAATCCTATGGAGACCATGGTCTCAGAATTTATAGAGAATCTCCCACAGGTCTTTGGCAAAAAAAATAAATAAATAAATAAAAAAGGAGTGGCTACACCCACAAAATCTCTCTCAATGAAGTGTTCTTATCTCCTTTAACCCATGCTGCTCTCTCATGGATACTGTGACAGCCGGATACTGTTTTCTCTTTTGCAGATGTGAGCCCAAAACTAGGAAGATGGGGATTGATACCTGGGACACTCAAAACTTAACAAAGCAGAAATCCAGAAGTTGCTGAGAGCGCAACACTGAAATAGACTTGTAACACACCCACTAAAACTCAGGGAACATTGCAGAAGAGAAGGTGGAAAGGTTGTAAAGCAACAGCGTGGGGATGAGTACCGCAGACATTGCCCCCACACCCCAACTGTTACATTCAGATCCCATAACCCCATGGTGAATTCCAGGACCTCCACTGACCAGTGCCCTCAAAGGAATGGAGATGGGGAAGAGGGGATGAAACAGGCTATTTCAAGGGTAATGGGTCCAACACATAATTTGTCCATACACTATTTTTTCCTAATTAATAAATATGTCATCAAAAAGTAGCAAAGAGATATTGAAACACAAGTTTATTAGGTAAGATAAAAATTATATCCAAACAATAATTGCAAATAGTGGCATATATTAAAATGAATGCATTTTACTTTTTCAGATATGCTGATATATAATTCCTATAGTTATAGTAAACGTATGAGATTTAGTTAGTGATAATCATTTCTATTTGTCTAAAGATCTTGAAAACTTGTTTCTTGGTATATTGTCTATGGCTCGAATCAGTGATGTGTCAGATAGAGTGAAAGAAAGAAGGCAGGAAAATATTTCTTCCCGCACAGTGGCATTATCAACATCAAAAAGCTAACCCTCTTCTTGCAGAGGCACTGTGAGCTGTAATTTTGTAATCTCATTGATTCCATTGTTTGTTTAGTCGGGGGGAAGGGGCAGTGTCTATCAATCTCTGTCATGAATTATGGGTACACAGGCTGCCTTAACTCTACTCCACAGAAAACAACCTAACCTTTGTGGTCAGAGGTGGCCTTGCTCAGTTACTGCAGGACATATTTAAAAGTAATGAAAATAAAATGCCAAGATAGCAATAGACTTTGTAAACATTATAGATGGGTGACTGTCACTTATTGGACATGTCTGGAAATGATATTTTTCAGTAATATAAAAATATTATGGTGTGCTGCTCAATGGTGCTTTGGGGAATTACTTAAACATAGTTGTTCTACTTGGGGGCTTGATACTTGATTCAAGGGAACAATGTGATATTTGACAATATGTTAGCATGATGTTAAATGTAGTTCTAGGAGGGTCCTATGGTGCATCATCTGAGATAAAACTTTATTTCCCAAAGATGATACTTGTAAAGTTCAAAGAGGAGTTCTGGCTTTTGGGCCATGTTAAAAGTTCCTATAATTATAGGGCAATGTGTGTGTGTTAATGCATTCTTGTGCATTTGTCTGTTCATGTTTTTGTGTTTGAGAGAAATCCCAACATTTTCCTCTCCATAAAGCTTCAGAAATTAATGGGATAGCACGGGGAGATGATTTAGTGGTTAAGGTTCCTTCCTGGGAAGTCTAAGAAGTGAAGTTCAAACCCCCGGTATCCACACAAGTCAGATGCAAAACGCAGCATATGCATGTGGGGTTTGGTTGCAGTGGCTGGAGTCCCTGACATGTCTGTTCTCTCTCTCTCCCCTTTCTCTCTGATAAATAAATAAAATAAGATAAATGGAAAATATACAATTAAAAAAGAAATTAATGTGATAGATAAGTCATTTCTCTTTTTTCCCTTATAATTATAATCTACTTTACCTCATGATGCCTACTAAAAGATGAACACCAATAGTAGTCACTTATTTTCTTGTGTCTTAAGATACACAGACAAAATTGATTTGATTTCTGCATGATTATCAGACTTATTGAAAGAACTCATCGATTATTTTAATAATTCTTACTCAGTTAACCATAAAGTGACCACAATTAAAAAAAAGTGAGAGTAATATGCTTCTTGGTATATGAAAATCAAATACAATAAAATGACTGAGAGTTATCAATATCAAGGATAAGAGTAGAAGTTATTGGGCTGGAGAGATGGCTTAGCAGTTAAGGCGTTTGCCTGAAAAGCCAAAGGACCTCGGTTTGATTCTCCAGGACCCATGTAAGGCAGAGGCACAAGGTGGCACATGCATCTGGAGTTCGTTTGCACTGGCTGGAGGCCCTGGTGCACCCATCCTCTTTCTCTCTCTCTCTTTTCTTCTCTCTCTCAAATAAATTAAAAAAAATTAATAAGAAAAAAAAGCTGGGCATGGTGGCGCATGACTTTAATACCTGCATCGGGAGGCAGAGGTAGGAAGATCACCGTGAGTTCGAGGTCACCGTGAGACTACATAGTGAATTACAGGTCTGCCTGAGCCAGAGTGAGACCCTACCTCAGAAAAAACAAACAAACAAACAACAAAAAAACAAACAAACAGAAGTTGTAACAGCCAATAGTCCAAAAATCACAATATATCTGATAAAAACAAATATTCCCTGAAAGAAAATTAGGTTTTACATTAGTTGTAACTATAAAATAATGAGTTATTAGTGCTTTCTTTAAAAAAATTATATTCCCCACCCTTCTCTCAGTATGTATGTGGATAGATAATATAAATTAAACATGAATTTCAGGACTAAATCAGAAATAAATTCATAATGTTCATCAAAAAGAAGATACTGCACCAAAGTAATCATTGTACTATATTTTTCTATTGGTATATTTTCGAATTTTATAGAGATAAAATAGTATACATACTATTTTTGGCAAAATAGCTGAAGGTACTATGTTTTCCTTTGGTTAACATCCAACCATTTAATAATATCTGTAATTTTGACTAACTCTATGTCTGACCTTTTCACTGGTGAAATGAAGGTTGCAGGACTTATTTTTAGGGGTATTGTAAGTATTGTTTATTGATATGTATACAAACTGCATAAAAATGACTAATACATAGCAAAAACTAAAGAAGTTTAAATTTATTTTTACGCACAATTTTTTTTTTAAAGCCTGAGATATAGTATAGAGTTGAAAAGTACTTAACCAGTACATTTTCCTCTATAGTTATGGAAAGCTGCACTTTAAACATAATAGTGATGGTAGTCAGGGATAATTTTTAAGATTGTTCTCTATTTGTTTAAGAAGTGTCCTTAGATACAGTCTCAGGCTATACAAAATACTCCCCTTCCTTACCCGTGGGATGTTATACACACCATTTCTTCTCACCATTCTAGCTAAAAAATAAATCAAAAGTAACATATAGAATTATAAACATGTGCACCACAGAAAAAAAAGAGGACTTTAAAAGTAAATAGGTGCTCATAATTAGGTATGTAATATGCTTGAGGGAGATGCTGGGTTAACTGGTCCCAGTGCTGTGTTAGCACATCAAAAATGATGCCATTAATTCTCAGCCTTTAGCCCTACGTTGAATTACATAATTGAATTATATTTGATTTCATATCACTTTTACCCACAAGTGTGAAAGTTTTCCAGGCCTAAAGTTTTGTCTGTGTTACTACTGAATCCTTGGAGTATGGAATTATGCATGGCTAACACAGGAATTGCTGTCTATTGAATCCTTGGAGTATGGAATTATGCATGGCTAACACAGGAATTGCTGTCTATGGGGAGCTGGGAGCTGGGTGAATTTGTCCATTTTTGTGGTCTCAACATTCCTGTTCTATTATACATCCATTATGTTTGTTATATAAATTTAAAATAAAAATATTAGAAATGCAATAGGAAGACAGGTTTCTACAGAAACATTCATTCTTGTGTTTCCACAGTGGCATTTTGTGGTAACTGCTATTTATTCCAATAATTTTTCTATTCACCCTAGGTTCTGACCTAAGCTGTGAGATGTGAAGATCACCCACTTACTTGTATTGCAGACGCCAAGGGGAGGAAAAGCACGAGAGGATATAAACACTGGCACACACTACAGTCAGCAATAACTTCTACATACCACATGAGGATTAATTTAAATATTGGATTTAAATATACATTACTTTGTGTTAAATTATTTTATTAAACATAACAGACCAAATGCCTTATGATATCTTCATAATTTGCAAAATGTCCATTATTACTGAAAATATGGTTTCTCATATAAGACCATCAAAAATTTAATAATTCAAATTTAAATTAAAACCAATGAAAATATTTAAATTTATTATGACACTTAGAAAACAGCAATTAAAAAATGTCATTGTCAATCTGTTTAAGGTTTCATTGTGAGAAAAGGACACAAAGATTTTATTTCAAGGTAAAGTGTGTTTTGATATTTTCACATCAAGAAACACTAGTCGCGGAGGAGGAAGCAGGATTCCACCCACTTAACAGCAAATCAGGAAACCTAGTATAGGACTTCATGTTGGTCCATTGCTGAGTCTGCAGTTATGTGAACCAACACCAGGCAAAGTCCACAGGCCTTTCCACTTGGACCCATTTCTCCCACGGAGCCTCTCTCTCCATCTGCCCCAGCATCTGGCAGAGACACGCACTCCAGTGAGTTAAGCTAGGGACTTACCTTCTGTTATGCTCAGCCTTACAGTGGGCCTAGGGTACCTCTTCCTGATTACATGGGCCCTGTCCTGGCATCAGGAGACCTGTGCCCCAGTGAAGCAGACTGACGTTTTGGCCTGTAGAGGCTCAGATACAGTGTGGATCAGCACTGGGTTTACAAATAGGTATGACGAAAACCAGCTTTGTACCTGGATGCCGGGTTTCAGGCTGAGGTCCTCATGTTTGTTCAATACATGCTCTTAGCCACTGAGTGATATCCACAGCCCTATGTTTTCTTTATAATTTACATAGTTGTTCCTTACATATTCCAGATCCCTTAACTTTTTATGTCTATTGTTAGTGCCCTCACTGAATGTGGGATTTGTATTTATGTTCCCTTCATGATGATTTTCATGCAGTTAAAATGTCCAGGGTATACTACTTAATTGTTCTATGTGACTATGGTTTAATAAAGAAATAATTAATACCAACATTAGGGAGATTCTTCAACATCCTCTATAGTTTTCATTGCTCGTCATAAATCTGTAGATAGGGAGATTTGCTTCTGTCATTTATTGATATCTTCAACATTTTTTCAATCAACTTACATTGTTTCTGTGAGGTTTTCCTTGTATTCTATCTTTGCCTATCTCATTATCCCTCTCCTTTCCCATGTCTCTCTGTCTCCTTCTTTTACTTTTAGCCTATATACATAAATGTCTATGTACATATGTGTGTATGCTTTTAGTGCCCATACTAAGTAAATTGTTAAATTCTACTTTGAGATAAAGCTATGTTCAAAATTACGCATGAAGCCAATTTCATGACTATTGAATTAACATTTTAAAATTATATACTCTTTCCCATATAACATAGTTTATGGAAGAGAAAATTTCAATTACAATAGTACAAACAATAAAAACAAAAGATAAAATAAGTGTAAACTGAACATGAGATATTCAAGAATTGTATGGAGAGCATTTTTAAACACAAATAAAACACATAAAAGAAGATTAAGCAAATGAAAATGGATACTGCTACTTTGATTAAAAATCTTATCAGAGGGCTGGAGAGATGGCTTAGCTGTTAAGCACTTGCCTGTAAAGTCTAAGGACCCCCATTTGAGGATCTATTCCCCAGGACCCATATTAGCCAGATGCACAAGGGCGCACATGCGTCTGGAGTTCGTTTGCATTGGCTGGAGGCCCTGGCACGCCCATTCTCTCTATGCCTATCTGCCTCTTTCTCTCTCTGTCTGTTGTTCTCAAATAAATACATAAAAATAAACAATTTTTTTAAAAAACCTTACCAGAAAAATAACTATAATGCTACCTCCTCAACCAACACATACAGCAAGACAGAGAGAGAGAGAGAGAGAGAGAGAGAGAGAGCGTTCTCCTTCCCTTGGCTGAGTTTTCCCTTCAATCTCTAATTTATTATAACAAGCATGTACTTCTAATGCCTTCTTCTTTCTTATAGTACTTGCTTCATTGCTCCTCTTCCATGGTAGAAATGCCAGTTTCATAAAGCCAATTAATCTCTATCAAGTAGGAGATCCAGATGTGTGTCAAGTACTGAATAAATATGTCCTGAATGACACAGAAGGAGACTGTGTAAATGGAAAAAGTGTGCCAGGCTCTCAACGAGTCCACGCAACATCAGAATATTAGACAGATATGTAAAGAACAAATAGACATATTAAATAGATGATGATAATGATGATAGATAGATAGATAGATAGATAGATAGATAGATAGATAGATAGATAGATGGATAGATAGATGATAGATAGATGAAAGATTTTGACAGTTGATAGAGATGGACAGGTGAAAAATAGCTAGGTATAGGACAAATAGATATTGAACAGATGATAATTATATGACAGCAGCAAAATGTAAATCAAATACATTCATGCCTGCCTTCTATATACCATTTCCTATGCTGGGTTTGTCTATACCATTAGTAGATCTCAACCTTTTTTGTTTTTCCTTTAGTTTAGAGAGAGAGAGAGAGAGAATTAGCACAATAGAGCCTCAGCCACTGCACTCAAACTCCAGATGCTTTTGCCTCGTCCTGGGCATGTGCGACCTTGTGCTCACCTCACCTTTGTTCTTCTGGCTTACATGGGATCCAGAGTCAAACATGGGTCTTTTGGCTTCTCAGGCAAGCACCTTCACTGCTAAGCCGTCTCTCCAGCTCAATCTCAACCTTTTATACCATTTATCCATGCTGCTGCTTCCCTGTTTGTACCCACCGTTAAAATGCAAGATTTTTAGGATGCTGATCTTTTTGTTTTGTTTTGTTTTTTTCTACATTGTTTGCACAGAACTGGAAGTACATGGATCATATGCAGCATTATACACACATTTACTATTCAAAAACTATTTTACATGTTTAAATAAACTCAATTACAGTGAATGTTTCTTGGATGAATATAAAAATGAAAGTTTTTTAATTGAAAATAACGCAAGGCTAGTTGGGTGATTTTAGTCATTAAGAGCATATCCTGTGCAAGAACTAGGGCCAGAGGAAGCCGAGAGACTGCTGAAGCTCCATCCCCGGGGCACACGTGAAGAAAGCTGCGCATAGCCGTATACATCTGTAAACTCAGTCCTGTGAGCATCAGAGACCCATGAACCAACAGAGCTCCCAGATGAACAGCCAACTCTGGGATCAATAACCAACCCGGGGTCAAATAAGGAGAGTGGGAAGTGGGGCTAGAGAGATGGCTCAGCGGTTAAGGCACTTGCTTGCAACACCAAAGGACCCAGTTTCGACTCTCCAGGACCCACGTTATCCAGATGCACAAGGGGGCTCATGAGTCTGGATGGAGTTGGAGTTCGTTTGCAGTTGCTGTCGGGGGGGGGAGCTCTGGCATGCCCATTCTTTCTCTCCCTCTCTGCCTCTTTCTCTCTCTTTCTCTCAAATAAATGAAGAAGAATGGGAAGCCCAACAATTAGCTGAGTCCACTGCAGGAAGAGCATGACACACACACACACACACCCCACACACAAGCAAATGTAAATAAACAATAAATGTATAAATATATAAATAAATGTGATCATTTATTATATTGTTAAGAAAGTCCACTGTAGAAAGCCTAAATCTCCATAATTAGCATTAGGGAAATGTTAAGCAACACTATTCAGAAATAATTATATTCACCTATGAGTTCAGGAAAAAAACACAAAATAAAATTGTAATATCCACTGTCAATTATATTATAGGGAAATATTTTACCATTTACACAGTCACCTATCCCTATAAAATGTAATATTTGATAATTTTTTCAAATCCCCAAATGAGTATACATTTTGATCCAACAGTCTCATCTATAAGTTTTCGTACATACACAGGTATAAAGAATCTTATGTCTGCTGTTATAGTTACAGAAGAAAATACTGTAAGAAGAAGAAGGAATTTACTCATCTTGGGCTGAGAGATGGCTCAGTGGTATAAGCAGTTGCTTACAATGTCTGACAGCTCAGGTTCAATTCCTCAGTGCCCATGCAAAGCCAGATACACAACGTGGTGCCTGTAAGTGGAATAGTCTTACAGTGGCAGGAGTTCCTGGCATGCCCTTGCTTTCTCTGTTTCTCTCAAATAAATGTTTAAGAAAAAACAGCCCATCATATATACTGATAAAAGAAGGTTGCAAGTTGTGCTACATATTCAAGAAAACATATCTAAGCCAGGAGGCTGAAGGACTCAGGAAGCCATAACAAGCCTCAGAATCATCAATAGGCCTAAGTTTCTGCTTCCCAGCAAGGTCAGTTTCCTGATAAGGGGGAATAGATGGTCTGCACCATGAATTCCTGAGTTCATAGATAAAGTTTGCTTAAAATAAGTTTGTTTAAAGTTCCTCAAATACACATAGCCAATCACAATAAAGGTTACCCAATCTGCTTGGAATCCCCCAAGCCCCCTGGCCACCAGCTTTGCCCATCAGTATCCTAAGCCTATCAGAAAAATACAAGTGCAGTTACTGCTTAAATCAGCCAATCATGTAACCATTCCCCTACTTCTTCCTACTTCTTTGTTCAAATCCCTATAAAGCACCTGGTCCCCTGCTGCTCAGGGCTCTTGTACGGATCCACTGCGCTGGTAAAGTCGAGTCCGAGCTTAAACCCGAAATAGAGCTCTTTGCTGTTGAATACATGTCAGACTCCCAGTGGTCTTTGGGGACTCCGTGATCTGGGCGTAACAGTAACAGTTCCTGCCCATGAAAGCCACAGTTTTTTTTTTTTGTTGTTGTTGTTGTTGTTTTTGTCTCACATTCATCACAAACAGACTTTAGAGGTATTTACACTATTTGGCATACTGTCTAAATAAGAGTCAAGCAGCTCTTTTTTTTTAAATTATTTAGTGTGTTTTAGGTACATAGAAGTATGATAACTCTTTGGGTTTCTTTTACTTTTTTTTGGTATTCTTTTTGGAAGACACTTAAATACCATTTCTCTTTAGAGCCGTTTCTCATGTCCATGGTTCATTGATTGGACCCTGTACCAGCAAACAGAGGGGCTAGCCTCCGTGATATTCCCAGCACAGTTGAACTAGCATCATATTCTTGTATCAAAATTACTTATTGCACCTATTTTTTGAAAATGAATAGATATAGTCTTCCTTTCATCTTAGCATAGCTTTTTTTTTTTTTTTTTTTCTTCGAGGTAGGGTTTCACTCTAGCTCAGGCTGACGTAGAATTTACTCTGCAGTTTCAAGGTGGCTTCTAATTCATGGCAATGCCCCTACCTCTGCCTCCCAAGTGCTAGGATTAAAGGCGTGCTCCACCAAGCCTGGCTAGCACAGCTTTTTAAAAGTGTTCTAGCTTTTGAGTGTGCAAATACTAGGAAATGAGCCAGATAGTAGCCTTTGATGGGAGTTTATCGTCTTGAGGATTCAAGTTTCGCATCTAAGCTACCCACGCAAGCTCCTTAGGGAAGCCTGGAGGAGGCTGTGTTTGGTGACGCACACCTGTCCTCCTGGCACTCAGTGAGGCTGACACAGAAGCTGGACTGCACAAGAGCTGGCCGATCACCTTTAAAAAATTAAAATAAATATCCAGTCATAAACTATCACAGAACTGCTGAATCAGAATTCATATTTTATGAAAACTCCTGGGGATCTTCACACCCTGTAGAGGTTTCAAATTATATCCTACAGAACTGTACAGCTGGTGGCTTTGGTAACGTCTGTCATAAATACATAATAGTTATATGCCAGTGGTGGGAAAAAAAAAAAAAAACCTGTCGTTTTCCTCATTGTCTTTCAGTTGTCACTTCCTTTTTCATTTCAGTTATCTTTTGCTTACTGTGGGGGCTTTTCTTCAGCATTTTTTTCCTCTTCCTCGGTCATTAGTAGCATGAGATTTTAATCTTTAGGCTATAAGCAACTTTAGCATAATTTTGAACTGTACTAGAAAGTTTATGCCTTGCAGAGCTTCACTGTAATCATTCTCTCCAGTGTTGTTGTTGAATTGGTTTATTTCTGACTATAGGAGAGTAACATTGTTTGGGGGAGTTTCTGCTAACGTGGCAAAATGATATATTATTGATCGTAAACGATTGATAGGGATATTCATTCTACCCTTAAAACAAATGAGCCAGTATCATATACTTCTAATAAATTTCTTGTTTATTTCTCCTAATACTCACTTATTCTTCATATCCATAAACTTTATTTTCTTATGGGTTGAGAACACATTTTGGGAATCTTAAGAAAAACTTCCCTAGTAAAATATTGCAATTCTTGGTGAATAGTTTTTGGCATATTTAGAAGTCTTTATGCCAGACTTGAATTTCAATGTTTATGTTTTTGTTGTTGGGATTTTTTTTGTTGTTGTTGTTGGTTTCTTTTGTCTTGCTTGTTTTAGTTAGGGTCTCCCTCTAGCCAGGCTAACTTGTAAGTCTCTAAGTAGCCTCAGGTTTGTCTCACGTTCATCACAATCCTCCTACCGCCCACCTCTGCCTCCCAAGTGTTGGGATTAAAGGCATGTGCCGCTACGCCTGGCTGTATTTCAATTTGTAAGAGCAAGCTGTCTTGAATATGAGGTTGCATACCTCACATTGGTGTTGCAGTCAACTTAAATAAAATCCAAAGGGTGCTGGGAAAGAAAGTAAAGGAATTCTCCTGGCCAATGTACATTAATTATGAAATACTGGTACGATCATCACAAATCAAATAAAATGTCCGTGTGTTTTTCCCTAAAGTGAATATAATGAACTTCCTTTCAGATGATAAAATGGAGTATCCCAACAACAGTTTGTTTGGTGATGTGAAGCTACTTCTGTGTGAAACTGCAGGGTCAGGAAGGCTGAGCCAATTGAGCAATTGGGTTGGCTGATCATCCTCAAGTACTGCATAATTTAGGTCAGGCAGGTTAATTAGCATATTATTGTTTTAGTAAAGGAACAGGGTGAAGTTGCCAAACTTAAGTTCCTTAAATAGTAACACATAAATCTTAGCACCCTGGCACTTGCACAGATGGCAGGGCGCTATCAGATAGACAACAGGGAAGGCAGCCGCGTGTAACATTAAGATTCTAAACAGCAAGAGAGCTCCACACTGAACAAATTTCACAGGGTGGCAGGAATTCATCATATTTGTTTTGTTACTGTAACTCACATATTGCCGGCTCAATTCAAAGCAATAAGAGGCATACACAGAAAGTAGCAAAGTGAGAGTTAATTTAAAGAAAAAAAAAAGCATTCATACAAAAACAGTGTGCAATAAATGGCATTCTCAGAAAGAAATGATAGGAAGTATGGTATCACTGCTTGGGTTATGATGAGCAATGTCAATGTCTATGTCTCTTTCATTTCTTTTTTATCTTGTTTCCTACAATATTACATAATACTTTTTGAAGTGATTGGTCAAGTATTATTTATCCATCATATTTTCTGTCTAGAATACAGCATTACATTTACCCTTAAATAAAAGTAGAACATAATAGAATAGTATGCACTATAATAGCAATTTTTTGAAAAAGTTTTATGCCTAGAGAGAATAGCTTAACTTTAAATTAAGTAGAAATATTGTAGAAACACATCATTTGTTAGTACCATCTTTTTTCTCTTCCCTTCCCCTATTCCACTGAGGGCCTTCCTCGGTGGCATTGTTTGTATTCACCATGCGATTGCTGGTTATGAGTTCTGAGAATAGCAGTCAGAATTTGTGTGTGGAGGGCCTAAACCTGAGGTTATTCCCTCCCATCCTGTGGCCCCTAAAATCTTTTTGCCTACTCATCCACAAAATTCTCTGAACCTTGGTGTATGTGTCCCCAGTCTACTTTATTGGTGAGCTCTCAGAAGCGTTTGGATTTCTGCTTTGGTACATTTTGGGTATCCTCAGTGCCTGTCTCCATCACTCCAGCACAGGTTACTCGCTCGCCATGAAAACAACACTCTTGCTCCTCTTGCCAATTCCTTTGTGGCTTAACCTGGGCCCTAACTGAAATGTGAGGGGTGGTTCATCTCCTGACAAGGAGTCAGCTATCTTCTGTCATCTTGTTGATAGACTTTGGTTGTCCTTGGTTCTCGCTGTCCTCTGAAAAAGAAAAACGGATTATCTAGTGTTGAGTGAGTTCAGCATAGGTTTAAAGGGATAAGCATTGTTAATTTAGAACGATTTTGATGGACGGAGTCTCTCTTTGTGGACAAACTAGTTGGAACATCTCACTGAAGCCCATAATCTTGGTCTCCATAGATTTCTGACTTGTTTCTCAGTTCCAGCTCTGGGTTCCTTTCCACTGAACGAATCTGTTAGCCAACCAGAGAGCCATTGCTTACCCAACAGGCTGGGTGTCACTAGTGCACAGGTGTGTACATCTTGTCAGGCTGATTACATTTGTATAGTAGTGCCCCTGCTTGCTCACAAAGCTGTTGTTCACTTTCCCCCAGCAGCTTATGTAGTGCTTTCCAGCACTATATGAGCTAATATTCTAGGAACTGGCTTCCTTCCAGACTCCAGCTAGATCTTGCAATGTTCTGTGTCAGCAGCCTGTAGTGTCTTCAGCAATAGGGTCCTCGAGATCATGTCATGCAAACAGAATATGAAGGAAGTGTGGGATATCCTAAAATGACCAAACATCCATATCATGGGTATACCAGAAGGGGGAGAAGTTCAGGTCAAAAGCATGGAGAACATATTCAGACGAGAACATATTCAATAAATTTATGGAAAAAAAAAAATTCCACCCTTTCAAAAGAGAGATGCATCCAGATACAAGAAGCTTTCAGAATGCCAAACAAACTAGACGAAAGAAGCAAATCTTCAAGGCACACATTGTTAAAGCTCTAAAAATTAAAACAAAGAGAGAGTGCTAAAAGCAGTAAGAGGGAAAACAACTCATTACATACAAAGGTAACCCATCAGAATTACCTTCGATTATTTTTCACTGGAAAATTTGAAAGCCAGAAGGGCTTGGAATGGAATACTTCAAAACATAAAAGACTATGCCTTTCAACCCAAACAATTGTCTCCAGCAAGAGTATCCTTCATAACAGATGGAGAAAGGAAAGTTTTCTATGATAAAAAGCCAGCTCTATGATGGCATGAACACAAAGCCAAATCTACAGATGATACTTCAGGGAATACTCCACACAGAAGAGTTGAACAACCCACCTCAAAGCCATGATAACACAATAACCAAAAGGAGAGCAGGCACAAAAAATGTACATAGCTTAACTTTTAGACTTGTGATTTTATGAAAATCTTATGAAATCTTGTTTGAAAATGTTTCCAAAAACCCCACTGAGGTTTGAAGTTTTATTCAAATGATTTATAAAGATCTAGTATTTTTTATGTTCATGGTTACAGCTTACTAAAGCAAGAAATGTGTAGACTAAAATTAGCTCAGGGGGAGATATGCATTTAAGGTTCAAAGGAGACACACCACAAGCTTCTGAAGAAACACAGCATGAGCTTCTACTTGTCTTGTCTTAGAAAGTCATAGAGTTAGTCTGTAAAGATATGTGATAACAAAGGAAAGTTGGCCTGAGCCTTGAGTGAGGGCATTTATTTTCTAGTCTTGGGCATGTTGTATTCATGACACTAACCTCAGCTACTCAGGATAATGCCCTTAAGAGTCCAAACTGATATAGCATGGCTCAAATCAAATCAAATCCTATAGTAAGACTTGCTGATATGACTCAAGGCATATAAAGAAAATTTTGGTAGGCAGGGTATTCCAAAAGCTTTCCATGTTATCTCCCAGAAGGCAGTCTCAAGTCAGCCCTGACCTTTTGATTTTGCATAATTTGGACAACCCAATCCGGATAAATTTACCCTTTAGTTAGCCTGAAAAGAGAACTAAACTATTGCCTGATTATCTAAGATTTTCCTCACTAACTGTGGTTTTCCCTCATTTCCTCTAATAATTTGTTGTTGGCACTTCTGTGCTACAACTCTTGGGAAGCTGGTAACTCTAGGTATACCCAGATGTAGGCATATATCTTAACATTTATTTTACTTCTACAACCAGAAATAATTATGGTCATTATTAATATGTTTCACTAATATCTAAATCAGTTGGAAGTAACATTTAAATATATGGGAAATAAGTCTTTATCATATATAAGAAAACATGTGTTAACTGTGTTTTATGGTTTTTGCCTGTTGTTAGGGCGGCAAGCCTTAGACCCACAAACCATATGGTGCTCCCTTGGACTGAACTGGGAGATAGTAAAGAATGAGGGAGAAGAATTCCTCCTGAGAGGCTCATATAAAATTTTCATCTTGCTGAATCCCTATTCACTTTTTAAAGATTATTTTATTTATTTATTTGAAAGTAGCAAACAGAGAGAGAAAGAGACAGATAGAGAGAGAGAATGGGCGTGCCAGGGCCTTCAGCCACTGCAAAGGAATTCCAGATGCGTGCGCCCCCTTATGCATCTGGCTAACGTGGGTCCTGGGGAATCAAGCCTTGAACCGGAGTCCTTAGGCTCCCCAGGCAAGTGCTTAACTGCGAAGCCATCTCTCCAGCACCCCTATTCACTTTTGATCTCATTCTTCAACCTATCCAAACATTTGTAAATGCAAATATATATATTTTTTCCCTAAAGTTTCTGAGAAAGTTTATGAATCAAATCTTTGTTACTTTCATCAAAGAAGTGTAGAAATTCTACTACAAAATAAAGTAAATAAGTAGCTACAAGAAGGATTTTAAAATCTGTAATAGAATAGACTTGATACAAATTGACATTTTGCCTTTTTTTTCATCAATGAGGATCATTTTAGTCACAAACCCATCACACATGGCCTTATTATTTTGAGGTTAATTACTTCTGTACCTAATTAATTGAGAGGTTTTGAAATATGATAGCAGATTGAACTTTGTCAAATGCTCTGGTTTAGTTATTCTAATCTGTTAACTTTCATTTGATTGTATTACACTAGGAAATGATGGTATATATTGTGGGGCTTGTACAGGCATATACTCAGTTAAGGGCTGATTTCATATCTTTACATGGCTGCTATCCAACCCATTATATGGAAGAACCTTTCTTAAACCTCAATATAATTGGAGAGAAGGAGGCTAGAGCTTGACAGATGGCTTAGCAGTTAAAGAATATGGCTACAAAACCTAAAGACCTAAGTTCAATTCCACAGAACTCATGTAAACCAGATGCACAGGTTGGTACATGTGTCTAGAGTTCTTTATAGTGGCTATTGGCCATAGTGCACCCATTCTCTCTCTCTCTCTTAAATAAAATACTATTTAAAAAATGATGCTAACGCAGATGCTAGTTAACACAGAGGAGTTGTTCTAGAGGAAAGAACACTAGACAATTTTCTTTAGTTTTGAGCATAAGAATGATTACAGGACACTATCCCTTGTGTTTCTAGACAGGCAGGTGATCCTCAGGGAGAAAAGACACCTAAGACTGTGTTGGTATGAATTAAATACATTTTAGTTAAAAGGAAACACTTTTAAGCCATAATTATGGAAAAAACAAAAATGTGGTAAGTTACATACAATAGGAAGCTGATGATTAACGCTCACTTTGGATATCAGCATGAAGGAAATAATAAAGGGAAGGACAAAGAATGAAGGAAGGAAAAGGAAGGGGGAAAGGGAAGGAAAGGAGGGAGGGAGAAAGCTAAGAAGGGAGGGAAGAAGGAAGGAAGGAAGAAAGGAAGGGAGGGAAGGAGAGAGGGAAAGGAAAGAAATAAATTATGGATCCTTACAGAAATAGTTGGTAGTTCTGGGATCTAAGATTTGGCAAAAATTACACAAGATAAGTGTGGTGGTTTGATTCAGGTGTCCCCCATAAACTTAGGTGTTCTGAATACTGGGTTCCCAGCTGATGGAGATTTGGGAATTAACACCTCCTGGAGACAGTGTATTGTTGGGGGCGGGCTTACAGGTGTCACAGCCAGTTTCCCCTTGCCAGCGTTTGGCACACTCTCGTGTTCCTGTTGTCCATGTGATGTTGGCCAGGCGATGATGTCCTCTGTTCATGCCATTGTTTTCCCCTACCATTGTGAAGCTTCCCTTCCAGCCTGTTAGCCAAAATAAGCCTCTTTTTCCCACAAGAGGCTCTTGGTTGGGTGATTTCTACCAGCAATGCGGAACCTGACAGCAACAGTGAAGGAACACCTAAGTTTATGGGGGACAGCTGAATCAAACCACCACAATAAGCCGGGAGCAGTATAACGTCAAAAAGTTGTTAAGTATAAGCAAAGATGGAAAACTATGCCCACAACGATTGGGAGTTGGGAAGAGTCCATAGAAAACAAATGAACTAGCTGGAGCAACTTGAGCTTCATAATAATATGGCATTGGTTTATCATCTAATAAAATAAACCCCAAAATCCACATTGACATAAACAAAACGTTATATGAATAAGCAAATGCTTGACAGCGGGCAAATTCCTGTACTGAGCAATTCAAAATATTTATGAAAATATACCTGCTGCTTATGTGTGGATTCCTAATAGTGATTTCCTCCCACTAAGTACACAATGGGAGTCAAAAAAAACTAATAACATTACAATGAAGAAAAAGGAAAATTACTATCTCACTTAAGTGCTCATGGTCAGTTGCAAAGGGGATGACACCTTGGTTTTGTGTAGCATTGAGAGGACATGGTTAAATAGTCCTTTATCTTGTGGACTTTATTTACCTTATAGTCATGAGGGGAAAACAATCCATGAGGGAAAAATCCATCCAGAGTAAAGGACACTGTGAGAAAGCACACATACACATACACACAGACACACAGACACACAAAAAATCATCTGGCCAATACTCTTTAAAGTCACCAGAAACAAGGAAAATTTGAGAAATTACCACTACTGAGAACATTTGAGGATTGATTTTTATATGGTATCATGGTTGGGATCAGTATGCTAGACAAAGGAGAATTGATTAAAAACTACAGGAATATTAGTAAAATATGGCCTCTGTTTGACACTAGGATCAATAATTTCTGATTGTAGCAACCATATCACATTCATGTAAGATGATGGTATGCATCAATATAAGATCTATTATTTTTACCATGTCTCTATTCATCTTCATCTGTTTTTATAATGAATTATATTACATATCCAAGCCATGCACAATATAAATAAAGAGGGCCCAATATTTTTCTCACACAATATATCCTCAATATGGGTTTATAATATAGAATTGGATTTAGCAAAACTATGAGGTAATTGGTTTAAAGAAAGGTGGAAAGCATGTTGAGACACCAATAATAAAATGGAGACAGGAAATAAGAGATGGGTTATGCAAAGGCGAGAGAGAGAGGGCAGGGAGGGGGAGATGATGCTATTGAGGACCTCATTGTAACTCTTGGTAAATGGGTTGTGGCAGCTATGTTTGTCAATTGACTTCAAGCAACACTTCTTGAGTGATTCTTGGGGCTGAAATCCTTCACACTGATTTTGGCTGGTCAGAAATGATGCTGACACAATTCTAATATTTTCACTTAGTGTTTATTGCAGAAAGAAAGATAAGACAAAGACCAATAATTAGTTCTACATGAGTAAACTTTTGATGTTAGAGAAAATTAACCTCTGAAATTTCCAGGCTCTGAAAGGATCTACAGAAAAATGTCTCATGTACCATCAAAAAAGTTTGAACCAAAAATAACAATAACCCAGTCCTACATCATCCAACTCATCACATCACACCCACTTTCAGAAGGCATGGATATTGATGGAGACAATGTCTAATTCTGCCAAATTGGATTGAATAATCTACTGTAAAATGTCCTATATTGTGGGATTCTTAAAGTTTTAAATAATAATAATAAAGATTTTATTTTTCCTTCTGTAAAAGAAAAAAAGCAATGTTTAAAATATTTTTATTGTCAAAACGCATAGATGTGATCCTACTATATACAACTTGGACTAGATACTATGTACAAAAGATGGAAGATAGTTACTGTAGCAAAAATATTCTCCCCTACAAAATTAGTACAAATAATTCAAGTCATGAATTCAAGTTTCCAAGAAGTCTATACTTTGGAAGATTTACAAATTGTATTGGCACTGAGTCAAGAGCATGAGGCATAAGAAACACCAAATAACAAGTATATGGGTGATAAATATGGATAAACATTCTAGATTTTGTGATTAAAACTACTGAAAACACAAACTTGAAGACGTGGTCATGATTTAACTTATTCTGATTTGTCTTTTAGTCATTTCACATTTTCCTAAAATGGGACATATTCTCCTGCATCTTTTCTGCTCATGAAAATCAGTCCAGAGAGGGGGACAGATCCCTCCAAAAGAAAGTTGCTCTCTTATTTTCCTGTTGAATTTACTGAGGAATCTGTTCTCTCTTTCCATGGAAACATGAAAGGGTTAAATTTTAAGGAAAAAAGTGGAGTCTGAGTCCCAAGTGACCCAGGCCAAGAAATAACTGTATGCTTCAGATCTGAGTTATAAATTCTTAGATATGACTTCTATTTCCTTCCCAAAGGGAGTCCTGAGACCATCATGGATTCAAACAGAAAAGAAGCAGAGACCAGCTCTGGGTAGAAGAAATTTAATGCATTATTTCAGGAGAGGAGCAATGATATGTGGTTATACTGGGGGACAGTTAAAAAGGTGAACGTTAGCTAATATTCCAAAGAGACAATCCAAACCAGGGAAACTTCTGCAGTCATAGGACTTGACAGGAAACAGGTTCATGGTGATTGCTGAAGTGAAGGGAAACCAGATAAGGTAATGGTGATGCAGGAGAGAGAGGGCATCAGATGTGGATGGAGAGTCGGGCAAGGGGAAGATGTGGGTTGGGAGGCACAGCCAATGGGATTGATCTGTAGAGTCACAGTCACAGCCCCTCACTCTTCCCTCAGTTCCATCAAAAATTTTGCAAAGCACATCTTTCTTGCATTTTAATAATTTTTTAAATAGAAGAAACAAAATCTGATTTTCAACAGTTATTCTGATGAAAACAGAATCCATTTTATTTTAGGAGGTTTTATTTTATCCAATGACTCATCCTTCTGATATCCTGATCTGAGTTTCTTTCTCCTCTCCTGTCTCAGTGCTTTGATTTATGATCTTTCATTAACGACACAGTACTTTCACATCCATAGTCGTTAAGTGTTAGGGAACTGTGGATATTTATTTTAAATTATTTTCAAAGAGTTCTGAGTATTTTGTCAGCAGAGTTTAAGTCTTTAAATACTTAAAAGTAAATGACTTTAGGCTGTGTCGAAGAAAACTTTCCAGACATGCCTGGGCACATTGAACCACTTGACCCATTGAAGCACTTGACAGGACCAATAAAAAGTGAATCAAAGCCGGGCATGGTGGCACACGCCTTTAGTCCCAGCACTTGGGAGGCAGAGGTAGGAGGATCACCATGAGTTTGAAGCCACCCTGAGGCTACCTAGTAAATTCCAGGTTAGCCTGGGCCAGTGTGAGACCTTACCTAGAAAAACAAAACAAAAAATAAAACAAAATAAACAAACAAAAAAGTAAAATCACACTTACAAACAGTGATGGTTATGTTCTAATAAAATTACACTGCATACCCAGGTTCCAAGAGAAAATTCTAATATTACAATAATCACTATTTTGTAAGCTATTAAAGGCAGTATCACTGCGCTGCAGTACTGACAGTAGATTATACAGCCAGGAATTCAGAGAGAGTCTAATCATGTCACTTGTGTTATGTAACACAGGACAGAACATGCAATAAGCTAACTTAGCTCACAAATCACCTGTTTGGGTGGAACAATTAATCTGGTATTGCTTCATTTTTAAAGAATTTCTGTTAGCAATTTTCATATGTGAACATATTGAATTGTGGTCATAGCTCCCTCTCGTTATTTTATTCCCCCACATACCCTCTCACTGAACCCTTTATTCTTTCCAACTAGTTTATATTCTATTTTGATGTCTTCTTTTCTTGCCCTTTTCCATCATCCGCGGCAACATGCTAATGGGCGCAGTATTGTGCAGGTCTGGTGCAGCTAACCGTGTCTGCAGTGAGGTCATGGATGTAAGAGCCACTTCACGTGCAGAAGACAGAATTCCATTACAGTGCTCCCCATCCACTTGCTCTTGAGTCCTCCCCATCCTCTCGCCTCTTCTGCAGTGTCCTCTGAGCACCGGAGGGCTTGAGAGTCGTGACTCACTTTGTGCTGAACACTCAGCAATCACTTATTCTTGGCACTTTGGTAAGTTTTAAGTAGTCAATAGTCACTGCTGTCTGCACAAGAAAGATTCACTGACCAAATGTGAGAGCAGCATTAATCTACAGGCATGCACATAAATACTCATAGGGCAATTTGATGAGCATGACATATTGTGGCTGCCTGCTTTTTAGAATTAGTAGATCCAGAGATATTCCTCAAGCATGCAATAGAGAGTGTATCTCCTTGAGAATTGGTACTTGTATGTTAAAGCGTCTGAGATCCAAGCCTATTTATATGCATTCATATTATGATGAGTATAATTTTCTAGATTTTATTTTAATATTAAATATACAAATGGTGCTTGGGGCCCATGGGTTGAGAAAGATTAATATGTCCTATTTCCTAAAGATGGCTCACCACTTCTTCCTAAGCCATGTCGCAAAGCCCCATTTCATATGCAACATTTTTCAATAGCAACCATTGCTGTAATGAGGTTTCTCTGCTTTAAAAAATTGACTCCACTTACAAAAGTACTTTACTCAAAATCAGGGCATGATAAGAGTGCCGGGAGCCTGTGACTTATGATTGTATGGAAAATCCCAATAGTAACCCTTGAAAACACTGCATTCCTTTAGTTTAATGATCTTTCATTAAGGGTCTCTCTAGAGTGTTCTACCTATAACTTAACACCTTTTCATAATGTGTTAATTTTTCATGTTTTTTTTTTGCATTTCTATTAGTTAGTATATTTGCATTTTATCACCTGCATTATATTCATCCCTGCATTGCTATTACTGGGTTATGTTACCCTACATTCAGAGAAGTTGGCAACTAGTCATTTGTGGGTTCTATTTTATTTATGGACTTAAATCTCTAAGTTTGATGAATTGATTTTGAGGTACAAAAAATTTATTGTGAAATCCCTTTTCCTAATGCACAAAGCATAGAGGTTGACATGACTTTTCTTAATGGGCTGGAAAGAAATGAATCACGAACAAGTCTCCAAGACATAATGGAGTGACCAAAAGTAAGGAAAGGAATGCCAAAGGGTCAAGTGCAGCTGAAGACACTGGGCCAGCAGAATCCAATCAGAGACTGCTCGCGTTTACCAGCACTGGAGAAAAAAAAAAGAAAAAACAGATGAGGATTTTCTTTCTCCTTTGTGAATGCCTGTTCGAATAAAACGTGTGTGTGGATGAGTTTTCAGCGATGGATAATTTGACGTGTTATGATGTCAAGGCAACTGAAAAAAAGCTATAGAAGGCAGTGGCAAGGAAAAAAATACGTGGCCCAGTTTTCTTCCTCAGAAACACATGACAAAAGATAATAGAGGCAAAGGTTACATTGTTACTTCTCCAGACAGAAAACAAATCCTCACTTGTCTATGGGCTGTTTCTTTCGTTGTTGTTGTTGTTTTCTGTATGCGTTAGGAACAACTAGGTGTTACGTCCACAGGTCTGAAACTTTTCACCAAGATTGCTTGAGTAAGATTCTTAGTAAAGAGATGGCAGACTGCCTGGAGGGATCCAGACAACTAAATAAGGACGAAGAGGAGATATTGCACCAAACAGGAGAGAAATTTGGCTTAATTTGATCTGAGGGAGAGTTTCTTGGGAGTGTGCTAACATAGAAATTCCTGTCAGAAAGCCTTTATCCTCATAAAAGCTATCATCAGGGCAGCTGTTAACAGCATTAGCAACACCAATGAAAATTAAGATTTTCTTCTCCTGTTTAAAAGCTGAATAATCTGTCCACCTGAGTTGTACTCCTAAGTGTGCAAAATGAATTTAGCAAGCAATTTGCATGCAGTAAGAGAGGAATAAAAGAGAATACAACACAAATTATTTTCAGACTGCTCAGCACTTGCTACAGCTAGATACTGAACACTAAGAAGCAACGGGTCATGTGGCGTTGGCCCATTTGCACTTTATACATGCTGTATATATGGTGTATGTGTCAGGAGTAATCAGGTAGGATGCATCTAGCTGAAGCTTTCATGTAATACATGATAATGAGTTATCTATAGGTGCTTTAGAATATGAATGGAACTAGTCATAGGGGCCATAAATGCAGGCTTCAGATCAGACCCATAGTAAAATAAAAGGTTCCCAGTGTCCTTCATGAGCCTATTCTCAATGCTTCAAGCAGTGCAGGAAGCTTTGTGATAGAATAAACAATTGTGTAAGACATCCCTTGCCCTCCCTGGAAGGTGTTGGAGAGACGATTGTGTGAGACATCTCCTGTCCTACCTGGGAGGTGCTGACTCTTTCTGAATCATACAAAGGAGAATAGGAGGAGCAGAAGGCACCTTTCAATGTCCTTTCTTTGAAATTTATAGTTCCTATTGTGAAAAAGATCACAGGCAATAGAATGAGGGTAAACTCTGACAATTAAACCCCATATATAACTTGGTAATTATCCCATCATTGTCCTCTATTTAAAATTGAATATTAACATCTAAACCACAATAGCACCTATTACCATTTCTCCACCTCCTCCTGCAGGTGTCTATGATACACCACAACTGCTTCTCCCTTGCTTAGAAGTTCCAGTGTGCACATTAATTTACAAAGGGAATGGTGTCTGGGAGCCAAAGTGATTCCTCTTGGTGAATGTTCTCGGAGCTTCTTACTTTGCATCATGGATCCTAACTAAAAAAAGCCGAGCCAAAATCTTGCGGTCTGTGTGCAAGAAGTCCTGACTTCAGCTGTAAAAAATGTCTCAACATTAAATAATATTAAACAATCCTTAAACTAATGCTAGCCATGCCTGATGCTAGGTTTCTATATAATCCGCCAATCTTGAATTGGGAGTACAGAAGCTGGCTAAAGTAGAAACTGAGTGGAAGGAACACAATTACCTTTTCCCAGGCAAGAAAAGTAGAAATACATGGGAATCCACAGAGCAGCTAGAAATGGGGAAAAATTAGTAATATTATGTACCAGTTATTGGACACAGAGGGTCCCTCAATTCCAGGCCCAGTAAAGGTGGAGGCCAAGCCTACAGGATGAGGGCATCCACTATCAAGTGGAAGCTCACCCTGTAGAATGGGGATGTTAACTACCTCCTAGAGACTAACCCTACAGTATGCTGGTGTTCATTACCTTGTGGAAGCTAATCCTAGGAGATGAGGGGGCCGTTACCTTGTACAGGCTAACCCTATAGGATGAGTGTGTTCACTTCCCCTTACAGGATGCAGGATGGTGGTGTTCACAACCTTGTGGAAACTAAGCCTGCATGATGAAGGTGTTCACTGCCTCTTAGAGGCTGACAGTACAGGATGAGGTTGATCACTACCTACCAGAAAGCTGAGGACAATAGTGACTGACAAGTTGAAAGCAAATTTTTGTCCCTGTCAATATAATCCTTAGCTCCTACCCTCCACATGACAGTAAATATATTCATGAAGCCATTCCTTAATTCAGTTGGTTCTTAGACCATCTAACTCCATCTAGCTATGTTTTCTCAAATGCTGTCTGAGACCCAGAAGTCTACAAGAATGGAATCCCTAAATGAGACCCATTTGCTCTGTGGCTGCTTCCCCTCAAACCCTTGTTTTTATTCACTCTCCCTAACATTTTTTTTTTTTCCCACAACTGTCTCATTCCATCAATACACTTTTGGGGCCCTGCAGAGAGTCTGTGAGAGACTCTACCTGTAAATACTCTATGGCCCCATTCAGCTGAAGACCAAGCAGTCATCATCCTCTTTCCTCTGACAGAAGAGAGGGGAATGAGAGGAATGTCTTTGGGCTTTGCTAGAGATCAGAGAGGAAGCTGGTTTCTTCTTATCTCTTGCCTAAAGGAGTTCTCTAGATCTGCTTTTCCACAAACAATTTGAACCCTGCCTGTGAAGGAGGTCCCCTTTCCTAGAATTTAAATCTAATCCTGATATTGCGGTTGGTCAAGTTCAGCCCCCAGTTCAGTGTCATGGCTGGCCTCTTCATGAGCCAGCTCCTAGTCCAGCCCAATCACCTCTCACTCTGACTCGCCTGAGTCAGAAGGTAAGCCCACTGCAGTAAGGTCATAAGTACATTCACAAGGGGAGAGCAAGCAGCTCCTGAACCTGATGAGTCGCCCCTTGCCTTAGCTGGGTGAAGACATGGGGAGAACCTCTTGACCCCTCTCTGCCTGCTCCCAACCTCCACATGGCAGGAGCTCTCTGTACTCGCTCCTCTCTTCTTTGTCAGGCTCTTTTCACATTTATTCTGGGTCCATATGGGTTCTCAGACCACGTGGTTGTATTCAGTTTCCTTCCCTGGGTTTTTGTACTTTCCTAAATAAATACAGTAATTTAATAATTATCCTTCATAGTATGGTTTGCCCAGTGCTTTGGTCAAGTGCCAAAACAAACCTAGTTTTGGGGGTTCAAGGACTCTGTTCTTGAACCCATAACACCCCATTTCAGGATCTAATTCCTAAGCTACTTAAAATGATTCTTTAAAAGATAAGTGAAAAAAACAAAATGAGTGACTATGCTTGTTACCATATCAGTTACTTTTAAGTAAATCAATTGTGCTATAGACTTTAACTAACCTTGGTGAAGGTAAACATCTTAAGAAAACCAAACTCAAAGGCAAGCAAGGAGCTAACTTCAATTTCTATTGCCTTATCCAGAAAGGAAGTGCCATTTCATCCCTGTGTGATGTTTATTAAGAGTCAGAAACTTGAAAGTTTCTGTATGTTAAAAGAAATAGCTAAGTGAAGAGGTAGCCTATAGAATAGGGAAATATCTATGCCAGTTACACATCTCTGAGAGGATTAATATGTAGAATATACAAAGAACTCATAAAACTAAACAGGTACTGAAAGACCCCAGTCCAAAAATAAAACAACCTCCTCCCAAAACGGCAAGAGTTAGAAATAGAAGGTCCTCCAGAGAAGAAATAATAACTGTACATATTTTCAAAATCTTTTTAAACATCCTTATCTGTCACAGAAATGAAAGATTAAGCTAGATAGAAATTACACCTTGTTAGGAAAAGTGGGAAAGAAGTAAGAGAAAGACTGATATCCACAGCAGAGACAGAGGAATGAATAGAGCAAATGGCATCTCCATGGTTGGAGCCAGGAAGAGGGGAGAAGGAAAAGCCTTAACGTAGGCAAATTACCTACAGGTCTTTAGGAGATTGGCTCCAGCCATCTGGGAGTTTTGAGAGCCACAGAAGAGTAGCCTCAGCCTTGGCCTCGCAGTTCTGCCCAGGGGTGTTAGAATTCTCACATAATTCACCATGGTGAAAGAGAGAGAGAGAGAGAGAGAGAGGGAGAGAGAGAGAGAGAGAACAGGGTGGATATCAAAGATGTTTTAGGACCCAGGGGTTAGCCTGTGATGAGCTGCCCTCTGCCCATAGCTCCTTCAATTGCAAGACCCCTACCTCCAAACACCTGCTGGAATTTTAGCACAGTATGTAGGCAGAAGCTGAAAAGAACACCTAAGGCCATGACCAGGCACCATCAGAAGCCTTCCTTATAGACTAGGGGATATTTGTGTATTTGGTGGGGGGTGGGGGGCCTTGGTATTCCTTGGTTGCAGAACAATCCACCTTGCCTCGGGTCTTGGGCCACTACAGGAAACTGATAATGGACATAGGTGGTCTGGATCACTCCAATAATGTGGTAATCGGGAGGGGAGGTTGGTTCATTCTTGGGGAAACAGAGTTAGAACGAAATGTCAACATCCAACAGCAGAAGCATTCTGGTTCTCACACATCTCACCTCTGTCCAACTTTCAGGGAATAAACAAATAACAACAAATGCTGACAAGGGTGTGGGATGTAGCAACATTGCCTCACTGTCAGTGGGGTGTAAACTGGTGCAGACAGTACATAAATCAGCACGAAAGTTTGTAGAAATCTACTCATAGAGTTGACATATGATCTTAGGATACTACTCCTGGGTATATACCCAAAGGATTCTACACTTTACGCAAACATTTATTTATCAATGCCTGTTGTTACGTTCTACACACCAGAAAAGGAATATATATATATTGGAATTCTATCTTGCCACAATGAAATATTTAATTATGAATTTTGTTGGAAAATGGATGAAACTGGAAAACCTTATGTTAAGTGACACAATAAGCATGGAAAGACAAACACCACATATTTTATGACATATGCAAGTTCCAGTTGAAAACTTTTACAGATGGATGTCATAGAGGGAGAGAGAGAATATGTCAATGGCAGGAAACTAGAAAGGAGTCCATGGGGAAAGGTGTTGAGGCCTCAAGTGAGAAGGATAGGAAAGGCAGTAGGTCTGCAAGTCAGACAGGATATACCTGGGGCAGGAGGGTGAGAACAGATGGAGAATAGGGAGATGGAACAGGAGAGAAGGAGGGAATGGCTAAGCAAAACTAAGTATATAAGTTTATAAAAATAATGAAAAAAAATACTCTGTTTTTCCTGTATATAGAATTACAACAGGTAACTGTATCACTGCAGATTTTCTTAGGCAGGGTAAGATTGTTAGCCAAACCATGGAACATAGCAATACTGAAAATAAAGAAATACAGTTTGTTTGTTTGTTTGTTTATGAGACAGGATATCACTATATAGTCCAGGCTAGCCTCAAAGTCATTATGTAGCTCAGCCTGACCTCAAATTCCCAATTCTGCAGTATCAACCTCTCAAGTTCTGGGATTATAGGCATGTACCACCAAACGTGGTAGAAAAAAGAAATGAGTGGTAGTCTCGTGAAGCAGGTACCTAAGTCAGATCAGGCTTCAGTTCACTTCCCCACGATCCACGAAAGCCAGATGCACAAGGTAGCACATGTGTCTGGATTTGTTTTTGTAGTGGCTGGCTGGAGCCCCTGGTGCACCATTCTCTCTCTCTCTCTCTCTTTGTGTGTGTGTGTGTGTGTGTGTGTGTCTGTCTGTCTGTCTGTCTGTCTGTATGTCTGTCTGTCTTAAGAAAATAAAAAATAAATAAAATATTTCCTTAAAAATTAGGTTACATAAAGGCAATTTACTTAGTTTAAAATTTGATGCATTTCTTGAGAGTACAATACTACTATACACTGTAAATCAGTAGATTGTAGAGGATTACAATGAGTCTTCAGAAATACCTGAAATTGTGTAAGCATATTTTTCCATAAAATTTTCATTGTAGAATTAGTTATAAGTAAAATGTCAAGAGTGTGATTGTCAGATACATCCTATTGTAGGTGGAGAACATTTAGGAAAGCATTTCATAACCCTGGTTTTTAACAACAAGCATGGAGTGGGCTTACTGAGACACAATGTTGCTAAAAGCTCCTTGTGGGATGGAGAGATTGCTTAGTGGTTAAGTGTTTGCCTGTGAAGCCTAATGACCCTGGTTCAAGGCTTGATTACCCAGGACCCACGTTAGCCAGATGCACAAGGGGACGCACACATCTAGAGTTCATTTACAGTGGCTGGAGGCCCTGGGGTACCCCTTCTCCCCCTCCTCCCACTATCTCTCTCTCTTCCTCTTCCTCTCTCTGTCGCTCTTAAATAAATAAATAAAAATAAGCAAAAATTAAAAAAAGAAAGTTTGTTGTGTTTTACATAGTGCTTTCATTTATTAGTAGGAGTGAATATCCTGCTTTATACAAAGAGGAAGGAAAAAAAAAAACTTTAACTGCTATTGAGAGAAACCGTGAGATATACAATAAATTTATCCACAATCAGTACAATTTTTCTTTCTTGTCTGCAGCACTGGTCATTAATCTTTGAGAGTGGCCAGGTGGAAACCCAAGGTGTCAGCCAGGCATGGAGGAATATTCATGGACTGGCGGGAGCATAATTTAAAGTTCAGCTTACTGACTCACTGAGCAACTTCCATCCACTAAGAGAAGCTTCCTCTGATCCATATCTGTCAAACTGGAGATGTTCGGCAATCCTGACTGGATGACTCTTAGCAGCCTCATCAGTTTTCAAAGCAAGAAAATGCACAGACGAACTATGACTGCGGCAGAGCCAGCAAGGAGCATCGGATGTGTGCAGAAATGGCATTCTAAGTGTAGTCAGATGTGGGGTCATTGAACTTCTTTCGAGGAGCCAACTTACATATCAGTTCAGGTGCTCAGGCACCACGGGAACAGTCACAAAGAATCTCATTCCATTCACGATGGCCCAAGACAGCCAGGCACATCCCACCTCAGGTTAGAGTTGAAGGGCATTTCAGAGAACTCGAGTTCCCCTTGCCACATCTGTTTCAGATGCGTTTAAATCATTTTGAAAAATAAAGAGAAGGTGATTTGGGCAACACGGGAATAAACAAAATTCCACTTTTGACTAGCTGTGTGACCTTGAACTAAGAACATGATTTCTTATAATATT
The DNA here is from genome assembly GCF_020740685.1 of Jaculus jaculus. NCBI lineage: Eukaryota > Metazoa > Chordata > Mammalia > Rodentia > Dipodidae > Jaculus > Jaculus jaculus. Next base: position 105,366,567 of record NC_059111.1, on the reverse strand, counting down.
ATTTATCTAGAAAATGAACATACACACACACACACACACACACACACACACACACCAAATCATACAAAGTTAAAATGAAATTGTGCATTTGAATGTGACATTCAGACTTGAAATGCTCCGCAAGAGAAACCTTTATTATGTGCCAGCATATTTTGGCTTCTTTACCTCTCAAATGTCACCTTGCATTCACACTCATTCCTAAACATGTTCACTGTCATCAAGGTTCCAAAAAAAAAAAAAAAAAAAAGACTGTCCTGGCTACATTTCACGGTTTGTCTCTTCTCATCCTACGATTCTTCTATGAGGTGACACACTTAGAAAAGTTGGGGACACCTCATCCATGGGGGTTGCATTTCTTCTAGTTCTGTTGCCTTCAATTACAATTCATGTAGCTCATATATTCAATGCAAGGTTATCATTGTGGCAAAAGGTCACACACAGTGAAAGAAAAAGTGTCACACGCTGCAACAAAGGAAATGAGATCAAGCTTACAAGCATTGGGTTCCTCCATGCCTGCAGCCTACAGGTGTTCACAACACAAACAGAGACACCTGCAAGTGCACACACACACACACACACACACACACACACACACACACACACACAGACTTTTTCATCAGGGTTATTCATCCCTAGATTTAGAAGTTTTATTTCCTCTATTCTTCTCTCTCCTTTTTCTCTAACATGTAAATCTCCAATCCATGTCCGGCTCCTTGGCATTCCCTCCAAAGTGGTGTCTGAGTTTCCGCTTACACAAATCAGCATGTCCACCATTCGGATGGGGAGTTAGGACAATAATGCCCTATGTTCCAGTTCTGTGCTCCTCGTCCATGACTCAACTTTCTGAAATGTGGAGGTGTGTTTTGGTTAGTGTAGATCTATGATTATTAAAGTTGTAGGTAGTTTTTTTTTTTGAAATTCCAAACCATTAACAATCACTCATACTTATAAATACTGATGCACAAATACAGACTGAAATCTCCCACCAAAATAACAGCAGTATGCTGGGGATGTACTCAAAGAACTGGCAAAGGAAGAACCCTACATATGGCAGATATCTGCTGCAAGTGAAAGCAAAATAAACATATTTCCAGATAAATAACTTCTGGAAATCATATTCTGGTTTCTCTTCATGTAGCATAAATATTTTGGCCTTTCACTATCTGAAAATAAATTGTTGCTGTCATCTTACAAGAAATACGGAAGGATGTTCTTCAGGTTGAAATTGAGCACCTTCATGCAATCACTCAAACCTACCATTCCAAATGAGAGCTGGTAATGATAACTTCATAAGGACAAAATACAGAATGGATAAATATTTCTTTCCTCAGCTTAACACAATTTGCATATAGCATATATAAATATTAGGCATATAACAAACCAAAATATGATAGATTTATTAAGAGCAGACTAGGGAGATGGGTGGAGATGGGTTGGAAGCAAAGCAAATACACCCCATAAGCACAGGGGTGGAGAAACAGAAATAATAAATAGGACACTTAAGAGCATAAAATCCATATGTACAGGCTTGTTCTCATTCCTTCTCTTGGCTTCTCTGAGGGACGGACAACCATAGAAATGAATCAAGAGGCTGTGACGACGCATGCCTGTAATCTGGCCCTTGAGGGGTTAAGACAGGAAGGAAGGTTGCAAAGGTCAGCCTGGGTCACATAGTAAGATTCTGTCCCAAAGGGGAGAAATTTATCTTAGCAACATGTTAGTGATTTTGTAACTTCTACAGGTTTTATCACATTTTCCAAAAATATCACTTATAAGAGAGAAATAGAATAGAACCTACATAAGAACAAGGGAATTGTCAGTACAAACGTGAAGTTTATTCTAATAAAGTGCTACGTGAGAACTAGTAGAAATGCCAACAAATAACCCAGGAAAGTACAATGGAAAAACTGCTAAAGCAGTTAAAAGCCAGAAAACTATGAAATGTTTACATAATGTTGAACAGACATGTGAGGAAGGAATGTGGTAATAAAAAAAAGTGAACCATACAGAAAACAAAAAAGGCAAATGATAGACATAAAACCAATGTTACTGGCAGTAGCATTTAATGTAGAAAGATTAAACATAGGATCACATGATCATAGGATCACAGAACACAGATGCTCAGTGGTACAGCGCCACTCTAGCTTGCACAGGGTTCTGGGTTTTATTCTTTGAACCCCAAAATAAATAAGCAATAAAGAAAGAAAGAAATCAAAATTTGTAAAATAGTGTATGAACAGCCAGCACTAACTGCTTAATGTCTACATAAGATAGATTTTAGGTTGAATAATTTCAAATTTCAAATAGAGTGAAAGTAAAAGGGTGTTCTATGTCTGTGCAGGTACATGGACATACAGAGTATATAAAACAGTAACAAGAACAACGTTGAAATCCTAATATCAGACAAAACAGATTTTAAAACAACAGTCACAACAAACAATGGAATCTTTTCAGAATAACAGGGATACATTTATCAAAATGTGTGAATATAAATATAATCACAAACAGAATACCAAGACAGTTGTAGCAAAGAAGAAATAAGCACTTCAATAAAAACAATTCCAGCTGTCAAAATTCTCATTTTAATACAGTGGAAGATTTGAAGAGCAGTAATGCTAACTACACCGGACAGGATGAACATTCACTAGTCTCGACCATATGATAATCCACATAGAAAAGTTCAGTCAATCTAAAGGACTTACCACCAAACAATGCGTGTCCTCCCATCAAGCAGAATAAGTTAAAAAGGGATAACAAAATAAAATGAGAAATATACAAGCATGTTAAAACTAAACAGTGAATAAATAATAGAGAACATCAAAAGACAAAATAGATAATATATCAGGCTAAATAAAAATAAAACTTCAGGGCTGGAGAGATGGCTCCATCATTAAGGTGCTTGCCTGAAAACACCAGCGACCTACATAAATCCAGATGCACAGCGGCACATATAGCTGGAGTGCCTTTGCAGCAGCTGAAGGCACATTTTCTCTTTCTCATCTTTCTCTCCCTATCATACCCTACTTGTATATAAATGAATAAAATATTTAAAAGAAATAAAATTAAAACTTCAGACTGTGCCATCCTGATTGAATGGTCCCTGGGTCCCCAACTCCTGGGGATCCCCAGCTCTGGAGGAGGGTGCTTGCACATGGACTGAGCAGGCCAAGTCTCCCTGTTCCCCACCATCCTCCCAGATCCCTGGTCCCAATTCTCCTGCTCTTGACCTGGGGCTGCCTGGACCCTATGAGCTTGCTACAAAAGCAGGTCCCTTGCCCCACCTTCCTGATTGAATGGCCCTTGGGTCCCAAATTCCTGGATCCCCTGCTCTGGATGGGTATGGAGGGTTTGCACTTGGAGTGAGTTGTCTGTCCAGAGCCCCCAGTTGGTTCCCCACCTCTCAAGACACTGGCTCAGGTAACCCTGCTGCTGGCTTAGAGGTGCCTTGCCCCTGTGTGTAGACTTCAGAAGTAGACCCCTTGCCCCACCTTCCTAATTGAATGGCACCTGGGTCCCAATTTCCTGGTCCATCTCAGAGTGAATAGGCAAGATCTCCCTGTTCTCTGCTCTCCTCCCAGTCCCCTGGTCTGGATTCCACTCCTGCCCTCTTGAGGCTGCCAGAACACTGTCAGCTTGCTGCATAAGTAGGCCCCTTGCCCTGCCTTCCTGAATAAGTGGCCCCTGCCTCCCATATTCCAAGATCCCCTGCTCGGGAGGGTGTTCATGAGTAGGCCAGATCTCCTGGTTCATTCCCACCTCCCAGTTCCCTGGTTCTGGTACCCCTGCTGCTACATTGGAGTGGCTTAGTCCCTGTGTTTTAGCTGCTGAAACGGGCCTTTTGCTTTGGGTTTCCTGATTGAATGGCCCCTGGGTACCCAAATCCCTATTCCCCTGAGACAGAGGGTGCATGGGCCACTATAGGAGCTGGCCTCTTGCCCCTGGCTCTCCCACTTGCCTGCTCCTGGTTCTCCAACCCCTGATCTCCACTGCTGAAGAGTCGTTGCAAGTGCAGAGAATAGGCCAGAGCTCCCAGGCCCCCTCCGGTTCCCCATGTACCTTTGATGGGTACTTACAATATCTGAAATCCATTCATCTGGGGTTATAACACAGTGGTACACCAATCCAGCTCACAATTAAAATAGAACAATCACTGAAGATCCTTATAAGGATAAATATTTACTCTCCCCTCAATAGAATAAAACATTTTCCCAATATGGGTAGACCACAATGTAAAAAAAAAAAAAAAAAAAAAAAGTCAGAAAACTGAGAGCTCTCCACCAGGGAGAAATGGACTGGAGTAAGCACAGAAATATGGCACAGAAAGAAATCTTTATATTGAACCTGTTGTCTGTTTAGCTGCAATTAAATGACAGATTACAGTCATTGAGATTGAGCCAGCCTACCTGCATTGGGACAACAGAAAGCATTCATGTGTTTTGTTTGTTTGTTTTTGTTTTTCAAGGTAGTGTCTCACTCTAGCTCAGGCTGACCTGGAATTTACTCTGTAGTCTCAGGCTGGCCTCGAACTCATGGTGATCCTCCTACCTCTGCCTCCCAAGTGCTGGGATTAAAGGCGTGCGCCATCATGCCCGGCTGCATTCGTGTTTTTTGAAGAGACCTGAATGCTCAAGAAAGTCAAGTTCTTTAAAGTCAGCTTTATCCCCTCCTTCCCCCAGGATTAACAAATTGACACCCACCTGGTACTATGGACTGTAAGAAATGCAGGACAGAGAGGATCCTTGAATTTGCAACACAGTCTGTGGTTTGGAAATAGCCATGGGCAGTGTGAAGCAGGTCTCCTTGATTGTCTGCATGGAGACCCAATGGTGCCATGAGGATGGACTATGGGTTGCACTAAATACCCAGTGTAGATGCCCCCAACCATGGTATTGCTGCTAAGGAGAGCTGCTGGCCTCAAATGAAGTTTTCCAGGACTGTGAGTAGCCTAGCTGGAGGGGCAGAATTGGTATTCCAGAGACTTGCAGTGGTTAGAATCATTGGACTTGGAGACTTGTCATTGACTAGAGTTGTTGGACTTGGAGCTACAGCGTTTGATGTTTGCCCTGTTTACATCTAGTATTAGTTGAATATTTCTTTTCTATGCTTAATGTCATCTGTTGCAATAATAATATTTATTCTGTGCCATTAGAGGGTTTGAGGTTACTGTTTAAAAGAGGAGGGACTATGTGATATTTGAACATAATTGGAATTGATAAAAACCAGACATCCAGAGGCACAGAGGCTCCCAAGACCTCATCACTGAATTAGACCTATACAGAATCCAACATGGCTCAGGGCAATTTGTGGAAGAGGGTCCAAAAAGATTGTCAGAGCCACAAGTTGGGACATTATGCACAGAGATGTTGCTTCTACCCAGTCACTGATGGGTAACCCCACAATGCATGATCCACAATCCCTATGGGGATAACTGGCAGCCCCAATGAGGAGGGCCACTTTGAAGGGGGAAGAATAGGGGTGAGGGTAAGGATGGTACCAAAATATGCTGTTGACACACTCAGTATGTACATAAGTAATAAAGAAAAATAGTAAAAAATAAATTTTAAAACTCAGATAATAATGGCATCCTTATCACTGGCAATGGTGCCATATGTCTCTGTATATCTTCAACTTTTAGGAGAAGATTCTTGGCACATAATGCTTATGAAATGTTAGATTTAAAAAAAAGTATATGAAGGGCTAGGGAGACAGTTTAATGGTTAAATGCACTTTCTTAAAAAGCTTATCAGCCTGGGTTTGATGCACAAGACCCCACATAAAGCCAGATTCACAAGGTGTTGCAGGTGTCTCTGGTTTGTTTGCAGAGGCAGCAGGCCCTGGTGTGACCATATTCACTCTTTCTTTCTGTCTTTCCCTGTTGCTTTCTAAAATAAATAGATTTTTTTTAAAAAAAAATAAGTGTATGAATATGGAATCACATCATGCTTTAGAGCTTTAAACAATATTATACCCCATCTTTAAGGAAAACCTCCTCTGTCTTAATTATTATAAACCAAACATATGATATTAAAGCATACTTGGAATTATTATACAGGCCAACAGATTCATCACAAAAATCTTATCTTGGGCTATACCAGCATAGCTGCATCATCTTTTCTTATGGTGCTTCATACTATTTTATTTGTGACAGGTAGGATAAATTTAATCAGAAACTATAATTATGTACTTCCTTATAATAATCACATAAAGGAGAAAGATCTATCTTGGTGGGACCAGAATGGTAGGACCTTCTATCTCTCTCTCTCTCTCCCTGTCTGTGTGTGTGTGTGTGTTATTTATACATGATTTGAGTGTGCATGTGTGGTGGGTCGAGGTCCAAGAACAACCTTAGGTGTTTTGCCCTCACCACCTACCCTGTTTGAGTCCACAGGTTTGTGCTACATTTCGTGATCCTTTCTTGCAACTTTTTAGAAATGCTGTGACTCTTAATTTGAGGCTACAATTACAGAAGTAGTGCTTCACACAATCTGTCTTATGAAAAATGTCTCAAGGGCAGCAAAGCTAGACCAGCAGTGACATATATATTATTATCTGCTTGCTCATGTCCACTATCCTAGAATTCCACTGGCCACATTTTATAATGTTAACTCCAAAATCAAGAAAAACAGATTTATATCTGAGCAATCGGTGATGGGATGCTGAAGTCCCTGATTCATGAAGCAAATTTTCAGGAGCCCTTTTACTCTGCATGCAACCTATCACCTGGGCAGCAATCATTTTTCCTTCTTGTGAATTATAAGAATAATTTTTATTCTTAACTTTCCTCTTCTGCTGTATTCAGTCTACTGCCAAGTACAACCATTAAAGTTTTAATGTTAATTACTTTCATATTCATTTATAGAAAATATGCTTGCTTATTCTTCAAATAGGTTATGCCACATTATAAAACTAGATTATCTGCCAGGTGTTTTGATGCTTAGTAATTACATATTTAAAAAGAAAGCATAATTTTCATTTGTGTGCACGTGGGTACACATGTGTTTGGGTGCATTTGTGTGTACAGCAGCACATGTGTGTGCTGGTACATGTGTTTAACGATAATGTGTGCATGTGGAAGCCAATGAGTGTCATCATTTTCTCTTCACATGATCTTCTTTTTTTAATTTAATTGTTTTCTATGCATAATATACATCTTTTTCTGTTTCTTGATAGAGAGATAAAAAGAGAGAGAGATAGAATGGGCACCCCAGGGCGTTCAGCCACTGCAAATGAACTCCATATGCAAGTGCCACCTTGTGCATGTGGCTTATGTGGGTCCTGGGGAATCAAACTGAGGTCCTTTGGCTTTGCAAGCAAGTGCCTTAGCCACTAAGTCATCTCTCCAGCCCTCTATCTTAATTTTTAAGACAAGTTTTGTCACTGAAGGTGCAGTTCACTATTCAGATAGACTACCTAGCGGCAAGTTCCAGGGATCCTTATGTTTCTACCTCCCACTGCTGGGATGATAAGCATTTGCTGAAATGCTCAGTTTTTACATAAGTGCCAGGGATCCAGATTCAAGTCACGATGCATGTGAGCAAGAACTTTACCAACTGAGTCATCTCCTTGTAGTGTGTGTGTGTGTGTGTGTGTGTGTGTGTGTGTGTGTGTCTAATTTTTTTTTTCTCAAGGTAGGGTCTCATGCTAGCTCAGGCTGACCTGGAATTCACTATGTATTCTCAGGGTGTCCTCAAGCTCATGAAGATCCTCCTACCTCTGCCTCCCAAGTGCTGGTATGCATGCCCCTCCATGCCTGGCCCCACATATTAATTTTATAGACTACTTATATTCAATTAAAAGTCACTGGATCCAGGCCTAGGAGATGTGTTGGCAGTAAAAATTGATTGTAATCAAAGCCTGTCAGCATGGTTTCAATCCTAGCCATCCACATAAAGACAGGTAGAAATTTCATTCTAGTGGCAAACACACACAAACATGCACAAGTACGTGCAAAAATACAAAAAAAAAAAAAATCACTGAATCTAAAATCTTTATTATGGATTATAGGCATACACCATTACCTTCACTGGGTCCTGAAGTCTTTTATGATGCTATATTTATCTAAAAATTGAGCACAGAGGCTCCACAGTCATTTTTCTTTTTGTTTTTTTCCCCCATTGGATTCTAAAATGATCTTGTAAAAAATATCATTATTATTGATTGATCTTAGTGGAAAGGTTGATCTAAAAATTGTCAATTTTTATGACTAAAGACTGGAACTCTTCTTGATCTTAAAGTACATATTTTGACAATAATATAGATAATATTAACAGATGCAAGTTAGCATTTCAAAATATAATTAATATCATTTTCTTGGTATTATAAATATACCCTTCACACTTGAATGGTAATAACCTCATGAAGAAGCAATCTAGGCTAAAAGTTACATAATTTTGGAGTCATAATTCTTTTATTTTCCTCAAGTTCTATTAACATTTTCCATGATTATAAAAAAAAATATCCCATGGTAATGCCCTCCCTCCCCCCCTGGAGTCAGAATTCTTAATTGTGTGTTCAGTCTGTTTTTTTTTTTTGTTCTATTTTATAACATTTTAATTAAAAAATAGTAAAGTTTTCAGTAATTAGAAGAAATGGGAACAAGCATAATATCTAGATACTATGAAAGCATATAATATTCTAAAATAATAAATTTTATATTAATCTAATTCTACTGAATTATAAAAGGAGCAGAGTCCTATTTTCCTTTTCACAGAGTATTTCTTTTTCTGTCTCTTATGTATATTAGATAATGTTTAAGGCAAAATAAATCTTTATCAGTTATGTAAGTCAGAAGCAACTCTACCAGGGCCATGGAGAGCACCCTGTGAACTGTGTCGGTGGAGGAAAACAGCATCTCTATGGCCAGTGTCCATAGGAGGGGAAGGGAAGTGGCTGATGGTCATTCTCTCTCCTCATTGCAAAAGTATCCTCTTTCATAAAGACGTGAATGGAGGTTTGTTTTTTTTTTTTTCCTTTAGTTTAAGGCCAGTTAACTGATACCTAAATTGAACAAATTTGCAATGAACAAACATTGCTGTCACATACTCTTATTTGATATTTATTTATTACTTATTTTAAGAGAATGTATAAGATGTGTCTGCTTGGCTAAGAAATAGAATGATATATCTCTCTACTTTTGCAATATCTACAGTGGATTGCTTGGAGTGAACACAACATTTTGGTTTCATACATGTTCAATAATAGGAATTACTTTGTTTATGTGAAGGTATTTTCTGGTTTTTAGTTATATTTCCCAAGTAGTACCAAACTATTTCTAAATTGAGCAACTAGTAAGTATATAATGAGATAGTGAGAAATTCTTAGAGAAGCCATAACACTTACTGAAGATATAAATAAGTGCAGCTAGGAGTGAGGAACAAGCATTTCTAGTGTACATAGAAATGCTACTATTTAATATTGACTGAAACTAAGTATAACTGTTTTGAGATTTTAGAAAGTTCTAATATCTCTTATAATAGTCTTATGTTTTAAAACATGATTTATAATTTTGTTTTAGTTTTATAAACCTATAACTTACCTTGCCCTGGCCCTTCCTGTACTTCCTCTGTGTCTTAGTCAACTTCTCGTTGCTGGGACTAAACACTTGCCAATTAAAATGACCAAACAAACAAAAAACCTACTTGCTGGGACCAAATGAGTTATGAATTTCAGGGGGGAGAGATTTATTTCAACTTACAGTTCCAGGTTATAGACTATCATGGTGGAGAAAGCCTGGAAGCAGGAACTTAAGAGAGCTGATCACATTCAGCACAGTGAGGCAGCACGGAGCTCAACCAGCCCCTCACCCTCTTGTGCAGTCAAGACCCTCACCTCATAAAATGGTGCCAACTAAAGTTAAGGTTAGTCTTCCTACCTCAATATTATCAAGGTAATCCCTCACAGGCATGCCTGAGCCTAATTTAGTTAACTCCTCATATATGATGCTGGACCCTGTCAAGTTGACATGAATTCAAGCCACCATATTCTCCTTGCTGCCTGTCCACACTGCAATAGCAATAGCCTTTGCCACACACTTCAGCTACCATGGTGTTCTACCTGAGCAGATGGGGGCAAGATACCAGGAACTGAACCAACCATACCTGTCAGACAAATAATGCTTCCTCTATTTAAAATTCTTGATGTTAGTTTATTTTGTAATAGCCGTACAAAAAATAACTAATATTCAAGCCTAGAAATGCAAAGAGAAATATGTGTTTCATTAGCCATCAAGATAAGTTACAACTGCTACACTTTATCATTCATTATTATAGAGCTTTCTCATACATTTATGGTAGACAATTCCTTATCCCAACCCCAAGTCATGTGGTTTCTACCACTGTTATCCTTTTAAATGTATGTGCATATGTTTGAGTGAGTCATATTTGTTACTGATTCAATCACAGACCATGAGAAAAAACTCACTTATTTGCAATTTTGTCCAAAATTGGGGAGACAGAGCCACTCTCAGTTTACCTCCTCATAGTTATGTTATAGCTGACAAAAAGGATGGAATCAAACCAGAAACTATAAACACGTTAATTCTACCAGCCTAGTAGTTAAGCCTTTCTCCTGATCTCTAGGGCCAAAGTTTTTCTGGATAGGGGAAAAAGTGAGTGCCTCTCAGTTTTCAGCATAGTTTCTTTGGGTGTTGGAAGTGAAAATGATATCGTATGGGGGGAAGTGAATGCTTACCACATTGCTATATGATAGTCGGAGGGCAACCTTGAATATTGGTTCTCACTTTCTACTTTGTTTGACATAGTTTCTCTCATGGTTTGCTACTGCATACACAGACTAGCTGGCTTCCAGGATTCTCCTGTCTCCACCTCTCACTGGAATTATAGATGCTTGTTGTACCACTGTTCAGCTTTATCTGGTTTCTGGGAACCTAAGCACAGTTCCTCAGGCTGACACAGCAAGTATATTATCCACAAAGAAATTTTCCCAGCCCTAAAAGAGAATTAAAAAAAAAAAAACAAAACTATCACTAGTCATCAGGGAAATGCAGATTAAAACTACATTGAGATTCCATCTCACTCCTGTCAGATTGGCCACCATCATGAAAACAAATGATCATAAATGTTGGCGGGGATGTGGAAAAAAAGGAACCCTTCTACACTGCTGGTGGGAATGCAATCGGGTCCAGCCATTGTGGAAAACAGTGTGGAGGTTCCTAAAACAGCTAGAGATTGATCTACCATATGACCCAGCTATAGCACTCCTAGGCATATATCCAAAGGACTCATCTCATTTCCTTAGAAGTACATGCTTAACCATGTTTATTGCTGCTCAATTTATAATAGCTGGGAAATGGAACCAGCCTAGATGTCCCTCAACTGATGAGTGGATAATGAAGATATGGCACATTTATACAATGGAGCTCTACTCAGCAGTAAAGAAAAATGAAGTTATGAAATTTGCAGAAAAATGGATGGACCTGGAAAGGATTATACTAAGTGAGGTAACCCAGGCCCAGAAACCCAAGCGCCACATGTTCTCTCTCATATGTGGTTCCTAGCTACAGATGACTGGGCTTCTGCGTGAGAAGGAAAATACTTAGTAGCAGAGGCCAGTGAGTTAAAAAGGAGACATAAAGGGAAGAGAAAGGAAGGGAGGAGGATACTTAATAGGTTGATATTGTATATATGTAATTACAACGATTGTAATGGGGAGGTAATATAATGGAGAATGGAATTTCAAATGGGAAAGTGTGGGGGTGGGAGGGAGGGAATTACCATGGGATATATTTTATTATCATGGAAAATGTTAATAAAAATTTTTAAAAAACCTAATTTTTCTGGGTGTGATGGGACACACCTTTAATCCCAGAATGAGGGAGGCAGAAATAGAGGACTGATGTGAGTTCAAGGCCCTCCTGAGACTATGTAGTAAATTCTAGGTTAGCCTGAGCTAAAGGGAGAATCTACCTAAAAAGAGAGAGAGGGGGGGGGGGGAGAAAGAAAGAAAAAAAATAAAGTCTAATTTTGAGGGATTTACATTTTGCAGTTATATGTTCAGTCCTCCACCCATACTGACTGGTCATTTGAAAATGATCATCCAGGCTTTTTCTTATACTCTGCTCAGGTTTATTCTACTATATCTGCTTATATTCAGTGCAGTCCATATCCTCAGATAAAGTCAAAGGGTCATATCAGAAGAGATTGAATATGAAATAGGGAAGGAACAAAACAGTAAATGTAAAAAGAAAAATAATGAGCAGAAAAGAAAATCAACAAACAAAGCTGGCCTGAACATGGTAATTAACAAGTTCCAAGTCACCCTCTTTCTCAACTCTCAAATGTGACTTAATGGCCCATTATGACAAATTATCTCATGTTTAGCCACCTTTGTTTCTTTCTCATACATAAGCATACTTCATTTCTTCCTAGAAAGATCCTAATCCTCTCACACTTCCCGATTTTAACACTATTGGGAGACATGCCTAGGATACTCCATCAAGCCCCTCTTTACCTGAGAAATTCCAACTCAGATTCTAGTTTATATAGGATTTCCTTCATAAGATCGCATCTTACATACCATGTTCTCCCTACCAAATGCTATAATGGTCTAGTAGTACTCTGAAATTCCTATTCCAGGGCTTTACATTGATTATAATTGACTATTTGCTTATCTTGGACATAATCATATTCTCAGTCAGATTTAATGAACTAATAACTGGTTGATTAAGTCAGTGTTTGGCTTTGTGATGATGGGAGGTCTGTGGGAGAAACAATCCTACCCCTGATGTTGATGTGTAACACAGTTTGACAAGGCAATACACTAATGGCAGTAGAGTTAAGAGGATGATTGGGAGATGTATAAATTCACGAAATGAATTCACCATCCCCTTTGGTAGTATGAATATGATAATATAAATGTATGGCCCCATCAACACAGGGTTTTTTTTTAATTAAAATTGAATATGTATCTTCAACCCCTGGTTGGCAGATTCCCCCATGAGAACAGACTGGATACCCTGCAAATACACAATCACTTGATGCTCATCATAAAATTAACATCATAAAATAACCAAATGAACTAAAATCCGGAAAGTGACAGCCACTCCCAGGGGGGGAGGGGTGAGAGACATCTGCTCATTTCAATTTTGACAGAACTGGTATAGAGAAAATAAAAATAGGAAGAAGAAAGCATCTGATATTGTGTGCTCACTGGCCAACCAATTTATCCCAGCTGGTGAGATCCAGGCAGTGACAGAACCTGTCTCAAAAAGAGGTGGATGGAATTCCTGAAGAAGAGAACTGAGGTTGCGCTCTGGCTTCCACAGGTATGAACCCATGTACACAAACACCTACATATATATAAACATGCACATACACACATAGAAGACACATGTACATGCAAAATAATCAACCAGAAATGATAGAATTATAGCCAAAGTGTTCTATTCGATATCCTTTCTTCAGCCTTTTAATCCTACTTACCATCCACACCACTGGAAAAAAAAAATATCTTACTTAACCATCCATATATCATGGCTGTACTATACTAAAGATTCTGTAAGGGGAAGCCATGCAATGAAAAATGAAGATGATTTGATCCAGACAGAGTGTGAATCAAATCTGACTTCATCACTTTTTAGCTGTGAGGTCTAGAAAAATTGGATGCAGTGTCTGATCCTCCGGTATTCCATCTGAACAGAAAGAAGAAAAATAAGCCTATTATGAGGATGAAAATAGTCAACGGAATAACATTACTCATAGCACATTAAGGGATAAATAAGTGGCAGCAGCCATTGTTAACACTGTTAATCCTCATTCTTTAGAATTTTAAAGTCCTTTTTACCCCTGTGTCATATTCTAATCCTAGTAGCAAGTTTATTTGCCATTATTTACATTTTATCCAATAAAGTCATGTTCATCAAGGACTTTAAAATTCACTTTACAAAGTCCCTGTTCCAGTCGTTTCTATTCTCTCTGGATTCCTGAGACACCTGTAGTCTGGATTCTAGCATTTATATTGACATTTTGCTCGCTCTCATTCTCATTCCCTCCCTCCCTCCCTCCCTCTCTCTCTCTCCCTCCCTCCCTCCCTCCCTCCCTCCCTCCCTCCCTCCCTCTCTCTCCTCTCCTCTCCTCTCTCTCTCTCTCTCTCTCTCTCTCTTCTCTCTCTCACATGAACACTTCTATCTCTTTGACTGCATCACTCTACCCATAAGGAAAGTGTAAGAGAAAAGCAAAAGAGAACACCAGATTTGATCTCTACAGACAAGACTGTTTTATTTAGATAAAACAGCAAGGGGGCTCAGCTTTCCCACAGGCTGAAGGCTGAAGCATTGAGCCAGGTTAGGGGATGAGTTTACAAGAAAGATCCTAAGAGAAACACACTGCACCAGGTGCAGTGGGTAAGAAAATTGTAGCTGTCTGTGTCCTTGTTCAAAATAGGCTTCTTCAGCCAGGAATGTCTAAGGAAGGACACTAAAATGGTCTCTGGTCCTTCAAGACCATCTAGGCTAAGGGGAGTTCATCAGTCAGAGTAGGTGTCAAACCTTTTTTATTGCCCACAGCTTTAGGGCTAGTTATTAACTCCTTAGTTCCCTTTAGTTTTCAGGGAAGGCTATTAATGAGTTAAAGTAGTTAATTTACCACCTGAATACCATAGCATCCTGTTACCAGCCAGGGCCATCCTTTGTTAGTCTGATATAAGCCCTAGATTAACAGTCATTTTATCTATCTCAAGGAGTCTATAATCTGATCAAGTACTAAGATTTAATCAACTTTGTCTTTAACCTTCTGTTTATGTTTACTCATAACTATATGTACATAATTTTACCTTACAATCTAACCACTCAGTAACAATCTTTTTCATTAAACTTTTATTAACATTTAAAGTTTCCTCTCCAGTTTATCTTCCTTACTCAGTTCATCTCATAACTACCAACAAAACCTTTCTTACCATAAAATTTTTAATATGACCATTTAAAGTTTTTTTTTTCTCACTTCTGCTTTTTTTCCCCTAACTTCTGCTTGTATTTTTTTTTTTTTTTTTTTGTCCCTATGGTTAATTATAAATGGACTATCTGGATTCAGATTGTCTGCCTTCCCATTTCCCTGGGTCAGTAGTTGCCCTAGGCTCTGCTCTTTATAATTTTGATTTTTATGTTACATTTAGATGAGGTTTAAATAAACAAACAAACTCATTGAAAATGAACCTTGGTTTTGTTAAACATTTAGAATTTTTTGTAGTCAGATTTTTAATAGTGAGAAATATAGGTATAGCTCAATTTAACTTTGATTTGAGACATGATAATATAAATAAATTTATCAGGCTGGAGAGATTGCTTAGCGATTAAGGTGCATGCCTGCAAAGCTTAAGGACCCCTGTTCAATTCTCCAGGTCACACATAAGCCAGATGCACATGTTGGCGCATGCATCTAGAGTTCATTTGCAGTGGGAAGAGCCCTGGAGCACCCATTCTTACACACACACACAGACACTCTCTCTTTCAACTTAATACAAAAAGTAAAGTCTGAACTGTATGAACAATTAAGGTGAGAAAAAATATGAAGAATGAAAAGTTGTTTTCGTTTGTTTTGTTTGTTTCTTTTCGGCTTTTTGAGGTAGGGTTTCGCTCTAGACCAGGCTGACTTGGGATTCACTATGTAATCTTAGGGTGGCCTCAAACTCATGCTGACCGTCCTACCTCTGCCTCCTGAGTGCTGGGATTAAAGGTGTGCACCACCATGCCTGGCTAAGAATGATAAGTTTTAAGTTAACCCATTTTGTCATAGGCAACCCAACCTTTTTCAGTTTAAGTCTTATAACCTTTTCATAACATTTTCATACCCTTTTAGCAACATAACTTACAACAATATTTTACCTTATAAAGTCTTTTCTGATACAAAACACATTTCTTTCTGTAGAAGCAAAATAAGAATTTGGCATGCAACTATTATTGTAGTAAGCATGAACAAGCATATTGTCAAACACATAGAGGCTAATTATTTTAAATATATTGTAAACCTGGTTTTAATAACATAATCTTAAAGTATATGAGCATCAGAACATTTAATGACCAAAAATATTGGAACAATTAATAATCATAAGTTTAGTCATATGTAAGGACAGACTACATGAAACATTGAACACATGACATAACATGGTTGGCCAACATGAGCCATAACAACATGAAACACGGGGAGTCATCCATTTAAGATTTTAGTTATGTTTTAAATTGAGGAGAACTTAATCTTAACAGGGCAACAGCCAGTGGTTTGAGTTTAAGTTAACTTTTATTAATTTTTTTTGTGGCTTGTAATGAAAAGAAGGGGGAAAGGGAAAAGAAAGGAAAAACCATACAGGCTGTTTAGTGATTTTAACTTTTAGCAAGGAGAGAAAAATTAGATATCCATATGTAGAAGAAGTTAATGAGGTCCAGCAAAAACAGGAGTTTCTTTAAGAGGGCAGCGTTTCTGTTTGATTTGGTGAGGTGGCTTGAATTTGGAATGAGAGGGAGAGGCCCTGGAAAGTCATAGGCAGATGGCAGAACTGCGTGTGAGAGGGAGAGGTTTAGAAGGAGCAGGATTTTAGAGGGTTCTGAGGAAGTTATTAAGATCAATAAGAATATTAAACTCAAAAGTACCAAATTCAGGCCAGAAATGGCCATTATTTAAGGAATATTGTGGTCAGATTTGAATAGAGAGTTGGAGTAATTGGTGGGTAGGAAGCTCAGAAAGTTCAAGCTCCTTTAAATTAGCCTTCAGAAATGCCCATGGAGTATTTTTTTTTTTTTTTTTTTTTTTTTTTTTTTTTTGGTTTTTCGAGGTAGGGTCTCGCTGTAGCCCAGGCTGACCTGGAATTCACTATGGAGTCTCAGGGTGGCCTCGAACTCACAATCCTCCCACCTCTGCCTCCCGAGTGCTGGGATTAAAGGCGTGCGCCACCACGCCCGGCTGGAGTATTTTTTTTTTTTTAACAGATAATTTAGAGCCCATTTTGGAGAACAAGGACTGGAGTGGCCCATCCCACCACCAGGGACTTCTCCCAGGCTTAGGAAGCGCAAATGAAACCCAAGGCTTAGGAGGGAGTGTCCTCATGCTCATAAGGCTTGGGGTGTCCGGTTGAACCACAGTTGGGAGGCTCCAGGAGTCTCCAATT
The DNA here is from genome assembly GCF_020740685.1 of Jaculus jaculus. NCBI lineage: Eukaryota > Metazoa > Chordata > Mammalia > Rodentia > Dipodidae > Jaculus > Jaculus jaculus. Next base: position 105,349,455 of record NC_059111.1, on the reverse strand, counting down.
ATTCACAGATGGAAAAGTGAGAAACTGGTGGAGTTTCTAAGGTGTGAGACAGGGCATGTGCGCCGCAGACCGAGCATGAATACCTTGTCCTGAACTTGCAATTTCATGAAGGCGTGGATGCAGCAGATCACATGGCCAGAGGCCTCTAGTCTGGAGTTCAAAAGTCTAGTAGGAGAGGGGGAAAAAAAGAAAAGGAAGAAGCCCCCAGGTACTGTTTAGTTCAGAGTAGTGAGCACAGTGAGTTTTGGTATTCCCGAGACAGTGAAACATTGGCAGGGAGGTAGAGAGAAGGGGTGGGGGGGGGGAAGCATGCAGCCTGAAATGCCCAGAGGGGTATCCAGGTCATAGCACCAGAAATGTAAGGAAAGTGTAAGAGAAAAGCAAAAGAGATCATCAGGTTTGATCTCTACAGACAAGATTGGTTTATTTAGAGAGAACAGTGAGAGGCCTCAGCTTTCCCACAGGATGAAGGCTGAAGCACTGAGCCAGGCTGCCATGTAAGTTTTTAAGGAGGATCCAAAGAAAAACAGACTGGACCAGGTGCACTTAATAAGAAAATTGTAGCTGTTTGTGTCCTTGCTCAGAATAGGCTTTTTCAGCCAGGAATGTCTCAGGGAGGAGACTCAGGTGGTCTCTGGCCCTTCAAGGCCATCTAGGCTAAGTGGAGTACATCAGTCAGGTAAAGGTGCCAGACTTCTCTATTCCCTGCAAGCTTTAGGGATAGCTACAGCTCTTTAGTTCTCTTGAGTTTTCAGGGAAGGCTATTAACCCTTCACTACCTATTATACTTTTCTTTTTTCATTCTTACCTGTCACAGTAAACTTATATTCTGGGGGGACAAGCAAACATGTCTATTCACTCCAAATAGGGTTCAGATAACAGACCAAAATATGAAGGTACCCAAAACAGTTTTAGTGAGCCAATGTGTTTATTGACATAACCGAGAAAAGTAAGGAGTTGCTTACGGTGGCACAGGTGACTCAAAGACAGGCACATCATCAAAACTCTCTCCCCAGCACAGGGGATGCCTCACAGAACCTGTATCTCTGGAGCTCACTGCCCACAGCAGATTGGAGAGTCTGTAGCATATGACATGATTTAGAGGTAGGTGGCCAGGGAAGATGGGAGAGTCTCCTCCCAAGTAATCGTTGACCATTTATATAACCATATAATCTTTAACCCAGACTTACTGAACTCCTCAGTCTACCAAGCCTGACCCCCCCTCCCCCAAATGAGGGTATGCTTAATTCAAAGAAAATTGCTTCAAAACACTAGTGAGAGTCTACCCCACAGGAGTAGCTCCTATAACTTTGGGTAGTGGTCCTGTGACCTTCAAAGTTCCATATCTTCCAGACTTGTTGACTTCTTGTCTCCTTGTTCCATTCAGGAGAGTATGTTTCAAGATTACCAAATACCTCATCTTAATGAAAATGTAAAAAGTAGAACTGAGGCTGGAGAGACAGCTTAGTGGTTAAGGTGCTTGTCTGCAAAGCCAAAGGACCCAGGTTCAACTTCCCAGGACTGATTTAAGCCAGATGCACAAGGGGGCACACACATCTACAGTTTGTTTTCAGTGGCTAGAAGCCCTGGTGCACCCATTCTCTCTTTCTCTCTCTCCCTACTTCTGTATCACTCTCTTTCTCTCTCAGATAAGTAAATAAATAAATGTAGAAGCATTTTATGGTACTTTGACTTGGTTCTGACTTAAATTCTCATAAAAATAAAACAATGTTGATATTCATGAAAATTTATGGATATAAATTTGGAATTCTTTGTTCCCAATTTTCCTTTGATTTCCTAGATATGGCCAGGAAATTGACATAAATTTCTGCACTTTTTTATTATCTCCAAATGCTCAAGGTTTTATTTCTATTTAAGATATCATGGTAACAAGTGTGTTTCTATTTATATTTTAAAATAATACTGAAACAATATGGCTCGGGCCTTGAGTAAACCTGGTTTTCCCTAAACACAATAAAATCGAATATGTTCCTCCAAAAACATAGCAAAGGAAGTAGAAAAAACAACAGAGTTCAGTTGTTATATGGTAAATGAGAATTTTATGTAAACCACAAAAAATAAAATAAAAATGGCAAATGTAACTGAATGGAAACTAAATATATCCATATAGACAGGAAATGCTTAACAGCTATGATGTTGCTGAATCTTCTTGAACTTGGTTTTAAAAACATGAAAACTTGAAAAAACTACCTTATGAGTACATAATCTCATCTTTAATATGAGTTATAATCTAAGCCCAGTTTCTCTTACATTTTAAGTTGCATGCACAGTTCTCCATAAGTTAAGGTGAAGGGTGGCTTGTACCTTCCCTTCTGCTTTTATTTCTGGGCTTATGTCTCTGTCATCCAGTCACACCCACAGATTCCCATGAGTACATCTTCAAAGTCCTGTCACTGGTCTTTGAAAACCCAGGTCCTTGTTTTGACTCACAGCATCTTTGAAGGTATGAGCTGCTGGAGAGCAAGCATCTAGCATTTCTCCGTAAATGCTCACACACAGCACGACTCGAATAAGCATTCAACAAATTAACAATATATCGGAGAAAGAAGCTTACATCTTCAGTGGACTAATAAAGGAAATGAAGACACTGGATGAGGTTCAATGAAGACAATGGATGAAAAAACTGGAAATAAAATTTATTTTCCAGATTTCTCTTCAAACATGCTTCTAGGTCTCTTGCTGTAGCATTCCTAACAATGGGGGGACAAGCATACCTGTGAAAGCATTGAGATATCACAATGTTAACCTAGCCTGTAAACTAGGAAGGACATGAATACCCCAGGAGTTACATATGCATCCTTTTCTTCAGTGTGGATCTGGCTTGAGGTAGGAGACTAAGGCTGGATATGGCAGAATATCCTACATCTGTATGAAGCAGAAATTCAGGTCCTAAAGCTTATCCTGAGATGAGATCATTCCAGTCACTTGTGAAAAGCAACAAGGAAGCAGGACCAGGTAGAAGAAAGCAGGCCAACGGGAGTGGGGCCCCTCAGGAAGCACAGCTGGCTTAGTTCTGTATCGTTATTTGTCCACAGAGCAGGGAGAACCTGGATCAAAGGATATCTTACTATGTTCTTCTTTAGCCCCCAGCATCATGCTCAGCTCTCCCCCTCAAAGAGCCAGGGCTCAAGTCAGCGGCACCTTCTCAATTCAAAACCTCCTCCTTGCCATTCCCTTCATGAACTCCTTTTGAAATTTCAACTCTTGGGTGAAATATTATGGGGAAAATTGTATATCCTCATGACTTGGAGGGTTATTATAGAAGGAAGACTATCATTTCTACATAGAGGTGATACTTAGATACATCAATATTGCAAATGAAAGATGTTATTCTAACAGAAGCATAAGCTGCTGAAGATAAGGTCACCTGCACAGAAAATGTACCAGTGTTATTTTTTCAAATTTGGGTCTAGAAGAAAGTGCTGCATAATAAAAGAGGACAGTTCACCATGGGGATACTATGTTGAGAGAAACAGGAAGAATGATATACAGTACTATGAGAAAAATATATTGTGGAAATAAAGAACTTTATGTGGGGCTTACAAAGATGGCTAGCGGGTAACAGCACTCACTTTAGAATGATGGCCTCTAGAGGCCTGAGTTCTAGCTGAGTACCCATGTAAACAGGAGGTTGTGGTGACACACACCAGTAACCCCAGACTTGTGGGCATAGTGACCTGAGAATCACAAGGGCTTGTGGATTATATAGGGTGACTGAAATGGCATCTCTGGATTCAGTAAGGAAGATTGGCAGATGATGAATGGAGGAGTACTCCTGACGGTCTCCTCTGGAACACACACACACACACACACACACACACACACACATTTTTGTGAATATTTTAGAAAAATACATGCTTTTCTTATATAAGCGAGCAATATTTAATCTGTAGCAAAGAATGTCTTTGTAATTAGGTTGTTCTCACTATATCTTAAAATTAAAACTTTTCACTCCCTAGAAATGGTGGTTTAGCAGTGAAGGTTTGGGGAAATGATCTGAAGCCTTTTTTAACTCATATGTGCACCTCTCCTTCTGTGCAATAATATGTTTTTAATTTTTTTGTTTAATTTATGTATTTAAGAGGGACAGACAGAGAGAGAATGAGGCCAATAGAGAGAGGATGGGCGCGTCAGGGCCTCCAGCCACTACAAACGAACTCCAGACGAATGTGCCCGCTTTTGCATCTGGCTAACATGGGTCTTGGGGAATCAAGCCTCAAACCGGGGTCCTTGGGCTTCACGGGCAAGCACTTAACAACTAAGCCATCTCTCCAGCCCCTATATAATAATATTTAAAGTTTATTTCCATTTATGTGCAACAGCCTAATTTCTACCAACTCCTTAAAGGAAAATTGCATGCTCTTGTGATGTGAAACTTAAGAAACCCATCACTGTGATGGCAATGGACGTCCATAATTCTATTTTTACCCACTCATTTTTATGGATATAACCTCATTTACAGGTCAATGTGGACTGTCACGGATCTGTCTTGGGTCTGGTTGGTGGTCTTCGTAGTCAATCTTACTGCGTTAAGCCATCAGTACAGTGCAAGTGTCTTGAGCAACAGGCACAGGGAGTTCAGAGTTTCACTGGCTGTCTGAGTCAATCATTTTCTGAGCATATATAAGTCACGCTCCTATGAATGGCTTCAGCTTACATTAGGAAACACTTGTGTGAGAAGAAGACTGATAAAAAAGATTCAATTCAGGTTTGGGGGAGCCACATTGAATTCTCCTTTTGCCAATCTCATTTTCCCCCTCAACCTAAATGATAGACATACAATCATTTTAATACAAATCTTACTTAACACTCCTGAAAATGATTTAATGGAACAGCTTGTGATATTAGAGCAGAGAACTCATTATGGAAATTCAAGATTCTGAAGTCAGAATAGCATTGCTGCCTTTGGAAGGTGAGATGATGGATGGAAGTGTCTTGCTAGGTGTGGGTACCAGCAGGAAGGCATACTTCACGTTCCTCATCCCTTAAAGAAGAGCTGAAGGAATTTTTCAGCATTAAAATCTCTCTTTTCATTTTGAACATCCATCTGTAATTCATTTCAGAAAGTATTTCAGGTAGACAGCTGTTCCTGGCAGTATTTCAATGGTCATTAGATGTTCACATATATGTACTTTTTTTCCTATAGTGTATTTAAAAGTTTTTTTTTTCCCCAAAAACAATGAGTTATGTGTAGGATCAACCTAGACTTCCTTAGGTTCCTGTGTCTCATTAGTTGCAAAATTTAGTTGAGAATAAATATAGAAACAATTTCCTATCTACCAAAATCCTTAAGAATCAAGAATATTGTTGAGTACTGGAAATCAGAGAACAACACGATATCAATAACATAATATGTGCCCTAAATATGTGAATATTGATATGAATATTCATATAGCACATACAACAGGGATATTTCCAATGTGCTCTTTCAATGTCCTCCTGTTCATAGATTATACTCATTGTCAACATGGTGGTTTGAATGCAAAGCATCCTCCACAACCTCATCTGTTTTGAATTCTTGGTCCCCAGCTGGTAACAGTCTAGGAAGGTTGCTGGGCCCTTGCCGGAGGAGGCGTATCACGGGGGTAAGCTTTGGGGTAATATAGCCAAACTACCTACCTAGTACACAGACTACTCATTTCATACTGATGTGAAAATATGGCCCGGGCTTCCCACTTGCCATGCTTTCTCTGACATGATGAAAGTTCCCCTGAAGACTGTAATCCAGAAATAACTGCTTTCCTTCCATAAGCTTCTAGTGGTCACGTGTTTTGTACTAGCAATGAGAAGGTAAGGGCTATAGTCAATAATAGTTTGTATAGTTCCTTGTTTGACTAGAAGCATCAAACAAGACAACTGTGAAGGAAAAACCAAGGACTACAAGGGAAGAAAAACTGGAGAGAGTCAAGCTAATGGAAGTGGGACACTGCATAAACTTCACAAATTACATTGTGTTTGTATGGTAGAATAAAATAACCAAACAAATTAAATGAGATACAACAGGTGTCAAAAACTTTGCCATCCGGAGAAGACCAATAGTAAGTACTTCCCACCTTGAGGGACATTTATATTCAGTCACATCACATAAGTCAGCTCTGGCTGGTGTGCAAGCAACCATGAGCAACAAGTCCACCGGGCTCTGTCCCATGGCCAGTTCCAATAAAGATTTATTTATAACATTAGCTTGTACACTATACATCACTACTCTCCAGTGAAGCAGCAAGTGAAGAAGGATGGACATCACACAACGTAATTTGTCATCAAAGTAAGTTTCACAGTGATATATACACAATTGGTGTCATATTTATTAAATTTAGAGAGACACTTTCAATGTATAGTTTATATGTATTCACACACACATACTAACAGAATAATAGCATAGAAAAATTAGTGAACACTCTTGCAATTACCCTCTCCATGCTGGGACAAATAACCTGACCGGAAGCAGCTTACGGTAGGAAAAAGTTCATTTCAGCCTTATATCTTCAAAGGGGCAAGTTCCTTCATGGCAGTGAAAGCATGCCAGGCCTGGGCTGGAAGCCTGAGTGACAGCTTGTCACAGCCATAAGGAAAAGTTCTCACAGCTAGTTGACACACCACAGGGCTGGACTAACTAACCTCAAGACCACCTCCCCTCTCGACCCAGTGACAACCTCCTCTGGCATGGCTCCACATATCAAAGGCTCCATCATTTGGGGATAAAGCATGAGACCTAATCACAAACACATAAGACTACAGCGAATATTTCACATTCATCCTATCAAAAACACAATATCCAGAATAGTGACTTTGAAGTGGGGGTGTCAGTCATACCTTTAATGATTCTGATTGTTAAAACCTTTGGTAAATACAATGACACTGTGATATTACTCAGTATACCTTTACATGCCTATACTATATCATAGTCATACAAAATAAGTGTATTTGCTCAAGCCACATGACATGTTTATTCTAATAGGAAGAAAAATTCATCTCACTTTCGGTTAGAGAATCTTCTCTTTTCAGATGGAAGTGTGGGCTCAGAAGGCACCATGGTACTGAGAAGTGACAGAGGAGTGCTCAGCACTGAAATATCTCTATAACACCTTCCAAGGCTCAGGGTCTATTGTAGTCAGGTTCAAATTGCTGGTAGAAATCACCCAACCAAGAGCAGCTTATGGGGGAAAAGGAGGTTTATTTTGGCTTACAGGCTCCCTGGGGAAGCTCCATGATGGCAAGGAAAAATGAAGGCATGAGCAGAAGGTGGACATCACCTCCTGGCCAACATACAGTGGACAATAGCAACAGGAGAGTGTGCCAAACACTGGCAAGGGGAAACAGGCTATAACACCCATGAGCCCACCTCCAACAATACACTGCCTCCAGGAGGTATTAATTCCCAAATCTCTATCAGCTGGGAACTTAGCATTCAGAACACCTAAATTTATGGGGGACACCTGAATCAAACCACCACAGTGTCCATTGCAGAAGCATGTAACAGCCAAAGGAAGGGTAGGACTTCTTACAATGTGCTCCTCCAGACACAAAATGGCCTGCATATCCATGACCTCACAGTGCCTGACACTACCTACACAAGACCACCATAATAGGAGGAAAAGATCATGACATCAGAGACTGTTTGAGAGAAGGAGGGAATATGATGGAGAGAGGAGTTTCAAAGGGGCAAGCAGGGGTAGGGAGGGAATTACCATGGGATATTGTTTATAATCATGGAAGTTGTCAATTAAAAAAAAAACTTAGTACCACTGAGTTTGTCAATAATTAGAATGATTCAAAGAGCCATGCATGTTACAAACCGAACTAACTTTAAATTTGTTTTATTTGGAGCCATGATATTCATGACTTTTTGTTTGTCAGGTTTCTTTATAATTTTTACAGAGCTGAGGATTAAACTCTGGGCCTTCTGTGTGGTGGGCAAATCTTCTACCCCTGAGCAGTAGCTCCAAAATTTGCTACTTTTTTTTTTTTTTTAGACTTAACCTAGAAGGCATGCAATTTTTAAAATCAGGGGATTTGTAAAAATTATTCTAGTCTTTAGTGTCCCAAGAGTACATTAATGCCATTTACAAGCAATACCCTTAGTATCCAAGCAGTAATAAGGATGAAACATGGGGAAGACTGTCTTTCTGCAAGCCACGTAATTTTAAGGATTATCTTCTGAAGGTATCATATTTCTTTGCACCTAATAAGAATTAGACGGAAAACCTACAGAGGTATTAACCTTACATAAAAACAATCAGCAAGCCACTTTTTATATGGGTATATTTTAGCCATACTATTCGATGATAGATAATATTTTAATTCCTTAGAAGGCAAGTAGGTACTCATACATACCCCCTTAATTTGTCAGGTGATAGGAACCAGTAGCACTGAGCAGGCTATTATCAATGAGCAGAGCCAGCACCTAAAGTTTAATTTGCAAATCTGTCCTTCCATAAAAGGAACTAGGATTATGCACCTCAGAGAACAATCTGAAACCAGAACTGAGGCAGAATAATACATAGGATCCTCTCCCTGCATGTAGAAGAGCCACAAAGAAAGGAAGTATATACACAATATACAGACAGACAGACACACACACACAAACACACACACACACAGAGAGACAGAGAGAGAAAGAGAGACATACACACAGTGACATATAGCAAGAGGATATGAAAACCAATTAATGCCCCAAATGTAATATAACTGTGAGTCCACACGGATATGAAAATTTTAGTGAATTATAATTGTGGAGAAGTAATAAATTTTCCATGCAGTAAAACCCCAAATAATTTGTGTAAAATCGCTGCTGTCCATGAACCGGACCACAGTTCTCCCCTCTAATTCTAGGCAGCTCGTAGGAAACTCACAAACAGCTAGGGGTGCTGCTAGCTGGCACAGCACTTGTCTAACCGGAATGAGAAGCTCTGAGATCTTCAGCACTGAAAAAAAATCTATAAAAAGGATGAAAAATAGTAACTTTACAGAAGAAAAACTTGACAGATGCCCCTTCCGTCAGGTGACCAAGGTTACTTACATAGGTGTCAGGTACCCTAGGAGGTGACTAAAAATGATCCCTTGACTCTGTGCTCTCCCCCCTCCAAAAAAAAAAAAAATAATAAACATGCCTGACTCTAAGGGTACATCACAAGAAAAATGCCAGACAAATCTTAATTGACTGAAATTGTACAAAATAACTACACAGTGTTTTTCAAATGTGTGAAGATAACCAAAGCTAGGATAGTCTGAGACAGCATCAAGGCGACAGACATCCAAGGTGAGGACCAAGTCTGACATGGAACCCCAGTGAGATGCCAGAACAGATAGAGGAGAGTAGTTAAAAACTGAGGAAAGCAGAACGAAGTGTGGACTGAAGGGTGGTTTATCACCAACTGTTCATTCACTGCCATGAATGGGCCATAGTCACGTCAGCTATCAATAATGGTGAGAATTGTCCATGATGCCTTTGAAGTATGTTTCCTCTGAATCCTGAGTCAACACCACCTTTACAGAAAGTGTGGATATAGGACATATAAATGAGGGGTGTAGATAGTGTGCTCCAACACATTCTATCACAGCCACTAAAACGTTGTACAGCCCTTAGTACATTCTGAATGCTTGTTCAATAGAAAGACCAAATGTAACTTTCTTAGCATAGCGGAATTTGTATTCATTACATATGTGGACCACACATCTAGGCCTGTTCCTACATGACATTCCTTGGTGGAATTGAGAGTTGTACAACATGTATACCACCATACATCTAGATAAACATTAAAGCTGTGTGTTCTTAAACTGGAAATTTAGCAAGAGTAATCTCTTTGTTTCTAATTTTTTTAAATTTATTTCTAGAGAGACTGAGAGAGAATAGGCCTGCCAGGGTCTTCTGTCAATGCAAATGAACTCCAGACACATGTGTGACTTTACGAGGGTGCTGGGGGATTGAACCCTGACCAGCCAACTTTGCAACGAGAGCCTTTAACTGCCGAGCCATTTGTCCAGCCTGGAGTCATCGTGAACGTGTGTTCAGGTGTGAAAATCTGGACCTTTTCACTCCATTTGTTTGTCTTCGTTTATGTGGTTGCCTACATTATTTTAATTATTCTACATCTATAATGAAGTACAATGCCATGTGGTATGTCTTCTAATATCATCTTCAGAAAGAGCACCTTGCCATTTTCTAGGATCTTTGACTTTTCAAATAAATATTAAAATTCGTATTTGGTTCCTAGTAATTAACTCTGATTGATGGAATTCCACTTTATTTATTGCTGTAAGGTCTGTCTCTCAAACCCGTAACTCGCCGATTCATCTGGTCTAGGTCGGCATCTTGCCCTCGGCCCCTTGTGTCCATCTCCCCAGTGCTGTGGTGACAGTTGACCACACCGTCCACCGGACAACATGGGTGCTATGGAGCCCGAGTCTCCGTGCTTGTCCAGCAGCTGCTTTTTCAGAAGTCCATCTCGTCAGCCCAGTAAAGTCATCTTGCTATTTTAGGTAAATACTCATGTCATATGTTTATATATATATAATTTAATTTATTTAATTTAATCCATATATATGTATATATGTATACATACATACATAGAGAGAGATTAAATTTTCTCTTTTTTCACAAAAAAATAGCTTCTTGGTATTCTTTCATTAATTTTCATCCATTTTCAGTTCAAAAATCAGAAAAAAAAAGACTTCTCAGTAATTCCCTGAACTGTCCTCTGTTATTTTTGTTTGTTTGTTTTTTACTTTCTTATTATCACTGATACTGTGTTCCTTATCAACTCCTGGGTGGCCAGGCAAGTAGTTTCTCATCACGGCCCTTCATCATCCTTCCTCATCCTGACGACCACTACACTAAGCGATTCTTCTTTAAAACCACACACAGTACTGATTCAGTGCTCCATGACTTCATGATCCTGTGTTCAGTGAAAATAAAAATTCCTCACCCTAATAGTAAAGCCCTGAAAATACAACTTTGTCCTAAATTTTAAGTTCTCTCATATCTATACTGTAAACCAAGTGAAATGGTTGATTTAATTCCTATCCTCAGACTCTTTCATTTACCTACTATAAAACTTGTCTCTCTTACCACCCTTGATATATTACCTGTATTTTTCCCCTTTACAAGCTCATTCTACCTTCTTTAATGCTCACTAATGTCTTCCCATATGACCAATTCACATGAAATTTAATTCTCCATTGCAAATCTGATGCTTCTCTGCTGCCAATACTGAAGCTTATGCGAATCTTGGTTTCGCCGTATGAAGTGCAAATGCTTATGACTCTGGTTTCAAGAAATACATCATTCTTACCACATCCTAGGCATTACAGATGCAAAGCATCTTCGTATTTAATCATAAATACTAGAAATAATCAAGCAACACGTAAATATATAAACAAGAAATTATCAAATTTTGGTAAAAATGTAAAGAAAAAAACAATTAGATATAGAAAAAAAAAGGAAGAATTCAGTGTGACTAGAAAAAGAACCACTTAGGAACTAATTTTGCCAATAGCTATAATAACAGCAATGAATGATGAGAACTGACCATGTCAGGAAATCGCACAAGATGCCAATCCACACAAAAAAGGGAAAAATGCAAAGCATCTAAGGGCAGATGTGATAAAGGGTCAGAAAGAGAGCCAAGTATATGTGCATATTACAAACGGAGTACACAAGATGAAATTGGAGAGGCAAGGATCATTAAAGGGTTTGATGGAAATGCCTGGGTGCTTTCTCATAAGAGAAATGGGAAGCCAATAAATGAACATGGCATGCTTTCTTCTACAGCTGTCTCTGGAAGGCCATCTGGCTGATGTGAGAAGAATGAATTGGACTTGAGGGAGGGTAGAAGCAGGAAGACAAAAGCTGAAGATAGTTTTGCCTTTCTAGGTGATGAATAATGTTAGCTGGTCTTCAGTGGATATAGCAAAGAAGGAGATAAATAGATGGATTTGAGAGATGCTGTACCAGTACCCATGAACTTGGATATAGGTCCATGCCAGATGTATTTTACTGAAATTACAAAACTGGAAAAACACGTGTTTGTGAGGGTTGTGGTTCTGCTTGTTATAAACTACCATTTAAGCTCTGAATTGGCAGTTGAGTATAAATTGTAATGAGTAAGAGACTATTTAAACCATAAGATAAGATGTATAAAATGGTAAAAGCCTGCAAAAAAAGGAGGGTCTTTAATGAGGCCTTGAAGCATTTTGATTTTTAAAGTTCTTATAGGGGAGAAGCTAAGAATAAAAGACTGGAAGACAGTAGTCAGTAAGGTATCAAGTAAACCAATAGAAGGTTGTGTAACACACGCACACTTTTTCTAGAATTGGCAATGTGGGGATACTTTTTTTTTTTTCAAGCTCATGTTTGAGGAGTTGAAAAGAAAATCAAACTGAAATAGATCTAAGAAGGAGAGAGATGCCAGGGAGTGCCACAGTGAACTTAAATCACAACATTATGAGTTTTTTTTTTGGGGGGGGGAGAAATAAGGAAAGAATTTTGTGGTATTTACTGGAGGATTATATGGAGTTAAATGGAAATTTGAGATTGTTTTATTGTTCTTTTGGTTTCATCTTCTTTATTTATTTTAAGATGGATGTTTCTAGAACATATTTGCAAGTGAGAAGGACTTCTGGTGGACAAATGAGAATCTGTAAGTGTACAAGTGACATCATACAATACTACTGGGCAGACCCAGCCCCTGCCCTCCAGGCTCATACATAGGGCTCGCTCCTTATTATCCTATGAGCAAGGAACTGGCTCAGTACACATGCATAGAACTTGGCAAGGCACCAAGCCACATGCTGACCATCAATCTCAGTATTACCTCTTTTTTAAACATACTCATTTATTTTAAATTTATAGCTGTAAAACTGTTATGAAGTACTTGTAATGCCATCCTTCCTAAAATTCTCTTATGACATGGAGCAATTGTGTTCTGAAGAGTATGTAGGCAAAAGTATATAGAGAGTGCAAAGAAAAACAATCAACAGCCACTAATATAAATCCTCAGATGCAGTTCATAGACCAATGTTTTCAATGCTCAAAAATCTATTATAGTCTATTTTATGTTTATTTATTTTATTATTTATATGAGAGAGTGAGAGAAAGAGGCACAGAGAGAGGGAGAGAGAGAGAGAGAGAGAGTGAGAGAGAGAGAGAGAGAGAGCACGTATGGTTGCACCTCCTACCACTCCAAACAAACTGCAGACACTTGTACTTTGGTCATCTGGCTTTACGTGGGTTCTGGGAAATCAAACCCTGGCCATCAGGCTTCACAAGCAAGTGTCTTTAACTGTTGAGCCATCGCTCCATCCCAGTACACTGAGGTATAGGCTAAGAACCGCTGGCGGTAACCCAGCATGCTTTCCTGAAAGGTGGCCTTAAGGTATTGGGAGGTGAAGTGTGAATCTCACCTAGGAAAGAAGGACGGAGATGTCCAATGAGCCGAGCACAGAGCGTAGGAAGGAAGTGCAGGCTGGCCGCTGTGAAGAGTTCGTTCCTCCTCGCTTGTTCTGACGGTGCATGCAGATGTGAGCGTGTGCACACGCAGCCTGAACCTATGCTGCTTTTCAGGCAGTAATACGCTTTGTGGTTTTCAGAACAGGACTGAAGCCCAAGAGACAGAAGAGATCCATCCTAAGACAGTTCAGCTGCTCTCAGTCCATGCTTCTACTCTGACTGAGGAAGGTGAAACAAGGCTAAAGTTTCTGGGTTCTTGTGGAATTCTACCAAAGCTGTTTATCTGAGCTCCGGAGTCAGTTAGAGAGGGAAGCTAGTTTTGGCTTTGAAACTCTTATGCTATGTAAGGGTCCATGCATTGTGCTAGGTTTTGAGATGAAAATTAACTGTGTGAGAAGCAGGCCAGCCCCTGAGGCTGCGAGCTCAGTGCCAACTCACCAAGGAAATCTCGGGTCTTTCATAGTAAATCCTCACACCTCATTCAATTTGTCTTCCAGCCAACAATTATCATTGTTTGAATTACTGAGTTATTGACAAAAGGTATTATTTTTAATATCCATAAAACCATGAATTTGGTGCTTACAAAACTGGAAATTGTTAAATAACCACAGATTGTAAAAACATATCCAGAATAATCTTTCAGATGATTAATTAATATAAATATTTTGAATAAAATGCATTTATATACTTATAATTAAGAATTAATTTTAATACTCAATGTATTTTGGGCATGATTTAAGATAGACTTATGTTTTCTAGTACATAGATATGCTAGTTAAATCAAACATAAAAAAAAAATCTTTGCCTAACTACCTTTAAAAGCATTTTTATCTCAAACTAAGATGTACTGCATTATGAAGTCACAAAATCTACTTTTCTGCTATGTTCTCCTTGCAAAGCTAATGTTCAGCTCCCATATTTCATAGATTATTTGCCTGTATTGTTACTTTGTATTTTTGTATTTTAATAGTAAGCAACATGCATATTGTACTATTTTATATAACATGTTCTGGTTACATATTTGTTTATACTGTTTGGTTTTGTACATTAGAAATACTACATTTATATATATTGTGAGCATTTTTTCTATAGAACTATAAAGTTAACTGTCATAACAAGGTGAAAAACTTTTGAAGAAAATTAACAATAATAAAATAAAAGTTTAAAAATGCAAATAATTCTAAAAAATGATTAATCTAAAACTTGAAAAATGCTTCCATCTTTTATGAAACTCATATATTTCTCATATAACATTGATTTCAACAACTTTATTTTTTGAGTTTTTTTTTTCCTTGTGTTCTGGTATGTATGTATGTATGTATGTATGTATGTACGTACATATGTACGTATAGGTGTATGGGTGTATGTATAATGTGTGTATGTGTGTGTGTGTGTGTATAATGCCCTGCTCTCATTACCTTGGAGGCTCTCTTCTGAGACCTTACGGCATTCACTGTGGAGTCACAAAAGCCTCAGTCAGTCCCTGTGGAGTAACAAGTGGGGCAACCATGCCTCACGGTATTCTTACCAGCTCTGTAGCTTTTACGATCTTTCCACCCCTCTTCCACAATGTTCCCTGAGCCATGGCAGGCCCACAGGCAGTCTGATTTAATGTTGAGCCCTCTGTAGCCTCTGGATTTCTGCTGTGATTGATCCCCAGGTTGTCACCGTCGACCTGGAGCAGGTGGCCAGGCTAGCAGTAAGACTAGTGTTCCTGTCACCACTTCTTGCGCAATTTCTCCTGGGCGTTGGCAGATGTGGCATATCTTGTGGTGAGCAGTTGGCCATCTTCTCATCTTATGGATGGATCTTGGTCCTCCACCATTTTATTCTCTGCCATCTCTAAAATCAAACAAATTCTTCAACCAGGAGTGGAAGCAGCTTGGGTTAAGGAGGTACACAAGGTTGTGTGAGAGATTTTCTGCTAGCAAGCTCATTTTTCTCCCGAGAGCAAGTGGGGATTGATTCTTTCTTAAGCCTTAGTTTTCTGACCATGGGATTCTGACTTCGTTTGCAGTAACACACATGAGTTTTCTCCCACTGAGTGGACCTCGTGTCCAGTCAGAGACTGGTCAATTAGTAGCAGAGGCTGTGTGCCACTATTGCACATCAGGGTATGCCTTGTCAAGCTGGTTGATTTCATAATCTGCAGAGCCCCCTGCTTATTAATGTTCCTGGTGACCATCGTCCTCCAGTGGCTCCTATAGGGCTGTCCAACGCGGTGAGGGCTAACTAGGAGGGAGCTCATTTCCCTTTAGTTCCTGCATACGATTCTGATGTCCTGTGACAGCACCTTGCTGTGTCTTTAGTTATAGGGTCTTAACATTGTGCTTTGGTGTGTAATCAAGTGTTTTAACAATGGCCTGTATTGTTTTGTGGACCACACAGGTCTCCCTGGCCAACACTTCACTGTGGGGGCAACCCAATTCTGGGCCTGGAATTTACCAGACAAATCCCATGTGTTTTTTTTTTTTAATATGTTATTTTTTAATTAATTAATTTATTTACTGGAGATAGATAGTGGGAGAAAATGGGCACAACAAGGCCTCCAGCCACTGAAAATAAACTCCACATGCATGTACCACTTTGTGCATCTGGCTTATTTGGGTCCTGAGGAATAGAATCTGGGCCCCTTGCCTGCTATATAAAGCCATCTCTCCAGCTCTCCCATGGTTTTAGGATTGAACTTTTTCCACCTTCTGTCTGGACTGCCCCACTTCCCTGTTTATTGATGGTTATAGCTTATATAACGCTTGCCCAAATTGGGGTTTCAGTGGAACTGCTTTTTATTTAATTAAAAGTTTTTATTTTTGGTTTTGTTTTGTTTTGTTTTCAAGGTAGGGTCTTGCTCTAGTCCAGGCTGACCTTGAATTGACTATGTAGTCTCAGGGTGGCCTCAAACTCATGGTTATCCTCCTACCTCTGCCTCCCAAGTGCTGGGATTAATGGCATGTACCATCATGCCTGGCTATTTTATTTATTTGAGAGAGAGAGAGAGATTGAGAGAGAGAGAGAGAGAGAGAGAGAGAGAGAGAGAGAGAGAGAGAATAAGCCTATCAGGGCTTCAAGCTTCTGCAAACGAAAGCTAGATGCATGTACCACCTTGTGCATCTGGCTTAGGTGGGGAATCAAACCTGGATCCTTAGACTTTGCAGAAAAGTGCCTTAACTGCCAAGCCATCTCTCCATCCCCTTAACTTTTTAAAAATAATTATTTTATTTGAGACACACACACACACCCACACACACACAGAGAGAGAGAGAGAGAGAGAGGGAGGGAGGGAGAGACCCAGATAGATAAAGAGAGATTGGGTGCACCAGGGCCTTCAGACGCTACAAACTCCAGATGCATGCCCCACTTTGTGCACCTGTCATACATGGATACTGGGGAATCAAACTTGGGTCCTTAACTTTGCACCCAAGTACATAACTTCTTCCCCACCCTACCTGTCTCCTATTCTAACAAGCCCATCCCATCTCTACTTGCTGTCCCTCCCCTAAGCTATCAACTAACTCCTTCTTTCCTCTCACACTATTTCTCCTTTTTCCTGGTCTCTTCCTAATTTCTGATGCTTACTACCATATATATTCCATTCTAATTTATCCCAGCTAGGAACCTAAAATGAGAGTATATGTGGCTTTTGTCTTTTCTTTGCCTGAGTGACCTCGCCTGGAGTGATTTTATTTTTTTACCCCAACTCCCTCCACTTTTCTTCAAATGCCATTGTTTTATTTTTCCTTTGTTAAGTAGATTTCATTGTATATATGTACCACATCTTCATTATCCACTTATCAGGTCATGGGCATCTGGGCTGATGCCATTTTCTAGCTATTATCAATAGAGCAGCAATGAAACATGACCAAGCAAATATCTCTGTAGTAAAGAACAGACTCTTTAAGGTATATATGCCCAGGAGTGATATAGCTGGATCAAATATTTCCATCCTTTCACAGACGTCTCCATACTGATTTACATAGTGGTTGTACAAGTTTGTACTTCTGGTAGCAGTGGGTAAGTGCTCCTCTTTCCCCATAGCCCCATGAAGGCCATCCTGACTAGTTTGAGATGAACTCTCAAGGGCTTGTTTTTTTTTTTGTCTTTGTTTTTGATTTGCATATCTCTGATGACTAAAGATGCTAAATATCTCTTTAAGTGTATAATAGCTACTTGTATTTCTTTCTTAGAGAATTCTCTGTTCAGTTCTCTATCCCAGTTTTTTATTGGGTTGTTTGATTTTTTATTGTTTAGTTTTTATTAATTTCTTTGCAGATTGTAGATATTAAACCTTTTTTGGAGGTATACCTGGTAAAGATTTTCTCCCATTTTGTGGGATGTCTGTTGACTTGGTGGTGGTTTATTTGTACAGTAGCTTTTTAGTTTCGTGAAGTCTCAGTGGTTGAGTTACTATGGCTTTGTATTGTGTCTTGAAATTAGGTATGGTGATACCTTCAGATGTATTTCTTTTGTTGATATTTTTGAATGTCAGAGACATTCTATTCTTCCATATGAAGTTTTAGACTGTTTTTTTCTATCTCTATGAAGAACATTGCTGGGATTTTTATTTAGTTTGCATTGAATACGTATAATGCTTTACAGCATTTTTAATGATATTTTTACAATACTAACTATTATAATCCATGAGCATGTGAGGTATTTCCATCTTCTCATGTCCTCCTCAATTTCTTCCTTCAGTAATTTTCACCTTTATAATTTTTTTGGTGTAGTCTTGTGAGTTATTTATACATGAAATAATGACACCTCAACTAGGATTAATCTGAGTTCTTCCTTACCAATTTGTATACCTTTGTTTATCTTATCTTACTGCTTGAGGTAAAACTTCAAGTACCAAGAAGTAAAGCAATGGTGAGAGTGGGCACACCTGTTTTGTTCCAAACTTTAATGGGAATGCTTTGAGGTTTGCCCAATTTAGTGTGATCTGTGCTTTAGGTGCATTATAAATAGCCTTTATTATTTTGTGACATGGTCCTTTCCATCCCTAGTCTCTCTGGTATTTTAATCATGAGTGGATGTTGTATGTTGTCAAAGGCCTTTGCTGCATGTATGTAAATAATCATAGGATTTATATATTTAAGTTTAATTATGTGGTGAATAGCACTTATCAATTTCCATACGTTTAACCATCCCTACCTTACTGGAATGATACCTACGTGATCAAGGTGGATGATGCTTTTGATATGCTCCTGGGTTTGGTTGGCAATGTTTGTGTTGAGAACTTTTGTGTGGAAGTTCATTAGAGATCATGGTCTAAACTAAAACTTTAAAAATTCTACCTTATTTTAACAAAATCGTGTACTTTTTATATATCAATGACTAAACAACAAATTCCTTTTTAAAATTGTTCTCCAATTAGTGTCATTTCACAAACTTGTTGTCTGAAAAATAATACAAAATTGAATGAAAATAAGAGTTTTATAATGAATGAGCCTCAGTGTAATCAGGTGATTTGAGAAGCTTTAAATTATGCTACAGTATAAGTGTTATACTGTAGCATAATTTAAAACTTCTCAAATGAAAGAAAGCCCCAAAAGTTCATATTGCCCAAATGCTAGGGCCTAGCAAACATGTTCATAAAATATTCTTCAATGTATCAGTTACCCTTGAGGTTGTGTGTTTCAGAAGTAGTTAGCGCAATAGAATGGGATCTTCAGGCGGGTGCCCTGGAGGAGATTCCACAGGAGGCCCAAGCAGCAGTATCTTAAAGCTGACTTGTCTTGGAGAGATAGCTGTTGCTGTCTCTAAAAACTGCTTATGTCACACCCATGTTAGCAGAATCAAGACTTAGACAGTAGCCATTATAAATTCTCTTAATAATTTTTGGTCTTAACAACCAATCCATGGAGTTAGTCTCCTACAGCTGAAGAGAAAGTCTCCTGCTCTTGTGAAGGCACTTGAAGCCATCACCTACATAGTAAAAGTAATTTATTTATCTTAATGAAACATATCCACAGAATTGTGGTTTTATTTTTGAATCAGGAAAGTAACAGTTCATGAGTATTATAGAAAATCTGGAACTATGGAAAATCACTGATAGGAAAATTAACATCAATTGCAGTCCTTCATGTTCTGAGAAATAACTGACCACCTTCTCAGAATTCATTCTTACTTCGCAATAATCACCAGTTGTAGTTTTGAATCTACATGTTTCTGAGAAATAAGATGCCCCTTGGGTACTCAAGGACCACATAATCACTATATATTTATTGCTGTGGCCACTGACATGATTTGAGCTAAATCTGTCTCAAAAAAACAAAACTGTACAATGATTTTTTCCCAATAAGGGAGTTAAGTCATTATCATATTCATTCTAAATAGTTCAGTCTATTTTAAACTTCTTTGCTTCTGGCATTTTTAACATAATTTTTGAGTATTTTGTACATGCAAATATAATTTTTCCTTTTTACTTAAGCCATTCCCTTTACTCTTCAAAGTCCATTCCACCTTAGAAATAAGTTACAACCATATAAATGTTTAGATTATCATTGTTTGAACTTGAGAAAATGTTTCTTGATTTTATTAATTTTGTGTTTGCATGCGTGATGTCTGTATGTATGTGTTTATGTTCCTCTGGGGGAGTGCAGATGCATGCATGTGGAGGTCAGTTGACAATGTTGGGCATTGGTCCTCATCTTTCATCTTGCTTGAAGCAGAGTCTCTTGTTCACCATTGCATATTCTTGGATGGTTGGTGCACAAGCTTCTAAAGGATTCTCATGTCTCTGACTCCCATTTCACCATAGGAGCCCTGGGAATACTGATGCACACAACCATTACCGGTTTTACAATAATTCTGGATTAAGTCTTCACATCTGCTTGGCAAACACTTTATCCACTGGGCAATCTCTTCAACCCAAGATTCTTTTTTAAATGCTGATTATAATGAGAGCTGAATAACAGAAAGAAAGTACATTATTTCTATTTAATCCTATGGCTATTCTTTTTATTCATGTTGTGAAGATTCCCAATAATGAAATACTCCCCCACATTTATTGAGTTTTCACTGTATGTTCAGCACTGTAGTGGATATGAAATTACAGTTTCTATTAGAATAAATTCCCCATTGTACTAATGTCATTGTGCAAGAGAGTTTGCTTCATGCTTGGAGGAGTTGTTGAGGATATGAAGGAGTGAGTGAGTCGAAGGGCTGAGAGAAATTCCAAGGAGAAGTTACTGGAAAGAATAAAACCAGGCATGGCGAGGAAGCAGAACAAGGAATGTGATTTGTTTTGGTTGAGCTCGGGGCTCATGAGAACAAAAAAATAGGTAAAAATAAGACTAGCGATGGACATCTTATAACACGGAGCTTTAAAAGCCAGCACATGGAGGTCACACTGTGGCAAAAGGAATCCCTCTGGAGGTTTGTACGAGATATTGAAACAAGATGTGTTAAAACCATATCATCAAGTTGTATTTTGTTTTTAAGAACACCAAATAATTACCTATATCTAAATTTTAATAGCAAAAAGAATACCAAATATGATGTCATTTAGCACTGCCAAATAAGATCCCTGGGATAGAAGACAAACTGAATCACACCTACAACTTTCTAATCTGCAAAATAACAAAGCTCAGTCATCACTTTAGAGGAAAATCACTGCCTTGCTCTCCCTTCCCATTGGTGACACAGAAAGGAGCCATAAATACTACCCCTTCCTCCCTCAAACCTAATGTCAGAAGACTGGGGATAGAAAAAAGCTGTTCCCTCAAATTCTAATGAATAATATTCAAGAGTTGGCAAGAATTGTTAAGATGCATGGGCAGGGCTTCTCCATTTACTTTGTAGATGTTCACTAGCATTGCAGATAAATTTTGATATGTCTTCTTTTTCCTTGGTGTTTAGACAGCTTCTTAGGCTTTGGAAAATAGCCACATTCTGAGTCTTAATGCAGGTCTATTTTGTTGTTGTTGTTGTTTGTTTGTTTTTGGTGTTTCAAGGAAGGGTCTCACTCTAGCCTGGGCTGACCTGGAATTCGTTATGTAGGCTTAAGTTGACTTCATACCTCTGCCATCTGTGGGCGCTGGGATTAAGTGTTTACCACCATGCCCAGCTGCATTTCTAATTTTTATTTGTACATCTAACATTTTATTGCTATTAAACTGTATTTGAGTTTAAGTTGGATATCTCTTCCTGCTACATTACACACTATATACCTCAAGACATGGTGTTCCTCATGGTGTTTCTTAAGGCAACAAGAAAAACTTTAAGGAGCAAAATTATTGCTATCTATAACCACTTTATGAGCCAAACTTATGTATTTTCATGCACCTATGAAAATCTTATCTTTATCTATATAACAGAATTAATCTTTGCATTATTTTCATATGTCTTCTGTCAGACATGCACAAAAATGACTGGAAATAATCATTTTAAAATATCAAATACTAAAAACAGGCAAGGCTTATATTAGCCATGAACAGGATGAACAAGATATCCAAATGTATATAAGGGCTTTATGTGAACCAACTCCTGATAACAGCCTCATTATAAATGTGATCCTTAGCTTTTTATGGTAAGACTATAATTTGAATGAAAAATTACCTCATTTTAGAATATTTTCAAGTAATGTTTTTCCTGACTTTTATACAAGGAAGTGTTTTACTATAGCTCCTGTTGGATCAGGTACAAACCTTCAAATCAATGCACTCAGCAAGTTTTGAAAAAATAATTCACTTTTCATAGAGTGACAAGCATGTAAATTTATATCCCAGCATTAAATTTCTAGACATATAAATTCTAGATACTTATCTAACATGGAAAATTAATGCTTTCTAATATAATTATTTGAACATTCTGATTACACTGTTACAATAACAGAAATAAATAAACCAGTATATTACTCTCTAAATTATGATGTTAATTTTTTAATTATTTATTTCCATTAGTGGACAAAATTATTATGCCAAATCAACATTCATTACAAGAGTATAAGTTAGAAAAGGAACTTTCTGTAGGTAGCCTGGAAAAGGGTTACAGCTTCCATCATGTTAGTAGTGAAAGAGTAAGTATGTTCTACCTAGACACAGAAATAAACACAAGATTCCAACTCTTTCCACTTTTATGGAACATAATACTGAATGGTTTAGTTAAAATAATAAGGCAAGATAAAAGAACATAAAAATCAAATTACTTTGAAATAAAGGCAAAACCATCTTTATTCACAGATGAAATGATTATGTAGAATATCTGCAAGAATCTAACAAAATGTTAAGTTCAATAATTGAATTTCATCATGCAAAATTCTATTCTATTCCTATACATTAATAATTAACAATTAAAAGGAGATTTGCATTATAACAGCATCAGTCATTTTAAAATATTTTATGTAATAAACTACCTCAAGACTAGAGATCATGAACACTTTTCCTCTCAAACTAGGCATAATATGACCATCCTACCCAATCTTTGTATGGAAATATTCTTGCCAAGTAACAATTTCCATTAAATGTACAGAACAGCACAGTGATATGAAGTCTTGGGTTATGGTAATGGAACTGCTAATGCTCCCTGTTAGAAAGACAAGGAAGATGTTCACAAGACCTTCTCACAGGTTCCTAGCCATCACTCCTTCCTGCAGTGCCTCCAGTGTCTTGGGTAATACAAATTACAAGGGAAGTGAAAGGGTAACTGAAGATGGGATTCCATTATGCTGTGTCCATGAAGATTGGAGGCTTTGTGTTAATGGAACTGTTTGGAGGTCACTTTTCCTTCTGTTTGTAGCCTCTCATCCATCCTCCCATAAGTAAGATGAATAAAGTTATTGATTCTCAAAGATGGACTTTGGTGAAGTACTTATTTCACTCTGCTGTCAGTGCACAAAAATTCTGCAAATGTTTGCAGCAGCTACATTCACAGTGGCTAAAATCTGAATCAACTGGTGATTGATAAAATAATTGTGGCATGTTTATATAATAGGATACTACTCAAAAATAGAAGGGAATTATCTAATGACCCTCACTGAACAGAGCAATCTCAAAATCATGGTGTTAAGTGGAAACAGCTGGATGCAGAAGATTATTTTTGCACGATTTGAATAATTTGAAAATATGCAATTCCTTGTTAGTTACTGGTGGTAAAAGCGACTACTAGACCATGAAAGAGAATCTTCTTAATATAACAGGAAGGTTCTATCAAATGGCATATCACAGTTACCTATATACATTTGTCAGTGTTGGAAAATTAAAACCATAATGTTTATTTTATAGACGTGTTAATTAAGCAGATTTCACTTAAATAAATAGATTTTTATAACTGTGTAAGTAAATGTACTTTGTTAGGCAAATGTGATATCCACTATAGCTCAGAAACCTATGTATATGCAATCTGTATAGGAATTTATAAAGGAACATGATGAGATTATGATTGAAAAAGTTAGAGGTGGACTGAAGTATTATCATGACAAAAAGTAGTTTGTGACATAAATAATAAAATTAAGAGAGAAGTATACTGCAGCAGTGACAGATACACCCATGTAAGGCAGACAGCTCTCTGAACAACTGAAGATAGTTTCTGAGTCACGCTTGAAACCAGGCTGAGTCCACATACGACACTGTGTGTCACTTGGCTATAAATATTGTTACCTGAGCATCTTTGTCAATATGCGAGCTTCTGCTATCTTCTCATACACTTAACTGTGGACTTAAAGCTGTGCAGTAGTCCTTTGAGTCAGGCCTATTGTGCTATGCATTGAGTGGAGACTAACTTGATTTGACAACTTTCTGCAAGTCTATCCTGCAACTTTATTTCACTGTTTTCCTTTGTATGATTAATGTGGATTTTCACTTATTTTTCTATAGGTGCAGACTCAATGCAATATGTACACAAGAATTAATAGACAATGACAGACAAATTAGCACTTTATCAGTAATACCTGATGATTTCCTGGCTTTAGCAGGTCGTGACCTAATTTTGGTATATAGTGACCCTGGTGATAATATGGTCTTAAGTCTAGCAAAGTTTTGGTGATTTTTGCATTATGCAGTATGTATTCCCTCAGCTATTTAACCCATTTTTTAAAATATTTTATTGTTTATTTATTTGACAGAGAAAGAGGGAGAGAGATTGAAAGAATGGGCACACCAGAGCCTCCAGCCACTGCAAACAAACTTCAGATGCTTGCGCCCCCTTGTGCATCTGGCTAACATGGGTCCTGAGGAATCGAACCTGGGTCTTTTGGTCTTGTAGGCAAATGCCTTAATTGCTAAGCAACCTGTCCAGCCCTAACCTATTTCTCTATGTTATGAAAGATGATTTTTTTTTTACTATTATAACATCCTTGCTATATGAAGTTTAAGTCCAAGTTAAATGTAAAGGAAGCACCTCCCATTTATGTTCTCATATTTCAACCACTCTCTCTGTTTTAAAAAATATATTTTAATTAATTTATTTGACAGAAAGAAAGAGGGAGAGAGAGAGAATGCACATGCCAGGGTCTCCAGCCATTGCAAAAGAACTCCAGACACATAAGCCCCTTTGTGTACCTGGCTAATTTGGCTCCTGGGGAATCAAACAAGAGTCCTTTGGCTTTACAGGCAAATGCCTTAACTTCTAAGCCATGTCTCCAGCCCTCAACCAGTCTCTCTTATTGGTACATTAATTATTAGCTGTTGAATTAGGGTTTATAGGGGAAGCAGAAGCAATGGGATAAAAAATATGTAGTTCTGCCTGAGGAAAAGGATATCCATTCTGAGAACAGGTTCTCACATGATTATGGGAAGAGGAGAGGTCCTGGGAAAAACCATTAACAAGATGAAGAACAACAAAGACTGAGGCTCTTTGGTAAGTCTGAGTCCAAGCCCTCAGCACCCTGGTGGAATTCCTAGTCCACAACCAAAGCACTCAGAATTGGGAGGGTAGGAAGGGAGTCACTATCAGTCCTGAGTCTGAAGATCTAAGAAGATGGAACTCTGGTGTCTGGGCCACTGGACAAGGATATCCCAGGTCAAGAAAGAAGTAATCACTTTCCATGTTGCTCTCTAAAAGCCCAGTATTGGTGGCATCTACTCATTCTACTGATGCAAATGCTAATCTCTTTCAGAAACATGTTTGCAGAGATAATCTGAGATGTTTTACAAGTGGCCTGGGCTCTCTTCATCTAATCAGTTAAGCACATAGAATTATCCATTGTAGCAATGGTCTATTTGGCTCAATATTAAATAATTTTAATGTGATTTACCATTCAATTAAATTTTTCATTCTTAGAATAAGGCCTGACCTGCTCTTTCGAAAGATGAGTGAAGGGCAGAAGAAATGGCTTCGTAGATAAAGTGCTTCCCATGTATGCATGAGGGCCAGCGTTCAGATTCGTAACAGCCTCATGAAAATATTCCAGGTATGGCAGCATGCTCCTGTTATCCTAGCACTGGGTAGAGATAGGAAGATCCCTAGGGTTTGCTAGCTAGATAATCTAGTTGAGTCAGGAAGATGTGAGTTGTATATGAAATCCTCTCTCAGAAAATAAGGTGGAGAGTGACTGAAGAAGACACATGATATCAACCTCTGGCCTCCATATCTACACAAGAGCACATGGGTTCACCCCTCTCACGTACACACCAATAAAGCTAGCATTGCTTGCACTAATTATGTGCCTTCTTGATGTCATGTCAGCAAGCAATGCGGAAATACTTGGGTTTGTATAGGAATAGAACAAAGTTACATTTCCTATGTGTTATTTCTCAAAATGCATATAACACAGGTATAGACAAGGCTATTGTTGCTAAAAATACTTATTTCCCAAACTAGAAATATATACTTAAAATTCTAGTTATTAAAATATATTGTCTTATATGATTTTTTCTATTGAGCAAAAAAACCTCATGCTGTTTCTAAAATTATAGAAAAAGGAAAAATGTTTCTATATTGTCCACTCTTTATATATATATATGTATATATATATATATATATATATATATATATATATATATATATATACACATATATACACACACACACACAAAGTAATTCATGAATGGGTTATTTTAATTAAAAATTAAATGAAGACTTTAAGGTCATGTATAAATTACTGAGATTGATGATTTGCATTATCTAAGGGCATATTAGGAGGCATTATTTGGCTAAATGCTAAAATTCTGCTTAAACACTTTTTAAAAAAAAAAATTCTTAATACTGTGATCAAGAAGACCATTACTGCTCACTGCTGTATTATTCTTAATAAAAGAAACCCAAACTGTTACTTAAGAAACATGACTAGGTGTGGGTACCTGGTTGGAAAATTAAGCAGGAAGAAGGGAAAGGGGGGAAAAGATCAAATTGTTTCTAATCCTTTATTTAGCTAAGGTCCTTGACCATCTGATGTTTCCCATGTATTGACCTGAAAAGTAAACACAGGCAGTGGGGATGTTTTTCTTCCCCCTCTGGGAGCAGAATTGATCAGGCACATGTTGTTTGGCTTTTCATGTTTATAGGCCATGGTCGTAGCCCAATTTCATGAGGGTCTCCTGTGAGCTAGTGTCACCATGGATGGTATTATTGATGTCAAGCCAGAAGAATCAGCTCTACTCTACTCCTCCACCCCTTCCTCTCACTCTCTGACTCTTACATTCTGCTGCCCCTCTTCTATGATGTTT
This sequence comes from Jaculus jaculus, assembly GCF_020740685.1. Lineage (NCBI taxonomy): Eukaryota > Metazoa > Chordata > Mammalia > Rodentia > Dipodidae > Jaculus > Jaculus jaculus. Next base: position 105,322,386 of record NC_059111.1, on the reverse strand, counting down.
GCTAAGCCTTGGGAAGGGGTTGTATATGTGATTATTTTATTTCATTTTGGAATGAACATTGGACCACAGTGACCTGGCAACTGTGTAGATCACAACCACAAGCATTATTCCCAGTAATTTAGTTGAAACTCCACAGTAACTGCTGTCCACTGCTAAAAGAAGTGGGCAGAATAATAAGACAATGTCCCAGGTTACCATCTCTACAAATAGTGAGACTGTGAAGTCAGGAAGTTCCCGGAAGTTCTAGGCATGTTCATTCTTATTGGAAATAATTGGAACTCAGCAGCGAAGGGCAACTAGAAAGGAATATGGGTACAATCCACCACAGCATGAAAGGATTCCATCACTTGTACCAGTCGTTCTTGTGAAAGAGCAAACATCAGTTACAACAGCATCTAGGGAAAGTACTCTGTTATTCAGTCCCTTCTAAAATACACCTGGCTGTTGAAAGGACTTTGGCCAGAGAATATAATCTCTGTCTTTGCAAGCTCTCATGTGGCACAATGACATGAAGCCGCTTGTGACCTTCACATGCTCAGATGAAATTTAGTGACCGTATGTGGGATTACCCTGAAAGTAAATCTACTTCAGTTACACTCTGTTTGAAGAAAGAAATGTGCAGAATATATTGTGGGTGAATAAGGTAATTTACCACCCTTAGAACAAACTTCACCTGTGTCATTCTGTCTCCATATACATCCTTTGCTGTCAATTGCCCCTGATACTTGGCGGGGGGCGGGGGGTCACCACTAGCAAAAGCCAAATTGTGCTTCCCATCAGCAGAGGACCACGAAGTTTGCTTTCACTTGCAGGTAATCTTTGCCACCTCCTAGGGGAGCAGCTTCAGTAGTTCCTGACTGCTAGACCTCTTTCCACAGCAGAGGTGCAGTGAGGTATCACCTTGATATCCTTGACATTCACCCACTCAGTGATCCTTTGTTCCCATGTCAGAACGTTCCAGGAGATCGCCTGGACAGTATTTTGCTTATCATTGGTTATTTCCCTTAAAATTTGAGCTTGCTGGGCGTGGTGGCACATGCATTTAATCCCTGCACTTGGGAGGCAGAGGTAGGAGGATTTACATGAGACTGAGGCCACCCTGAGACTACATAGTGAATGCCAGGTCAGCCTGGGCTAGAGTGAGACCCTGCCTTGAAAAAAACAAAACAAAACAAAAAAAAACAATAACAACAACAAACCTTAAGCTCAACACAAATCATGCACCATGTGTTGCTTTCAAACTCTCCAGATGAACCCCTTTGAATGATTTTCATTTTTCGTTATTGTAATTCCCCTTCATGCAGGGAAGTTATTTGTGGGCACAGAGCTCAACCTCAGCTGTATGGCATATGGCATATAGCTTTCTTACAATGCTGTCCAGTATGTGCTCCTGCCATTCTTTGAAAAATAGTCCCTAACCTGTCAATCATTTGGAAGGTGTCCCTATACTCATATGACAGCCCACATTTATCAGGGAGGCAAGCCACACCATACTACAAAGACAAAGGCACATGCTCCAGGATTTCCTCCTGAAGGCTCTGCCTTGGCTTCTCTTTGTGCACACAGTTTGGCCTCAGTTGCCTGTTTTGTCACTCACACAAGGAGTGTGTGAATGTTACCACAGTGAAAAGGCACCCCCATACTGCCTAGGAGGATGACCACCTGGGGGTCTCCCCCATGCTTTGTCCCATATTTGATTCCATCAGTTCCTGTTTGGTTGCTTATGGTGGAATGGTGGAATGGCCGGTCCTGGGGGAATTTGAAGAAGACCCTGACAGACTGAAGAACAGTATGCATCCAAGTCCAAGTGAGCAAATCAATGAGTTCACTGGAATTAGATGACTCAAATGCAGCTGCTCCACCTGAGAGTTACCCGGGAGACAGGCAGTTATGCCCCTAAGAATTACTCCTAATCAATTGTTTATTACTTAATATAGTCAAATCCCAGGGAGAATCCCCAGGAGACTCTTGTGGAAAACTAGTAGGCCTCATGGGATTCATGAACTTTGAGAGGGAATATTTAAATAGCTATGTCTTGTGAAGGTCATGTGGATGTTTTTAAAACTCCTCTGCCACCACATGCTGACAGTATGGCCAACCCAGAGGCAATGGCTGTGCAGTGGGAAGGGGAACCAATGACAAATGCAGGTGCTGGTGCACATCCCTGCCTCCTACTCTTCCTGGGCTCCTTAACTGAAGTCATCACTTCTCTGTCACTTCCTATTTCTGAACGTCCCTCTTCCCATGCCAGTAGATGAGCACAGTGGCTTCTAGGAGTGACTACACATCAAAAGTGTCACCTTGGGAACAAAGAAGATAACCAACTCACAGGAAATGTTTTGCAGCCACAAAATGAGTAGATTTAACTTTAAAAAGAATAAAAAGGAAGGAAGGAAGAAAGCCAAAGGTGAGAGAATTAAAGATTAGAAATTGATACAATTTATCTCTCTCCTGGGCCACCCTTCCTACAGAAACACAGCAGCCACATCATTAAAAGCCTTATTACTTTAAGAAACTAGACTCATGTAAGTCACACACACACACACACACACACAAAATCCATATACACAATAATGTGCATGAGCTTTTAAGCATTTCTGATGTTCTCACCATTATTAAGTGTCATAGGAATGCTGTGATGTCAGAAAAGACCTTACCAATCACATTTGAAAAGGGTACATGTTGTCAGCATGATGAAAATAAATACCTCCACTTTCTCACATTAATTGTGAATGCACAGACAGACCTTCCATAGCTGAGCTTTGAAGTCGATACTGCAAAAGAAACGTCACTGGTGCCCTCTTCTCATCTCAGCTGTGTTTTGAGTGAAGAGGGTAATGTCTCTATAAATAATACTGAGCCTCCCTTCTCTTTTACTCTCATTGCAAACAGATGAGCAATTTCTGCAAAGCAACTGTAGAAGATGCACTTTTACCTCTTCATCAGAAACATATAAAAATGAAATATATGTGATATTTATTACCCAGGGTATTATAAACCAGCATGGTGATCTGATACAAATGGCTTTTTTTTTCCTCTGCGGTGCCGACCTTCAAAAGTGATGATGTGAAAACCTCTAGAGTTTATGACAGTTTAACTAGAAATACATTACAGCTGCTATATTAATATGTAGTTGTGGCTTTGCTATAAAGTTTGAATATGAAAGGGAACTCTTGGAACCCATGTTCCGCTATAAATGTTAAATATGCAGAAAAAAATACATTCACAAAAGCAGCAGGAGGAGGCTAAGATAAAGTTTACATGAAGTGGTGCCGCCTCTTCCTAGCCTCAAAGCTTCACAGCACGTTTTGCATAAATTGAATATAATAACCAACTAATGGCCTGGATCACCTGGAGAACCTGGAAGGAAATATGTAAGTGTAGATGTGCATATCACAATCACAGACATCCTCAACCCCATTATATTCCTGTTTGGTGACATGTGAGTCCCTGAGTATAGATGTATTTAAGATCCTTAATAAATCAATAAGCATATTTCAGTCCAGTAAATGCTGAGTCGTGAAAAACTGATGGCCACTGAAATATCACTTTGAAAGTACCAAATTTATTCCCTCTGTACCTTCAGAGTATCTTCATATGCATAAATGTTATGGTGCTAAATTTCTAGAAGCTGATTTAACACCTAAAATCAATTGAGTCAATGTTTTGGTTTTAAGTGTACACATTTTCCCTAATGTTTAAATGATGCTCTGGTACATACTAAAATAGTGTTTTATAGGATCTCAACATAATTTTCACATATCCCCATACAGAAAAATAATTCATTTTTTTTTCTGAAGTAAGTGTAGGCCTCTCAAAGAAAACACATGTTAGAGGACTTAATATTTTTATTCATATGTCAACTTCATTAATTTTGTAAATCATCTACATAACAGAAAAGAAAAGGAAACAAAGCAACCTGTGATATTTGTGCTTATTTTCTGAATGTTAGTTTTCTACATACTCAGAAAGTGGTCACTACAGGTTTACATATTTCTTTTTGCAAAATAATGTCAATAAGTTATCCCCAAAAGAAATAACAAAAAAGAACAAGGGGTATCCAGGTTGTTAATTTGGTTAGAGAAATTGTTTGCAATGCCATGAATTCTTATTGTCACTAGAACATGAATTTAAGGCAAAGAACAAACCAGAAATAAACTAATGGTGGGACGTCTCCTGTGATGTGTTATATTCAGGGCTGAGCATTTTAAACATATTATTTCAATTAATGCCCAAAACTTTTCAAAGGAAAGTGAAGGTAAGATGAGCTTAGTTTTACAGATGGAGAAACCTCCTGCCTGAAGGTGACATGGCTGATAATGGGGAGCTCAGCGTTCAAACCCTCCTCCGCTGAACTTCAGAGAATACTGGAACCTAGTGTCCTCTGCTCTATGTGGCCTAAGACAGAAGGGAATGGCTGGAGTGTTGCAGTTGTTGTTGTTGTTGATGGTGGTGGTTTTTTGAAATAGGAACTCACTGTAGCCCACGCTGACCTGGAATTCATGATGTAGTCTCAGGATAGCCTTGAACTCACTAGCAATATTCTCTTACCTTTACCTAAAAAATGCTGCGATTAAAGGTGTATGCCACCACATCCTGCAATAAGTGTTGCATTTTTAAAAATTAATTCATTTATTTACTTGAGAGAGAGAGAGAGAGAGAGAGAGAGAGAGAGGGTGGGCACACCAGGGCTTCCCACCACTGAAAACCAACTCCAAACACATGTGTCGTCTGTGCATCTGGCTTACATGGATCCTGGGGAGTTGAACAGGGCTCCTTTGGCTTTGCAGACAAGTGCCTTAACCTCTAAGCCATATCTCTAGCTCCAAGTATTTCATTTTTTAATCAAACTGCTATGGATGACAGAACAAATTATGAAAAAAGGGAAAGTAATCTGCTAATAATATTTAAGAAGAAAGACATGACAATAATTCTGTACCATTGAAATTATTATATTCTGATTTTTTTCCTTTCCCCTGAATGCTTGATGTCTGATTAGTTTATTTGTTCTTTGAAGTTACACTTTACAAGAAGCTTCGATTTAATGACTGCTCATCTATTCCACCATGGCTAGAGCTGCCTAACATGCTAAGATCTCTGTCAAAGCCGTCCAGTGACATAGCCACTAGGTAGATGCAGCCTCTTCAGTGGAAATGGTAAGCAGGCTGAAGTAAAATTTAAAATTCAGGTCTTTGGCCACAAAAGCCACAGAGCAAGTATAATAGCCACATGCAGCTAATGGTTACTATGCTGGCATTAGGGAAGTAGATTTTTTTTCTTTCTTCATGGACGAAGAGTTCACTGAGCAATGCTGACCAGGGGCAAAGATCAGCAGACTGTGTCCATGTATTTCTGCATGGAAACTGTCACTGGAACTCAGGCACAGCCATTCCTTCCTGACTATGTGTCTGGCTAATGAAGCACACTCTCCACCGCATCTAAGGTGTGAAATTTAACACTCGACACCTTGCAGAAACTGTTTACCCAACCCTGTTCTAAAGGATGCATAAGCTGGGGAGAAGGATCAGCAGTTAGACACACATGCCTAACAGCCTGGGTTTGATTCCACAGTACTCATGTAAAGCCAGAGTTCCATTGCAGTGGCAAAAGGCACTTGTGCACCCCTTTCTTCTCTCTGCCTCTCCCTACTTTCCTCTTCCCTCCCTCCCAAATTGTTTGCAAATAAATTAATTAAATTAAATAAGATAAAATAAAGACAGATATTGTGGTCTCATGGTATTTGAGTCCTGACAAGAATTAAATTCAATTTGTCTGACTGTTTTGATTGTCTGTCTGCAAAAATTGGAACTATACGCTGGTCACATATTATATGCCTCTACAGTGCACTCACTTTATATAGCTTCCTGAGAACTGGAAGAGAATGTATGTAAAGCACTCACCATAGTAATTGGTACACCTTAAGCTCTTGTACAAGGTTTGTTGTGTTTGTACTTGTTATTATTATCCTCCTTCTCATCATCATGATTTATTATTATAACTGATAAAATTCAATGCTTCCTCTCTGAAATCTCAAGTCAGGAAAAATAGCCCAAGGGTGACATTTCTACCCAAGGACCTTATATTTTATAGTGCAGTGGTGATCCAAGTACTCTAATTCAGAACAGATGATGCATTTTTCACCATGCACTTCTGAAAAATATATAATTATAATTAAGTATTTTCTACCTCATATATAAGCTCATAATAGCAATTGTCTATAAACCATCAAGTCAGGTTATGTTGCATTTTTTTTGGGGGGGGGTCCTGTATTCTATATAAAACAGTGGATAACCCGAATTTGTGTGCACATTTGAAATCCTAATCTTCAACTATTTTGCACCGTGGGAAAGTAAATTTAAGTCCTTGTTATGATCATGAAGGCCGTGTGTAGTTTCAGTGCTAACTTTTTCAGTATGGAAAACACGCAGCTATCTGCTGGCAATGGCTATGCTTATTTTTCAATTTGGTTTGATCAGGCCTCAGCTCAAAGATAGGTCTATGGGCTGCTCTGTGAGGGCATTTTCAGGGAGAACTAACTGAGAGGGAGACCCTCTGCCAGAGTGGACAGCCCTCCAGCAGCCAAGATAAGAAGAGTTCTGAGAGGAAGACAGAGCTGCTTTGGCCTGCTGGTCTTTGCTACTTGCTGAAGAGTGCAACTGCCCTGTTGCTGACAACCTCTGCTGACAGTGAAGCCCAGCTTCTGCAGTCTCCAGGGTGTATTGAGGATCAGCACCTCTCTAGAAATCCACCAGGTCTTCAGGGCCTGAATGAGGCATCCAGCCCATGGACTGAGCAGCTTCCAGGTTCTCAGCCTGTCCAGAATTCAGCTATTGTTGGACTATCCATCCCATCTTGAGCTAGCCAATCTAACAAGCCCCTTTTCACACACACACATACACACACACATATTATATATATATATATATTCATTCTGTCAGTTGTTGGAGAACCCTAATAAGCTAATAACTCACTCCTGAAGACAATGGTGAGGTAATTATGTATATGACTTTGCCTGTTAATGGGTGGTTGTTGTTGTTTTTTAAGATGGTAGAAATTAGTGTTTGGAAAACTGTGAGAAAGTTGTCTATATAATCTCACTCTCCTTCTCTTTCTCTTAATTTGGGAACATCTCACAATCTTGGGCCACCAACTTTCAGCTCACACAGAACAACAAACTCACTGCTGTCCAGGGATCTGTCATCCCCACACCTTTATCCAGGCTGATGCCTCATAGCTCCAAGGATAAATGGGTGTTGGCTCAAAATTAGGTGTGAAACCAGTAGATCCTATCAGAAAACTTCACAGTAAAAAAGCTATTCTCAATATTTTCTTCCAGGTTTTTATTTATTTATTTTTCTGTTTATGGCAAAGAGCTACTCTGAGCACTTAACATTGAAAACAATGCTGTCAAAATTTGCATGGGTCAGTTATCTCTTTTTCATTTGATATTACAATGTTTACTATCATAACTACTTCCTAATGAGCCTTAAAATAAAAAGAGGGATGGATTGCAATGCTGTGCTTTATACATACCAGAAATAAAGGACCCAAAGAAAATAGAAACACAACTATACTGAGGAATGGCTTTGTGCCTTGCATGATGCTAGCGTGTTACAAACGGTAACTTGGCATCCAGTTTTGTCAACACACTTCCAAGGCAATTACTACGATGTCCCTTTTTTATGGCAGGAAATTCTCAGACTTAAAGAAGCCAGTAATTTGCTTCAGGTAACACAGTTAATAAGTGACAGAGCTGGGACTCCTGTGGAGTGGCCTGATTTCAGCCTTTGTTCCCTTTCCCAAACACTGCATTATGTGCTATCATGTAAGATAAGCAGCCTTGCATGCTAATTTATATGGTAGATTTTTACAAGGTAAAAACACTATCATAAAATTCGCCCCCTTGGTAAATCTGGATTACAGTACAAAGTGGCTACGCATGTATAATCATAAATCTTAGCAGTGGATTTGAATCACAGGAGACACATTCAAACCTATCAACTAGCTCTGTCCTTCACTTGAATTTCTATTTGAAGTCTGTGCCTGCACAGCAGCTGGCCAAGCTAGTGGAGCTTGCTCGCTTGGGGTCACTGCCTAGCACTGCACCTGTGGGCTACATCGACCGTCATCTTTCGAGGATGCATGCTTCCAAGGACCCCAGAGCATTTATCTTAATCTGGCGCACCTGGAAGTAAATGGGACCCCCACACGATCCACTAGGTGAAGCCTGGCCTTGTTGATTACTTCTGATGACTTCAGAGATCCGGCTGCTCCCAGTTAATCATTCTGGCAGATGATTTCAGACTTCTGCCATGTGTGCCTGGGAGAAAAGCATTAAAGCATTTTGGAGGTGTTGTTTTTCTCTTTTCTTCTGCTTTTGTTGTTGTTGTTGTTTGTGGAGTGCTTTAACTTCAACATTCCGCTTTTTCAGAGTTTCATGAAGTTTAAAATTGGTGTCATAAAGAACATTTTACATTCTAATCCATTTTCTGGATACTAAGAACTTTTGAACATTTTGTCTAACTTATAAGGCTCTTTGCCCCAAATGTTGCCTCTCAGGAACCCCAAAGTCATCCGCCTGATAAATACCACAGCTGTCCTGAAGGCTGGTGCTGAAGATGAGAGCGAACATGGTTGAGGGCTTGATCTGCCACAGGTCATGCCGAGGATTTGCGGCACTGAGGGCCTTCAATTGCAGCGACGAGGAGTCCTGGGGTATGAGTCATTGCTCTCATCTTGTCAGTCAGAATACAGACACAACGAGTTGAAAGAATTTCTCCCATATCACCTTAGAAAATGGTGTCAGTCCATTTGGACTGCTTTAACATAAATACCCTAACCTGGGTAGATTAGACACCACTGGGATGGGTACTGGGAAGATAGCTTACTCATTACTGAGTTTACTGTGAAAGCATGAGGTACAGAGTTCCAACCTCAGAACCCATGTTGTTATAAAAAGAAAAAGAAAAGTGAGGTACAATGGCATATGGCTATAATTCCAGTGTTGGGGAGGCAGAGACAGGAACATCCCTGGCACTTGCCAGCCAGTCTAACCTAATTGGTGAGTTCAAGGCCAGTGACACTTTGTCTCAAAGCTAGATGGGTGATTTCACTGAGGTGATAGTAAGGTTAGTCTATGGCCTCCATGTGTATGATAAGCAAGCATGTTCAAGTGAACCCCATGAACATACGCACAATGGTTATTATTTTCTCTCCCACAGTTCTAGAGGCTGGGAAATCCAACAAGGAAGAGCCAGCAGATTTGTCCCTTAGTAGGACTTACTGTTTACCTACAGAGCCTGCTTGCTTATTGTGTCCTCACATAGGACAAGGGACAAGGGACACTCCTGAGTGGGGCATGATTTAGGAACTCTGGTGTCATTCGTGATAGTCCTTCCATGATGTCTGCTCACCTTTCACAGGCTCCGTCTCCCAGCAGTTATGCTAAGGAGGGAGTGTCAGTGTACCAGTGGTAGAAGCATACACACAGCCCCCATTCAAATACAGGCTGGTAGCAAGGAAGACTCTGTGAACAATGGGTAGAAGTTAAAAGCAGGAACTCGTGTTTGAGTCAGGCCTTTGTAAAAGCCACACAGCAATGTGTACACGGGGAACCCCCAAGACCTTGGAAACATCTCAGTATCTGCCCAAGCATCTCAACCATCCTGGAACTCGTGATAGCCCCCGATAATAGCCTTGAAAGTACTCAAGGAGCTTCCTGAAAATGCCTAACCTCTGAGCTCCACCACCTAGGTTGGGCATCTGGGGATGGGGTCCCATTACTATATAGGAGACCACTCATGACCACTTTAATAAATAGGTCACTGGTGACAAGAAAGAGTAACTGTGGAGGCTATAGTGGTCATGACGAGTTTGTGGGAGGAAGAAGTGGAAGAACATAAGTAGGTAGGGAAAAAATCCTGCACACATTCCTAAAGAATTTTCAGGGTCCAAAATACCCAGGAGATGGTTCTATGCTGATTGATCTTCCCATGGAATCGTCTGATACAAAAGCCCCTGAAGAGTCCCTGTGTTGCAAACATTAAATTAGCCAAGAAGCTTAGCAAATTTTATTACTATTGAAACATATATAGTCTATGGATAAGTGGATGGAGTGATTTCAGAGACCATTAGTTCTTCCTGTGTACAATGAAGTAATCCAAAAGTTTTTATAAAAGCCATTTTATTGTCAAAGACCTTCCCATAGTACATCATGATTCTCATACATGGAGGCTAATTCAATAAACTAAAATAAATACAGTATGATTCGTGTAATATAGGTAGTATCAATGTGTTACCATTAACAATTTCTGATATTTCACCAAATCAGATGTGAGTGAAATAGAGGCAGAGTAGAATATCAATTTGAGTTGAATGGTGTTAACTTGGGAAACTGGGAACAAGTTAAACAAAGAGCCACACTACACACTAAAGTATCTGGCATTCTAAGATCATAGAACAGCATTAAATAGTCAAACAAAACAAGGACTGCATGCTGTACAGTTCACCATGCGCTCTTCGGGAGGCTTCAACTTAGAAGGCAAGCACACAGCCTTGGTGTTACTGTTAAGCAACACATATCTTCCAGACTTTCTCTGAGATAAGTAGGAAGTTCATTCACATGAGATGAGTTTCCATTTTGTAGAAACAGCATCCAAATATCCTAGTGACAGATAATCACTAAGTAATTAAGGAAAGACAAGAACAGTACTGTGGAGCTGCAAGACTCCCTCTATGACCCATAAGCCTCACCTTTCCATTTCTTTCAACAGCATTCCTGAGACAGACAAAAATGTTTCATAAATCTAGTTAAGAAGAAGAAAACAGAAAGGAAGAATGCCAAGCCCTTGACCAGCCTTTCAGTGGGAGAAAATGAATGAGCGCTATTGGTGTCCAATGACAGGTACACAGAGATTTGTATGGTCTCAGCGCCCCGAGTTTTGTGTACAGAACACGAGTGCCCATGGCAGGTGAGCCAGTCTACATAACAGATGTTCTTGTAGAGGTGCTCACGGGAGCCCTGTTTCAGGCCAGACAGCAAAGCTTCCTCAAAATTGGATTTAGACACAGGTTGGAACTTCACACACATATGTATGGGCAACAGTGCTCAGGGCCTGGGCGCTCATGTTTTCCCTCAGTGAAATATCACTGCCTGCCTTTTATGACCAGGCATTCAAATTTAATGGGTTTAGCAGGTGACCTGGCATTTGTAGTTTCAAATCTTTCCAGGCAATTCTGGTATGTAGCAGAGAGTGAGCCCTGTGGTGGGAGCTGATTGATTTCCAATCCCCATATGATTGTGTCTTCAATTCTTAGATGATTGGAATTCTTAAAATGCCATATGCCACTTTCATAAAATAGCCAAAACTTGTCAACACAGAGCAGAGGTTCTTTAAATCAACTGCCATAACTGTGCCTCACCTCTCATTCCCCCTCAGCTTCCTCCCTAGTGTCCACCACACTTGCCCTACGTCTCACTGATGTACCTTCACAATGGCCCCTTATCCCAAGAAGGTAAAAGTTCATTTAGTGCAAAATAATGTACAACTCCTACTTTTTACCTGGAAGCTGATGGGTAGCAAGCCCATCTAAGATGTAAAAGTTGTCAAAGATTTTTTTTTTTTTTAGTTGAATGTAACAGGTAAAGAACTGCTTCCTCCCCGTCAGTTGGGCAACCCTCACATTTATTGCAGGCAGTGGCTCCTACTCAACAGCATTATTATCAAGGAAGGCAAAATAAGAAGCTTTTGGGTTTTGTTTAAAGGCAATTTGTAAGTCTTGAAAAGCTGTAGGCATCTTTTATATGGTATGATCTAAGGCTCATCAAATAAATTTCAAATTTTTAATTGTCCCAGCTAGGTGTGACATGAGGCCACATTCCTCTTTAAGCCCATTTCATTTTCACTCCATGTTCTGGCATCTTACACCGTGAATATTGAGTTACATGAATTAACTAAGAACAGAAGAGCCGTCTCCCTAAACTCATAAATGATCTGGAATAAAACAACTCCCTCAATATAAAGAAGAGAATGCTTGGTATACGGAGTTGTATTTTGTAATAAGCATAAATTACCAGGAGAACAAAGTGAAATTCTAGGTCTGCTTGTCCTTGGACAAGTGTCTTATACTTTGTATTTCGAGTCAGAACACAAAAAGAAGTAAGTCAATTGTTATAAAATTTCTGCTACTATCGTCTAAATGCACCAGTTCCCACAGGTGCCCGGCTCACAGGCAGGTCGGGCTGTAGGAGAGCCGGTCCGCAGGTCTCTCCTTGGGGCTGAGCGGTGAGTGTCGATGAGATGACCCAGACCCCCTCCTAGCGTCCACAGGTCTCCTTGGGGCTGAGCGGTGAGTGTCGATGAGATGACCCAGACCCCCTCCTAGTCACTGGAGAGAAACACACTGGGTCAGGAGACCTGTCGAAGCAGGATCTCACTTTAATGTAACAGGCAGGTGCTTATATAGCGTTGAGAACGAAGGCGGGATCTCAGGAAAGGATGAGGTGTAAGGGCCAACAGCATACTGCGACTTTTGAAATGATTGGTTTAAGTGCGTGGGAACTCTAACTATTTTGCAGAAGTAGCAGGCCAGAGGCAATGTGGCACCCTGCTGAGTCCTAGATGGCCAGAGACAGGACGCCAAACTTTAGATAGGCTCAGGAAGTTCCGCTAGGCCTCATGTCTGGGCCTCTCAAGGCCCAGCACACAGGCACATGAGTTGTTCTGTTTGTACTGTACAAATATCTTAGTTTCTCAGTTGGCAAAGTGTTTGCCTTGTAAGTATGGGGACCAGAGTTCGATTCCTAAAATCATTGTAAAAATGCAAAAGCTTGATGGTGCCTACTCATAATTCTAGCACCAGAAGCAGGAAGCTAGATAGATCCTAGATTTACTAACCAGTCACTGCAGGCTGATTGATGTGCTCCAGGCAAATGAGAGATTCTGCCTAAGTAACAGTGGACAGTACTCCCAAAGAGTAATACCTGAGGCTGTCCTCTGGCCTCCGTATACACACACAACGGCATGCATCCCACAGACAAATGCAGATAGAGAAGAAGTTCTCCTTCCCTCCTGTTATCTACTATTTCTTTTATCATGAGCCTGCTGTTTGCCTGAAACTCAACATGTGTGCAGACAGCCTCAACCCCACACCACTACTCTTTGGCTGTCTTCTCAGCCTCATTGAACTAAGTCGGGCTTGGTTCCTGCCCCTCCTGGAAGGTATGACATCCCTGTCATGTAGGGCATATACCAAGCCCTCTGCCAAATGCCCATCGAAATATCTACTCCTATATCTAAGGATGTTCTTACTTTTGTTTTCCATACAGATTGTGAAATCTTTCAGAGGAGAGAATCCATACTATGTGTCTCTGCAGAAAATAGTATATGAAACAATTCTCGCTCAACCAGTGTGTTGTGGTTTAAAGATGTACAAAAGGGATGAACACATGAGTCTTGATATTAAAAATCTCTATGAGCCTGTTTCTCACATTAAAAATGTCCTCTTTTAGCCAGGTGTGGTGGTGCACTCCTGAGACTACAGAGTTAATTCCAGGACTGCCTGGACCAAAGTGAGACCCTACCTCAAAAAAAAAAAAAAAATGTCCTCTTTCCTGTAATCTGAACACCCTAGTGGCTAATGAATGTAGGTCAAAGGTTCAGGACCAGCCAAGACTACCTGTCTCAAATCAAAATGAAAATAATTACTATTTTAAAAGTAAACATTAACTGCCTATCACAAGTTTTACACTGTTGATTGTGCCCAGGCTGGCATCAAACTTGAGTTCCTTCTTCCTCAACTTCCTGGTGCTGGGAGTACAAGTGCCCATCACTGCATCTAAAAGATTGATTTGAAAATTAAGAAATATTATATATAAAATTCTGGAAATGACAATCCCTCAGTGGTGTGTTTTCTCTCTATTTCTTTTGACTTAAAAATGTTCTCCAAATGAGTGGTGTAAATTGTAGAGTAGTAAGGCAATGAAGATCATAAAGTTAATATAACTTTCCCACAAAACATTGAAAAAGAGGCAATGCTTATCATACAATTTGAAAATACAGAATCCACATAATGACACTATGCTCCTCTTCTATGATGAAAATATTGAGAGCAGGACTGTTTATGAAAGTACACAGAAGATCAGTTATTAGAAGGGATGTGGTATGCTAGTTAAGATGATGTGCTGTGAGACACCTGACACAGAGACTCAAACCTCAACTCTGTAGTAGACAGGGATGCATCACTAGTGGTCACTTAGACTCACTAAACTTTAGTGGTCTTGTGTCAAAATGAAAACACTACCTCAATATCTATGCTGCTTTAGAAATTGAGTAGATGATGCATACAGCCATGACTTCATGAATGATATTGCTACTAACAGCAATAGAAAGCAATGCTTTTAGAAACTACACAAGGGACTAGACTACACACCAAGCACCCTGTCTATGACTTCTTATACCTCTCATACTGAAAAACCTGCATGTCCTTCTTTTGAGGAGTTTTTGTACTGAGTCTCTCCCCTCACAGTAGTGGGATTTCTAGTGTGTACTTAATTCTCTAGCAGAACTGTAGAAAAATAATCAATCACAAATTGACCCTAAGGAAAGAATAGGCTTTTCTCTGTGATGTAATGGAAGATATACACCAGGAAGTTGATGAATTCATGAGTCTAGTATTGTAGAGAGATCGAACAAGGCAAGGCCAGGTCAAAAGGAGAATTGGGGAAAGGCTGAGAGGTTCAGCTGTCTGACAGTAGTTTTTCCCTGGGTTATATTTCTGCCCTTCACATGATATATGTATCCCTTCCCTAAGTTTGACTAGTCTGGGGACAAATGCACAGAGGTACCTCAGAGTGCTCAAACATGAAAGTGGTACCCAGATATGGTTCAATTACTATGCATAGAAGAAATAAATGGATCTCAGACTTCATGAGCCATACCAGAATGAGTGACAATAAGAAATGGAACAAATAAATCTAAGATCAATTCTACTAAGATCAGGGGCTAGGCTGGTTTTGAAATGGTAAGTTAGAAAATATTCTCACTTAATATCACTTAGGAAGAGAAAATGTTAATATATGGTTTTAATACTCCACAAATCTTAGTATATAATGGTAACAGATCCCAGATGATCTAGCAGGTGTGTGTGTGTGTGTGTGTGTGTGTGTGTGTGTGTGTGAGTGTTAGAGAGAGACACACACACACACACACAAAGAGAGAGAGAATGAGACCGAGAACTAAAGGATGATTGGAATCATTTATCTCCTGTCATCATATGAAAGAAGAAGTGAGTTTGGGAAGCAACAGAAGAGCCAAAGTTGATCTTCCAAATCCACCCGTGTCCTAGTATACTCAGAAATACTGCAATAGTGAGAGTTTCTTCTAATTTTTGAAGTTATGGATTAGGAGACCAAGCTTATTTTGGTTTAGACTGAAGACGTTGCCCTCTGTTGTGATGCTGAAAACAGCAAGCAACTGTAAGTACCAAAGCAAATGATGACTTAGGAGAGATGTCAGACTTTGCATGAATATAACTGCCAAAGTACATTTTCCAGCTATAATTCCATGACAGGGGCAATCAGATTATTCTTGTCTGGTAAAGTAACTGGAAAAAAAGTATAGAAAGAAATATATATATATTTTCAGAGGGCTTTTCAGACAGCATAAAACAAACACCCCATGCCAATGCCACCAAAATGAAGGTAAACAAATCTCATAGGTGCTTAAGGAAACACACATTTGCTGATTGAAAAACGTTTTAGAATTACAGCATTGGAAAAGGACTGTGAATAGATTCTAGAAGTCACCTGGATTACAAGGAACAGAGTTTGATGTTTAGAAAAGCCAACACAGCCAGGTTTTATAAGGAAAGGAAGGGAGAGTGATTCAGAGAAGACTACAGATCTACAGATATTTCTCCTGAAACTTCAGCAACTACTGATGCACCAGAACATATGAGAGAGGAGTCTTCCAAGGCAGAACAAAGCAAGAAGTAATGGCTGAGCCATGAGACCAGGGAGGAGGAAAGTGAGTGACCTAAAGTTTATACTCTAAATGTGTAATGCTTATCATATGATTTGAATAGAAACCAGAAGAAATTAATGGATAGCAAATTTTACAGAAACTAGTAAAAAGTAAATGGGTAGGAGTAATAAACCAATACAACAGTGAATATTGAACAAGAATGCATGCCAATTACTCTAGTTAGAACAGAAGATGAATGAAAAAATAAAAAAATAATATCATGGTAAAATTAAAATAAGATATATAAATACTTGCCTAAATACAAAAGATGAAAACCAGTGGTTCTCAACTGAAGAGTAATTTTGATTATCCCAGGCAATGCTTGGCAATGTCTAGAGATATTTTTCACTGTTGGAATGTGAGTTGGGGCAGGTACTGGTGTCTAGCTTGTATAAACTAAGAATATATTTAAACACCCTGTCACATGGAGGTTAGCAGGGAAAACAAAGAATTCGCTGGCCTGCAGTGCAAATACTGCTAAGGTTGAGAAGGCCAGCAGCACACTTGCACTGGAAGAAACATCAAAGGACATCCAGGCACATGTTCTCAAGAGAAAATCTGCTTTCATATAATGATAAAACAAGTTCTAACTAAAGCATAGAAAATCAAACACAAAAGCTCCTAGATTAATAACATGCAAAGCAGATTATAGCACAGGAATATTTCTGGGATAAAAGAGAGATAAAGGCATGCCAATTCCACAAGGAATCAACAAAATACTAAATTCACATAAAACACCAAAAAAAAATTCAAATAAAACAAAAACTGATACAAACAAAAGGAACCAAAGCACAAAATATCATAAGTCTAAGTTTTATTGGAAATAATAATCACATTTTCTTCATGGTTAAAATAGCAAGACATCAATGAAGTTATAAAACACTATCATACATAAGATTATATAACTGACTTTTGTAGAACATCTCTGTATGAAAAAAGAAAATATATATTCCTTCAAACATACATAAAACATTAACAAAACAAGTCCCAACAAATTAAAAATGGATAAAGTTGGGGTGGAGAGATTGCTTAATGGTTAAGTTGCTTGCCTGCAAAGCCTAAGGACCAGGTTCAATTCTCTAGGTCCCACAAAAGCAAAATTCACAGGTTGTATATGAATCTGGACTTCGTTTACAGTGGCTAGAGGTATTGGAACACCCATTCTTTCTCTATCTATCTATATCTATATTTATATATATATATATATACTATTATATCTATATTTATAGAGATATAGATAGATAGATAGATAGATAGATAGATAGATAGATAGATAGATAGATAGATGATAGATAGATAGAGATATAGATATCTTTTTACTCTCTTTTCCTCCATCCCTCTCTCTGTCTCTAAAAATTAAATAAAAATTAAAAAATGGTTAAAGTGCTACAGAATAGTTCCTTAGATCCCAACAAAATTGCATCAGAATAACAGAGATACCTGAGCAAGCTTTAGATAATTGGAAAGTAAACAACACACTTGAGAGAGAAAAAAAGCTAATCTATAGTACCATAAAATTCTACATACTAAAAGGCAGACCAAATGGTTGAAACTTTACCAGGCCCTTAGAGGGAACACCTGAGCCACAAGGCACTGGAGAGGGTATGATGAAGACTGACCTTAATCTTCTACAGCTTCTCTCTCTCTTCTCTCTAACTCTTTTATATTAGTTATCTTTTTCTTCCTTCTCTTCATGGACACTGACCTGTAACTCCCAGCACCAGCAGGTGGCTATTATCCACAATGAGCTTTTGACCAGAGAGACCTACAAGGTTTCCTAAAAGAATGACAGATTTCTGTCAGAGTACTTGCTGACCCACCAAAGGTTAGCGATAAGACCCTACTGCTGAAGACACCATAAGCAGTGAGCATGTAATATAGAGTGACATGGCTGGAAGCTGGAAGAAAGTCAGTCCCCAAACAGTCAGCACGTCTAGTGCCAGAAGGTGCTACATGGGTGACTGGGGGAAAATGACCAAATCTGTCCAAGCAACTCATGGTCTAACCTACTTAGCAGCAAATAACCTGCCATGATGTTCACACAAGTGTAATAATGGCACACAGCCATGGTGGGGAACCAACTGCTCTTGATTTGGCTAACTGATCCACCCAGTGGAACAGAACCCATAGCTGGATCTGGGAAACAAGTCAGAACCATATCCAAACATGAGCCTGCTTTCCATTATCAAGCTACCACCAATTGTGGGCTACAAGAGGGCTTACACCTATTAAATTCTTTATTAAAAAATAAGTGTTATCCCATTTATCTGGTGCCAACTTAACTCTCCATTGGAGAATCTGCTTCTCTTTTTCAGATAGATGCAGATTCTAAGGAGAGAACCACCCCATCATACCTCAAAAGGTCCCCAGCTGAAACTAAGAATAATTGGCAAAACAAGCACGGGTGCTGTTTTCTTGGTGCACCTGGTACCAGCATAAGGGTGAAGGAGAGAACAATCAACTCCTATGAAATCAGATACCCAGGGACACAGAGGCTACCAACACCTTATCACTGAAGCAGACCCAAAATGAACCCAACATAGCTCAGGGAAATTTTGTGCAAGAGGGGGCAGAAATTATGCCAGAGCCACATGTTGGGTCATGATATGCAGAGACATTTATCCTACCCATAACTGTGGGCTAACTCCACAATGCATGACCCATATACCTCAACAAGGAGTGGCCAGGGCAAGGGGTAGGGCATGGAGGAGGATAACAATGGTACCAACTTGGCTGTATTCACTGAGTATAAAACTAATTATTAAAAATAAATAAAATAAAGTATCGAAACGTATTGAGTTATCTAAGATTTTCCTTGAAATAAAAAATATTAATGAATCACACAAATGGGAAATAAGAAAATTCCTAAATATAAAACAGTGGCATTAATTTTCAGAAATTAGAAAAATAAAAAGGCAAATAAGATGTAAAATTAGCAGATGTGATAAATAATTCTGATTAGAGACAAAAATCACAAAATAAAATATAAAAACATATACAAATAAATTAAACACAAGTAGACTCTTCGAATCATCAACAAATCTATCAAACTTCTAGAACTATTAAAGAAAAAAATCATATAAATGTGAGTGTGTGTGTGTGTGTGTGTGTGTGTGTGTGATTAGAGACATTTTTCAATGTTGTAATAACATTGGGGTGGGTACTGCAATCTAGCTGGTATAAACTAAGAATGAAGTTAAACACACACACACATACATACATATAACACATATAACAACATTTCCAATGTAATGGACTCATCATGTCTATCAAATAATGAAACTATGGATACATTAAGACATCATAATAAAATAAAAGACTATTGTTATGAAAAAATGAAACCATGTCACTTGTAACATCTATAAAATTGTAAGTAACAATGTTAACTAAAATAATCCAGGAGCACAAAGTTAATTGACACATCATCTCATGCCTCTGTGGAATCTGAAGGTTGGTCTCCTATGAGTTGACAGTGGAATGGTGGTTACCAGGGATCCAGAGAACAGGAGAAGATGAGGCAGGGAAAGTTTGATCAATGGATACGAAGCAGAAATTAAAAAAGCATGGGAAGTTGTGGTGTACAACTATGTATTCCAAGTTTCTAGAAGAAAAGATTTTGAATGGCTCAACAAATATTTGTTCAAAAGAACAACAGAGCATATGTTTAACCCCATACATTTGTAACCATAAGAAAGGCCACAGATATACATAATTTTGTTAAATTAAATTTGAAAACCATAAAAATGTTTTAAAACTTCTGCATCCAGTTTATCAGTCTCCCTCAGTAAGCCATGCAGCTTAACAAAATGCAGTCAGTATTTTCACCACCGCTGTGCAGGCCTAGACAAAGCAATGTGTCAATATTCATAAATAAAAATCATCCCTTATTGCAAAGCAAGGAGGAAAATCACCTTCACTTGCAGAGTACATCACTGTCTATGTAGAAAATTTCCTGTAAATAACAAAAAGTCTGTCAGAACTAACAAGCTACTATACAGAGGCAGATGATAAGAGATTAAAATACAAAATTTAATTACTTTCTTATATACCAACAATGAACAATTAAAATACAACATTCTATTTATCCTCAAAAAGTCATAAGTCTAGAAATACATACATGATCCTTATGAGTAAATCTATAAAATTATGGAGAAAAAAGAAATCAAAGATAATTAAATTAATGGATAGATATTCCATATTCTTAGATAGAGAGACTATTGTCCAAATATTACTTGTGACACTTTTGTGTATACATTCAATTCAGTCCATTTCAAACTCCCACGAAGTAATTTGTGGAAGTTGACAAACTTTCTGAAGTTTACGTGGAGACACCAAAGACCTAGAACAGCTAACAGAAACGTTTAAAGAAGACAGTAACTAACATACTTTCTCCCTGAGTTGTAAAGCTACAAAAATCAAGCTGGTGTACATGTGTAGTGTTGATAAAGAACAGAAGAATTAACACAAAAGTAGAACAGACAGGGAGGAAGAGACTGATAAAATTTCACGTGTGACATGAAAGTGTCAGAGAGTGTGGTGGGGAGTAGCGAGGGGGGAAAAGAAGGGAGAGGAAGGGAAGCAGACGATTGTATGAAAAAAATCATCTGCTATCTATATGTCTGTACACTAAAAATAACTTTATAAGATGGCACACAGATTACTTCAATATAAAGAGAGGAATGAAGTGTCATCACAGACAAGTATTTGTAAGGAAATTATTAAAATGACAATTTCAAGGAATTCCATGCAAAAATTGAAATCACAGATGATACTAGAAATATTGTGAAAGGTGAAAAATAAGTCATGGGTATCAAATATAAAGCTCACTTTAAAAATTATTTCATAGAAAAGTTGCTTCTGAAGACTAGGGGAATGGCTAGGCAGGGAAAGTACATACCACGCAAGGCTGAGTACCAGACTCCGCATAAAAAGCTCAAAGTCAGGGCGGTTTTCTGTAGTCGCAGCACAGTGACGGTGAGATAGAAGGCAGAGACAGGAGGATTTCAAGGATTTTCAAGGCAAGCAAAGCAAAAGAACAACTGCAGGTTGATATTCAGAGAGAGAAACTCTGCCTCAGCTGAGATGGAAAGGCAAGGACGGAACCAAACGTCATCTGACATCCACACATGCACCTTGGCGGGCACACACCCATGTGTGCACAAACACACACACATGCTCACACATACATACTCACAAACTCTGGGTGGAGAAATGGATCCTGAGGCACTCCCCACATACACACACACATACTGAAACTAAAAAACACATTCATGACTCCAGAGTGAATACCAAAAACCCCACTGAGGAGGCGCATTAGTGGAATGGAGGCAGGGGAGAGGGGATGTAAGAGTATAATCCAATGGAAATATGATCAATATGAAATTTGTTACTACTGTAAAGTTCATAATGATGAAAATAATTTAGAAATTAAAAAAAACTTTTGAAAGTAAGTATAATCAATAGCCATCTCACGGTAGGTAGCTTTACTGTACAGTTGTGATTTTTTTTTAATCTTGCCCAACTTTGATGTTTTTGATGAAGCAATAAGAACATAATTATTAATTACTAATGTAGTGCAAAAAGTAAAAATAAAACACATTAACAAACTTTAAATCATTAATATAGTTCAAAAAAACACACATTAGCAAACTTAAAAGGGGATAAATGTTTTAAAGGTGATGAATTCTATAGAGAAAGAGTTATATTTTTTTCAATAAATGTTGCCAGAAGAGCAAGACATCCAATCCACATACCAAGAAAGGAAAGTTGATCTTTACTGTATGATGTACTTTAATTCACAGACTTAAATGCATCAAAAGGATGGTAGGAAAAAGCAAAGCAAAACATAGGGGAGACTTTGCCCAATTTAGCCAAAGCTGGCTTTAAATTTGCACTATCCTGACATTACATCTATGTAGGAAATCTTTGTAGCATTGAAGTAAGGAGAAGTTTTTTTTTTTGTTTTGTTTTGTTTTTTAGATATGATACCAAAATATAAAATATCAAGGATAAAGAAAATATGATTTCACTTATTTTAAGAACTTCTGATATTCAAAATATAACTTCTAGACTGGAGAGATTGCTCAGTGGTTAAGGTACTTGCCTGCAAAGTCTAACAACCCAGGTTCAATTCCCCAGTACCTACATAAAGCCAGAAACACAAAGAGGAGCATTCATCTAGAGTCCATCTGCAGTGGCTGGAGGCCTGACATGCTTGTTTTCTCTGTCTCCTTTCAAATAAATAAATAAAATGTATTACAAATTGCTACTACGAATAGAAGATGATAAAACATAGAAAGGGAAAATATTTGCAAGCCATCGGCCATTGTTTGCTATTTTCTTAATAAATAAAACCATATACCTATACAAACTTGCATCTCAGTGTGCATGGATGCTTTATTTACAACAAATAAAAAATTGAAGCCATCTGTGTATGAACAAGTATTTGCAGAAACATATTGTTGGGAATCCAACAACAGAACACCACTGAGCAACTAGAAGATATGAAATATTGATCCAAATTCTAATTATCGGGTAGACCTCACCACAGTAGTGCTCAGTAAAGGGAGTCATGTGGTTCCAAAAGCACATAACATATGAATCTGTTTATATGAAATTCTGGAAATTTTGAGCTGCCTGGCAGTGACAGCTAGCAGGTCAGATGCTCTGTGGAGACAACGGGAGAAGAGTGGGCAACTTACACGCTGCCACGGGTGATCAAAATGTTCAATGCTTGATACCACTTTAAATATGTGAAAGCTATTGTGGGTTAATTTTACACAAATATAGCTTTAAAATGAGTAGTTCTCTCAGAGAGGATAGGTGAGAACTAATTAATTCAATGGACTTCTGAGGATAATATCTGAATGGAAGATCTAGGAAAAGCCTCAGAAGAGGATTCACTAAACAAGAGAGGAGATCAATAAATTAAGAAATAAGGAAACAATACATATGTAAAACTATGATAAATGCTGATGTATATTACACAGTGTGTTCCTCTGTGTGTTATACGGTCTCCTCTGTGTGCTCATTCCCAGAAATGTGTCTCATTGACTCCTTGTCCTCAGACCCAGGGGCTTAGTATCTGATTCTCAACGAATTTGACGAGAGAAAATGGATTATCTTATCTACCAAACAACAGTGTTCAGAATGTCCCAGCTGTATAATCCTGTGAGGATGAACCGGCCCCCATAACTGGTCTCCAGCTGGTAGTGTTATTATGAGAGCTTGTGGACACTTGACCACGTGAGGCCTCATTTGGCGACAACTTGTCTCTATTCCCCTCTTGTCTTTCTCTAAGTGAGAAGCTTTTTGCCACCGGTTACCATGACATTCAGCCTAACGTAAGCCAAAAATCAATGGAGCCAAGAAACGTGGGATGAAACTTCTGAAACTGTGAGGGAAAGTAAGCAGTTCCTTCCTTTCATTGGGTGCTTACAGTGATGGTACCAGTAACTAGCACAATTAGTTTCTATGTTTCACAAATGAAGAAAGAGTTAAGAAAATGTAAGTAGCTTGTCCAAGATTCCAAGGAAGGTCATGGGACATGCTGAGAAACAAACACACATCTTCATTTGGCAACGGTACTGCCTCCTAAATACAGCTTTCCCATGACTGAGTCATTAAAATCTATCCTAATATGTTTCTGGATGACATTTTCAGGTTGGTGGATTATATAATGCTAAAGGCATAGTTTATCTTGATATATCAAAGCATCTCTAATAATAGCTCTGTGACTATCAGGTGAAATGTGATAGAAGTGATTGGACAGATAGATGAATTAACAGCTGGTTGAATCACTATACCCAATCAGTGCTGATTAATAGGGCCATGTGAAGCCAGACTGTGTGTTTTCAGAGAGTGACACATCATTGCAGCCTACACAAACCTGACACACACTCAGCACAGACAAATGCTTGTGGGATTTAATTAAAGCCCCAGGGAGCCCCTGATGGATTGTCATCGGTTCCTATCCTTGAGTTTCTCATCTATGATACCCATATCAGTGAATTTAATGGGGTCTGCAATCATAATTATGAAATATGTTATAAATGCTCTATTAAAACAACACTGATAACTTACACATTATAACACAAAAATCTAACTTATTAATATTTATCTACAATATGCATTGCACAGCCACCACATAGATCCTATTGTGTGCATTAAGCCAAATACATTTTTAAGGTTTTTTAACTATAAAGTATGAGACGATATTTTATATAAATACCTAGATCTATTTTGCAAAGTAGAACAATTTAGCCTTGAATGTGACAGGTCTCCCAGAGGCTCGTGTGTTTGAGCACCTTATTGATAGAAAATTTAACAAAGTTTAGGAAAATTTTGGTGCCTGAGGAGGTGGAGGATTGCTGGAGGTAATGGGTTACCATGAAGTAGGCCTTGAGGATTTATACCCCTGCCCCCACCCCATGTGGATCTTTTCTCTTCCTGACTCTGGTTGCAATGTGACACTAGCCTCTGCAGCTACCATAGCTTTCTCACTGTGGTGGGATGTATCCCCTTGAACCTGTACACCTTTCATTCCTTAAGCTGCTGTGTTTGATCACAGCAAGAATGTAACTGATATACCAGGTGTAGTGGTCAGGTGACACTGAGGTAATTTTACATTTATAAAAAACACTTTAATTTGTAGTAACAGATCATGGGGAGTCCTAGTATTCTCTGCCATCTATAAAATAAAATAGGCCAGGCGTGGTGGCACACGCCTTTAATCCCAGCACTTGGGAGGCAGAGGTAGGAGGATCGCCAAGAGTTCAAGGCCACCCTGAGACTACATAGTGAATTCCAGGTTAGCCTGAGCCAGAGTGAGACCCTAACTCAAAAAAACCAATAAATAAATAAATAAATAAAATGGATTCTCCAAGCGGGAGTGAGAGTAGCTTGGATTAAAGAGGATCAGCTGTTGCTTGAGAGAATTTTCAACGTGTACACCCACTCTTCTTAGCCAAGGAGCAGTGGTGGATTATCTCTGGAGTCTCTGAGTTTCCTACCCATAGCATTCTGACTTGATTTTCAGTTCTAGGTATGAGTTCTATCCCACTGATCGTGCCTCATGTCCAACCTGAGGACAGCTGGTGACCAGCATAGGCTGTGCTTCACTATAGCACAGGTGTGTACTTCTGGCCAGGCTGGTTGATTTTGTAGCTTGCACAATCTCCTGTTTATTCACACTGTTGGTGACCGTTATCTCCCAGAAGCTCCAGAGCACTTTCCAGCTCTATGAAGGATAGCCAGGAGGGAACAGGTTTCCTTCTCAGTTCCATTATGGTCTCTCTATGTCCTGTGACCACAGCTCCATCAGTATGCTAAGAAAAAATGGCCAGCTGCCTACCACGAGATGTGTCACCTCTACAACATCTGCTGAGGCCCAGAAGACATTGCAGAGGGTGCCAACGGTCAGTGTGGTCACTCAAAAGTTACTAAAGCAGAAATCCAGAAGCTATGGAGAACTCAATTTCAGAAGGAGAGGTGGATAGATTGTAAGAATCACCAGGTGAGTAGGAATGTCTTGAGGAATTTCCCCTTCCCCACCCCCACAGTGAATACCAATAAACGCACTCAGGAGGGCCCCACAATGGAATGGATGCAGAGGAGAGGGGATATAAGAGCATGACCATTAAAAGAAATAAATTAAAAATTTAAAATTACTCCTATTAATATTTTCTGAGTTAATTTTATGCTGTGTTAATAGATCTGATCTGGCCAGACCTTTTAAACACTATTATATTCAATCTATTAAATTATAAATTATAAAATAACTATTGCAGCATTTTTTCTTTTTTTTTTTAAAACTGTCACTTTTGTTAAGACAGTTTTTTTTTTTTTTAATTTATTTATTTGTTTGAGAGTGACAGACACAGAGAGAAAGACAGATAGAGGGAGAGAGAGAGAATGGGCGCGCCAGGGCTTCCAGCCTCTGCTAAGGAACTCCAGACGCTTGCGCCCCCTTGTGCATCTGGCTAACGTGGGACCTGGGGAAGCGAGCCTCAAACCGGGGTCCTTAGGCTTCACAGGCAAGCGCTTAACCACTAAGCCATCTCTCCAGCCCGGCAGCATTTTTTTTCTTAAAGAGACATCCTTTTTTTTTTTTCCTAAGAAACAAAGCAAAAGCCCTTATTGCTCCAAAAAAAAAAAAAAAAAAAAAATCCTGAAAAACACCCATGGCTGAAGTAGCATCTTGACAAATTATAAAATAATAAATCTTGTCCTGCAATTAAAACAATGTAAAGTGCTTATTCTTAATAAGTTAACCTCTTTTTAAAAAGAATTCCTGGGCAGAGAGAGATAGCTAAATGGTTAAAGACACTGCTTGCAAAGTCTGCTGGCCCAGGTTCGATTCCCCAGTACTCACATAAAGCTAGATGAACAAATTGGTATATACAGCTGGAGTTTGTTCACAGTGACAGGAGGTCCTATGTGCCCCTCCTCACTCTCTTTCCCTTTTTTCCTCTCCCTTCCTCCCTCCCTCTCTCTCTTTCTCTGTCTCTCTCTGTGTGTCTTTCTGTCTCTTCTCTATCTCCTGGCAAATAAATAAATAAATAAAATATACAAAAACAGAAATCCTAGTTAAATCAAGCACGTTTTTTCTAGCAATAGATATTAGCTAGAAAATAGACCAATTGTCAAAATGTATGGAAGATAATGGTTCATGATTTGTAACAATTCACTTTGAAAGCTTTTGATTTTTAATGGAAATCAACAATGTATTATAATTTTGGAAGATGACGATAATTAAAGAACAGAAAGGTGCAATTGCCATTTTAAGACACTGTATCAGAAAATATAAAGATAGTAATCAGGAAAGGGGGATATAGAGAAATAAAGCAGTCAATTTAAGAGTTAAAAATCAGAACGAAAAATAAAATGATCCCTCTTTCAAAGCTAATTTGGGCTGGGGAGATGGCTCAGTGTTAAAAGGTGCTTGCTTGCAAGGCCTGATGACCTAGGTTTGATTCTACAGTACCCACGTAAAGCCAGGTGCATAAAGTGGCTCATGGGTCTCACATTCATTTGCAGTGGCACCCACACTTATTCTCTCTTTGTCTGCCTCTTTCTGTCTGTCTGTTTCTCCCAAATAAATAAATAAAAGCATTGCAATAATTTTTTTTAAAGCTAAATTGGAAATTGGAGGTTGTGTTTCTCTCTCTCTCTCTCTCTTTTTTTTTTTTTTTTTTTTTGTTTTGCTTTGTTCTTTTTCAAGGTAGGGCTTTACTAGCTGAGGCTAACCTGGAATTCACTATGGAGTCTCAGGGTGGCCTCGAACTCATGGTGATCCTCCTACCTCTGCCTCCCGAGTGCTGGTATTAAATGCATGCACCACCACACCTGGTGGAGGTTGAGTTTGATATAAATTTTAGTTGGAACTGAGAGGTTCACATATTATACAAAGCAAGAGGATAAAGAGGTGCTTAAGAAGATCTCCCTGCCCTTGTGGAGTTTTAAATTTAGCAACAGAAAGAGATCAGCTTCACAGTGAATGTGTGCTGGCTTCCTGGAGAGCTGGGTAGTCCCAGATTTGATGTAACATCAGCGTTGCAGGGATAGTTGCCATTTTTACTTATGAAGCCTCTCACTGTTATGGAGATTAGTGACATGCCATGGGCAGATAGTGTGCCCTGGCTCAGGATCAGACATGAATAAGAAAATGAAGTAAACAGCAAATGTGACAATTATACATTGAAACAATGATGGAGAAAGAGAAATATATTGTTATACACTTGGTTTTAAGTGAACAATATTTTGACACATCACCCAGAAATGAATTATTATTTTTTTTGTCAACATACTAAGGGAGAGAGTTCAGTAGGTAAGGTGCTGGCCAAACAAACATTAGGACTTGAAGTTGGATCTCCAGCACCCACATAAAATGTTGGACAGACCCCAAATCCCAGAGTTGGGGAGGCAGAGACAAGAGGACCCTTGCAGCCCATTGGCTAGCAGCTTGAACTGAATCCCTGAGCTCGAAGTTCAGTGAGGGCCTTGTCTAAACACACACGGTGGAGAGTGACTAATGAAGACACCCAGAATCAATCTCTGACATCTAGATGCACCCCTACACACATTTGAACATGAAAGCTCACAAATATGTATGTGCCCACACACACAATAAAAAATAAATTAATTTAAATAGTTTTAAGATAAAACATAATACTAAGGGAAGCATGCATTGAAGAAGTTGATATTGATCTGGTCTACAGAAATGCTAGGAAATAATGAGTGCTGTGGAACTTACCAACAAGATGCCCTGGGCTGGGCTGGGCAATAGTAGGAATGTGGGTATTCAAGAACAATTCTGAATATCCGTAATGTGTACAGGTAGGACAGACCTTTCTTCCAAGAGCCATGGAGATCACAGAAGCAAATAGACAAGGGCTGTGAACATCGTTTTATTATTAATGAAAAAGAATCATTTTTTATGTATGGATACATCATGTGTTGGTATGTACCCTTATTTCCCTCAGGGAGTTTTGAGGAAGAGGGGACAGAAATAGTGTAAGAGCCATAGGTTGAAAAATAGAATATATTTTAATGAAAAAATGCATTTTAGTTAGAGTGAGTTGTTCTTAAAAGTTTATTTAAAAACAAAAAATGGCAGCCCTAGGAAAATCATGGATACCTAATTTAATTCCTATACAGATGTTCAAAGAATCAAGAAAATATACTTTCACAACACGGAAAGAATGTGAACTTAAAACTGAGAAGAGAGAAGTCCAGAATTCATTCAAAGCCTAGCAACTTGATGGGCAGCTCTGCAGGTCACACATCATGCCCTCGTGCGGATCATGTGGCCTCCAGGAGACACTATTAGCTGTTGGTTCTGAGTCAACACTAACCTCCAGGGACTCTAAGTGCCACAGCAGGTTCTCAGTCAGAGTGAAAAGGGCTGCAGTTCAGTGGAAGTTGGAGTCCTGAAAGTTCTATCTTGCATTTACATTGCACCTGAAGGACCATTCTGGGCTCCTGTTATTTGGAGGAACACACCATGCCACTATCAGCATCCTACATTAGGCTGCTGTCACTGTAGAAAAGAGCCGAGACAATTACCTTCTTCAAAATAATAAATTAAAAGAACATAAAACAGGTTTGCAAAGGAATTCCAGATAATGATAGTGAAGCAAAGGAACTGGGGTGCTAATCTTCATCAAATCCTGGCATAACTGAACTTTTGGGCTGACATAAAAACATGATGGATCTTTGACAGTAGATTATTATGAAGCTGATGAGAGTAATATCAATTCCTTGGCAAATACGGTATCTTTATTGGTATAAACTGTGGGAGGCCTTCCTTTCATATGCATTTGTCTTCCTCTTGTGATAGTGAATGTAATTTTTTCTCATTAATAGAGATAATTACAAGATAACTGATAAAATGCATCATCAGAAATAGCAGTAACATTCTCTGTCTTACCTCAGAGTTACTGATACTCTGATTTCTGTCATGATATAATCTGTATTGTACCTTGGAAAAATCATTTATCAAGGAGTTATGTTTCCTAGACCTGCTGAGTCTAGTGACAGTTACTAAGCTGCATTCACACCAGCTTCCAGGAAAACCGTATCATTAAGTTCACACTGCTCAATATCATCAAACATGTCAAAATATTGCCTAGGAAGCCTAAGCATGTTAAGCATAAAAAGTTAACATGAGAGTCCCTAAGGTACTAAATGTTACAATCTTCCATTTCATGGCTAGATAGTGAAACGCTTATATCTGTGTAGCTGTGCTCTCCTTTGCATCTATTCCACTCAACCTCTGTGATGGGGAACCACAGTCTTGGACAAGTATTGCATGACACTGTGAGTGTATTCCACTGAAACATGTCGACGGCCACAGAGCACATTTAGAGCCGGGTCTGCACTTTGTGTAAACTTGGTTTCCTGTGGTGTGTGGACATAATAACCTCCTAAGCATATTGACCATAAGGTCTACGTTAAAATACACCAGCCCCACTAAGGCAGAAACAGAAGCCTAACAAACATTGGCTGAGGAATTACAATTTCCTTGGTCTCACTAGAGGGAACAGTATCAGAAATTTAGAGAATGCATTTAGTAATTTGTATTCTGTGTAGAGAGGATTAAGTGTAAAGTTGCAACATGTGTGAGACACAGAGATATATATTGTCCTACTAATTGTTTGGGAACATAGTTTCAAGGTTTTGTTTTTCAAGTTTTCAGTGTGCTCTGATTTAAGGGCAGAAAGACATTTTTAAATTAATTTTTATTCCTGAAATGACACTGTAAATTTTTATGATGCTTTCAGAAAGCTGGAGAGCCCTCTTCAGCTTTGTAGTTAGCATGATGTCTGTGATCTGGCGACGACGCTGTCCCAGAGGACATCTTCCTCGCAGACAAGGTTGTCCATTAAGCAGTCACCTTCAGCATACACGTAGTTGATTGGGCTTTACTTCTTGCCTTGCTTCACAGTGCTGTCCCTCTTAAACTGTGAGCGCAGATCATCAGAGGCACACGTGCATTTACGTCACATTGAATACCATAGATGATTAGAACAATGATCTGGAAGATTATTCCCACAGCCCTTCATGATTGTGATTTTATGTGTCAGGGACCACTCCACATGACAAAATGGGATGAAAAGGTCATTGCTCCACCTCTGGGTAGAACTTACAATACTTTAATCATTCACAGATTGGTAGCAAATTCCCATTTCTAGTAGAGATACTGTGAGTTGCTTATTCGTTCTCTTCTAAAGGTAATTGATTCTTATTATTCTTTACCCCTAGTCTTCATAATATCTGAGTTATATTAATCAACCCTAATTAATATAATCTATTTTATTTGTGCTTTACTGATGTTTTTTGAAAACAGGTATTGAAAGTCAGAAATGCTTAACCTTTGCCCCTGCCAGCTACTTTCTTTATGTGACATTTGAGACAAGTCACTTCTTCCTTGCCTTTATTTTGCAACTAGAAAAGGGAGAGGTTGCTATAAACATTGAAGCTACAACACTTTTGAAATTCATGAAATCTCTTCATTGGTATAAAAATGCTTGTTCTTTCCTGGGAAGTTTATTGTGTTTATTGTGGGAGGAAAAATTGTTTAAATCTGTGGTTAACTTGAAGTGAAGCACTATTTTATCACATTTGCCTTTATTACTCAAGATATTTCATTTAGATTCTGCATCATATTTATTTATCTACTTATCTGTTTACTATTGGCACGTGTGTGTGGAGGGGTGCTCCAGGGTCTCTGGCCAAAAGAACAACAGGTACTCGTGCCACTTCCTGTGTCTGTCTGTCTGTCTGTCTGTCTGTCTGTCTGTGGGTGGCTAGGGCATTGAACCATGCCAGCTTGCTTTTTAAGCAGTGCACCTTCAACCACTGAGACATCACCTCAGCCCTTCTTTTTATTTTATTTATTTTTTAATAATTTATTTTTATTTGTTTATTTGAGAGAGGGAAAGAGGCAGAGCAAGAGAGAGAGAGAGAGAGAGAGAGAGAGAAAATGGGTGCTCTAGGGCTTCCAGCCACCAACCACTGCAAACGAACTCCAGACGCATGCGCCACCTTGTGTATCTGGCTTACGTGGGTCCTGGGGAATAAAGCCTCAAACTGGGGTCCTTAGGCTTCACAGGCAAGCGCTTAACCACTAAGCCATCTCTCCAGCCCCTTTTTATTTTTTTGTATGTGGCGTGTGTCTATGTCATGCATGTACACATGGATGTGCAGACATGACGGCTGTGCATACATGTGACGAGGCCAGAAGAGACTCAGATGTTAGATGTCCTTCTCCATTGCTCTTCCATGCTGTTGCCTAGAGATGGACTTTTTCTCAAATCCCAAAGCTTTCTATCTTTGTGAGCCTCAGTGATTCCCCTGTCTCTACTCCCTGCAGGACAGGGATTACAGATGTGCATGGCTACACCCACCTGTCTTCATAGGAGTTGGGACATCCAACTCATACTGTCCCAGGTCCTCTCGAGCCTTCATGTTCGATGCAAGCACAGGAAGCATTCCTAACCATGGAGCTCTCTCCAGCCCTGCATTTATTGTTCATAATGTAAGGACATGCTGCACAAGCTTGACCGCTGCCTTTCGCTCTTCTTTGGTCTTCATAACATAACATTCCATTTCCCACCAGCCTCTTTTTCTTTCTTTCTTTCTTTTTGACAACTTCCATAATTGTAAACAATATCCCATGGTAATTCCCCACTCCCCCCCCCCACTTTCCCCTTTGAAACTCCACAAATGTGTAGCCCAGGCTGGCCTCGAACTCCTGATCCTCCCACCTCCGCCTCTTTAGCAATATCCTACTGGCACGCACCACCACAGCCGGCTTTTTCTATTACTCCTAGATCCTCACCGTTCTCCTGTGTGCTTGCTTTGCTCAGGATATCTGCCCAGATGTTCATTTCTACTCATTTCTAGCCAGTCCTACAGAATAGACTCACTCAGTCAGGGTTGTGCACCCTGGAGAGACGGATCCAGAGTTGGCACACCCTGTGTGCAATTAATCACTCAGGTTTTTCATGACCTGACTATATGTGTAAACTCAGGGTTTGTACATCCTGTACAAACTTACACAATGAGAGTATCTATAACATGGATATATTTGCATACTCAGCGTTTTTTAAATCCAGGATAGACTGGCACACTCAGGGTTTGCACAACCTGGATAGACTTGCACACTCAGGGTTTGCACACTCTGGATAGACTGACTGCGCTCACACTGGTGCACATCATCACACTCATGACAGCTAATGTTCCTCTCTGACTATATCCCTCCCAAGATGCCCCTTATGCCTGGGTGCCTTTCTCAGACCATCAGTGTTTTGCGTTATAGTCACCTCACTAAAGACTGAACACAATGTCTTCCCCAGTAATTTTCTTTATGCCTGCACTTTGCCTATTCCATTTTATCTCTTGTAGTCTATTCTAATTAAATGTCATCATGTTTCTTCTAATTGCTCAACTTTAAAACCTAGACATCATGGTATTAATCTTCCCCTTATCAACTGCTACACCCAGTGAACATTTTCCTCCACAAACATTTTATATTTTTCTTCAGATTTTGTTGCACTTCATACTCAGTGTGTAAACAGCCATGTTGCTACCATCATAAGCCTCCTCTCTGTCCTCCCTCCTCTGAAGGGACCCCTGTTGTTGGGGATTGTGGGTCATGCATTGTGGGGGGTGGCCATCAGTTATAGGGAAGAGGCAATGTCTGTCTATAATGTCCCAACTTGTGACTCTAACAATCTTTCCACCCCCTTTTCCATGAATGTCCCTAAGCCATGTTGGGTTCATTTTAGGTCTACTTCAGTGATGAGGTCTTGGGAGTCTCTGTTTCTCTGGATGTCTGGTTTGGTAGGAGTTGAGTGTTCTCTGTGTCTGTCTCCTTCACCAAGAAAGCAACACTCTTGCTCATGTCCCCAGTTACTCCACAGCATTAGCTGAGGCTCTAGTAAGGTATAATGGGGTGATTTTTCTCCTCAGGTCCTATGTCCATCTGAAAAAAAAGAAGCAGATTCTCCAAAGGATAGTGAAGTCATCAGATGATAAATGCAATAACCATTATTATTTTAGAGAGAATTTAATGGGTGAAGGCCCTTTCGTAGCCGTAGATACTTTTCATTCTCATCACCTGTCTTCTTGCCTTTTATGATGTAGATACTCCAGTACAACTCAGAAATAAAACCCACTTGCCAGGCTGGGGAGATGGCTTAGTGGCTAAGGTGCTTGGTTTTGAATCCCAAGGACGGTGTTCAACTCTCCAGGTTGCATGCAATCAAAACACACAGTGATGCAAGCATGTGAAGTCACATGTGGGCACAAGGGAGCACATGCACCCAGAGTTCAATTTTAATAGCTGGAGGTTATTCTCTTTCTCTCTCTCTCTTTCTCACACTCTCACTCTTTCACAAAGAAAAGGCAGTCCATTGGGCTTGTCTTA
The DNA here is from genome assembly GCF_020740685.1 of Jaculus jaculus. Lineage (NCBI taxonomy): Eukaryota > Metazoa > Chordata > Mammalia > Rodentia > Dipodidae > Jaculus > Jaculus jaculus. The sequence continues at coordinate 105,288,432 of NC_059111.1, read as the reverse complement.
AAAAAGAAAACAACAACAAAACAAACTCATTTAGTCAGATTGAAACACCATACATTGTGTTCCACCTATGGTTGTTGGAAAGAAGTATTCTAGGAAAAGATCCTATGAGATTAGTGTTCTGTGTAAGTAAGAGAATTATGAAAAACATTCTACTTCCTGCTGTGGTACCAGACTCAATTTCCTAAATAAACATAAAGTTATCAGTTTGGTTTTCATATTGATTTATTTTGTATCACAAGTAAATCCATCTTTAACAAACAATGACAGTGGTGAATTCAGACTCATATGTGGTCAGAGGGATAAGAGTAAGTGACTGCTGAGTGAGTAACCCTCCGTGGGACATGCATGTTACCTTTTCTAAGGCTCAGGGCATGTAGTAGAATGGGGAGCAGAAAGAAGGTAAGAGGCAGTAGATGAGGAGCAGCGCTGCTGTACCCTGTCCTCCCGATATGACGCAGCGGTGCTTCATGAACTCAAAACACAGATGTAACCTTCGCAAGACTTGAATAAGCCTGGGTCTATAGGGCTGGGAGGTGGCTCAGTGGTTAAATTGACTTATTTATGAAGACTGATGGCCCAGGTTTGATTCACCAGTACCTATATAAAACCAGATACACAGAGTGACACATGCATCTGGAGATCATTTATAGTGGCAAGAGATACTGGTGTGCTAATACTCTCTATTTTAATCTATTTATCTCTCAAATATTTTTTTAAATTCAAAAGAGAATGGGCATTTCAACACTCTATCATGGATGGGCTAGGGGGTCAAGATACCACAAGCCTCCAAGAAGAACTACTGGCTGTTATTGTTTGCTTAGAGTAAAAGTCACATTTTTCAGTCATGTCGCCACTGGTAATCTACTCATGCTCCAGCAACTAACCCCTCAACCATGCTCCTACAAACAACCCTAATTAAACTCAGTGGGTCTCTCTCTTTCTCTTTCTCTCTCCCTCTCTTACACACACATTTATAAACAAGAACACATGAAGGAAGAAGAAATAAGAATGGGCTCAGAAGGAGTGGGAGGGAGAATGAGAGATGGCAATGCAGGAGTAAATATGTTCAAAACACACATACGTGTTAAATTTTCAAAACTATATTTGAAAAATGAATAGAGGGCTGGAGAGATGGTTCAGCAGTTAACGGTATTTGTTGGCAAAGCCTTCTAGACCAGGTTTGATTCCTGAGCACCCATGTAAAGCCAGATGCTCAAAGTGGTACATGCATCTGGAATTTGTTCACAAGTGTCAAGAGGCCCTGGCATGCCATACATTCTCTCTCCTCTTTCTTTTTCAAATGAATATATAAAAATAAGTAAATAGAGCCAATCACCAGAGCTGTTAAGAGGACCTTTTGCCTTCTTTGAAGATTTATGTTCTTTCTGCTATAAGTAAAATGAACTTAACAGAAAAATCTTTACATAGGAATATAAAGGAAAGTACTCTTTTTTAAAATTTTTTGTTCATTTTTATTTATTTATTTGAGAATGACAGAGACAGAAAGGGGCAGAGAGAGAGAGGGAGAGAATGGGTGCACCAGGGCCTCCAGCTACTGCAAATGAACTCCAGACATGTGAGCCCCCTTGTGCATCTGGCTAATATGGGTCCCTGGAGAATTGACCCTTGAACCAAGGTCCTTAGACTTCACAGGCAAGCACTTAACCGCTAAGCCATCTCTCCAGCCCAAGGAAAGTACTCTTAAGTCTTCGTATTGCAGCCATAAGGAACAGGATTTAATTATTTTTTTTTATTTTCTTAATTTATTTATTTATTTGAGAGCGACAGACACAGAGAGAAAGACAGATAGAGGGAGAGAGAGAGAATGGGCGCGCCAGGGCTTCCAGCCTCTGCAATCGAACTCCAGACGTGTGCGCCCCCTTGTGCATCAGGCTAACGTGGGACCTGGGGAACCAAGCCTCGAACCGGGGTCCTTAGACTTCACAGGCAAGCGCTCAACCGCTAAGCCATCTCTCCAGCCCTAATTATTTTTTTTTTACGCTGTAACAGAGTACATCCTATGTGAATGATGCATTTTGTGTATCTTATGAATATTTATTTAACCATCAGAGTAAGCCTGTTTTAGTTATTTTCGCTTTGCTATGACAACATATTTGACCATAAAGGAGTTAAGAATGGAGATATTTGTGTTGGTGGAGGAAGCAGGTGGCAGAAGCAGAGCTGGTTAGCTTGCATCCACAATCAAGAAAGCAAGAGTCAGATGAAATGTGAGTGCTGCTCTCAGTGCTGGCCGGAGAACCATCACTATGGAGGTGGTGGTAGATATTAAGGAGACTCAAATCTCACTGAAGCAGAATATGAATAAGCTGTCGGTAGATCAACCTTAAGGGAGACTTCCAGCTTGCTTACAGGGAACATTGCTGAAGAGGAAGCAGAAAGACTCTAAGCTCAGTGAGGTGGGAAACTGTACTGTGAGGCACTGCCCTTCTCACAGGGACTGATTAGTATATTCATGACCCCACAGTGACTACAGATACCTGACTGAACCTCAGGCCATGAAACAATGCCCCCCACAGTAGAATGGTCCCTCTCACCTCAATTAACCTAATATAGAAAATCCCTCAGGCAATACCATAGATTTGTTTCCACGCTGATTCTAAATCCTGTCAAGATGAAAGTCTGAGATTAACCATTACAAACCCTATAAAGCAGTGCCTTTAATATTGTAAAAAAAAAAATAGAAAAATGACCCTTTCTTGAAATTGAGAAATCGATTATCAGAGAGGCGAGCTGCCTATATCGCTCAGCCTCATCCCTCAGGGATTCGCACGCCGGGCTCTGTCTAGATGTGCTACTGTGAAGTCAAGTCGCGCCATTGCTGAACGTGACTTCAGTCACTTTTCAAACACAGACAGCACACAATTATATTTCTTGAGCAATTTTCAGGATAGTCAACTTATTTTGTATGAATTTGGGATGCATACTGATGCACAATAAAATATCTCAGCAAGCTGCATGCAAATCTCCTTCTATTACACACAGGAGGAACGGCTTGGCTTCATCCAACTGTCTGTCAGGAATTAGCTCCTGGAAGACATTCTTTTGCCCTAAACTTAACCTCAGCAAGGTCTAGGTGATATTCAAAGATGACAAGATGAGTTGGAAGTGACTATGGCCATAATAGCACTAGACATGAGTTGTAGGTGAGGTTTCTGAAAGGATTCACAAAGAAAAGATATTTGGTCCTAAACAATAGAGATGTTTGCAAGACAGAAAACATGCATAAACAATGCACAAAAAAAAAAAATGTGCAGCAGTATGTAAAATGTGTTTAGACAGAAGCTGGCCAGGTGGTTTTATATGAGTTTAGGGAATATTTTCATAAACATCAGGTGTGTTTGGATGTTCTGGGAAAGAAATGCAACAAGGATATTTACATGCAGCCAATTATTTTAACATATGTTTATAGTGCTGACATATGCCCCAAATCAGAGGAATTCTAGGGGACAATGTTTAGACTTTAGACCTTATTTCTTGTTCATAAACAGCTAGTTTAGATTTTTCAATGCTTTTACAGAAGCTGGGTTCATTTTGTAAAATGTTGGCAGCAGCACCATTTAAGTAATGTGCTTTATAATATGCTGAGGGGAGCAAATGAATAAAATATAATTATGCATGGATACTTAAAATAGGCCAAAATGATAACAAGATATTAACAACACTTCTATATTATTGCTATTTAGCCTATAAAGTTAAGGCAAACTGAAAAAAATAGAATTGCATAGATTTTAGTTACTTTACATTTCTGCTAAATAAAGAGAATCAGATAAAATAATCACTTTTTAGCTGGGGGTGGTGGTGCACTTCTTTAATCCCAGCACTCATGATCACTGTTAAGTTTGAGGCCAGCCTGAGACCACAGAGTGAATTCCAAGACAGCCTGGCCTAGAGAGAGAGACCCTACCTTGAAAAAAAACAAAAATATAAAATAATAGTAATAATCACTTTGGGTGTATTCTACCTCTGCCAAATAAGTTATATAAGAGTCAAATTAGGTCTTATACAGGACACCTTGAAAATTCACTTGGGGGCAATGGGTGAGACAGGACTCTGGCTGTTCCTGCCACCTTACCAAAAGCCTATCACTTGCCATTCTTGTAACTGCCACCACGTGACTGGTAGCTCCTTGCTTTATAAGAAATGGGCTAAATAACTGATATTTCCATATTTATGAGAGCTTCAGGGTAACAAAATAAGCTCACAGTTGGATCAGCATGACCTGTTTTATAAAGTTTAATAACAATATAAAATTAATTAACTCCCTCAGATTGGACAAAACACTGAAATAAATTTAATTCAGAAATACCTTTACAGAGAGCTCTAAAATATACTTAATTCTAATTCAATATTTTTTTTCACCCCCAGTGACCCGCTTACTCTGGCAAGGATCTACCTCCTAAAGGTTCCATAACCATCCCAAACAGACAGCGAGTCAGATCTCAGACGCATGATCCTATGGGAGACATTTTACCTTCACACCACAACAGAAGCTGTTAAGGCAGTGGGAACTTTTTTTTTTTTTTTTTCCTGCAAGAGTCCGCCAGAAGTCCCAGCAAAGTTCATATATGTCACTTGTACCTCCGCTGGAAGAGCAGCTGTCCCAGTATTTAGGTGAGCCAGGGTGCCTACACCAGGAGTGTGTGGAGTTACTAGTCCATAGACGGGAACAGTGTTCAAAGTTTCAGTGATTGATACTCAGAGGACAGAGTGATTGAGGGCCATACGAGCTGTGAACTGGTCAGAGTTCAATGGCCAAGAGCAGAGGTATGGAAAAGGACTGGAGCAGAGCATCCAGAAAAGAACTGAGCAGTGAGGAAGGGTTTGTATTTCCCAGCCGAAGGCAGGTACGCGGGGACTGGATCGGTTGAGGTTTGGAAAACACAATGCACTGGTTAAAGAGGCCTGGAGGCACTGCGGAAGGCCACCACGGCACGAATTAGATCTTAAAGTGATGGGAAAGGATACAAGAACACAGAGATCCTATGAGAGGCCATCTCTGAGATGTCAAGTCATTATGAAAGCTTAGAAAGACTGAGCCGATTGTGTCTCCCTGGATTCTGACCGGGCCTAGTAGATTCCGGGGTCATTTATCAGGACAGAGGATATGAGAGGAAGGACAAATTTATAAGTTGGCAAGAGAGAAAGGAATACTGCAGGTATCGCAGTATACTATTTTCAGCACCTCTTTAACGTTTGGAAAGAAGGAACAAAATAGAATGACGGTGCAGAGAGCAAGATTTGTACAAAGTGAAAAATTTTAGCCTCGGGGGTGGGGGTTGAAAGCAGTGAATGAGTTAGTATATGAAAAGCCCACAAGACAGGCCTGATCCATAAGTGTCATCAAGTCGCACTTTGTTTTTCGGTTTTTGTTGTTTTCCTTTTTTAAAATTTTTATTTATTTATTTGAGAGAGAGAGAGAGAAAGAGAGAAGGCAGAGAAGGAGAGAAAGAGAGAGAGAATGGGCAAACCAGCGTCTCTAGCCACTGCAAACAAACTCCAGATGTGTGCACCCCCTTGTGCATCTGGCTTAGATGGGTCTTGGGGAATCAAACCTGGGTCCTTTGGCTGGGTAAGCATGCTCCTTAACCAATAAGCAATCTCTCCAGCCCTAGTAGTACTTTGTTTTTATTTAAATGGTCTCATTTAGTCAATTTCAAACTGAATGCCATCATGTGACATGCAGAAGGGGGAAAACTGTTGGAAGGAGATTGGGTAGGGAAGAGAAAGCTTGGTGTGATAGTTTGAATAGATGGCCCCCAACATATTCAGTGTTTTATTAGTTTGCGGTTTCGATCTGTAGCTATCTGGCTGGAGGCAGTGTCACTAGGTGGATCTTACTATGTGGTGGTGGGTTTGAAATTTCAATCTAAAGATATACAGAGTGCCCAGTTCTGCTTGAAGTTCCTGAAGTGTGCTGAGCTGTGTGGCTTCTGGCTTGAGGCTTGTCTCTCTCTGCTTGGACATGTGAAGGCAGGCCAGCTTCTTCTGCCATTATGGAGGTTCTCCTGGATCTGTAAGCTTCAGTAAATATCCCTTCCTTAATAACTGTGCCTGGTTTGGAAGTTCATATCAGTGTACCTGAAGCTATCTTCTACAACTGGGGAATAGGAGAAGAGATAGAATCAACAACAACAAAAAAAAATTGTATTTCAAACTGACAGAATGAATGAGTCCTAAATCTTTGCATGCCAACTTTAAAATTTTCAATTAAGAAAGAATAAATTAAAAGCAAACAGAATATATTTCCAATGAAATAGCACTTTTCCATCACTGATGTATACATGAGGCAAATAATTATGGTTCTAGGTCTGTAAAAATATATCAGAATTACTGAATGGTGATTGCATTTTAAAGCAAATAAAATCTATTCTTGAATGTGAAAGAAGAAAAGGAAGAAAGGAAAGAAGTAAGGAATGGAGGAACAGAGAAAGAAGGAAGGAAAGAAAAGAAAAAAGAAGGAAGAGGAATGGAGAAGCAGGGGACAAAAGAAAGTAAGGGGAGGAGGTTATGACTAAAATAGATTATATATATATATATATATATGCATATATATATATATATACATACATGCATATATATGCATACATACATATATGTATGCATATATATGCATGTATGTATAAAAATTATGGATAAAATTTAAAAAATATAAATCAATAAAATGGGTGCTATAGCTCAGTATGGAAATATACTGCACAAAAAAAAACCTTTGGCAGCACCCTCATGTGGCATATTGTTTATCAAACCTGAGTATGTATCAGAAACACCCAGAAGCATGAGAAAAAGCCAGCAGAGGCAGCACAGGTCAGATGGAGGCGGCCCATGGCATTATGGGCTGGATAGGACCTCCAAGGAGATGCAAGCAGTGGAAGTTGTAACATTTGTCACTTGTAAGCCAAAATTACCACCTCTGCAACAACACCAAGTTCTAGTTGTCATAATAAGAATCTTGGCCCATGTGAACATCATGGGAAAACAAGAAGTCACTGGAGGCCCCTTGCAAGAAGAAATTGTGGGGAATCCAGTGATTTTTTTTTCCCCACTACCAATCATGTTAACGTAGAATTCAAGTAAGCCTAAAGGCAGATGGAGTTGGGGCATGAGGCAGGGCACTTGTGTTGAGAATGAGCTCATTGTGGACATGGGGAGAGCGTATCTGAAAGCTCTTGCTGCATCCCAGCACTGATAGTGGAGTCTCCAGGCTAAAAACAGTGCAGTTAAGCCCGAAGCTTAGAAGAAAATGTTTGCCATGTGATGAATAGCTGCCAAGACCTGAAAATCTCAGGGCTCCCTATTCTCATTTGATGGCTGTTCATGCCTGCAAGCGAATAAGATAGGTATCCCTACATCCTCTTTGTTTTGTGTGCATATATGTGCATAGCATGAATGATATATGTTCATGTTGTGAGAGTATATTTGTGTGCATATGTGTGTGGAGGCCAGCAGTCAATACTGGATGTCTTTTACAGTTGTTCTTTTATTTGTTGAGATAGGGTCTCACACTGGCCTCATCCATTTGGCTAGACAAGTTAACCAGAAAGCCCTAGATATCTTCCTGCGTACATCTTCTCAGAGCTTACAAGCATACACTGTTATACTAGCTTTTTATGTGAGTTCTGGGGATCCTAACTCGGGTCCTCATGTTTATACAGCAAGCATTTTGCACAAGTCACCACTCCCCAACCCTGGTTAGCCTCGATTGACCTCTGTGCGGCTATTGTAGCCTCTCTGTGGCGGTGAGACAATGGCAGGTTTGTACTTACTGAGTGAAGGAACCATGAATCAAATGTACTGTGCCACAGAGCTGAGCACGTGGCGGGGGGGGGGGGGGCTGTCTCGTGTATTCAGCACCCTGCCACCCCTTAAATACACAGCTGCCATCAGCTGATGTCTGTGGAAGCCCTGTCCCCGGAGACTGGGGACATTCTGGCTCTGTCAGTGGGCAGAAGTGCAGTATACTCCTGGGCCTCGTGTTTGCAGCAGAAACACCTTGAAGAAAGTCCTCAGTTCATCAAGGCCTTGTCTTCTTCTGCAGCTTTATATAACCCCTTTACATAACGTTTGGTTTTGATTTAGTTCATTTTTTTTTTTTTTATGAGACAGTCTCACTAGCTCTGTGTGGCCCAGCACTTCACTATGTATAGCAAACTGAACTCAAAGCTATGGCTCTCCTCCTGCTTCCACGTTCCAAATGCTAAAATTACAGACACGCATCACCACACCTGGCCTTCGAGGTCGACATTGTACAGAAAACCACATGCTCAGCTAAAGAAAATGAGACAAGAAATTTGACCAAGTCTCAAGTCAGTATTTTCCCACTGTATGATAGGGTATCTTTAGAAACAATATGCTAATACATATTGGTTAATTTCATATGAAGCCCACTTCCTGTTTACCCTTTGCTTATACCCACTAAAAATATAACGCGATGAGCCATGATCCTTACCTTCCCTGCCACAGTGGAGTGTATCCCTATAATCTGCAACCTAGAACAAACCCTTTCTTTCTTTAGGCTTCCTTGTGTCAGGTGTTTAGTCATGACAATGAGTAAAGAAACCAATGGGTGTTAACAGAAAGCATGAGTGAGAGCCGGGCGAGGTGGCACACACATTTAATCCCAGCACTCGAGAGGCAGAGGTTGGAGGATCCCTGTGAGTTCAAGGCCACCCTGAGACTCCATAGTGAATTCCAGGTTGGCCTGGGCTAGAGTGAGACCCTCCCTTGAAAAGAAAAAAGAAAAGAAATAAAATAGGAGTGATTCTGAACAACTGATCTACTCTCTCCTATAACTGCTTCATAAGCCTCTATAATGTATCAAGGTAATAACGTGGGCTCCGGGGACAACAGGTACAAAAAGTGAATAGGAATTGTTCAAAGGGAGAAGATGAACCAGCTTAAGTTCATGATAAGTCTGGAGGCTGTGACTGCAATGAAGAAACAGACAATGGGGTAGGATAGAACAGCAGTAGATAACTCATCCAAAAAGAGTCCTTGAAATAAGGCCAGAGGCAATCAGAGAGTGACCACACAGACGGTGGGCATGGGAGGAGTCAGAGAAGAGCAGGTGCAAAGGCCAGGGGCAGAGCCACCACACTTACCTGTGTCTATTACCTGAGTGGCAGCATTCCCAAGCACAGGGTGTTTGTTTTGGTGTGCATATAGATATGCTTTTACATAATGTGAGATCTTTTGGGAAAAAAATAAAAGAATAGGGCTGGAGAGATGGCTTAGCGGTTAAGCACTTGCCTGTGAAGCATAAGGACCCCAGTTTGAGGCTCGATTCCCCAGGACCCACATTAGCCAGATGCACAAGGGGGCGCACGCATCTGGAGTTCGTTTGCAGAGGCTGGAAGCCCTGGCGTGCCCATTCTCTCTCTCTCTGCCTCTTTCTTTCTCTGTCTGTCACTCTCAAATAAATAAATATAGGGCTGGAGAGATGGTTTAGCGGTTAAGTGCTTGCCTGTGAAGCCTAAGGACCCCGGTTCGAGGCTCGGTTCCCCAGGTCCCACATTAGCCAGATGCACAAGGGGGCGCACGCGTCTGGAGTTCGTTTGCAGAGGCTGGAAGCCCTGGCGTGTCCATTCTCTCTCTCTCTCCCTCTATCTGTCTTTCTCTCTGTGTCTGTTGCTCTCAAAATAAATAAATAAATAATAAAAAATAATAAATTCAAATAAATAAATATAAAACAACAAAAAGTTAAAAAAAAAATAAAAGAATAAAAAGCCATCTCTACCCTATTTGTCTCCCAGAAAGATTAGTGGCAAAATAACTATTTAACAAATCTACCACCATCATTCCTGTCTCCAAAGTCCTACTATCGTTGTTTTAGTGCACCAATTTTCTCTTTTATTATCTGTCAGCTGAGGATATATGGGGGCAGCCCTTTATTGTTATATGAAACCTCCCCTGCAATTTACTAAGGCTGCGTTTTCTTTCTGCACTTCTAATTATGAAAGGGAACCTGGACACAGCATGATCAAGGATGTCTGAGAGCTATGAACAAACTCCATTCTGAGGCTTTTGATTCATTAAAAAGTGTACTGCACTCCTTTCTGCACAAGAGCTCCTAAAATTATCTATAACACAATTATGTCCCGACCCATTTGCTGGCAACATCCATAGGAAACCTCAATTTTTCATCATTTTGATTGGAGCCATCAAGTTACACGACTTTCTTGGAGGTTTAGAGGACACAAAACACCTCAGAGAAAAATTGTGTCTTAGTAATAGTTTCTGTGAAGCTAGCAAGTGTTGCAAGTTTACTGGTGTCTTTTCAAATTGGGAATAGTAGAAATTTGATCTTTTTCTGGTGTCATTGTGGGTCTTTGACTCTCCCTCTCTCTTGATACTCCCTTCCTTCTGTCTAACTTTGATCCAGCAGCAACACTTCACAATTTATAGTTCTTTTGAAAACAAAGGCCAAGAGGGACCAAGCCGAAAAGTACCATTGCCATCTGGCTTCCCTTCTTTCCTTTCATAAGCACAGCTCCTAGAGATATAAAATGGCACAAAGAGGAAAAAGATGGTCTTGAATCAACTGTGGCCAATTATTGAACTTAGAGGGGGCCTAAACCCTAACAATGTTGGTAAGATTAGACAAGATTGCATGACAAGATATTCAAGGCATGAGAAAGTTCCCTGCCTTAAATGGTTTTGCACAGATACCCTATTCAGAATCCATTTCTTTGGCGTAAATGTTTCTTTATCCCCACAATTTTCTTTAAGCACCACTTATGGGCAGACACAGATATGAGATGTATTTTGGCTGAGTTCACTCAGTGGAGTTACGTAACTCAATCAGTTATGTAGTTCATTCAGGGAGGGCCACATCAGGTAAGAACACTTAAAGGGCAGGAAAATGGTAGCAAGCCACACTAAATCCTAAGCCCATTTCTTTTTTAAAATTTTATTTACTTATCTGTGAGCAGAGACAGAGAGAGAGCATGGGTGTGCCAGGGCCTCTAGCCACTGCAAAGGAACTCCAGACACATGCACCCCTTGTGCATCTGGCTTACGTGGGTACTGGGGAATTGAACCTGGGTCCTTTGTCTTTTCAAGCAAGCACCTTAACTGCTAAGCCATCTCTCCAGCCACTAAATCCCTTTCTTAATGCCAATCCTTGATTAATATCTTAGTAATCATTCAACAACCATAGAGTTACCAGTGAGGATGGAGAAAGATTGCTTGTACTTCTAATAAATAGGGTTCCTCTTCTTCAGAAACACCAACATAGAACAAACATGTCCAGACATTTCCACCAAATTAATGTTTGTACAGAACACCCACGTGAATTCCTTCCATCTGCCTGCAGCATTTGAGTATATGTTTCTCTGACATGGACAAGCATTGTAATAAAGGCACTAATTTGTTATTTATAGGCAAGTGAAAATTAGAAAATTACTCCAATCAAACAGAAAAATGGTTTTGCATCTATGTATATGATATAAATAGGTATAGATATAGATGATATAGATATGGATATAGATGATTGCCTTTGTGGAAGCAACAACTTGAGGGTCTGTGTCCTAAACAATGAAGTCGGCATCTCATAGTCATTCTGAAATCATTATAAATAATCCTAAAAGTATCCATTGTATAATAAAATGTTTTCCCTCTTTTACATGGTTATACCTTAATGTGTCAGCAAAAAAAAAAAAACAGATTACCACCATCTTTATTGCTTCACTTTTCTCCATTATCCAAATGCTTTATTGACATTGATTAGTTAACTCTGCCAAAAAGGTCTTTATTAACCTGAAGGCAAAGGCACAGAAGAACCGAGGTTATGCAATTCCTCCTTCCTTCCAAGGAGATCAGTACAGGACAAGATTTAAACTCTGACTTTGTGGACATATGTAACAATGAAAATGCTTTTTTCCTTTCCTCACACAATGGATGTCTGGAAAAGCCACACTTACTGGTCAAGAATAAAGGGGAATTCCCAGTGAGTGTCTCTATTCAATTAGAATAAATACACTGGGGAAACTTTTCAGTTTGGCCACAGTTCAAGTTATAGCTCCAATGTCTTCATGCAACTGCTTGTTCTTGCTATAGCTATCTATCGAGGCATTACTGTGGCCCCAGAGGTAAGTTCTAGACGACAGGGATACTGAAGTGTTGAGCACAATGAATGAAGGTTACCTTTGAGCGAAGAGTCAAATTACAAACAGGAGAGCAATGAGAGTAATGAATTGTCAAAGGAGCAGAGAAAGAATTAGCTCAGAATAATGTGGGGAACCAGTGACTGGTGATGCCTTAGATTGAGAAATCAGGGAAAAGTGTCCCATGAGGTAGAATTGAAAGCAAATCAGACATACCTTGCCAGGGGAAGAAGAAAGCAAAGAATGTTCTACCTAGGAATAGAAGCCAGCAATGGCCCTGAAAGGCAGAATGGAGCTGAAGATCCAAGAGCAAGGCCCGTCTGAAGATAGGCAAGCTTGAAAGGGGAAGTAGCTGATGACCAAAACAACAGCAAGGGCCGGGCTTTTGGTCTAGGGAAAGGAGTTTGGGATTATGCTAATAACCTTTATTAGATAGTGTTAAGCAGTACTATTGAAATCCTATTCCTATTTGCCAAACAGTGCAGTTTAGTTTGGAGGGAAATTATGGAAGGAAGGAAGCTGGTGAAGAGGTTGTTGGTAGATAAGTTCTGGGTCAGGTGGCTCATCGCTGGAATCTCAACACATGGGCAACTGAGGCAGGTGGATTTCCATTAGTTCAACAGAAACCTGGCTTCCTAATGAGTTCAAGGCCAGCCTGGACCACAGGGTTAAACCTGTCTCAAAAGAAAAAAAAAAAAAAGATGGGGACAACTGTTTGAATTTAAGATAAATTTTGAGTGTAGAATGGACAGGACTTGCTGGTAGATGTGAGAAGCATGGGTAGCAAAACAATTCAATGCAGCTTCTATTTATTCACGTGGAAAATTCAAATTATTAGCAAATTCTAGAAATTGAAGATTTTCTTCAAAGTGCAAATTTAAGTTGGAGTTCATTGATGCCTTAATTTTTCTGGTCATATGTAGAACATTAAAATATTTTCAGTACAAAGATAATAATTGTAGTCTGTTTTCTAGTCTATCTATCTATCTATCTATCTATCTATCTATCTATCTATATGTACAATAGGAGTTGGGTAAAAACAAACTAGAAAAGAAAATCAATCTTGTGGGTTGAACATGAAATGTCCCACAAATGCTTATATGTTTTAGCATTTGGTCCCTAGCTGGTGCCTCCGTTTGGAAAGGTTATGTGAGCCTTACTAGAAGAAGTGGCCACTTGGGGTGGGTCTTGAGGATTTTTCAGCCAGTCCAATGCCTATTTTCATTCTGCTTCCTGACTGTGGACATAATGTGACCAGCCTGACTCCCATTCCTGCCACCAAACCTTCCCCGTCATAATGTGCCATTCCCTGGAACTTTTAGCCAAAATAATCCCTTCCTTCTTTAAGCTGTTCCTTCTCAGGTAGTTGGGCACAGCAATGAATAACATAACTAGTAGCAATTCTAGTATTGCTTTCAAAATTCTTAAGCTAAAACCAACTTGAATTTATTTGAAATTATTAAAATATTGAACGAAAGCAGGTCAATTTTTCTAATCAAGGTATTTCAATAGACAAGATGAGAACACTAACTTTTATGAAATATGCTCCAAAATAATAATCACAATCACCACAATTAATTAGTTATAATTGTTATAAAGGAAAAAAACAAGAAATGTAGCATCCTTTATAAAAAAAAAAAAAAAAGTAAGGCTAAGAAGGACTTCTTTATGAAGGATAGTGGAAACAAAGCTGCGACAGGCTATCCCTGAAAATATTGTGACCATCAGTACTGGGATACAAACCTGTAATTCTTTCTCTCTCTCTCTCTCTCTCTCTCTCTCATACACACACACACACACACACACACACACACACACACACACACACACACTTATTGGCAATATTCATCCTGAAGGAGAGTACCTGGTTAGAGGACATTGGCCTCTGAACAGGTACCCCTTACGGACCCATTCAGTGGTGGTTGAGGAATGAGTGTGTGGTAGGGAAATAAATGCCTGTACTATACAAGGACAGAGCTCATGAAGAAGTTGGGTATAGCTCACTGCTTTATGCTTCTAACATCATCCTCTGCTCACCTCTGTAGTCTCAAAGGTCAGCACAGTCACAACCACGTAGCAAGCATCCATAGTTGATTGAAGGTTGAATAAATGGGCAATGGCAGTTAAATACACAGTAGAAGGCAATTGTTGGCTGTTGCTAAGTAGTAATGAAATCAGTAGGCCAGATCAATCATGGCCCTCTACCAATGTATTACTGTCACTGCTATGTCACATTTAGAGCAGGACTTTACTAACAAACAGGCTAACACAATTAAATTAGAAATAGTTTGGTTATTATTAGCACTTGATCTATTGACCATCTGATTGCAGTGTTCTTAAGATTTTACAGAGCTTAAGAATCACTGGGTATCATATGTTAAAATGTATATTCTTAAGTCTCACACAATTGAGTACCACCAGAGGACAAAGCAATAATAACTTTAATAAAGACTTTCGTTGGATAATATACAAATGACCATCCAACTCTTCCCAAGTTCAGTCTATTACATACCTCAGGGGCCTCAAGGACACTCTCTGTCCTCCATTATCACTGTCATCAGCAATCTAGGCTTCACCACTCACCAGTTAAATTCCAACAGCCACAGAAGTATTCATTCCTAATCCAGTGTGCTTTTAACTCAGCATATCTTGCATTTTACTCTGATGTCTTCTTAAAATAATGAATTTTGGGTAGAGAGTGGTCAAATATCTTCAAATCTTAGTAGTATCTAAGATGCTTATATTAGAATGAAATATTTAACTTCCTTAAATTTGAAGTCTTTTATTTTATTAAAAGGGGTGATTGCACTTACTTCACCAAAGAATTCTTTCTTCTAACATGACGTAATTACTGTGCTCCTACAAACCCAAAAGTGAGAAAGATTAGGAAAGATGGTTTTCTTCCAGTGTGTTCCACAAGCTAGCTCTGTGAATGTGAAAATTTCCCATGGCTTCTCCAAGACTTCTTTGTTCCAAAGGGAGATGTGTGGCCTCCACACCTCAAGACGGCTAACCACCATCAGGCAACGACTTCACACAGGACTCCATGACCCTGCAGTTCTCCTCACGGTCCACAAAGTGTTGCCCCTAACTTCCGGAAGCGGCCTTGGGCGTTTTATCGTCTTGTCTGTTCTACTGCATCCTCTATTATCTTATGCACTAAAAAATGCTAGCTGCAATGCTCGAAACTGATTTCCCAACGCTCCACTGGGTCACAGCTGCAGCTTGAAAAACACTGACAGAGGTGATCTTTACAGTCCGTTCCAGTTCTGATGCTCAGGGGTAACGAATGAACAGGGACGTTCCTTTGCATATTTGTATATTTTTCCTACTTTATCTACTGTCATATTTACAGATAAATTCCTGGGAAGGAAATAACTTTGCTAAACTTTTCTGACAACTCTAATAAAAAGGCAGAAACTCACATTATAAATTTATGAATATATAATTCATAACATAAAATGTTTATTTAATGATACAAGCCATTGGAAAAGAAATTAGATTATTTTTCCTACTTTCCCACTGAGCCAGATTGTACCCCATATCTTCCTCGTGCTGAATGACTGATAGTTTTCAATCTCCCTAGGGAGAAGGCTGAGAGTGAGACCATTTGATTTTGACCTCAAAACTAATGGTGCTTTGGGTATCTGGTTTGGTATGGTAACAGAAACAAGGTTGTTGATTCACTGTCTTCTCTCTTGCCACTGTTATTTTACTCATCATTTGGATCTGCCTCTTTTTAATCCTCAGAATATGTAATTGAGAACTGCTGTATATTCCAATTTAACCTATGATGTTGTTAAATCCCTAATTTCCTTCTTTGTTCATGCCAACATGTCTACCCATCAAGACCTCTGTGCACACAGCCTTTGAGAGGGGAAATGGCACAGCAATTGATTTCCTTATACCGTCTCTGCTCACACTGTGGGGAAGAGGTGTGCCAACTTGTTCATGGGAAATTTAGAGCACTCTAGCTACAAGTAAGTAGGCGAGCAGTGTATGAAATATCCACCATTCATCATGCCAGGGAGACCTGAGAAAGAAGGACACAGCAGGACAAGAGTTTGGGACCACAGCTACCAAGTGAGAGATGCAGACATACGAGATGACAGAGGGTAGAAGGGATATGGCACGGTTTTTGTAGTGAGTCACATATTTAAAAGCTCTGCTAAAGAAAAAAGCATGGAACCATGGCGACACAGACCTGTGATCCCAACATTCAGGAGGCAGAAGGAAGAAGAGCTTACATTCCAGGTCAGACTGGGCTAATAGCAAGTTCCAAACCCAGGTAAGCTGTATACCTCAAAAATAAATACAGAGATGAATGAATAATCTGGATATATATTATTCAACACACAATACAGTACATGTTGTATTGTTATTAGTAGAATAACATAGAGGCAAGGGAGAAGGCAATGATATCAGCAATGGCTGCCCCAACCTTATTTCTGTCACCCAACCAGATACCCAAAATTAATGTTAGCAGATACTTGCTTTGTGGTGTTATTGTTCTTTTAGTCTTTGCTCTGTAGGCTTGATTTTGTTTATGTGGTGGCCATTTTTTCTTAATAAAATTCACTGGATTTTGAGATATGAGTCCATTTTTATAATTATAGACTCTCATCACAGAGGAAAACCACTGATATTTATATGCTTTCTTTTTTTTTTAATTTTTTTTCTTTGTTTATTTATTTGAGAGTGACAGACACAGAGAGAAAGACAGAGAGAGAGAGAGAGAGAATGGGCGCGCCAGGGCTTCCAGCCTCTGCAAACGAGCTCCAGACGCGTGCGCCCCCTTGTGCATCTGGCTAACGTGAGACCTGGGGAACCGAGCCTCGAACCGGGGTCCTTAGGCTTCACAGGCAAGCGCTTAACCACTAAGCCATCTCTCCAGCCCCTTATATGCTTTCTTAATGCCACCTGGCACATAGTAGAGTAATGCAAAGGGGAAGATGGCATAGTGTAATGGAATTACCAGTGGAAAAATCAAAGCTGGTGGCTAAGCAACTTAATGGACAACCTGAGCATGGTACAGTAAGCTGCAGATAAGATACAGCAAGCCATCTCAATACACTAAGACCACTTTCTCTGGATTCAAGACTGGTGGCATGGCTTCCGTCAGTTATGAGATTGTTATGTTCATAATTATTTGAAAATACATTTTAACACTTAAAATTATATCATAGGGCTGGAGAGATGGCTTAGCAGTTAAGGCGCAAAGGATCCAGTTCGATCCTCCAGGTCCTCCCCCCCCCTTCCCTCTCTCTCATAAATAAATAAAGTAAAAATAAATCTTAAAAAATTATATTATAACTTAGCATAGGGGCAGAGAAGATGGCAAAGTCAGTAAAGTACGTCCCATGTAAGCTTGATGACATAACTTCAGATCCATAGCACCCAAATAAGAATGACGTGTTGTGTCCTAAGCCTATGATCTCGGGCTAGGGGATGGTGGTAACAACTGATGAACTGCTGAAGATGCTAGCTTAGGACTCACCTCTCTGCACTTTGTCTCAATGTGGTCTGTAACAGATGAACACTGACCATTGCCAAGCTCCCACAGACTCAGCTTCTCATCCACTTCGGAACATAACTAACTGTTTTGCATTGATTAAATATACTAAACATCCTTAAATGTGAGAAACTTTAAAGAAGAAGAAACCTTTTGCTGTGTTTCGGCTTCTACCCCATGACTTCTGACTTCCTCTTCCTTTCCCTCACAGTATTACTGGATGAACGCATTAAACCCTGTGCGACCACAAGCTCATAGTTGAATAGGAGACCTGAAAATTCAGACACTCAGAACTCAAAATACATGGGAATGGGCTTGAAAATCGATTAATTTTAGTTGAATCTTTGTTCAGGTTTGATTATTCTCTCTATCTCCTGATGGGGGGGGAGGATCATGAAGAGCCACGAGAACTGTGGAACATTATCTTCTTGAAAAGCACTCTCAATTATGCATTTTCTGGATGTTCTGCTGCAGAAGACTTTTCCCTAAAGTGTACCTTTTCCCGAATGTGACTACCACCTCCTCGCTGACCAGTGTCAGGTAGCACAAGAGATTCCAGGGTCACTGATGCTCTCTCTTTGCTTCCAGACTGTTTTGGTTCAGTTATTTAGGTGTGTCTTTAGCAAAAATAGATGATCCCTATAATTTCCCTGGGCTCCTGTTGGTGCCTGTGCAGCCCAAACGATAAAAGGTGGACTGACCCAGGCTGATTCAAGCAAAGCCCAGTGGGTGGGTCCTTGACTTTAAACAGGGCTCCAGCGAATCCTTCGGAGAACCATGCTTCATCTGGAGCTTCTATCCTGATTTTCAGACAAAAAATTCCCTTGGCATAGAAAGTGGAGGGGAATCTCAGAGGCAGCTCAGTTTGAAAAATTGCAGAGACAATAGTAAGAGGAAAAAAGGCTAGAAGGGTTCCTTTGATGTTAGCTGATTGCTTGGAGAGATTTCAAAGAAAGATGTTGAACATGATCATAGTTTTTGATGTATTCCTGTCCTTTGAAAAGAAGTTTTGTTTCTAAAACAATAAGCCGGGATTAGCTTCGACCCTGCTTAATCAAACAAACTGGGGAAGTCTGTGTATCTACAGAAAATGTGCCAAGTAGAATACATGATGAAGGTAAGGGTCAGGGATCTAATACTTGCAAGGAAAAGGCCAAATATTAAATGTTGTGACAGTTCTCAGGGGCCATTCCTGGAGGCAGCAGAGCCTGAAAATACAGGAAGAAGCAGTTGGCTGAAGCTGGACCTGGTCTAGCATTTGTCTTGTAAGGAGCAGTTTACGTGATGGAGCATTTCTCTTTCAAATGTAAGCTCTTAGATTTGGCTCTAGGTCTCAAGTTTGAAATGTGTTTCTTCCTGGCCATGCAGGTCTCTGGGTAGTTCTGTTTATGGTGAGTTTAGATGATTCTATGTGAAAAATCAATTACTTATTACAAACTTATTCAGCATTTCAGAAACCCAACAAGTTCACTATATAATGAGAGAATATTGCCTTCACTTCTAGTATGACTACCACTAAAACCTCAGAAATGTAAATGACACAACTCATGAGCTATTTACCAAAAGGAATGTTATAACCGTAAGATCATAGCAGGCAATACTTACTTATTAAACGCAAGAGACATTCTACGTGTTCCCATTCTTAACAGAACTTGGAAACAAACTGCGTCTTGCAGCACCTGGTTCAAGGCTTTACACACCACCAGCTTCTTTGAACAATAAGGTAACTTCTTCCCGCTACTGACCAAGTCCATAGAAAGAAGAAATTCATGAAGACTCAGTTTCCTCACCTGTGAAGAAATAAAATGAAGTTATAGAGTGAGCCCTGGAGTATATTATCTCTAAATGCCTCTCTGCTCAATCATTTTATGATTCCAAGTAATACGTCTTCATTACTACTTAAATTTTTTCTCACCAATAAAACAGTTAACTGCTCATCGTACAAATACAAGTTAATCTTTGTAAGCCGTTGGTGCTACAAAAGCAACGTGAACCTAATTTGATAAAAGCATACTGAAGTATTCAGATCTGACAGATTGCATTTACAAGCATTAGTAAAGAATCCAACAATATATAATTCTCCATTCTTCAATTACAGTATAAAAGTATTATTATTTCTTTTCATGAATATTACTTTCCTTTTTACAAATTGTTGCTTAAATCAGTGGCAAGGATAAAAAAAAAATCCCTTTGCAACAATAAGTTAACTACATTCCTTTGTATATTATATAATTCTCAGTAACTATTCATTTTAAAGGAGAGATATGAAGTAAATACCACTGTGTAGCACTTTCACAGTGTTAAGAAGATGATAAAGACATGATTGATATAGCTATTTGGAACAACATAGACCATATTTCACAAAATATGTGCATGGCTCTTTAAAAAGTCCCAATATTGTAAACTGCCAGATCATTCTGTGAGTTGCAGGGATCTGTCTTTATGGGTGAAACAAAAAGACAACGACAACCTGACTGCAGTGATCTGGGAGAAATGGCAATTATAGGTGGAGAGGGACTATTTTTGTGCTAAGTGTGTGAATTTTTTTTTCTTTTTTTTTTTTTTTTGGCAGAGTCTCACTGTGATCTAGTTAAGCTAATGAAGCTTTCACTGAATTAAACCTACTTGGTAAACTTGACTGAAGCTTTGGGGGAATCAGAATCCTGCCAATAAAAGACAGGAAATGGGAGGGAACAGAACAATCATGCTTCCATCACCAGGGCCAGCCTTAGGGAGTGGGAGAGGTCTAGATGGAGAGAAGCAGTAAAGCCAGCATGTACTTCACTAACAAGAGTGTGATAAAATATTCTTCATATATTCTTATTTAACTTTCATTATGGCATTAATTAATGAAAAATGTAAGAGGAGAAAGAAGAGGAGGAACAGGAAAAGGAGGAAGAGGTTGGAGGGAAAAAAAACTCACAAATTCAGCAATTGATTAAAAAAGAATCACCATGATGTTATTAAATCTGTGGGGTTTGAGCCTTTGCTTACTGGTTTGTCTAAGGTTCCTCTTTTCAGGTGCTTTTCTCTAGCTGAAGATGTATATTCACCAGTCTGTAATCACAGATCTTTGCCCACCAGAAAGCCAGATACAGGCTGATTTTAGGAGTGATTATGACAGCAGTCAGCCTTTTCTACACTTAAGCTTCTGGCAAATTCCAATAATAAGCACTTCTGCTTTCCACAAACCCCCTCTTTCCCACCCCTGTTTCCCTAACTGGCATCTTACCAGAATTTGGTGGGCTCTCATCCACATTTCATAATGATCAGATTACACTCATATTGGTAAGAGACCAAAGGGAACTGACAGCCTGAAATAGCTCATTCCCTCGCAGCCTCTGTTCATCAGCTATCTCAGTGTTGTGCTGGTAGGAAGAGAACACACATATACAGACTGTTCTCTCTCTCCTTCTCTCTCTGTCTCTTCCTATTATCCAGCCACTCCGTAGAGAAGTGGATTGGATGAGGCACCTCCACAGACCTCCGGCAGCTGCAGCACGCTCCCCGCAGCGTTCTTGCTCCCTCTCGCTTCTCCACGGAGCAGCAGCGAGAGAAGCTTTTCAAGACGGAGGAGCCCTCGGGGCCCGGGTATCTCTGAAGAACTCTCTTCGCCTTTTCCAGTTGACACCACATATGCTAATCTTCTTATGTTTCTTGCCAAGTGAAGGAATCAAAATAAAATAATAAAATACAATGGGTTTTATAGTATTAAAACTTGAGTAATTTATTTATTTATTAAAACTGAATTTATAATTGCGTTGATTGTGTGGATATGTCCGTGTGTGTGTGTGTATGTGTGTGTGTGTGTGTGTGTATGCATGCATGTTTGTGTGTGTGTACATATGTAGAAAGATCAAAGGCTTAACCGCAGGTGTTGAGCCTCAATAGTTTTCTATCTTATCTTTTGAGATGAGATCTTGCACTGAACCTAGGGTACATCACCAACTACAATAGCTACCCACTGAGCCCCAGAGATCATCCTGTCTCTTACCATTCAAACTCATGTTCCAGAATTATGGAACAGGTTCCCTTTAGACATCAAGGAAGTTTTACCAGTGGAAAAAAAACAAAACAAAACATTTCATCTGAAACTAAGGAATGGGCAGATGGAGATCAAGACCCATAGAGGAACAATGTTCTAGACAGGGAGGATCTGAGGAGGAAACAGAACAGTGAGGCATTCCCAGAAAATGGAAGTATAGATTTCATGACAAAAAGATTTTGAGTCTTTTCAAAAGTGCGTTTTTCAAAATATAACAGGAAGTTACAAGAGGATTTTTAAGACCAGGAGAACTCAGAGCTGCCTATGTGTATTTAAAACTGGGATGCTTTATCTAGGATTATGTTTTGTCTCCCATAGGCTGTAGGCACTTTGGGGACAAGAGGAAAGAAATGATGGAATGAGAAAAAAGAGGGGGAGAGAGAGAAGGTGACTACAGAAAGAGTCAAATGAAATGAAGAGAAAACTTTAAAGGAAAAATTTGTTAAAGCTCTTTTAGCATAAAAACATTGGACAAGAGTAGAGTATTAAGAATCCAAGGATTTTTTTTTTTTTTAATCTTGGGAGCCTGAAACTAATGCATTAAAAATTGCCTAATTCAGAAATTGCAGAAGATGCAGGGAAATGGAAAAATGTCCCATGTTCTTGGATTGGAAAATTCAATATTGTGAAAATGTCAATTTCACCAAAGAAATCTATACATTTAATACAATCCCAATCAAAATACCAGTAGAATTCTTCATGGAAATAGAGAAGACAATCATAAATTTCATTTGGAAGCACAAAAAAAAAAAAAAACCTCGAATATACAAAACAACTTTGAGCAACAAAATTAAGGCTGGTGCTATCAGAAAACCTGATTTTAACATATATGACAAAGCTATAGTAACCAAAAGCAGCATGATACTGGCACAAAAACAGACATGTATATCAATGGAACAGAATAGAGGATTGTTCAGTCAGGCCCGCATTGCTGGTAGGAATTTCCCAACCAAGAGCAGCTTGTGGGGAAAAAAAGAGATTTATTTTGGCTTACAGGTTCAAGAGGGAAGCTCCATGATGTCAAGGGAAATGATGACATGAGCAGAGGGCAGACATCACCCCTGGCCAACATAAGGTGGACCATAGCAACAGGAGAGTGTTCCAAACAATGGCAAGGGGAAACTGGCTATAACACCCATAAGCGCCCCCCCTCCACCAATACACTGCCTCATGGAGGTAATAATTTCCAACCGCTATCAGCTGGGGAAACTAGCATTCAGAATACCTAAGTTTATGGTGGATACATAAATCAAACCACCATATTCTGCCCCTAGCTCCCATAAACTGATAAGCATACATAATTTAAAATGGAATGCATTCATCCAAGTTTAAAAGTCCCCATAGTTTTTATCAATCCCAATGATGTTCAAACATTCCCATAGTCCAAGATCTTCTAACTGAACCTTAATACCAAAAAAATCCCCCCAAAACCCATAATAGCACAAAATAAACATTCACACTGCAAAAGATGGCACTGTGTGTAGCAAAGAAATACTCAAGCAATACATGATTTAAACAGGGCAAACACCAAACTCTGTAGCTCCAAGTCCAACAACTCTAGCCAGTAACAAATCTCCAAGTCTGATAATTCTAAGCAGCAAGTCTCTGATATTACAATTCCACCCTGCAAGCTACACTATGCACAGTCCTGGAAAACTTCATCCAGGGCTGACAGCTCTCCTTAACAGCCATCTCGTGGCCCTGGGTCTCTACTGAAAGCCATGCTCATCCTCATGGCTCTATCAGGTCTCTATGCAGTCATCCAGCAAACCTGCTTCACACTGCCCATGGCCATTTTCAAAACACAAGACCAGACCATGTTGTGAACTCAATGACCCTCTTTTTCCTGCATTTTTTACACTTCATAATACCAGGTAGGGTGACAATTTGTTAATCCAGGGAGGAATAAAGCAGATTTTGAAGAACAGGACACTCCTTGAGTACTCAGGCCCCTTCAAAAGAGTCTACATTCTTCTTGTTGCCCCAGTGCAGTTCAGCTTTTCCAATCTCAAAGGTTGTAATCTCTCAATTGCAGCTGAACAAGCAGCAGTTCACCCAAATATTTGATGTGTGTATGTGTGTGTCATATCCCTCTGCTCACACCAGTTCATTTCTACAAAAAGCACTTCTACACAACTTCTAAGGACATGGCATAACAGCAAGCTTTCACACAAACTGCTAGCCCAGTCAAAGCAAAGCTCTTTCTTACCTTCATAAGCCAAACCTCACCATCCACAGTTCTTACTGCATGCACATCTTTTCACTCTGACAGAATAGTCTATCAAGCTGTACTTACAGCACTGCAAGACATCTCTTAGGTCAAGGTTTCAAATCCTCCCACATTCCTCTTGAAAATCAGCTCAAAAAGGCCAAAGCCACACAGTCAGGTGTCTAGCAGCAATCCCACTCCTCGGTGTCACTTTACTGTTGCAGTCAGGTTCACATTGCCAATAGAAATCACCCAACCAAGAGCAACTTGTGGGACAAAGGTTTATTTTGGCTTACAGGCTCAAGGGGGAAGCTCCATGATGGCAGGGGAAAACGATGACATGAGCAGAGGGCAGACATCATCCCTTGGCCAACATAGAGTGGACCATTGCAACAGGAGATTTTGCCAAACATTGGCATGGGGAAGCTGGCTATAACACCCATGTGCCTGCCCCCAACAATACACTGCCTCCAGGAGGGTTTAATTTCCAATTGCTATCAGCTGGGAAGACTAGCATACAAAATACCTAAATTTATGGGGGACACCTAAATCAAACCACCACAAGGACACAGCTGTAAGTCTAGGCTGCTATAGGCACCTGATTTTCAATAAAATAAAAGTGCCAAAAACACTCGCCAGAGAAAAGCCAGCATCTGCAACAAATGGTGCCAGGAAAATGGGCTTTCTATATGTAGAAGAAGAAAAACAGGCCCTTACCCCTCTCCGTGCCAAGAATTAAGTCCAAATGGACCAAAGACCTTAATATCACACCTAAAACTCTGAAACTGACAGAGAACAAATTAGGGGAAACCCTTCAATATACTGGCATAAGCAATGACTTTTTGAATATAACCTTAATTGCTCAAGAAACAAAATCACTTAAAAAACACTGGGACTTCATGAACTTACAAAGCTTTTGTACAGCAAAGGACACCATTAATACAGCAAAGAGGCAACCTACAGAATGGGAGAAAAATCTTTGCTAGCTATATACATCTATCAGAGTATTAATATCCAGGATATATAAAGAACTCAAAAAGAACCTAAGTAATAAGAAAACAAACAATCGAATTAAAAAAATGTGCTATGAAACTAAATAGAGAGTTCTCAAAAGAAGAAATACAGATTGCATATAAACATCTAAAAAAAATGCTCTACATCCTTAGCCATCAGAGAAATGAAAATTAAAACTACTTTGTGATTCCATGTCATTCCTGTCAGAATGGCTGTCATCAAGAAAACAAATGACAATAAATGCTTGTGAGCATGAAGAACAAAAGGGAACACGTTTACACTGTTGGTAGGAATGCAAGCTGACCCAGCCATTGTGGAAATCAGTGTGGAGGTTCCTGTGACAGCTAAAAATAGATTTTGCCATATGACCCAGCTATATTGCTCCTAGGCACATATTGTAAGGACTCATTGTACTACCTTAGAGCTACTGGCACATCCAGATTTCCTGCCACTCTATTCACAATAGCTAAGAAACAAAACCAGCCTAGGAACCCTATACTGAGTGGATAATGAAGATATGGTACATTTACACAATTGAGTTCTATTCAGTGGTTTTAAAAAACGAAATTTACAGGGAAATGGATGGATCACAAAAGGATTATACTGACATAACCCAGGCCCAGAAAGGCAGGCACCGCATGTTCTCTTTCATATGTGGATCCTAGTTACAACTGTTTGGACCTGTATGTGTGTTGGAATAAAATGCAGTAGCAGAGGCCAGTAAGCTAGAAAGGGGATATAAGAGATGGAGGAAAGGGGGGGCTTACGGGGATGGTCTTGTATATATGTAAGTAGAAGAACAGAACCTGGGGGGTGGAAAGGCCTAGGAGAGGTCAGGAGATGAGATCGAGTAAAGGACTTACGGGGATGGTCTTGTATATATGTAAGTAGAAGAACAGAACCTGGGGGGTGGAAAGGCCTAGGAGAGGTCAGGAGATGAGATTGAGTAAAGGAAAGGTGGGGAATGTTGCAGCCAGGTCTGCATTGCTGGCAGAAGTCACCTGACCAAGAGCAGTTTGTGGAGGAAAAGGGGTCTACTGGGGCTTAGAGACTCAAGGCAAAGCTCCATGATGGCAGGGGGAAATGATGGCATGAGCAGAGCGTGGACATTGCTCCTGGCCAACATCAGATGGACAACAGGAACAAGAGAGTGTGTCAAACACTGGCATGGGGAAAGTGGCTATAATCCCCATAAGCCCGCTCCCATCAATACACTGCCTCCAGGAGGCTTTCCAGTTGCCATCAGCTGGGGAGACTAGCATTCAGAACACCTAAGTTGATGGAGGACACCTGAAGCAAACCATCACAGGAAGGGTTAATCAAACCTAAAATGGACTGCATAAGTCATATGTAGACCTACTTCTTTGGACAATGCCATACCCAGAAGCCATAGATTGTTAGTAGAAAAGTTTCAGTGGCAGGGATGGGATACCTTTGAGTGAGCTGTTGGTCAGGGATGTCTCTGATGCTCCCCAAAACATTACAGGCCTTTGTCAAGGCTCTTGGTTTCCCAGCAGTAATAGATGATAAAACCCTATTGCTGAAGACACAGGTCTGAGCTGCAAGGTCACTGAAAATTCTGCTGGAGCTGAATAGAAAACCTGCTCTGTGTAGACCAGCTAACAGAAAGCTGGAAAAACTATGTTGTATGCAGATCCATGGGAGAGAGTGAATTCACCAGTGGAGATAATCAATAGTGGACACTTCAAGCCTTAAATCTGGCCAGCGAGGCCAAGTGAGCCACTGGGTGCAATAATGACATGTCTGTTTTGGGGAAAACCAACCCCTCCCTAGCTTTACTGCTCCATAGGAGGGAATACATGCTTGATACTGAACCTATGACATGGTAAGTCATTAGCTCTAGGGGTGAACTTTCTGCAGGTATGTGCCTAAATGTATATACTGTGCTCACCAAGCTGCCTGGTAAGCACCTCTTTGAATGTTCATACTGTTATATTCACGCTACTACCACTTCTTATTAGAGAAGCTTCTCTTTTTCTGTTTTCAGATGGAGAGGTCCTTAGGATGACTCAAAACGTACCATAGTGCTGAGAAGAACAGAGGAGTGCTCAGCACTGAAACATCTCTATCACACCTTCCAAGGTTCACGGTCCATTGTGGAAGAGGCGGAAGACATAATAGAAGAGCCAAAAGAAGGGTAGGACTTCTTATAATGCACTCTTTCAGACACAAAATGGCTTGAATATCCATGGCCTCAAAATGTCTCTCACTACCTACATAAGCCCATCATAATAGGAGACAAAGATGATAACATCAAAAATAAAAAGAGTGACCCAGCCAGGCGTGGTGGCACATGCCTTTAATCCCAGCACTTGGGAGGCAGAGGTAGGAGGATTGCCATGAGTTCAAGGCCACCCTGAGACTACATAGTGAATTCCAGGTCAGCCTGAGCCAGAGTGAGACCCTACCTCGAAAAACAAACAAACAAACAAACAAAAAGAGTGACCTTATTGAGAGAGGAAGGGGATACAATGGAGAGTGGAGCTGCAAAGGGGAATGGGGGGATAGGGTATTGCCATGGTTTATTTTCTAGAATTATGGAAGTTGTCAATAAAAAAATAAAATTTAAAAACTTATCTAATGAGTGCCCACCCTGCTTCAGAAAAACTCAGGGGAATGTGAGCCTTGCTGGAAGTAGTCATGTTAAAAGGACAGAGCTTTAAAATGGGGCAGTACTTACGGGGATTATCCAGGCAATCATTTCTGCAGAAAAATGAGTTAGTGCCTATTTGACAGGCATGCTTGCTGAGGTTCTTGTGTGTGCTTGCTAGGGAAACAGTGCATGGGGATTTTTTTTTTTTTTTTCTGTTCCTTAGCAATGTTGCTAAGTAAAAAAATTCTGAATGAAATTTTAGGAGGTAAGTCAAGGTAGATGCACCACTCTCCCCTACTTCCTCCTGGAAGCAGATGACTGCTTCTGAGCTCTGTGGACAAAGGGCTTTCCTGTGCACAGAACAGGAACGGTACCCTGTGAGCACAGGATGGGCTGGGCCAGCTGATGTGAGGGCCTTCGCCTCTTCCCCTCACACCCCTGCTCTGTGTTCTGCATAGTTACATGCACCAACACAGGTACCAATGTCGGGATGTGGTTTATGAATTAGAAGCTTGGTTTCATGTATGATGAAGTTAATACGTGGTAGGAACCCTAAGAGTTGGAATTTAGAGGGACATTATTAGATAAGTGAGGATATGGCCTCAGATGGGATTGACCTATATAGCTCTTAGGGAACTCTGGTCAATTTATGATAATCTGTAAGAAGGTCCTTTCCTCAGGCTCTCTCTGGCTTTCTGCTTTATCATGTGATCCTTCCATTTCACAAACACTCCTGCTGGGATACCATCTGCTAGGATGTAGTGTAGCCAAAAGGCCTCATCAGAACCAAATTGATAAATTTGCCAGATATTAGACTTTCAGACTCCACATTCATGAGCTAAATATACCTCTGTGTTCTGTTTGTTTGTTTGTTTGTTTGTTTGTTTTTGTTTGTTTGAGGCAAGCCCAACAGACTGGCCTTTTATTTTTTTAATGCAAGACAGTGAAAGTGAGAGAGTGAGAGAGAATTGGCATGCCAGAGCCTCCAGCAGCAGCAATCAAACTCCAGATGCATGCACCCCCTTGTGTGGCCTTGCAATCTTGCATCACCATGCATCTGGCTTATGTGGGACCTGGAGAGTTGAACATGAATCCCTATGCTTCACAGGCAAGCACTTTAACTGCTATTCCATCTCTCCAGCCCTAACTGTACCTCTTTTTTATGATAGTCAGCCTCAAGCATTTTGTAATAGCAATAAAAGCAGATTAAAACACCAGTTAATCAACCAAGTACTAAGCTAGATGCTGCCATAAAAGTATTAGGTAGCCATGATTAATGTCTACAGTCAGATTTCACTGAAAGTTATTCTTGTAAATAGGATTGTTTTCTGGAATATGGGTGGGCCTTATAGAATCTTAGCCAGGAAAGAAGGAATTCTGCCTGAAGACTGATGTCAATGTCTGCCCAACAGGTCCAGCTTGCTGGTTTACTCTATGGGGTACCACCGCATGAAGCAGCTCCTGGAAATAAATGTTCCCATACTCAATGGATTCTGTTTCTAGACAGTCTCTGGCCAACACAAATGCTGGTGCCAGGCATGGCTCAGAGGAACAGAATCCCAAGGGTGAAGTTTTTAACTGTTTCTGGACCGCCTGGAATGTGTTCTCTTGGCTTCGATCTAAAGGGATAAATGGCTGTGCTTCCAGAGGTAAAGACAACATTGGCACAATGCTAGGGTGTTGGGGTGCCTTAGTCACTTGTACTGCTGCAACAGTACCACAGGGAGGCTTGGACAATGAAAATCTATTTTCTCACAGTTCTGGAAACATATGGAGGTTCTGAGTGACTCAGTTCTTGAGGGAAGGGGGACTCATCCTTGCATGTAAATGTTTGCCTCCCCACCATCTCTTCCTGTGGCTTTTCTGTGGTGCACAGAGGAAAGACTCCCTGGTCTCTCTTTGGAGAACACGGATCTATTATACCCCACCCTTATGACCTCGTTGATGCTTAAATGCTTAAATACAGTCAGCCTGAGAGTTAGAAGTACAATATAGGATTAGAGGAGGAAGAATCACAGATGTTCAGTCAACAACAAGTGGCAATTGAGACATAAAAGACACCATCATTAGATGACCCTAATCAAGTACTTTCAACAGTGAGGTGCTGTGTGACAATATATTTTATTCTTTCTAATATTTTCTTGGGCTGGACAGATTGCACAGCAGTTAAGGGGCTTTCCGCAAAGTCATGGAGCTTCAATCTCCAGGTCCCACATAGCCAGACACACAGTGACACAAGCACGCAATGCCACACATGTGCCACAGGGGGCGCACGCATCTGGAACTCACTCACTGTGGCTGAGGGCCCTAGCATACCCATTCTCCCCTCCCACCCCCCGCCTCTCTCTCTCTCTCTTAAAAAAATAATTTTCTCTAACTCAAGACTTGGAAAATGGCTCAACATGTAAAGTGCCTACTGGATAATCATTAATACCTGACATCAGATGCCCAGGATCCATGTAGAACAAAAGCCAGCTATGGTGATGTGGCCCTGTCATCTCAGCACTGGAGAGCTATAAAGAGAGTCCCTGGGCTGGAGAGATGGCTTAGTGGTTAAGCGCTTGCCTGTGAAGCCTAAGGACCCCGGTTCGAGGCTCGGTTCCCCAGGTCCCACGTTAGCCAGATGCACAAGGGGGCGCACACGTCTGGAGTTCGTTTGCAGAGGCTGGAAGCCCTGGAGCGCCCATTCTCTCTCTCTTCCTCTATCTGTCTTTCTCTCTGTGTCTATCGCTCTCAAATAAATAAAAAAAAAATTAAAAAAAAAAAAGAGAGAGTCTCTATGACACTCTGGCTGGATGGTGTAGGTTCTGTGCAAGATAGGTATCAAAAAATAAGGTGGAGAGTGGTTAAGAAACAGGCAGACTGCATTTTGTAGCTGTGTGATTCTTAAATACAGAAGTAATTTTCTTCTCTCCTGACTTGGACATTGTAGCTATATAATGTTTTCATTTTGATTTTCATAAATCCTTTGGGTCTAATTCTGTGAACCTACCTATAGCACTGGATTAAAATGTCTGCATTGTTTCTTTAGTTATCCAGTTAACTTTAAAACTGTTGTAAAAGTATAAACCAGCCCATGATAGTTTTCTGTACATGTTAAGAACCTTCCTGTTCAGTTTTCATGATTCTCATGTGAGGAATGCAGATAGAGCTGTTCTGTGCTGTCCTGGACCATGTCAATGACACAATGTATTTTGGTTCCCATCACAAATGATTTGTCCCCGTGACCTTCAATCCTT
Organism: Jaculus jaculus; assembly: GCF_020740685.1. Classification (NCBI taxonomy): domain Eukaryota; kingdom Metazoa; phylum Chordata; class Mammalia; order Rodentia; family Dipodidae; genus Jaculus; species Jaculus jaculus. The sequence goes on along the minus strand of NC_059111.1, from coordinate 105,257,677 downwards.
CCAGGCACAGCTTTTGTTTGTTGTGGTTTCCCTTTCCATTGTATTGCTTTGATGACTGTAATTTGAATCAGATCTGAAAGAGGTCCAGAATAAAATGTATTTTGATATTGTGTTGGTTGTGTACATATGTAAGACCTTCGGTAATCTGTGTAGTTTGCATAGGTGAGTTACTGGTCAGGTGGAGAGAGAGGGATGGTATTTCTTGTTTACAGTTTCTTGTTTACACTTTAATTGCTTTTATGCCTCCAGTGTTCACTGTAAATGGTTTTGCTCCAAGTTAGTCTTCCTAAACATACAATCTATCTTCCTATTCTCCCCTTACTGTTACCAATGAAAATAACTGCCATCGGAACCCAAACCACTGTTTTCATAAATATTGTTATCCAAGATGTATACTTTAAGCCCATAGATGAAATTAAAATTTTGCTATTTTATTAAAAAAAAAAAAAAGAAAGACATCTTAGCACTGGAGAGATGGATAAGCAGTTAAAGTGCTTGCCTGCAAAGCCTAGCAACCTGGATTTTATTCCCCAGTTCCTATATGGGGCCAGATGCATAAAGTGGCACATGCATCTGGAGTCCTTTTGCAGTGGCTGGAGGCCCTGGTGTGTGTCTCTCTCTCTCTCCTCTTTCTCTCTCTGCTTTCATCTAAAGAAATTAGAATATTTGTTACAAAGAAATCCTAGGGCTGGAGAGATTGCTTAGTGGTTATGTGCATGCCTGGGAAGCCTAAGGACCCTGGTTCAAGGTTTGATTCCCCAGGACCCACGTTAGCCAGATGCACAAGAGGGCATACGCATCTGGAGTTTGTTTGCAGAGACTAGATGCCCCGGCACGCCCATTCTCTCTCTCTCTCTCTCTGCCTCTTCCTCTCTCTGTCTGTTACTGCCAAATAAATAAATAAAAATAAACAAAAATATTTAAAAAAAAAAGAAATCCTATATCATCCTCTGGTCTCCACATGTATGTTCATACATGAGTTCCCCCACACATGTAGGTATAAAGTTATTTTGTCTAATGAACATAATATCGAAGGTGGCTCACTGCTCTTAACTGCATTATAGGAAGGTGAGTAGGAAGCGGGAAAAGGAAAAGTTTAATGTTTCAAAGTCCCAGTTCAGTGTCAGTATAAAATACCTCAAATCCTTGTGTTTGTCTATCCTGAAAGAAATGTATTACTATGATCAGAAGTGGGGGCTAATATTTATGAAAACCGAACCAATCTTGTGAGAAGCCAGTAACACCATGAACCAAATTCCTAGTCCAGCAGTATGTCACTGAACAACATATGTGAGAAAAACGAGGTCTGCAAGTACTGTACCATTGAAGCTTCACAACGGTAGCTTGGGAGAGCACGTGGTTATCCAGGTATGTGGAAGACACTCTTATCAGCTGGTTTAGAACCCCACCTATTGCCTATGGGCAACTCGCAAGGTTTTTGAGAACCTTTAACCATCCAAAGTCTCTACCCTGCCTAGAAAGGGGCCAAGACATAGAAGACATCCCTAAAAGAAAGCCATATACTAAGTCAGAGATTGGGAGATGCCACCAGATTAGATAAAGAAAGGAAGGCTTCTGCCTTAGAGATTGCAGAGGAAGAAGGTCTCCACTGACCCTGGGACACTGGACTTATAGATTTCAGTGTTCTTAGAGAATGCATGTCTGTTGTTTCCATCTGCCCACTGTGTGGTAATTTGTTGTAGCAGCCCAAGGAAAACAAATAATAGCAACTGTGGCCACCCCCAAACCATTCATGTAGTTCTCCATAGGAAGGATGAAAATAGTGAGATAGATCAACACTGCATATATATTTGTTACTTTTGAAATATTTTTTGGAATCTGAAAGAAATATAATTTTTTAAGTCTTCCAACGTCCATAAGGATCCCCAGTGACTCCAAAGATTAAACTGTATATAGATGATCTATGTTTTCTCTCCCTTGACCCAGCCAGCATTATTGTTTTAATTATTTGTTGCTAAAGGGATAACACAAAGGAGAGCAAAAGGAGAAGAGAGACTAAAGAAAAAGTGTATTCACAGCTCTGAGATGACGTCAGAGGTCCTAGGAATGGTCTTAGTCACCTGGTACCTTCTAGGCTCAAACTGCATAACATAAACTGCTGGTAAAAGATGCCTTACATATAGCCTTAACTGAAGACATAGCATTTATGCAGAGGTACAATGGAGGATGACATCTCAACACATCTAGGATAGTAACAAGTCTAGACCAGGCCTCTGAGGAGTAGAAATCATGACTAGAAAGATCTTCCAAATCACCCACCCAAGACCAGCTCAGTAGAAGCAATGCCATAGACCCCAGCCAGTGCGCCACAGCCAGATGATGTGATCCTCTTCAAGGTGGCCATCACATGCTGGGAATGGTATGTGATTTATGGGTTTCAATCATATGGTTTCATAGATTTCCAATAGAAGATTGAACTGAGTGAGTCATATCTTGGGAAGGTCATCAGAATATGGAAACTTATCAAGGAATAAGGTGATTGAAATTAAAGGATTCAAAGATAGCAAAGACAGATTTGTTGCTCATCTACAAGATATCATACTGAGATCATCTTTATAACTGCTTTGGGAGACTTTTGACCAATTCCCCCATGCTGTTAAAAAAAAAAAAAGTATGATTTCAAATATGGCAAACACTAAACACTACTGCAGTGAGCTCTTTCATTTTGCTTAACAGTCTGATGCTGCGTATAAAGTGCCGGCAACCTTGGTTTGCTGTGTTGTCAAATCATAATAAATTGAAAATGGCCAATTAGAGGTGGGCGGTCTACAAGAAGTAGTCACACTTAGATTTGACAGCGTGGTAATAAGGAACTGTGTGCCTAACCTCTATTCAGAGACATGGTGAAAAGCTCATTTGTCACAATCATGGAAACTCCCAGGTATTCCTCTAGAAACTCAGGTTTAAATTATGTTCTCACTGACTTTCAACTGTTGTGGATATCTCAAGAGAGTTAGTAAGGTACATATAGGCCATCTACTTAGAAAGCACCAGAAGGCTGTGGGTGGCTCAATGGGTAAAGTTCTTGCTACATAGGTGTAGAGGTTTGATTCAGGTGCCCCCCATAAACTTAGTTGCTCTGAATGCTAGGTTCCCAGCTGATGGAGATTTATGAATTAAACTTCCTGGAGGCAATGTGTTGTTGGGGGCGGGCTCACAGGTATTACAGCCAGTGTCCCCTTGCCAGTGTTTGGCACACTCTCCTGTTGCTATTGTCCATGTTATGCGGGCCAGAGGTTGATGTCCACCCTCTGCTCATGCATTCATCTTCCCGTACCATACTGGAGCTTCCCCTTGAGCCAGTAAGCCAAAATAAACCTCTTTTTCCCACAAGCTGCTCTTGGTTGGGTGATGTCTACCAGCAATGTGAACCTGACTGCAACAATAAGCATAAGGACCTGAGTTTGGATCCCTGAGGCATGTAGGAAATGCCAGGTGTAGTGGCATGCATCTGCCAACCTAGAACAGGACAGGCAATAACAGTAATTCTCAGATTCAATGGGTAGCTAGTCTAACGAGGGTGAAGATCACTAGACTCAGTGAGAAACCCTGTATCAAAGAATAAAGGCAGAGGATGAATGAGGAAGACACCACATGTCAACCACGGGCCTCAACACACACACATGAACCCTCATCCATGTGCAGCCACATACTTATGAATGAGTACGTACATTCATATACACTAAAAACACTTGAAAAAATAAATCTGGTATCTTCCTGTTTCTGGAGGCACCCAGCATGCTTATTACAAAACTGTTCTTTCTTTCTTGTTCTTTTCTTCTTTTGGGGTGTTTTTGTTTTGTTTTGTTGTTGTTTGTTTGTTTGTTTGTTTGCTTGTTTGTTTTCAAGGCAAGGTCTCATACTAGCCCAGGCTGACCTGAAACTCACGCATTAGTCCCAGGCTGGCTTAGAACTCACAATGATTCCCTCTAACTCTGCCTCCCAAGCTCTGGGATTAAAGGCATGTGCCACGACACCTGGCTGCTCCCTGTTCTTCAGACCAGAGCCCATTCCTAAAGAATAGGGAGTGTAGACATAAGAAGAGAAAGTCCTGTTGCTGGGAGATCTTGGGAGCAACTCAGAGGAGAGGAAAGCTGCCCCCACCCCCAAACTCTTCTGAAGGGCAACCTCAGGGTGTGGACCCTGTGTCAGGAAAGCGCACACCCCACAGAAGGTGGCCCAGAGCCTCTGACTCATGCAAGGTTGTGAAGGTTGTCACCTCCACCCCTCCTCCCAAGTGACAACCCCATCCAGCCAGGAAGCACTGACGTGCAATTGTCCCCTCAGAGATGTCTTAGCTCTCTTGGTACCAGGACAACAGGATGCTTTCAGGCGATGATGTTTTGGAGATCAGTTTTGACACTTGTGATTACAGGGATTTCAGCAATGGAAGAACTAAGCAACCTCCATGTTTGTTCCATCCTCTATTCCTCATCCCATATGGCCATTCTAGGGAGGGACTTCATGAAGGAAAAGACATCCTTTTTGACATATGCCATTTATGTTGGCTGGTGTTACCCAGTCCATTTAAGGAGTGTTTTCCTCAAAATGGTGCATTCGTATGAAGTTTTTGCATGGTGGCTATATGTGACAGCTGTCTGCAAAATTCACTTATGTGGAAGAGCTCATTGTCTGAGAGATCCCATTGCTACGCAAATGGAATTGTATTGTAGTTACATTCTAGTTGCAGTCGATGGGAGGAAAGGTGTTATTTTGACTCTTAGTCCCCAGAGGAAGCTCAGCTGTGAGAGAAAGAATGGCAGGTTAGAGGCTGGGCATCACTTCTTGCTGCAGCATCAGATGGCAGGGAATAGCAAGAGCGTGAACTGTGAACTGAGCTCCAGCAAGGGGGAAGCTTGGCTATCACAATGCAAGGCCCACCCCCAGCAGCACAGCTCCTGCAGGAAGGCTCCACCTCCCAAACTGCCACCAGCCCAGGAGCAAGCATTCCAAACACACAAAGCTGTGCAGGAAATTCTACAATCAAATGAATGTAAGAAGCAAACTACGAATGTGTCCAATTAATCACAGAAGTATTCAGAAACAACTTGTGTTGAGAACAACTCTTGTCCCAAGTAAGAACAAAAGAATTTCTATCCCAGTAATTAAATTCTGAAGTTGGGCCAGATTTTGTGATGCATTTGTCATCCAATCTCTCCTTTAGAAGTTATTATTCCGTCTTTCCACATTAAACTGCTATTAAAAATGTAAATTTATGGCTTATTTCCTCTGTGACATGAATATGCAAGTTCTGAAGGTGGTGCAGTTGCCTCAGAAAGTCTCCTTTTACTATTCAGAAGGGACAGTGAGCAGTTAACCGCTTCACAGCTGCCTGTCTTCTCTAGCTTGCTGGCTGCCTCTGCCGCTTTTGATGCTAGAGTGGAAACTAAAATTAACAACTGGCTCTTATGGTTCTCAGCAGGGCATTCTGCATCTGGCCCAAGGAGGCGTATTGAGCAGCAGTGACATGGGTAAGTGACTGTAAATGGAGATCAGATCCCTAAGTTGAATTGGTACTTTATTTTTTTCAATAGAGACTTTCATACTCAATTTGCATACTGTACATTATCAACACAAATGCTAATAAAATCTGCCCTGAGCAAATTGTTGCTTTGAACAGCAAAGTGAACTCCGTGAGAAAACAGAGGATTTGGTGGGGGGGAGGGGGTACAAATGTGCTTGTGTCATGTGATATACATCTTCCTGTGTGTGGTTGTGTGTGTGTGTGTGTGTGTGTCTAGTTCTGAGTCCTGGGGACTGAACCCAAGGCTTTGCACATGCTAAGCAAGTGTAATTTACCTATACTACCAGGCCCTTGGATTTTTTTTTTTTTATTTATTAAGTATAATAGAGGTATATTTGTTTTCAAATTTCAAATTTCAGGCTGGGAATTCCTGACTTCTGAGGCTATAGCAGAAAGGAGAAAGTTTGCTGACTGATCATTCCAGTAAAGATAGATTCAGATGTGAGGGCACAGATGAGCTCCCTGAGAAGACAAATACTGAAAAACAAAACATAGCACACTAAGTTCAAGGTTTTTAAAACTTATTTTTTTTGTGTGTATGTACATGTATATATGTATTGTATGTGTGTGTGTGTTGCAGTCTGGTTCGCATTGCTGTTAGAAATCACCCAACCAAGAGTAACTTCTGGGAAAAAGAGATTTATTTTGGCTTACAGGCTCGAGGGGAAGCTCCACAATGGCAGGGAAAAACGATGGCATGAGCAGAGGGTGGACATCACCCCCTGGCCAACGTAAGGTGGAACACAGCAACAGGAGGGTGTGCCAAACACTGGCATGGGGAAATTGGCTATAAAGACCATAAGCCCGCCCCCAACAATACACTCCCTCCAGGAGGCATTAATTCCCAAATATCCATCAGCTGGGAACCTAGCATTCAGAACACCTAAGTTTATGCGAGACACCTGAATCAAACCACCACATTCCGCCCCTGGCCCCCATAAACTGATATCCATACATGATGTAAAATACAATGCTTTCAGTCTGACTTTAAAAGTCCCCATAGTTTTAATCAATCTCAATGATGTTCATACATCCCCATAGTTCAAGATCTTTTAACTGAGCCATAATACCAAAATATAACCTCAAAAAACCCATAATGGCACAGAATAAATTTTCACACTGCAAAAGATGGCATTGGGCATAGCAAAGAAACATTCAACCAATACAAGATTTAAAACAACCAGGGCAAACATCAAACTCTGTAGCTTCAAGCCCAGCAAATCTAGCCAGTGAAAAATCTTCAAGTCCGATAACTCTAACCAGCAACAAGTCTCTGGCATTCCAATTCCGCCCCTCCAGCTAGGCTACTCACAGTCCTGGAAAACTTCATCGGGGCCGGCAGCTCCTTGGCAGCCATCTCATGGTCCCGGCATCTCCACTGGGTCTCCACTGCAATCCACGGTTCATCCTCGTGGCCCCATGGGGTCTCTATGCAGGCAACCAGAAAACCCGCTTCACATCGACCATGGCCATTTCCAAAACACAAGACCGTGTTGCAAACTCAATGACCCTCTTTCCAGCATTTCTTATACTCCACGATACCAGGTAGGGTGCCAATTTGTTAATCCAGGGGGGGAATAAAGCAGACTTTGAAGAACAGGACTCCTTGAGCACTCAGGCCCCTTCTAAAGAGTCGACATTCTTCTTGTTGCCCCAGCGCAGGTCAGCTAGCCCAGTCTCAAAGGTTGTATTCTCTCAGTTACAGCTGAACGGGCAAGAGTTCACCCAAAGATTTTTCTTTCTGTGCCATATCCCTCTGCACACACCAGTTCATTTCTACGCAAGGCAACCCTGCACAACTTCTCAGGACATGGGCACAAGAGCAAGCTTCTCACACAAACTGCTAGCCCAGTTCAGGCAAGCTTTTTCTCACCCTCATAAGCCAAACCTCACAGTCCATAGTTCTTACTGCCTTCGGGTCTTTCAGCTCTGACCAGATTAGTCCATCAAGCTGTACTTACAGCACTGCAAGGCATCTCTTAGGCCAATGTTTCAACTCCTCCCACATTCCTCTTGAAAATCAGCTACAAAAGGCTGAAGCCACATAGTCAGGTGTCTAGCAGCAACCCCACTCCTCGGTACCACTTTACTGTTGCAGTCTGGTTCGCATTGCTGTTAGAAATCACCCAACCAAGAGTAGCTTCTGGGAAAAAGAGATTTATTTTGGCTTACAGGCTCAAGGGGAAGCTCCACGATGGCAGGGAAAAACGATGGCATGAGCAGAGGGTGGACATCACCCCCTGGCCAACATAAGGTGGAACACAGCAACAGGAGGGTGTGCCAAACACTAGCATGGGGAAATTGGCTATAAAGACCATAAGCCCGCCCCCAACAATACACTCCCTCCAGGAGGCATTAATTCCCAAATATCCATCAGCTGGGAACCTAGCATTCAGAACACCTAAGTTTATGGGAGACACCTGAATCAAACCACAACAGTGTGTGTGTGTGTGTGTGTGTGTGTGTGTGTGTGTGTGTGTGTATGTAAAGGTACACATGCCACCATCAGGTGTAGTGGTCAGAGAAAAAATGGTGTTTTTTACCTCCTTCCAGTATCTCTTATTTCACGGGTGTTGGCACCAGTCTAGCCAGGCCATGCACTTCTGGTTTCAACTGGATCCATCTCCCATTGCGGTAGGTAAGTTGCGATTTCAGATGTATGTGTGTGCCATTTGCATCTGCCTTCACATGGGTCCTGGGAAGGGTCAAACTTGGGTCTGCAAGCTTGAAAACAACTGCCTTTAAGCACTGTGCCACTCCCCAGCTCCAACACTTCTAAAAAAGAACATTGATCCCACAGACTAGAGCCAGAGGTGCGATTTAGATTATGCTGCAGAGGCCCGAGCATACCTCAGCGGGCACAGGTTAAGTCCCGAGCTGCGCGACTTTAAAGGGTAGATTGAGACCCAGCCCCGCGCTCTCCTTCCAACTGCCACGTGCACCCTGACTGTCCACCGGCTGCACTCCCAGATACAATGCGCTCTCTCGCTACAGGCCCAAGCACTATGCAACTAGCCAAAGGCTGAACCCTCCATAAACTGTGAGGCACAAGAAAAAAACAAAACAAAACAAAACTTTTCCTCATCATAAGATGATTATTTCAAGTATTTTGTTACAGTATTAATAAGGTATCCTAAAATAATAAGATAACACACCAAAGGTAACATAGAATGCATATATTCATACATGTTAAAAATACTGTGGCTGGGCTGGAGAGATGGTGTAGTGGTTAAACGCTTGCCTGTGAAGCCTAAGGACCCCGGTTCGAGGCTCGGTTCCCCAGGTCCCACGTTAGCCAGATGCACAAGGGGGCGCATGCGTCTGGAGTTCGTTTGCAGAGGCTGGAAGCCCTGGCGCGCCCATTCTCTCTCTCTCCCTCTATCTGTCTTTCTCTCTGTGTCTGTCACTCTCAAATAAATAAATAAATAAATTTAAAATACAGTGGCTAATATGGTACGAGCTCAGGACAGACCTTTCCTTACTTGCTGTAATCATAAACAAAAAAAATCAATAAATAGAATTCCTGACTTTAAAAAAAGGGAATTAGACATAACACTATTATTTTTACTTTTTAAAGCATATTCATACTTATTTATTTGAGATAGTGAGTGAAAGTGAGAAGTCAGACAGAGAAAGAGTGAGTATGGGCATGCCAGGGCCTCCAGTCACTGCAAACAAACTCCAGATGCACGTGCCTATTTCTTTTCTTTTCTTTTTTTTATTTTTTATTTATTTTTTTTGGGGGGGGGGGCGGGGATAGGGTCTTGTTCTAGCCCAGACTGACCTGGAATTCACCATGTAGTATCATGGTGGCTTTGAATCCATGTGCCTTTTTTTTTTTTTTTTTTTTTTTTACATCTAACTTTATGTGCGTAGTTAAGAATAGAACCTGGACCATCAAGATTTGCCAGCAAGCACCTACAACCACCTACCACTGAGCGGTCTCTCCAGCCCCTGTGATTTTTATTTTAATAGTACTTATGATTGACTTCTATGTCTGTCTGCTCTCCACAGATTATAAATTCCCTGATAAAGAGAAACAGCTTCGTGGCTTTAGTTTTACAAAAGCTCCTCCTTCATGCTACCTTGCATAATGTAGTCCTTATAAACATTATCTATCATTGTGACCAGAGAGCAGATTTACATGCAAGTAGATATAAAATTTCTTTACTGACGTCCATACTAACCTGTTCAAAAGACAGTACCATATTTTTCAATGTTGGGATGTAAAGCTGCGGTACCCAGAATTAATGAAATATAATCCTGACATATGTCAAAACGCACAACCCAGAATCACCTCATTTCACTTACTCCATTCATAATTACACATGCAGTGTCTTAATTGGTTTAGATTTATTTATTCTTCATCTCCTACAAAGGACTGTTGTCAGCGACAACTGAGTGTGGCAAATGTACTTTCATCCAGGATTTACAAGGCGCGCATACCTTAATTAACAGGCCTTATATCCAATGAGCAATGAGAGCTAAACTCATTTAAATTTCAATAAAATTAAATGTCCATGTTTATGCAGGCATTTATCTAGATGCTGGCATCTGAATTGAAACATCTATTTCATTTTCCCCTTGGTTTCCCCTGATTAAACTTATAGAAGATTATATTGAAGCTGAATTATCTAAAATAGAACCCTACGGTTAACTTCTTGGCGTCCACTCAATGTCGCACTAGGAAGCACCAAAGTTTAGCAGCAACAACATCTGAGTTTGTGCCATGCTGTAGTTTTCCCCCAAAACAGAACCTCTGGTGTAACAAGGTCCATTCCATCAATATCATATAGTCATTTTGTAAAATTGCATGGATATACTATATTTTTTTTAACTTCACAGAGAACGATCGCAGCTACATGCAATACTGTGAGACACAGGGATATTCACTCTGTCAGTTTCTCTATCACTAAAAAGAATAAAACAAACAAACAAACAAAAAACAAAAAAGTTTTTTTTTTTTTTTTTTCCTCCAGTAGTTTGCCAGTATCTTTCCACAAGCAGAATATTCAACTACATTTGGGTAGGCATGTTTTATACCAAATCACCAAAGGCATGTTTTCTCTTTGTTTCTTTGGGTGTTTTTTTTTTTTTTTTTTTTTTTGGACATTTGTATCTAATCTCCTAAATTTATCCTATCCTTGTTGATTTGAGACACCACCTTCCTGGCTTTGAGTAACAAACTTGTGACAGGAATCATTTATCCACTTGATCCCTTCTTCCCACACATAGACATGCACACAGGTCCTTGCCCCATTTAAATGAATTATCCTTTTATCAAAATACTATTTCGTGAAGATGTATGTTAATCAATGTCATTGCTTTCTTAAGTTTTTTTTTTTTTTTTCCTTTTGGATAAAGACAAAACATATCCTTAACATGGCTCTGTAGGCTTACCTCACTCTAGCGCAGAACAAAATAGTGATTCTTCCTAACCCTTAGGATTTTCAAAATGCATGGTTATTACCATGACTCCTTAACCCAACCTCTCCCATGACCTTGCTTCCTCTGAAAAATGCTTACTTTTCCCATGTCAGGTTAGATCCCAATTACATGTGCCCACCACAAACCAATTTTTTTTCTTCTTCACAATTTAGTACAATTATGAGCCTTGGATTTTCTATTCTTTAATATAATATCTATGTTGCAAACATACCTAAGCCAAGTTGGTCTTCAAAACCTGTCAGGAAAAATTTTGTTAAATAGAAGTCATCTTGGGCTGGAGGGATGGCTTAGCAGTTAAGGAATTTGCCTGCAAAGCCAAAGGACCCAGGCTCGATTCCTCAAGACCCATGTTAGCCAGATGCACAAGAGAGCACACAAGTCTAGAGTTCCTTTGCAGTGGCTGGAGGCACTGGAGAGCCCATTCTCAATCTCTCTCTCCCTCTCTCTTCCTCTTTCTCTGTCAAATAAACAAATAAACAAACAAACAAATAGAAGTCATCTTGGGCTAGAGAGATGCCTTAGCACTTAAGGCATTTGCCTGCAATGCCAAAAGACCCAGGTTCAATTCCCCAGGACCCACATATGCCAAATGCACCAGGTGGTACATGTGTCTGGAGTTTGTTTACAGTGGCTGAAGGCCTTGGCATGCCTATTTTTTTCTTTCTTTCTCTAATAAATAAAATAAAATAAATTAGAAAATTGACATCATCTTAAGTGATTAGGTGAAAGGGAGCTATGTGAATCATGTGCAATCTCCACATGCATGCAGTAGATGGTATGAGAGGAAACATGCCTCGATACATTCTCTACACGATGGGCATTCATTAGCTAGGGAATGCAAGACTCCACAGCCTGAGCCTTCCAAACCACATCTCATGTTCTGTACACAGGCTACTGGTAAGCACTTTGCTGGAAAGTCATTTGGCACATTCAATGAGTCTCTGCAGACGCGGCCAACTCTCTCACCAGCGCTTCTATTAACTGGAATCAGAGATGTCACCAGTCCAAGGGCAAATGATCTGGCTTTAAGTAACCAAACTGGGCAAGCTTGGATACCTGGCCCAATATAAAAATCACCTAAACAGGTAAGTACTGTCATCCCCATATGAGAAATCCAAATGTGTGTATGGAATTTTCTCAAACTAGCAGCACAGATACTCAACCAATACTGCCATGTATGGATGTACAGAGAGGGTTGGCATGGCCCCAACTCTCTTCAGGGTACTGGCCTGAGCTTTAGGTTTAAGCACAGGAAGAGTTGAAGCGGAAGGCAAGAGGCCTGCACGATTACGCAGACCTGGTAACATGCGTCTGATCGCCGTCTCCATTCTCATCCTACACTGCGGTTTCTCAGGGAAAGCCCTTGGTGCTGAAGAGGACGAGCCAGGCGCCACGGGGTGAGTTGTCTGTGAGGCTCTGGATTTCTGGAATCCAGGATTAAGTCAGTGACTAGAGGCTCAGTGGAGCCTTCTGGGGGCCTGAAACGAAACTGTGTTTAAACTTGCAGTTAGATGCCTCCACTGTTCATATCTTTCTGCCCTGAGCCACAGAGGGATGAGACAGCTTAGACATCACAAGCTTACAGACAGACGCTCCTTGGGTGATCCAGTCGCCTGTGTATAGAGCTAGACAAAGAAGTGACCCAAAGCAAAGGACTCAGACAAAATATGAAAACAGAGCACCAAGTTCTGACCTTTCATCCTCCTTTTTCGTTACCTTGAGGAACCAAGTGGAGTCAACTATTTTTTTTTTTGTAAAATAATTTCTCAGTGCCTATTAAAGAAGGACAGAGTTGCAAACGTGTAGGCTTTAGACTACTGAACATGTTAGTGTCTTAGACCACCTTCACTGCCAAAGTTACACAAGTTCAGTTTAAATTCATTTCATCTCTAAAGTCCCCTACTCTGCACCAGAGGGGCTCATCAGCAAGAGCTTCTGCCCTGTGACAAGCTGGGCCCTAATGTGGAGCCACAAGGAGCCATAGTAAGCTGAGGGTACCATGAGTTCCCTCCAAGGCCTGTGGTTCTTCCCGCAATCACCCTCAGGCAGTGACCTCTGTTCTGCAGTAGCTAAATGCAGAGACTCTCCAAAAGAGAATACTGGCAGGCTCAATTCTCATTCTCCAAAGAACAAACTGGCTTGTTATCACTCAAAGGAGAAGCTTGAGTACATAGGGATTTGGGAAGGGTCAGCAAGTTTCAAATCAAAGTCCAAATAGAGTTAATATCATTCTTTCAAAGCAAGAAGTTGTTCTTTTCTTCCATTTGTATAACCAAGAGAGCCATTCAGTGGATTTTTCCCAGAAGAAAGTAATTATAATACAGAATGACTTTTGCCTTCTAGCAGAGAACAATGAAAGTTCTAACTAGCCCACTATTCATATCCCTCTGATTAGACGTTTTAAGAGTCATGGATGTTAAAGGTATTAAAGATGTCCTGGTTATTTTTTTAATCTCTCATTTTGCAAGTTTTGGTTTGATAATAGAGGACTTTGAGACATACTATCTTTTGGGGTCACAAGATTCATTTAATGTTAGGTGGCAGAAGGACAGATTGAAAGCACCCAGTAGGAAAAGGGGTGCACTTATGGCTTCTCGGGAAGGAGAGGGAGGATGTTTCACTGTGAGGAAGGGTCCTGAATGGAACTTGTGGGAAATAAGAAGGAAGTTGGGCATCTGTGCACCAAGCCCAAGAGATTCACATACCTGCAGAACCGGCTAAGCTAGAGGAGGTGAAGCTTGGAATGTCCTGTTTCCATTCGGGGACGCAGGCAGAAAGGTGGACTTGGTCCCTTTGACTGAAAGAAAGCAGCTTCGTTTACCAAAACCTTGGTATCTTCACTGGAACGGGTTTAGTCAATTCCAGAACAGACCCGGGCACATAGGGGTGCCTGTCACGGCTGAGTAGATAGGTGAGGAGGCATGCAGCTCGCCTAACATCTAACATACGTTTTTCACTGAGAACTTTACTGTATGGACATATTGCGAATAGGTCATATCCCCACTGGTCACATTCCCACTCTTAGCTTCCTCTCCCACTTCAACATTTCATGGAGGTCCCTCCTCGGTGAGGTTATCAATATTCTCCGCGGGGTCATGAACGCACCAGTCAACCTCAGAACACACTTGCCATTGTTGATTCCTTTCTTCATCAGATACAATAATAGCATGACTACTTGGATACAGGCGCTGACAAGCCCCTAGCTCAGGGATGATATACGTCACGTTACTTTGTGAACATTATACAAGCTACTTAAAAGACCGCGAATGTGTGCGTTCTCTTGCTGTAAAGCTCATGTATTTAAAGGGATGGAAGGATAGAAGCATCCAGGCTTGGTTAAGTTACGAACGCTTACATCGCCTGAAGCTTAAAGGCACAGGACTGGGGCAGGGCGTCAGACACTTGCCCAGGGAATGTGCGTCCTGCCAAGTCGCAGTGCAGCTGAACAGGGCTGGAGGCCGGGCTGATGCTGCAGGAAGCCCTGCACAGCCAGCAGACCTGCGTGTGCAGTGTACAGGGCAGAGCTTCCCCCAGAACCCCGCGCTGCAGTTTGGACCGAACGCCAGGCAAGTATTTGGATCTCACGTAGGTGCACAATACTACAAGTGGGGAACTTGGCTTTGCTGAGAAAGGCTACATTTAGCTTGGAAGACGTAATTCTCCTGGATGCTATAAGCTCTGTTCACAAATGCAAGCTCAGCTGTGGCTCATTCTGCGGCAGTGCCAGGACAGTTGTTTATTGGTAAGTCAGGGAGGGCGATGAAGTTACCTGGGCCTTCTGCTGCTCCTGTGTCTCATTTTAAACACCCTCGTTCCCTCCAGACGACCTCGCTTCATCAAATGACTACATGAAATTAAACCACATGAGTTAGGAGTGGAAAAGACACTGGGAGCTTGTCGTAACAACAAAGAAAAGCCCTTAAGATACATTTTTTTAGTTCATTCACTTAATCTATAAAAAAAAAAACAACTATTGTTTTCTGTGTGCTAAATGCTGATCTAGAAACTTAGTATAAAATGGTGAATAAAAGAGACAAAATGTTCTTCATAATGGCACTTCTACTGAGAAGAGACAAAAAAAAAATGAAATACACTAACAGTGATGCAGAATTGTTTTCCTATGAATCACACTAGTTGTTGCAAAATGAATACCTCAGTCTCTCATGGCTTAACCAACAAAGCTTTATTTTCTGTTAGAAGCAGTATGGCCATATTCATCTTCTAGCTAAATCATGTGGAAAATGGCATCTAAAGTTACCATGCCAGAAAATAAAGGGAAACAAAACCTCAGCAGAAGAGTGAAGCTTGCCTCTGTTAAGAAATAACCCAGCACACTCTTACTCATATCTCATTTGTCAAATTGGCCACATGCTCCTTTGCTAATTGTAAATACAGGCAGTGGATACTAGAGTGGAGAGACTTTGCAAGGCAATGAGCTGAAGAGTAACCCAACCTTCATTTAAAATGATCACTCTGGGCTGAAGAGATGGCTTAGCGGTTAAGCACTTGCCTGTGAAGCCCAAGGACCCCAGTTCGAGGCTCGACTCCACGTTAGCCAGATGCACAAGAAGGTGCACACGTCTGGAGTTCGTTTGCAGAGGCTGGAAGCCCTGGCTGGCATGCCCATTCTCTCTCTCTCTCTCTCTCTATCTGCCTCTTTCTCTGTCTGTCACTCTCAAATAAATAAATAAAAATATAAAATGATCACTCTGGCTGTTGAAGAGAAAATAGGCTATAATGTATACAAAAAGGGAAAGTCAAAATATGATAATAATCCAGAGATGATGGAGGTGGGTCCTTCCAGGGTGGCAACAGTGGAACTACTAAGAAGAGGCCGATACTCTGCAGACACTGCAGATGAAGTCAGCAGAACTTCCAGGCAGATAAGAGGGATGAGTGCTACATAAAAAGGTGGACTGATGAACTAAAGACTTTCTGACATCAACATGGAGGATAGATTTCTCAGCACATGAGAAGGGATGTGGCTGTGGATGAAATTGGTTTTGAATTTCCTCTAATGGAGATATTAAGCTTAGAAATTCAACTTTGGATGTATAAGTATTGAGTTAATTATAGACGTCTAGGTATAAAACCCAGCTTCAGGAATTACTGTCATATAGTCAGTATTTAAGAGATGAAATTTGATGAGATCACTAAAGAATAAGAGTCGAGAAGAGAAGAGGATTTGTGACCAAGCCCAGGGGCCCTGTGTCTTAGCAGGTCGGATATAAAGAGAAGATCTAACAAAATTAAGTCTGTGAACAAGCAATCAGTGGAGTGCAGAGAAAACCATGATGATGTTGTTCCCTAGAAACCAAGTCACACACACACACACACACACACACACACACACACACACACACATCTTATGAAGGAAGAGCAGTGATTCCCTGTGTCACATGTCAAATGTTGTTGGTAAATCTAGTTAAGAAGGAATGGATCATTGATGATTGAGTGTAATAAAAAGAAGGTTCTTGCACACATTGGTAAAAGGTTCTCTGAAAAAAAAAAAAAAACAATTTTCAAGACGCTTCATCCCAATGTAGAATTTGAGTAAAGGTAGAGGAGAAAGAAATTGGATGCACTAAGTAAATAGCTCAATGGAAATATTTGTTCTGAATATGGCAGCAAGCTAAAAGATGAGTCACTGGCAGGGAAGCAGGTTAATAGAAGGACTTTTAAAAACAGAAAGTTAACTTCATGATCATATGTTGATTCGAATGTTCTAATAAAAAAAAAAAAATTCAGTAGGGCTGGAGAGATGGCTGATCAGTTAAGTCACTTGCCTGCAAAGCCAAAGCACTGAGGTCCAGTTCTGCAGGACCCACGTCAGCCAGATGCACAAGTGGGCACACGCATCTGGAGCACCCATTCTTTCTCTCTCTGTCTCTCTCTGTTTATCTATCTCTCTTTCTCTTTCTCCCTATTTCTCTTTCTCTATCAAATAACAAATGAACAAATAAATAATATTTTAACAAAAAATTCATAAGTTAAAGGCAGGTAAGAAGAGAAATTTCTATGTTTATGAGTATGCAAGGAGAGAGGGCCTCTAGACTAACAGATAGAGTAGATTTAAAAATATATTTTGAGTGCTGGAGAGATGGTTCAGTAGTTAGGAAGCTTGCCTACAAAGCCCAAGGACCCGGACTTGACTTCCCAGACAGAAGCTAAGTAAGCCAGCCCCACGAGGTCAGGCATGCACACAAGCTGGTGCACTCGTCCAGAGCCAGATTTCAGTGGCTAGAGGCCCTGGTGTGCCAGTACTCAATCTCTCTCTCTCTCTCTCTCTCTCTTAAAAATAAAATAAAATGTTTATTTGAGAGAGAGGAAGAGGCAAATAGAGAGACCAGGTGCTCCAGGGCCTCTAGCCACTGCAAGCAAAATCCAGATGCATGCACCGCCTTTGCATCTGGTTTATGTGGGTACTAGGGAATAGAACCTGGGCCCTTAGGCTTCACAAACAAGTACCTTAACTGCTGAAACATCTCTCCAGCTCCCAGAGAGAGTGGCTTTGAGAGAGAATCAGACTGGAAAGAGAAAACTACAATGACTCTTTAGGAAGGGATCATGAAATTAGCAAAAAAGGTGTGAGAAGTATGAATGTAAGGTAGCATATAGCATAACAAAGAAAATGAGACAACGATCTTGGCAAATAGATTTTCCCTGACTAGAGCCAATAAGAGGTATTCAGCCATGTGTCTCTTTTGTGCCTTTCCTGGCTCTAAGGGGCAACATCTTTTCTGCTGGTTCAAATGGACTCTCTGACTAGCAGATATATCTGTGCTAGAGCAATTATTAACTCTCTTAAATCTTCCTCCAAAGATTCCTACTAAATAATTTTTACTTGGGCTAAAAATTATTTCCTCCAATTTCCATTGTGTAGAAAAATCATGAGGATCAGCTAAGGTGGAAATAAAGTTAATGAGATACATTTTTCTCTACATTACATATTTAAATGGTGGTTGATGGATGTATATACTTCTCTGTGAAGATTGTTAGCCTAGGGAGATTCTAGTATCAAGAAGGTTAGGGTTTCATTATGGCCACTTCTACTTGGTTTCTATATCTGCAGAAGGTAAGGTGTGCAGAAAGGAAGGTGCTAAGAAAGTATACCAATAGGACGTATAGCTAGATAGATATGAGGAGGCTATAGTGAGAATTTGTTCATGCAATCATGACGATTGACAAGTACTACAATGCTCTACCTGCTAGGCACATGAAGAAGCAGGAGAGACAGTAATGTGATTACTGTGTGAGAACCAGGGAAGGGAGCAGGCTTTTGGTCTGAAGTCCATAGAAGAATGAGATAGAGGGAGCTACTTACATAGAGAGAATTAAAGTACATGAGTCCCAGAAACTTAAATGTCTCCTAGTGAGAGATGATGGATATCCAGGTGAGGCAGAGAGCTGACTTGCTGGTCCTCACCATCCTCAGCAGATTGGAAGATGCAAGTAAGGCAGGGGAGGGAAGCTCTTCCATTCCAGTCACTTAGATGCCAGAGACACAGTTACTCACAGAGGCATTCACAAGTGCTGTTGTTTCCCAGTTATCTGGACATTCCTTAGCTCAGTGATGCTGGTGAACATTATTACTCATGACAACAAGGAGTGCACCAAATGTGTTGCAATAGAGTTTGAAAGTTCAAGAGGCAAAATCCTGAATGGGAGTGTGTCTAGCCCTTAGATTGTAATGTTTCTGCTGTCATCAAGAAACAAATGGGTGACTTGGGTAAGAAATCTCTACAGTATTCTGTTGGGAAATGTGACTTATCAATTTAGAAACATTCAAAGCAATGAAAAGTGCGGATTTTTCACAAATATATTTATGTTCTGTGACACTTTTTTTTCTTCTTCCCAGAGATTATAGCCCTTAAATAAGGCACTCATTTCAACCTCTTTCCTTTCTTTAATGTCGCATCTATAAACTTTATGTGATTTAATACTGGGCAATGACATTTAAAAAAAAACTACAAATACACTGAATATTTTATGCAATTTGGAAGACAATTCACAAATGGAAATCATTTTTTATAAGAATAGCAAAAAGAATGAAGGTATGCATTATGAAATGATGACAGAGGAAGTAATGGAATTAATGTGGTTTAACAAAAGAAATGTAGCTCTTAGACTTTATTAGGAAGTAGTTAATCTAATCATAATCCCAAAGCATCAATACAGTTAAATAATGAGGCATGAGAGCGTTTGGGGAAAAAGGGTTAAGCTAGAATGCCATAAATAAGACAATCTTGAAAATGGTCTGGAGTACTTCAACAGTGTCACGGGTATGGCCGGCAAGACTTCATCAAATTTATTTTCATGCTCTCAACATGCTTTCAATTGAGAATTGTTTCCATACACTGAAAAGCCGCAGACACTGAGAGCACAGTTTGATGAGTTTTGATGATTATGTATACTTAGATAACCAAAGCACCAATCAGGAAATGGCATGCTTCTATTACTCAAAAATGTCTCCTTGATCCATTTCAACCAGATCCCTTCTACCAGAAGAGACTGCCGCTTATTCCTATTGTCATGAATTGTTTTTCCCTATTCTAAAACCTCACATCAATTTATCTGAATTCTGAACTTTTGTCCCTGTTTTCTTCTGTTCATCATTGTATTTGAGGTTTTCATTTTGTAGCATATGTCACTCAGGTTTCTTTCCCTTTAATTTACTAAGCTATTTAAGTTACAGATTATTTTACATTTCCACCAAGCAAGCCTGAGTATTTAACCAATTAATGACGGGGTGGAGACAGTCTTTCTAGTTCGTTTAGTTTTAGCTTTTGTTGCTGTTGTTCTCAAATCATTCACTATAGGGGATATTTATGTATGATATATGAGCTTTGAATATGTTCTCTAAATTTATGGCCCAGAATCTTTTCTGAAAATACTTTCTCTCACATGGAAGCTTATGTTATTAATGTTATATTTTGATGAAAGATATTCTTAAAGTTTAAATTTTATCATGACAGCATATACTGTCCCAGTTCAGGTGGAGAATAAGAGAACAGGTCTATTTTGTATGAAAACACTATCTTAGGCTATCTAAGTCCTAGGTGCACACTTCATTTAACATGTAAAACATTTGCATGAGGTTAATTCCCTATTTCTATGTAAAGAAATGGACTAGGAGAGTTAAATGAGTTATTTGAAGTAGGGCCCAATATTTTATAACTGTCTATACTAATTCAAAGTTTATGTTCTTTTCTACTATACACATTGGTTCTTATTGAGAAAGGGAAATGATTTAATTTCACCTAGACTTTGATACAATTCTCTCTGACATTGTAGTTTTTCAGTTCCCAACACCTGGCACCATAAAATCTAGAAAAGTCATCAGCCACATTTACTGAAATATACAGTGATTTTTTTTTTCTTAAAATTATCCCCAAGAAAAGGAGTCACCTTGTATTTGAGCTTTAACAAAAATCTATTAAATTACAAAAAGACATAGTCATTTACTTTCTTTTGAACAGTAAAAATTCTATTTGGAGAAAATATATTTGTCTGAAAGAGCATTCTCCTAGTTTTGAATGTTTATAATGACCATCTGGTAGACCTGTTTTTATTTTCAAAGCTAGAAATAATGTAATTCACATTCAGTAATCATTTCTATGGGGAAATAATGACTTCATGCATTAGATTTAGCATTAGGGCAATGCTAAAACATATACAAATTTTGCAAATCCTTAAATGTTGACTGCTTATAACACAAGAAAAAATTAGGTCTGATAATACTGATAGTACACAGAAGACATTTCTGCATGCTCAGAAGTGTTCTCATATCAAAGATTCACGTAACCAGATTCCTTTCGGTTAGGACCACCAAGGTTCTATTTAGCAGGGGGAGCTGTGTGCGGCCCACAGAGCCGAGCTCTGCCAATTTGTTTATAGGGTATAGGTCTGTTTTCATGACAACAGCAGTGTCAGGTTGTTGCAGCAGAAACTTGTGCAGCTAGCTATAGATGAGCAGAGACAGTAGGATGAGTTTGCCATTACAAAGGGGATTGACCATCCAACCATGACTGACCGCGAGCTGGAGAGGCTGAGAAGCTAGTAACCTCTCTCGTAGCCCATGAGTCTGGAAGCCTCGGTAGTCTCGATCTGACAGTGAAAGCTGGAGAATGACGGGACAGCTGCTAGTCTCCAGTCCACCTGGGTTCCCAGGCCAGCGGAAGAGAGAAGCAGTACCCTCCACCACAGAGTGGATGAAGAAGGTGGGGATCACTGCTTAGCCCTCAGATCTTCCGGTATCTGCCCCCTGTGGGGGAGAGCCTTCTTCCCTCAGTTAATCCTTCCTGCAAATGCCCTCACTGACTAGCCCAGAGATGTGTCTCTTAGGTGAATCCTGATCCAATCAAGCTGTCAGTCAAGGTTAACCCTCACTCAACACAATCCTGATCTGCTTCCCACATGGCTCTCTACATAAAGACGCTACCAAGTAGCCAACACATGGGGAAAGGGAATGTGGTAAAGAGCTGAAGTCACAAGGGACAGGCTCTCCTTTTGCTGACATTTCACTGGCAAGAAGACATAGTCACCTAGCACCCACGCCTGGGTAGAAGGGGTTTGGAAAATGTGATTTTTAACTAGGAAAGTCTCTTATAATGATTATTTGGAGCCCAGGAAAAGTAGAACAGACAACTTCGGTGCACACTGGCTGATTCGGCGGCAGTTGTCATCTAAAGCAAGTCCCTTAAAGAGCTATTGTCAAAAGAAATATGGATCACACATATGCATGCTCAGGATGAATAAAAGTCCAAATATCCTAAAGCTGGGGCTTATGATAAAAGTTTTCAGTGACAGCTCCATACACAGATATAAAAATGGCAATATCTCACCCTAGACAGTAAGATAAGGGGCACGGAAGGTGTGTTAGAATAAGGTGATTCGAAATGCTTTTGTGGCAAAGATACTGAAATTTTAAAAATGCAAGGCACCATATTTGATTAAAACCACCTTTGAAATATTAGTATAAAAAAGCAACATTTTTGTTTAATACCTTTTACGTTCTTAACATGGATCATTTAACTTAACAGTTAATTATAACTAGACATTGGACTGTATCATTTACATGCCTAACGGTTCACCTGTTTGTCATGCAAAGAGTGTGGGGACCCACAGAGCTGATGTCATATGGTCTGCTGAGGAAGTCTCTTGAGAAAGACACAGGCAAATGGATAGCAGAGAACACAGGTTGCTCTAAGCCACACATGCCATTCATTGAATAAACTGAGTGTCGATGAAAAATCCACTTAGACTAAGGCCCCTGGCTCCATCATGCTTCATGCACTTGAAGGCTGGGCTGAGACCAGAGTCATCCAGTCATCTGAGAAACATTATAAGAACTCTCTGGGCCATGAAAAAGCGTGGGTGTTGTGGTGTGAATATAAAATGCACCCACAGGTTCCTGTTTGAACACTTGGTCCCCAGCTAGTGACATTGTTAGGAAAAGTTCTGCAAACTTAGGAAGTGGATCCTTGCTGAAGGCAGTGGGTCACTGGGGACAGACCTTGAGGATTTTGTAGGTCTGCTTATCCTCTGGTTCCTCCAAACCAGCACAACCAAGTTGGCCTCCTTTCCCCATTGACGTGCCTTCCCTGTCATGAAACTTGCCCTTTCAAAACTATAAGCTGAAAATAAACCCTTCTCTTCCTCATACTGCTTCTGGTTGGGTATTTTGTCATAGCCACAAGAAAGTCAAGGTACAGAGAGATTCTTTAGAGCACCTAGAGAGGAAACATATTGTTGAAATATCAAGCGAGGCTTTGATTTCATGCTGCAGAAAGAAAATTGAGAACTTCCCAGGGCCACATATCTCACAGAATAAAAGCTTCACTATTTTAATGTTCATGAAAGCCAAAATCCTTTGGGGAATAATATCGTTCCTAAGAAGATAGGAGGAGCATGATAGCATGTGAGTTTATGTGGTCTTCATGCACTGGAGACTCCTTTCAGTAATTCGCAATGAGGAAATTAATTTATTTTATGTAAAGTCAGGTCATAACGTTGGAGAAAGGATTACAGAACCATATTCTCAAGTTCTGACCTTTGGTGCTACTTTCCATTAACTTGCTGTCCACACACTCCAAGGCTGCTTTAGAAATTTTGCTAGATTTCATTTTCCTTTTGCTTTAATATTTGGCCACAGCATTTGTCCAAGTGACTGCTTCTCTGGGTAATGCCAGCTCTGCTTTCAAAAATCAGCAGCAAAAGAATGTAGAGCCATGGCTTACTAGCCAAAGTGTATATTTCCTATACACAAAATCCTAGGATATGAGGCGTAGCTCTTTGTGTTTAAATGAAATAAAGAATCATTTCTCACTTAAATCTTTAACTGATGTACTATTTCAAAGCATACTACAAACATGTTCCCATGGTTTTTATATGTTTAAGGATAGTTTTTTTCTTCCTGCCATTGAGGCTCACCTTCAATTGCACACTGAAGGTTATACGAGTGTTAAAACTCTGCAATATTTTACTTTTATTTTATCACAACTTCTTTTTTTGTTGGCTTTAAGAGATCCCACCAAAGGCCCAATAAGTCGAGGTGACTGCAGAGAATTTTGCAGCCACTATAGCTATGAGATAATAGACTAAGAGACCCACTGAGCACCTATCACAATCATTCACTCAGTGAAGTGTTTGTTCACACTGTGTCTTGCAGGCTGTGTTGCCTTGGCAATCATGAAAATTAAGGATCATTGTCGCATTATATTTCCTGATATGCACTAGAGTTAGTGGTTTAACCCAGGACTCTTCAAAAGATTGTCAGGAGAACACTATAAAAATAAATAAATAAATAAAATAAAACAGGTTTCTATACATATGTCATTCAAGACCAATCTCTATTTATTTATTTATTTTTAAGAAAATGAACTTGGTTGACTGACCCTATAACAATGACCTACAGTGAAAAAGACAAGATTCAAGGCATGAGTGCAGTTCTGGGGGGTGCTGCCTGCATGCCAGGGCAACAGCCCAGAGGAAGGGGCAGGAGATGATGCATGGGCCGGGCAAATACTAGGAGAGGACCCCAATACACAGGGTACTGTTTTGTCACTGTGTCTGCACCTGGTGGTAATAACCTGCAGTGTTAATCAGCCTGTTGGGCATCTTCACTTTTTGCCTCGTATCAGTAAAATCGCCCTTGATTCCCTAAGTCTGACGTGCACCTCAGGCTGAATGAGTGCTGTCATAGCTACTACCGCACACAGAGGTCCTGCAGATAACTTCATTATTCTTGCGACTGACAAGGGACATTTCTAGCTTTGGCTTCTATGGAACCCCAAGCTGTATTCATTTCTAATCATTTATTTATTTTTTATTTGAGATAGAGTAAGAGAGAAAGAATAAGAAAAAGAGAAAGAGAGAATGGGAGGCCAGGGCCTCAAGCCACTGCATACAAAATCCAGACCCATGTGCCAGTTTTTGCATTTGTATTTATGTGCTTTAACCACTGAGCCATCTTTCCAGGCCCCAAGCCACATTCTTTATTAAATCATCGGAAGCCTTCCGCTGTGTCATATCACAGTATCATCAGTGATTACTTAACACCAGTAGTGACTTTTCCTTCTCCTAGAAAAACAAGGAATTTGCATTTGTTAACTCATTAAAAGTTACCTCCTCAAAGATTGCCTATTTAATAAACCTAAAGAATCCATACCATGACTCCATACTATAGGTTTGCCATACAGCATTCGTGAATAACAGGACCATTTTGGCATATATGCCACATAAAAACTTAAACATAATTAAGATGACCTCATCAATTCTAGACAATGTGCAATATGAGATTACACAAACTGGTGGGTGCCTCACATAGAGCAACTAAGCATAAGACAATGCAGAAATATTTGTAGATATGAGCTTCTCTAGAGGAGATAATTTAACCCTTAACCCTTACATCCATAATATTAATAAACCATGGTGGTGCACGCCTTTAACCCCAGCACTTGAGAAACAGAGGTAGGAGGATCAATTTGAGTTGGAGGCCACCCTGAGATTACACAGTATAATTCCAGGCCAGCCTGAGCTAGAGTGAAACCCTATATTGAAAAACCAAATAATAATAATAATAATAATAATAATAATAATCATTCTATCACCTTCACAGTTATATGTTAATTATATAATTATTATTGGTACATTGTACATATATGTATATATATATGTATATATATATATATATGAATACATCGATTCAAATAAATTATGATCTTTTGCATGTGTGTTTGTAGTATTCCATTTAGCCTCATATAAAACTAATCTATATACTTCATTTCCAACAAATTAAGTATCCATGTTTACATTAGTTATTTTCATAGCCTAAAAGTCTCTTGTTATTTCTAATTAAAATTCTGGAAAACAGTTTACTTCATTGTAATAATAAAGTACCTCTTTTGGCCCTCAAATATGAAGAATATGGGCATGCAAATTCAAGTTTGATATAAATTTAAATAAGATTTTAAATGCCATCAAGCCCGTGTACAGAATGGCAAGTACAACATGGCATTCACAGGACAAGAACATGCAAAAGAAGTTGTTCACAAGCTTTGAAACACAGCTCCCCAACCAAAAATAAATGCTCCTTAGTTTGGGGTGGAGAAAATAAGTTTGTCCTTTTGCAAAGGAATTGTGTCTGCCAGGTATGAAAGTGGCAGAGAAGACACCATTGACATACAATGTTATAATATTCCTACAATATCTAATGTCAACTAATCCATCAGAGAGCCTAAAATACCATGGAGTCTCAGATGGGCTTTTGTTGAAAATTTAACCTGATTGTAACAAATTAGAAAATAGCAAACGGACCTAAGTTTAATCGTTTTGCCTTAATATTAAAGCATTTTTTGCCTCTGCCTCTTAGCCAAGAAAAATTGCTTATGATATTGATTCTCAATCTTATTAAATTATCATCTTCAAAATTACTTTCTGTAACTTTCAACTTTGTCTTGAAGGCGAGATAACATGAAGGATATTACAGCTGAAATAAAAGAGTTAGGAAGACTGTTAATGGCATGAGGTGGAATAATTACATACTTGAGGAGAAGAGGAGTGAGAAAGGAGGAAAGAGGATCCTCTCTCCTCATCCCTTGCTTTTATCACCTGTTAAAATGCACAAAAGGTGCATGCAGGAAACTTTTGCATACTAAACATTGACAGTCTGCATCAATTAATGGGACTGTCATGCTTTGAATTATAATATTCAAATTAAGAAGAAAATAGGAGTAGATTTAACTCTATTTTCTTCCTATGGCATTCCCAACATTAATCATTAATTAATTAATTACATTAATTAATTAATTTCTGCTTGTCTCAGAGCCAGCCAGCATCCAACGCTAGCCTTTCTCAATCCCTACTTAAATTATTGTAGTAGATTTTTACCTTTCATTCTTAATCTTTATTTTTTATAACAAAAAGTTTTATTTATTTATTATTTGAGAGAGAGAAAGAGTTAGAAAGTGAGGCAGATAGAGAATGAGTGTGTCAGTGACTCCAGCGACTGTCAAAATAAAAACAACTCCAGATGCATGTACACCATATGTATCTGGCTTATGTTGGTCCTAGGGAATTGAGCCTGAGTCTTTTGGCTTCCTAGGCAAGTGCCTTATCCACTAAGCCATTTTTCCAGCTCACTAACATTCACTTTTTAAAAAATCTTGTATAGCTTCACCTACTACTACTCCCAAATGTCATTATTAGGATGTCAGAATGAGTATATGAACCAATTAATATGTGAAATGAAATTCATTTTATTTTCATATAACGTTTATTTTCAAAGTCTTATCCAATTTCTATGGCAGAACTTCTCATGCCTCGTCAAGCAGGTCCATTATTTATTACAAATATATAATGGTTTTTGAATTGACGATACTTTTAGTGAGAATGTTCTCACCTTGTTTGTCTGTTTTTCTGTCTAGATCCTACATATCCTCTGCTAGAGCCAAGTTCACTTTCCACAGTACCTATAAAGTCCTATCCTAATTTAATCAATGTTTTTCCAGTATACAAATTACCAGAGTGACACAGGCAGGAAAGTCCCTCGTTATGGCATTGAGACTTCCTGGAACATTGTATACCATGCAAACGCCCACAACCCACGTCCTAAAGGACACATGACTACCTCTGATCCTAAGCATCAAGGCAACCATGTTGGCAGAGGGCCACCTACACCTTGAGTATCCACTTCGGTGACTGAAACTGTTCCGTCATCTTCATTTCCCATGGAGCCTTTGACTACAGGTAGTGACCGCTCTGAAGGCTGTGCTTTGTGACACGGCTATTATTTGATGTGAGCACTGCTTTAGAACTCAGGAGATCTTGAGGGCAAAATGGGGCATGGTAAGAGACAAGATGAATTAACATGTCAGAGCCTCTCTCCCCTTTGCACGACTGTAGCGGAGCCTAGCATAGCAAGTGTCATCTCCCAGGACAGCCTGCTTGTCTCAATTACCGAGCCAATTTGTACTTCTCTGTAAGTATTCATAATTTAGCATGGCATTTGCAACAATTACCAACAGTGAATAGGAGCTTTTCACAATGTTAATATATTATCATGCCATTATAATAATGTATAATAATTTGACTCTCACATTTGTTTATTCACAATAATTACATTTTAGCGGCCATGGGGGGGGTATGGGGTAAGCTAAGGATTATTTATTTTGGTAACAAGAAAGACATTTATATACTAAACTTTTTAAAAATTGAATTAGCTTTAATTAAATTTAAAATAAATTAAATTTAAATGTTGATCTAAATGTTTGACATTTATTAACCACAATTTGTAGAACTAATAGAACTAATAGATATCTGTCAGGTATAATAGATAAATTTGAGTAATCCAGAAGATTTTAAAATAAAATGCATTTAAAATTTTGATTCATATTTTAATAAAAATACTTTTAAATTCAATTCAGTCACATAATCATAATGTATTAGTGTTGTCATCACTGTAACTAGAAAACTAAGTACGTGAAGATCATAATTATGAGTGCTCAATAGTGTGCTGAAATAATGAAATAAAATAAATCTTATGAAATATACACAATGGATGGAAAGTTACATATGAGTTTATTTTATGACCACTTCAACACTAATAAGACTATGGAAAGATAATCAGTGCATGAAGAATAAATCAGTCTTTAGTATTTTATCAGTCTTCAGTTATAAAACAACCAAATCTAAGCACAAATGTTTATTCCATCATTATAACCTACTCTTTGTCAGTGAAGGAGGGAAGACATTGTATTCATGTTTTGAATAATTTGCTTGTTCATCCTATAATTCAAAAACACATCATACTGTAGGTGAGCCTTCATTCGCGTTCCTACCTCAGAAATTGCAACTATGGAACTGGCCACAAAAATGTTAACACAAATTAAGTTCTCATATAATTAGCTTCCGTATCATTGTCACCCTGTGAATGTCTGCCAGCTCTGTCTCCCTGGTAAATGGTGACTTACCAGCCTTCTGCCCGTTGTCAGCCTCTCCTGGTGGGTGTCATTACTGCAAGAACTTTACTAGTCCTTCAGCAGCTATTCATTGACTAGAAAAGTGATGAGAAAAAAAAATTAATTAATTTGACATTACAAGTGGTTCTAAGGTGAGCCTTGGGTGCAGGAGGGTCTAGGTGGCAGTAAGTTTGTGTCGAGCTCTGGAGATGTTGGCCTTCTGCATGGGACGTAACCGTGTGGCTAGAGCATGAGAAGGCTGCTCCACTAAGCCTCTATGTAGCTCCTGCCTGACATAAAAGTGGAGCAGAAGAGCCTCCCTTGGCCGACAGAAGGGGGAGGTTTTATAGCAGTACAGAACTGCTCAGAGGCATTTAATTGGAAAACGAATAGACTAAGTAGGGTTCTTAGGAAGCGAATTCACAGTTAATCTTTTTGGTTGTGTTATTTATGGCCATGTCACACCCTTTCATTTCCAGACCTTAAATGAGTCTGCTCCAATTCTGTTCCGGGGTGAGCATAAATGAAAAGCTGCCCTCACCTATCCTCACTGAAGAGACAAGCATGAAATTTAAAATTAAGCTGACATTTAATGACTGCCAGTTTGATATTCCAAAATAAATTAACTAAACACCAAAACCATCCCTTTACAAAGATATTTAAGTTTCACTGGCTTTCAAAGTCATGGCCAAACATCTTCTAAACAGTTCAGTTAAAAAGAGTGCTCAGAAACACAATCTTCTCGCGCCTTACGCGGCCATTGCATTCAGGACCACTCAGCAGTTGCTGTTCCTTACACCAGATCTGCACTGTCCTGGGCCAATAAAAATTTCTACATGGTCCTTAGAGCAGGGAAGAAATTTTAAAATAGACATCAAGTAGAAGAGGGACTCGTCAGAAATGAGAGGTTCTGGGGACGGGAATGGGAATAGAGAAGCAACAGAAGATATCATGAGGGGACTATGATCATGATCAAAATAAAAACTACTGCTTATTGCTTCAGTTGCAGGTGCTTTTGTAAATAGTTTAAGATGTATTTATGATAGTTGGTTTGCTTGAGAAATAAAGGTAATAAAAATCCCTCAATGGTCAGCTATGTGACATTCCAGAGCTTATAGTTTTTTATTAGTGACTCCAACATGCACATTATGTTTAAGTACACTAACCTTAAGGACTCAAAACAGACACCAGTTACCAAGATCACTGTGGGTCACTGTAAAAGATGACTGAACCCTGAGCTGCTCCTCTCTTTCCTCTTGTCTTCCCTTGGCTTTTCTTTATAATACGAAATTCCTCTCATGGGCTAGGCAAGATGGACATTTATATAGGAGTGGATGAGGCCATGAGTAGTTAGTTCTGCCCAGATAGCATGCCAGAGGCCAAGAAAAGGGAGGGGGTGTCCACAGGAAGAATATTCTAGGTTAGGTCTATTTGCCAACTTTTCACTGTGGAGACAAAAATACCTGACCTCAACCTTCATCTCAAGGTTACAGTTCACAATGGCAATGAAGGCCTGGTGGCAGGAGCTGGGCATGTTCAGTCCACTGTAAGGAAGCAGAGCAGGCCAATGAGTGTTGGTGCTCAGCCAGCTTTCTCCTTTGTACATAGCCCAGGACCCCACCCTCGCGGGTGATTTCTATATCCTGTCAAGCTGGCAGTCACAATTGGACACTGGATCCCAATTTCGCTTGACCAGAGAAGGAAGATCAGGTCATGCAGACAGGGTGGAGAGTAGTCTAACCCAGGTACCAGAGCCAATTGGTGCAGTGGGATCAGGTAACTCGGAGGATGAGCCAGTGGCACTAACATAAGTTTGACTATAAAGCCAAGGGGCAGAGGGAAAAATGTGGCCAAATAAGTGAGTTATTTTTTGGAAGTAAGTTTGTGTGTGTGTGTGTGTGTGTGTGTGTGTGTGTGTGTGTGTCTGTTTTGGAGAAAGTGGTACACATAAAAAAGAAACAACTTAAATAAGCCTAAGGTATTGAGTTGAAATTGGGGGTATTGATGTGACCATGTTGGGGGTATGAATACAGCTATAAATGCATATCTACATATACATGGACACATTTATCCTTGAACTTCTTAGTTCTGCCTACTGATTGAAAGCCTGAGAACATGGTCCTTTGTCAGCAAGGAAAACACTTGGTAAGTAGGTACAGCTCTCTGAACACCATTCCCCATCCCTCACTCTTCACCAAACGGAAGCAGATCTCCTAGGCAAAATTGCCAACCCTAGGGATTCTGCAGGCGAAGCACAAGATGAGCCTCGGTCATTGTGCAATGCTGGAAGAAGGAGGTGCTCTGAGAAAGGCAGAGGTGGACCAAAAGACACAAAAGACTGCTTGAAGAGGCTATTAATGTGAGCATTATTATAATCAAGGATTGTGATATTTTCACTGAAATAGAAAACACTAAATAATGACTATTTCACTAAAATAAAAATAGAAAAATATAACTTGACAATTTTTAAGTTTATTTTTATTTATTTATCTATTTAACAGAGAAAGAAGGAGAGAGAGAGAGAGAATGAATGACAGTACCAGGGCCTACAGCCACCGCAAATGGATTCCAGACATGTGCACCCTTTTGTGCATTGGTGAACATGGGTCTTGGGGAATTGAACCTGGGTCCCTTGGCTTTGCAGGCAAATGCCTTAACCACTATGCAATCCCTCCAGCCCTTACTTGACAATTTTGATTATCAAAGAAATACATGCTATCCTAAGATCATTTCTTACAAAATTGTTTGTTCATCACAAAGAAAAGGCAGTCACTTTCACAAATAAGTGTGGCAATGCCACTATGATCAAATGATTGAATGTACCAGCAGAAATGGGACAAGTCAAAGTTTTACTACATATTAAGGGAAGAGTACACAATGGCTGCTATAATGTCCTCCTCAAAGATGCATCAGCTAAATTGATTCCTGAGGAAGCATACAGACAGCTAACTGGAGGTAATTTTCTAATTTTACTGTCACTTTGAAAAAATCTCAGCCTAAGGACAGCCTAGGAATGGTTCTAGTTTGCCGGCCCAGAGAAAGATTTCAGCTGGTGCTGGCTTGCCTCTTGTATCCTTGTGTTGCGGAGGGCAGTGTGGGGACATGGGGAGAAAGTTGAATGTGCTCTGAGGAGGCAGCAGGGATGCCAACTTGTTAGTTCATCATTATGTTTATGCATTAGAACTCTATGCTTTGTAGTGAAAACACTCTCAAGTTTCCAGGAGTGACAGGTCATAAATCCAGAAACTTGCCCTCAAGTAACTTGAAACACAAGAAACAAAAGAAGAGTTTCTTGCATCATCCATGCAACTTTTCTGTTAGGCTATGATTGTCTGAATAACAAAATCAGAGCTGGAACATACACAAAAAGGCCCCCTTAAAAGATAATGCAAAATAACCTAGGAGGAGAAGGTCTAAACTAATTCAGCAGAATTTGATTCTCTCAGTTGATTTTCTATTCCCATTTTTCATTTCAGTAATGTGATCAGAACCCTCCTTATGAGCCTAGATACTCAGTTATTACTAATGCAATATGGGAGACTCCAGGCACACTCACTGGAACCTTCCTTCCAGCCTGCCTAAATTTCCATAAGCGGGCATTCTTTCTCACGAGATAATGAGAAAGATCCTTTTAAAAGCACTGTTTTAGAACATTATTGACTGACTTGCAAGGGGATAACTACTGTCAGAAGCTCATGTGCAGAGTCATCTCAGGTAACTCCTTTCTAGACACCCCGCTGGAATCCAAGAGGATGTTGAATAGCTACAGCTGTCCATTCCTGTCCATTTCTATTGTTTGTTCTAAGATTTTCATTCTGAACATAGAGTAGAATAGAGGGTAGGGAGTTCTGTCTGTGCCCACTTAAGATTGGTTTTGCTGTGTAACAAAAGAGGGTATCATCACAACATACACAGGAGATGTACACTCAGAATCCCCTTCATGGAAGAACTTTCTGCATGGCTTGTGAGTGTAGCTCATTAGGACTGAGGAAGTGGTTTAGGGAGGGCAGCACCTGATGTACAAGCATGAAGACTGGACTCAAGAGCTCTCACAAGCACATAAACGCCACACGGGCATGGAACCCACTATAAGCCTATTGCTCAGAGGAAGAGACAGAGGGTCTCTTGGGCAAGATGGTTAACAAGACTAACCAAATAGCAATCCTTGGGTTCAAGTGAGAGACTCTGTCTCAATAAGTAGGGTAGAAAATGATCTAGGAAATTATCCAGCATCAATGCTGGCCTCAATTGTATATGACCCCCACCCCCACATACAGATACATGAACACAAACATGCAAGCCACACACACACACACATGCACACACACACACACACACACACACACACACACACACACACACAGAGCAAAAAAAAAAAAAGTAGTATTCAACACTTGACCACTCCAAGGTCCACCTCCACTGTGCGTAGCTGATTAGCTCCAAGCCATAGGAAGGAGATGGGCGAGAAAGAAACAACATTCTTCAGCCCTTTGAGATTTTAGACTTGCATGCACACAGTAAAGATCTTTTTAACCTGGATTCTCTTTGGACAAATATATCATTACACTTCCTTCTTGATTTTTCATAGTTTCTGTTTCAGCAAGGACTTAAGAAAATGGCATATTTTAAATTATGAGTCAATAGCTCCCTAAATATCTATTGTCAACGTAGTAATAATTTCCTATTATCTCGAAATACCAAAAGGAAATCAGCACAGTTACATGAAGAACTCATCTTCCCAGCTGCTAGTGAGCTTGTCAGAGGCGGTCACCCCATGCCTGTCAGCTCTCCTCAGATTTCTGTGACCGAGCAAGGCTGTCTCCTCTAAGATCATGCCTCCTTTCCTTTGCCTGCACTTGCCGACCCTACCAAGGGGCGGGTGTGGAGATTACAGGGCTCGTTTCCCTAGCTCCAACTGCAGACAACTCAGACTCTAAGCTCACATGTCGTTCATGAAGGTCCTTGCATTGCATCATCATTCATACTCCCTGCCTACCCACTCCTTCTTTCTTTCCTTCTTTTCTGCTGCTCGTGGTCTCATGAGCATTGCCTTCCAATAAACACCTTTCTCATTACAGTGACAAAATACCTGGCAAGAATCCACTCAGTGAATAAGGAGTTTATTTCAGCATGCATTCTGAAGTGATCATCCATCCATTGTGGCAGGGAAGGGATGGCAGCCTGAGCATGAAGCAGCTGGTCAATTCAGTCAACCGTCAGGAAACAGAGAGAGATGAATGCCAGTTCTGAGCTAGCTTTCTCCTTTGCGTATGATCCGAGACTCCAGACCATAACACAGTACCACCAATCTTTAGAGGAGGACCCCCTCCTCAACTAATTTAATCCAGAGCATCCCTTAAAGAGATGCCCAAAGTCCCCCACCCATGGTGATTCTAAATCCTTTCAAGTTGACAAAGAAGATTAACAATCGCAGAGGTTAACTTCTGCTCTACCCTCAGTGCTAAACCTGGTCTCTTGAGAACTCAACTTGCGACAGTTTTTGTCAGGGAAAGTTCAAAAATCAGACACTAAGGTATGATTTTTTAAAATGGGGTACCCTGCCATCCAGTTGTCAGCAAAGATTTAATGAGAGGTGGACAAGAACATGTATGTTCATACGGAAACACAATATATACGTTCATAACATTTTTGCATATACATGTATACTTATTACTAGCAGATAGCTATAGCACAGATATCTGGAGACAAGATAGCAAGTATAATTATTAAACTCCCACCCGTGTGAACTGGTGTGTTGTAAGGAAATATCTTGGCTAGTTTATATTACATTAGCATTTGAGAATTATGAGAATAGTAACTCTAGTGACAGTGAAATTGACCTGCACCACACATTAATGGTATTTTTGAAAAGGAGGCCCATCTAGCTGAGTGTATTGATTGGTAAGGAAAAGGTAGGTGTGAAAGCCCAAATGCCTCCTTGATTGTAAAACAATCTCTCCTCTCTTGTAGCAAAGGAATAAGAACAGCTAATGTCCAAGCAAGGAACATTGCTGGAATAACCACGCTGCAAAAGTGGTTAACTGCCAGTAAATATAGGTCTGCTATGGTAACCTTAGAGATCCTGCTAGGAAAGAATGAGTCTCTAACAAATAAGATGGGTAATTCAGCACTAAGGACCCTCAGATATTAACGCTGCGGGACAACAGAAGCCGTTCAATCTCCCCCTGTATTCCC
Source organism: Jaculus jaculus (assembly GCF_020740685.1). Lineage (NCBI taxonomy): Eukaryota > Metazoa > Chordata > Mammalia > Rodentia > Dipodidae > Jaculus > Jaculus jaculus. The sequence continues at coordinate 105,223,030 of NC_059111.1, read as the reverse complement.
TCTCAACAAGAAGTAAGCACTGCTCCTCGTTCAGAGAAAAATCAAAGGTTGTATTTTGAAAGTGACATGAACTCTCACCATGATCTGTCTTCAGCTTCCTTCCTGGGCAACAGGCCAGTAAGTGGGATTAAATTAAAGCATAACCTTGTCAGAGGAGCACATCCCATCACAGAAAAGTCAGGAGAAGAGAGAGATCACAGACAGAGCACTTTCGCATTCCAGCTCTCCTTCCAGCTCTGCCGTTGCCCTGGGTGAGTATGACCTTAGACACATGATGTCACTGTGCTGATCTCATCACAGATAAAACACCTAAGCATGGTTCCCGGGTGTGTCCCTTAGACATAGAGAAGCACATGTTTCCAGGGCTGGCCTTTAATGAGAGTACATGTATTATCATACACCCCATCATTCACTTTGTTTGGAAAGAGAATTGGTCAATTGTGTGTATGTGTGCATTTGAATGCACACACACAAACATGAAGGAAAATTATCGAAAAGAATACTGCAAGATTGGGCAAAGAAGCCAGAGTTACAGGTATGTGTGTGCACAGCTGAGAGTGAGAAGGACACAAGATTTTAGTCAAAAGTTATGAGCTAGCAGAACAAACGAGGTTGAAAAATCATTTAAGCAGCTCTCACGGTCAGCCGCGTCACAAGATGCCCATGTACTGAGCTCAGGTCACAGGAGGACAGTAGCCACAGTGGCACGGATAGAAGTCGTGCGTTGACTGACAGCATGCGTCTTCACACGTGAAAGCTTGTCTAGCTAATTCCACCCAGCAAGTCCCCCATATGGCATTATCCCTCAAAGCCATCCCTTTTAGAAAACAAATAGTGCCACGTATTGGACACATTGTGATTGGGACTATAAAAAGTTCATTTTGGTAAGAATTTGCACAGATTGGGGGATGGATTGAAGTCTCCTGTTCACATGCCTTCAGCTGCATTTTTGCCCAATGGTCTACATTGTGTAAGCAAGGTGCAGTAAACAGAATAAGGACAGATGGTCCAGAAGCCTCCAACATAACCGTAACAGAACATCCTATCAAAGGTGTCAGTGAGCTGTTCACTTGGAGGCAGAGCTTGGCAAGAATGAGATCCATTCTCACATTGAGGAACAATTTCAAATCAACAACCTTTATTTATTAACACATTTCTTGTTTTGATGTTTTTGGTTTGTGTTGATGTGTAGGTATGTATGTGCATGCATGTTCGTGTGTATAGGTACATGTATGTGCATGTCACAGAGTATAGCTTTGTCATGTCTATCCTTATCTTTCACCTCCTTTGAAGCAGAACCTTTGGCTCTTACTGTTGTTCACCACCTTGTAACGCTCCAGGCTGGCTGTCTATGAGCTCCAGGAAATTTTTTCCTGCCTCTGCCTTCCAGTCACTGTCAGCACGCTGGAATGCCAGACAGTCACCACCGATTCCAGCTTCTTTACATGGCTACCATGTCTCCAAACGCAGGTACTTGGGTTTCAATGGCACATACTTTACCCATTGGACCATATTCCCAGTGCAGTTGCCATATTTCAATAGGGAGAATGCATAGTCTAATTCTGAGGGTTCTATAGCACTGTAATCTTGTTAGTAAGCATTAAATCCATGGAATACACTTGAGAGTCTGGCTTAGTCTCATGAGTGCTTGAAAAGTAGTCTCTTCTCTCAGTGGTTGCAGAAGAGTAAGTTCAAATCTTCACATTCAACTAGGGTTTGATGGACAATTGCTGCCTTGAAGGTAAAGGGAGCAAAGAGACATATCTTCAGGAATGAGGTGGCATCCAGAAATGGAAATATGGCCTGGGAGCTGTCTCACAGGGTACCTAGCACCTCAGTCCTATAACTGAAAGCACTTATTACTCTGAATATAACCTGTCTTTATCGCTCTCAAACTCTGCTTTCCCCAACCTTGGGTACCCACGGTTCTATCCTCAACTTCTAAGAGATGGACATTCTCACGTTCCACATATGAGCGACACTGCGTGGTTCCTGTCATTCTATGCTTGGTTTAATTCGCTTACTATAATACTTCCTTTTCCATCCATGTTTGTTACTACTTGGGCATGAAGTGCCTTCGAAAAGTCTCATGTGGTTGAAGGCTTAACTCTCAGCTGTTGGGGTCCTGTTACTAAGAGTCACAAGGGCCCTACTGTAATAAAAGATTAATCCATGGACAGGATAGATGGCTCAGCAATTAAAGCTACTTGCTTACAAAAGCCTAATGCTCTGACTTCAACTCTTCCATGCCCACATGAAGCCAGATGCATAAACTGGCTAATGAGTCTGGAGTTCGTTCACAGTGTCAGGAGGCCCTGGAATGCCAATACTTACTTTCTGTCTAACTCTGCGTCTCATAAACAAACAAACAAATAATAAATAAAATGTTTTTGAAAAAGATTAATCCACTAATGGGTTCATCATTGACAGCATCACTGAGACATGATACAAGCTTTTTGGAACAAGACTTCCTTGACAGAAGTATGTCACTGAGAGTATCCTGGGGACTTAGACTTTCCAGATCCCCTCTGCTTCTCAGTATCTGTGAGCTGAGAAACATTGCTCTGCCATAACCTTGCCTCCGAAAGAAAGTACTGATCCATCCAACCTGGGCCCGAAGCTCCTGAAATGAGCCAAATATAAATCTTTCCTCACTTGTCTTCTTAGATATTTTTTGACAGCAACAGGAAGTATCTAATAGAGAATTTTTGCCATTTTTGGAATTATTTTCTTTTTCTTAAATCTTAATAGTATTCCAGTGTGTATACGTACTACATTTTTATCCACTGGCACTTGATGGGCACATGGAATGTTTTCCACTTCTGTTTACTTGGGAATAGTGTTAAGATCTCTTTTGGACATAGTGACATCACTTCTTGAATGTACAGCCAGTAGTGGATGGATGAATGTTATGGAAATTCTATTTTTTAAAACATTTTATTTTATTGATTGATTGGACAGAGAAAGAGAGAGAAAACAGGCCATTGCAAACAAACTGCAGATGCTTGTGCCCCCTTGTGCATCTGGCTCACGTGGGTCCTGGGGAATCGAACCTAGGTTCTTTGGCTTTGCAGACAAATGCCTTAACCACTAAGCAATCCCTCCATCCCTGGCAATTCTACTTTTAAGTTTTGGGGGTTTTCTTGGCATTTTTCTTAATGGTTTTAATTTATATTTCCTTTAATGTGTATTCCAATTTCTTTATATTTTCATGAAGTAAATTATTCATCCTGGAGTGAATTTTATCTCCTTTATGGTTTTGATTTGTGCTTCCCTAATATTAGTGACACTGAACCTTTGTCCATGTACATTTGAATATCTGTGTGTGTGTGTGTGTGTGTGTTTGTATAGGTGCATGCCCTGTGTATTCACAGAGGAGGAATAACTCTTTATATGGGTTTTTGGGGTCAAGCTCTGGGGTCCTCATGTTTGCACAGTACCCTTACCTACCAATACATCTCCCCAGTCCATATCTCTTCTTATTAAATATGTCTATTTGGGTTCTAATGATGCTATTTTTAATCAGGTTTTGGAGTTACAAGCATGTTTTTTTTTTTTTTTTTTTTTTTTTTTTACTACCAGAGTTGATTACCTCATATAATTTGAAAGTTAACCTCTTATCAGATACATATTATTAAAACACTTTTTCTCCTTATATAGTTTCACTTTGATAATGGTATTCTTTGCAGTGCAAAAGCTTTTTTTTAGTTTGATATAATCATATTTATACTTTTTTTTGGTTTCCTGTGCTTTTGACATAATGTCCACAAACCCATTGTCCATCCCAGTATCCTGAAGCATTTTGTTTATGTTTTTACAAGTGATTTCCTAACTTTCAGGATGTCTTATGTGGATGGTTTCAGATTGCTTTGAGTTGATTGTTATAAGCAGTGAGAGACAGGACTCTAAGTTCATTTCGCTATGCATGCATGCCCAAGGTTCCTAGCATGATAGTTTTTTTTTTGTGTTTTTTTTTTTTTATCTGACTGGTCTTTCTTCAACACGTGCTTATAAAGCCTGGGTCAAAAACCATTGGTACATAAATGTATAAGTTTTATTCCAGACTCTTAATTTTATTTCATAGGCCTATGAATCTGTTTTTATGCCAAAGCCATGCTGTTTTGATGACTACAGGTCTGTAATTCATTTAAGTCATGCAGTAAAATGCCCCCTGCTTTGTTAATTTTTATCATGAGTACTTCATCCATTCAAAAAATTTGTGCTTTAGGGTTTTTAGAAGAATATCACTGACATTTTGACAGTGAATCTATAGATTACTTTGGGTATCCATTTATACAATGTCTTTACTTTTTTGTTCTAAACAAATAAAATACAGTAGAGCAAGTCACTACCACCCACATGGGCATGATATTTCTGGGTGAATAATCAAGGAACTTAGATCAGGAATGAGACTGGGCAACATTTGAATTAATGAGAAAGCAAATATTCTGGGTAAACCAAACCCAAGTACTTTTTGCAGGATTAACTGAGATTTTAGTATACACAGAAGTGACTCTAATTTTTAAAACACAGCACTTTAGTGCAATCAATATATCAAATAATCAATATTCTGACAATCATAAGTAACTTAGAATCAGATTTTGAGATGTGCTTTTTCCCCTCATTAGATTCTCCTCAAGCAGGTTCTCCTGTCTTGAATAATGCATTCCTCCTACTGAGTTCCACCCTGGCTTTGCTCCATCATCTAGATCATGCCCTATCACATAACTCGTCTGATAGCTGGTTTCAGGCTCTCCATCACGTCAGTGCTATCACTAAGATGCCACATTCTATCCTTTCTAACGCCAAAACCTGATGCTTCTCTTCCTGTCGTATTTAGTTCTCCACTTTAATCCCTATGTCTTTTTTTTTTTCACATCACTGTCAAAAATGTCTCTGTATGACAAGAATGATATTTCTCCTTTAAAAAAAAAAATGAGAGACAATTATCATGACCATTGCTGAAATCAAAATACATAGGATGATCTCCCCAGACCCTATGCACATTTACTGCTTCTTTATGTCAAAAAAAGTAACATTTAGTGAACTTAATGCTGAAATTGTCTCTTTAATACTTTTTTTTTTTCTCTAAAGAAACTCAGGTAGATCCTGCAAGCACAAATTAACTAATTATTTCCATCTCCTTTCCTGAGGTTTACTTTTGCAAACAAATGCATGCATAGATAAACCATCCCAATGTACACTGATACAGTCAGGACCTCTACTTAGCAAGGCTTCCTAGAGCAGCCAGCACAGCATGCACTGGTCATATCATGAAAGTGGACTTTCTCATGTGATTTAAAAAAAAAAAGTCTGTCTCTGACAAGATTTTGAAGCTACAGGGGCTGTCAGAGGAAAACCTTTTGGGTTATTAGTTACTCATATTCTGACAGTAAAATAAATATTCTCTTCAGAGTCTGTCAAGTCAACGTGAGTGTGGCATCTCAGAGCTTCTTCCTCCCTCCACAGACCCATCCTCTGTGAGAAGGGGAGGACAGACTCGAGAAGAGATGTAATTACTGTATTTTGCCTGCACTAACGGAACTCATTTCTCCTTCTTTTATTTAACTTCCTATTTATATTGTATGTATTTGGAAAATCATAAATATTTTCATAATTGTATGTATATATATATATATATATATATATATATATATATATATATATATATATATAAGTTTAGAAGGGTGTTATGCGTGCTAATTCTGTCCTCATTTTCTTTTTTGCAATTTCATTATACAAATTGAAGGTTATTTTTAAATAAGAGGAAAAGTCATCAACCAACAGGAAAATGATTCTTAATTCTAGCAAGTCCACAGCACTATTGTAAGATTAAAGGTACTGTGTATCTTCACTTCCCATCACCACCAACACTATCAATAGTAACTTATTCAATTTACACATCTGGGAAGTTTGGACATGACAGAGTGCAGTTAGAAGGGCACCTTGTCTCTGGATTTCCTGGGGAGCTGACAGCCCTCAGCAAAAGACTAACAACTGCCACGGGGTCTCAAGCTAGTATGCTCCTGACACAGGGAAGAGAAGGAAGGTAGGAATTCCAAGATTTTGAGATCTACAGGAAGACAATATTGGCTCTGTTTGGAAGGTAAGGGACTATATGCTGGGTGAAACAACTGGGGTGCCAGTCCTGGCAAATGGGATAAACTAATATTGCTTACCCTGATTACAAGAAAAGAATTTTTACTTTCCCTGACAACTGAAATGAAATGAACTAGCAAGACAAGGCTACTTTAGTAGCAATGAGGCAACTGGGGTGGGGATGGGCCTCTCTCCTGCTCTGTTCAGGATGATGTGTGCACCAAGTTATCTCCATCGGAAAAAGAGAACAGCTTCCAATTCACACCTAATAGCACGTGGAAGAGCAGAGATTTCCCTGGCCTCCTCTTTAAGGACAAACACCTTGCCCTTCCCCTCTCTCATGCTTCCCTTCCTGTTTCCTCCACTCTCCCTACCCCACTGCCCGCTTTTTTAATGCTTTCCTTCTGTCTCTCTCCCTCTCCCTTTCTCTCCCTGTCCCTCTCCCTCCCACCCCCACCTCTCTCTTTCACTCTCTCTCTGTCTCTCTCTCTTTCTCTATGTTAAAAAGAACATTATGTGGATATGCCAAGAAGATTAATTTGACTTCATTAATGAATCAAAGTAAAAGAATAATGAAAAATGAGGCTTGTGAGAAGAGAATGAGGAGGGAGTGGTTGAGAGGGTGCGTGCATTGAAATCCAACCCTGGAAATTGGAATAGGTTAGGCTATTTTGAACAAAGTAACATCATGAAAAAAAAAAAAAAAAGATAAGTTTGCTGAACATATATTTTTCTAGAAAATGTGGAGTGACCTACAGCATGCTGTATCTAAGGAATCTCATTTCAGTTTCCAAAAAAGTGGATTACATGGAAGTATTTGAGAGGGAAGGAAAAGAAAAACTGGAAGTTGGGTCTTGAACCACAGAAGACTATATTCAGCAAGTGAGAACCAATGAGACATATTTGTACCAAACAAACTAAAGAAACAACTTAATCCTGATGATGGAACTTTAAAATGTATTGTTCCTGAAATTCAGGTAATTTAGTGTACCTCCTCTAAGGGCAGCTTGTCATATACGGGAACGCAAAAAGAAGCAAGAAGCCAGGGAGGAAAGGACAGAGGGTGTCAAGGAAGGAAGGAGGGCAAGAAGGAAGTCAGTCAAGTATTAGAGAATACTAGAAGTCTGTTTCATTGTGTGTGGGAAGAAAATGTTTCTACTGAGAATACGGTGTGTGCCGTCTTGAGGGAATCCATCCCTTCCCGATTACCGAAACCTGAACAAGATCAGCAATTTCAGTAGGTAAAAAGAAAATCAGCACAGGTAGTCTCTATATTATTATTTCTTCCTTAAAAAAATAAAATAAAATCACTGAGGTGAAATGATATATTTCAGTCTTACATGCAACGATCCATCCATATAAAACATAAAACTTGAAAATCTACCATGCAGTATGGGGAGTCTATTTCCAGAATTTTGTACGTATTCTTTATTTTTTTTTCTCTTTTCCTTTACAAATGAGTGCACCACTAACTGAGTACTCAACTGAAGCTAAAAATTCACCACTTTTCACATACCCAATTATTTCAATCTTTGTCTCAATTTTTGAAGTTTATGAAACCTATGCTTATTACTTTCTTTAACTTAACATCTTTTCCTAAATGAATGAGGGCGAGAACAATGAAATCTTCATGTGAAGAAGTGTGAAACTAAGAGCTCAGAGCTGCTGCTGTCAGGCAGTGTCAGAGTGGCTGAAGGTGCTTGCTTCTCAGACAGTGCTTGAGGTTTAAATTCAGACTTGAAATTGAGGAGGCTTATGTATGTCAATGCATAATATTGTGATGTAACATAAAAGTGTATAAAACTTAAACCTGGACTAGAGAGATGGTTCAGTGGTTAGGAGACCTTCCAGGGCAAGTACGCAGGCCTGAGCAAGCCTGAAAGATCACTTAAATTGTGTCCCCAGAACCCAGGTAAAAACCCAGAAATGACCACACACATCTGTAACACACATCTGTAACCCTGTCTCCTAGGGGAGTAGAAGTCCTGGAATATCTTCAGCTTGTTAAAAAAAAAAGGCAAGTTCTAGGATTGCTAAGAGACTCCAACTCAAATAAGAATGGTGGAAAGTACAGATCTCCCACTCTGTCTACCTCAGAAGAGGGCATAGAGTGCCACAGGGCACATGCATGTGCATATACCAGACTGACCATGCCATACACACACAAGCAAAATAATTAAAAGGAAAGAAAAAGCAGAAAACCCAAGGCACCTAAGACTATTTCTATGGAAGGTGAAGAGTTTGTTTATAGAGGAACCTAGAACTATAAATATAGAGTCTGATATCTAGAAATCGTGGTTATTTTGACTTGATGGTTTTTAGACACTAAAGTGTCTTTCTAAAGTGATGGGAAAAGTGAGAAGGTGCTTATTTATAGTGAAATTGGACCATGAATAAAAATTGGTACTAGAATCTTTCAGAATAGTGACCATGCCATCTTGAAGTGTGATGGACTCTGAAAGGTGTTGTAAGATATATGTAATAGATGCTAAAAACTGTTGATGGGGGATGGAGAGATTGCCTAGTGGTTAGGGTGCTTGCCTGAAAAACCAAAGGACCCAGGTTCTATTCCCCAGCACCCACGTTAGCCAGATGGACAAAGGGGTGCATGTGTCTGGAGTTTGTTTGCAGTGGCTGGAGGCCCTGGCATTCCTGTTTTCTCTCTCTCTCTGTCAAATCAAACAATCAATCAATCAATAAAAATAAAATATTTTTGATGGTTCAATTAAATACATTTCTTAGCCCTCTCCTACACTATAGGCTTTCTTTTCCATAACAAAAGAGTTCTTTATTAAATAATCAGTGTTATAGATAATGGAGAGCCAAACATGTTTTGAGCAAAGGATGACATGCTTATATTTGTTTTTTGGAAAATCACTATAGATGGAGTGGGCTGAAGGTCCTGTTAAGCCTATGTTTATCTTTACTTGCCAGAGTCGTCACCATTCACTGACAAAGGCCAGTAGGCTAGCAAAGAGATATAAAGGGAAGAGAAAGAAAGGGAGGGATACTTAATAGGATGGCATTGTATATATGTAAGTAGAAGAATAGATTAATTGGGATGAAAAGGCCCAAGTGAGGTCAGAGGAAGAGAATGAGTAAAGGAAAGGTGGAAGGAGGGCTAATGAAAATCTAAGATGATATAAATAAATCATATGGAAACCTACATTTTTGGACAATGGAATACTCAGGTGCCATAGATTGTTGCTAGAAAATTTTCAGTGCCAGGGATGGGATACCTTCTAGTGAGTTGTTGGCCAGGGAGGTCCCTGATGCCCCCAAAACATTATAGGCCATTGCCGAGGCACTTGGCTTCCCACCAGGAATAGATGGTAAGACCCTATTGCTGAAGACTCCACATACTTGGGCTGCAAGGCCTCTGAGAAATCCTGCTGGATCTGAGCTGATAACCTGCTCCATGCAGACCAGCTGACAAAAGCTGTAAGAAGCCATTCTACATGTAGTTCACTGGGAGAAAGAGAAATCACCAGTGAAGATACTCAACGGTGGACACAGCTAGTTTATCTGAAAATTCAGGACAAATTTCCTCATTCAAGGCTCTTAATTGTTTGTCGTTACCTTACATATACCAACCTCCCATTATACAGCAACTGCACCTACCTCCAGCCCTTTCCTCATGGATACACCAACTTTGCAATCAACTATGAATATTTACTTCTACTTAAAGTTTCATGTCCCACTCTCACAGCCTATCCATCCATTTCTCAAGCCAACTGAAGTCACTTCCTTCAATGCAACATGGCATCGCTTCCCTGATAACAATTTTTTGTTTATATCACACATTTGACAAAATTGTATTGCACCTTGATAAATGATTATCAAGTTATCACTTCCAGGTATTTTCTAAAAGGGTAGCAGCTGTATCTCTTTACTAATCAAATACTGAAAGCTCAGCAAATAACTTAAATAAATGAAATCTACTTTCAATGGTCTTATTAAAGAGAAACTTGTTTAGATAGCAAACTTAGATTTCCCTCATATTGAGAATTTTTTTTTTATTTTTGAGCATGCATTCAAGTTTATTTGCAGCAACTAGCAGCCCTAGCATGCCTTCCTTTCTTCTCTCTCTCTCCCTCCCTCCGAGAATTTTAATATATGAATGTACTGTAATTTGATCTTAATCCCCTCCTATTACCCTTCTGTATCTCTCCCTCCTTACCCCCATTCTATTGAATCTGCTCTGGTGTAATTTGGAATGGATCCTCAATTTATATACTTTCAACTCCCTTGCCTTTTCTACATGGATAACCTGCCACAGGTCTATGTACAATCACAGAGCACATCACAAGTCATTAGGCTTAAAAACATAGTAGTTCTGTTAAAGTGCCAACTCTGATTTTACAGAAAATATAATTCCACACAAATTTATTTCCTTGAAAAAAAATAATAAACCTCAGAAATGAGTGATTGACAAACGACATGCCATCACTGCTTTCTGATTGGTTGAGTCTAAAGTGATGGAATTACTAGTGGAACATCACCTACCTTTTTAATTACTTTAGGGCTTAGTACCTCATGGTGTTCCCAAATACCAGAGCCACTAGGAATCCTACAGCATTGTTTGAGAATGTAAGATCAAACAACATTCACAGAAAATACATAAAAGAAAACAGCTCAAAGGCAGGAAAGATAATCAGTAAGAAAAATTTCCAGGGAATTTAAATAGTCCCCACACATGATCAAAGAAACATACATGAAAACAACTTTCTTTTTCATACCTTGCCATCTTCTATCCTTACGCATTTAAGATCTTTACCTCATTAGTTAGTTAAACTCATTTGTTGTCAGCTATATTGTCACTCATTTCTTCTCATTTTCTTCTGCTTTCAACTCATTTCCTCTTCCATTTTCACAGAACGAAAATGTTAATTATACTGTAACGTATCACTGTGGCTGCTGCGAATCAAATGTTCTAACTAGTAGATCCATACAGTTTGGAAAATTTGCAAACTCAGTGAACTGCAAATTATTATTGCTCCTCTCAGAAATAAAGATCCTTTGCTGAATGTGTTGGAAATAAGATATCATCCCAAGGAACACAGAAATTATGGAAGAAAGGACAACCTCAGAATAAGTTCCCACATGCAGCTTGTAGAGCAAAGTGATGAACTGGAGAGAATCTGAGGTCATAAAAACATTCACGTTCCCCTCAGTCACTTGAGATGGCCCAACAGGCTGCCTGGGTTGACCATGTGCACCCAGGAGCCAACCCCTTGTTTTTAGTTTCTTCGTTCATTCCCTTTGGTGCTGACCCCCTTTCCTTGGCTATTCCAGAAGCATCTCTTTTGGTCTCCGGTTTCTACAGAACTGAAAACCTTTCTCTTCTCAAAGTGACCTCCTCCCTGCAGCCTGCCTGTCTTCCATAACTAGATCTCTTCATCAGCCACTTGATTTCCCCTGGGTAAAAAGGAAGCTTCTGTTGACCTGCTTCAATGAGCCAGTGACATTTTCTGAAAAAACAATCTCAACATGGCTGTATGAAGGAGCTCCCACACTGACGCCCTCACCACACTGCTGCAGACGGAGACGCCCTGTACAGTGTAGAGCGCAAGACACAAGCTGTATGTAATGACATGGAGCCTGCTTCACCCGTGTCAGAATAGGAAAGTCAGAGTTGATTTTGTATGTCAGAAGCCAGCTCTTCAGTGGGGTTCTATATGTTTTCACATGCATGTGCACGTGGCATGCTACATCTGTATATATATCTGCATGCATGTGTGTGCCATGCATATGTGTGCATCTGAAGGATAGAGGTTGACCTTTGGTTTCTGCCCCAGTTTATCTTCAGTTTATTGTTTCAGAAAGAATCTCTTAAGATCTTGGAGCTTACTGATTTGGCCATATTAGCAAGCCAGCAAACCCTATGACGCCTCCTATCTCCTGCTCCCCAGTGCTAAGATTATAGACATGCGCCACCACATCTGGGCTTTGTACATGGGCACTAAGAATCTGATCTCAGGTTATCATGCGTGTACGAGAACTTGACCTATTTAAACAACTCCCCAGCCCCAGATTCTGAATTTTTGACAGAAGATATTTATCCACTGCATAGGAGTCACTTCTTGTGCTAGTACTCAAGGAGAACTTTCTGGGGTTGTTTCCACCCATTCCGAGAAGCAGAATGATGAAATGAACACTTAATGTCCAGGTAGATAGTGTAAACTTATAATCTGTATGGATGAGAACTGACAAAATCATGGCAGGCTTGTGAATGTCACAAAGCTCTAAAAATGCTCAATTACACTCCTAGGTGGGATTACTAGATTTTAAGCAAATAAAAAGAACATAGTTCTTTTAAAGGCAAACAAAGGCAGAAATCTCTAAAACCATGTAATTCAAGAACTGAATTAAACTTGGATACATAAATGAAAACTCAATTCAGAATGAAATATTTGTGGTGTCTCATTTTTGCCATAGTTTTTAATAACTGAACATGCTATAATAATCCTAGACAGTTTCTTTAGACATGAATAACTTGAATATCATAAGCTTCTTTAGTCAAAGAAAAATTAATTGACTGGAACTCAGTATTTCTTTTTGTATTGAACATAGAATTACTATGCTCACAGGTGTCACAAGTTGGAACTCTGTGTCACCCATTGTGACTTCATAACTTCATCTCCCTGCATAAGACATAGAAAATTTAATTATTCCTTTCTAGTTCTTTCAATATATTTCCAACAACTATCGAGAAGCATTAGTGACTGCTAATAGCTTAGGCAAGTCAGGTCAAGCATAAGAGTCTTCACCTGCAGAGAGCCAATCTCCCAATTATAACATAAAACAGACCTCAAATCCCTACTGTTCAGGAAAGAAAGGACTTTAAAACAGTACATTTTGCTGTCCACCGTGCTTCTCCAGCACAAGTACAATTTTACATGGTGTGTATTTTCCTCTCTGTTTCATCTAAAGTCAGTTGTTATCATTGAACTACGTCATATTTACTTTCTTCTCTTTGTTACTAAAGATGAATATTTGCTTTGTGTCACTTATGCATTAAACACCAAAATCTACTTTTACAAAGGACAAGGCTGTGGACAGTAAAGTACTTGGGAAGAACCCAAGATCAACCCTCAGTGCTTATACAAAAATGACAAATGCCTCCATGTTCACTGGCACACACACACACTCATACACATGTGTGTGCAAACATACACACACTCACATACACACACACACACTACTTTCATTCTTTAGTTGAACTAAATGCCATTTTTCAATGTAATAATTTAATTAGCTATTTCCCCCAAGCCAAAAATCTTCCATATGTTCTGTGCATTCTTTCTTTTCCATTTCATCTATGAAACTGAAAACTACCACTTGCAAGTATATTCTCAGAAAGATGCACAATCAAATTTCAATTAACATTACAATGATAATAAGTACATTTTCTATTAAAACTTTAATTCTTAGCAAAAATAAACGGTACTCTCTTCATATCTCATAATTCACCTATTCAACAAAGAACAGTGGCCACCAATAGCGATCTAGACTAAGATTTTAAAAGCAGAGACCCTGAAGATGCCCAGATGATTCTGAAAGTAACATCTGGACCCTGCTAATAAGTTGTGCTCTGCAGGTAGTTCCCTGACTGTACATAATCCCTTGGAGCCAGCATGACCTCAGACCAATACACGCCAGACACAGGGAAGAATTACGGTTTTGCTGAGTGTTTCTTCATCATCAAAATCACCAGGGACATATTCCCAATGTCTTAATCCCATCTAGGTATGATTACATGCTTAGCTCATATTCATGAAGAAATAAAGCAGAGAGTGAGAATATGAGAACATGGCAGCAATCTATCAAGAGTTTCTTGTTTTGTTTTTTCATTGATATAGGATCTCACTGTGTAACCCAGGATGGCTGGTCCCTAACTGGTATCACACTGCCTCACCTCCTTAGTGTTGGGATTATAAGAGTGTGTGACCGTGCCCAGCTATCAGAAGTCTCCTGACCTCAAATTGGCATCCCTGTGCCAGAGTGAATGCCATCAACCTCCACAAAAAATGTGCTGGTATGGTGGCCCATGCCTTTAATCCCAGCACTTGGGAGGCAATGGTAGGAGGATAGCCATGAGTTTGGGGCCACCAAGAGACTATGTAGTAAATTCCAGGTCATCCTGTGCTAGATTAAGACCCTACCTCAAAAAAAAAAAATGATAAGCCCCTGGGTTCTCTGAATAAATACCCTCCTCACCTCCTGACTTCCATCCAGCACAGATAACAATATATGTGGCAACTGAGGACTGAAGCTCTCCTATGTCCTCCACATCTTTACTTAGCTCTTTGGACATGTGAAATCCTCTTATAAAAGTTGCGATGCCTTTCTCTGTGAGTTGTAACCACTGTGTCTGGCTCAGTTTCAACAGATTCTCCCCCAACTCTACACTTCCCCAACTTAGTGCATGTCTAGTCATCTTACCTTGGATGGCAGACCTTAGGAATGTTCCCTTTCAGGGCGACGGGTGCTTTTGTTTTCAAGTAAGTACCCTTGAACAACATCCAGAACATATATTACTTGGAAGCAATTCAGTCCTTTCAGCACTCACTTTAAGACTTGATGGCAAATAGTATTAAGTCAAACATTATAGTACCCAGCCTCAAAGGGAAGATGCGGGTGGGTGCCAGCAGGATCTTGTCACTCATAAGGTTCTACCTTGGCTGGAAGGAATAGTCACTGTGCCCTCTTAGTGAAGCCCAGCCTCTCATCCTTTCCATGGGCTTTCTCATGGGTGCTCTCTCTCCCTCTCTCTTCCTCCCTTCCTCCTCTATTTTCTCCCATCCACCCACCTGAGGTTACAGTCCAGGCTTTTTCTGGGTCCTTCCTCCAGTAAGACCTATAATTTCCCTGTCACAGGAAACTAGGTCAACCGTGGGGGATCTTCTTCCTTATCTCACAATCATAGCTTCTTAGCTGTGTCTGTCTGTCTGGGCAACTTTCATGAACATTTGGGAGCTTCAGCTTCCATCATAGCTAGAATTGGAAGCCTATTTTCATCTCACCGAGTAATGAATTGCATTATATTGAAATGAGTTAAAGTCTACGTACCAAATCAACACAAAATAATGAAAATTCCCAAAAAGAGAGTAATTCAGCCCTAAGCCAGTGTATAAGCTACAGCTAAGATGCTGTAACAAAAGGGTAACTAGTTTCAACCTTGTTTTTCCTTACTTTATTGGAAGCCTCCAAAGGCTGGGACTCTCATAAAATATCTTGGATGGTCTGGATAGTTTGTAGCAACATATTTTCACATTTTAATCCTCCAACAACCAAATAAAAGAGAAAGAGTTCTCCTTCAATGACAATAAAGTTTAACTGAAGCAAGCAGACTTATCTTTTCATTGCTATTGCTATTCTGTCTCAAACATATAAACCATCTTTTAGTCAAACTTTAACCACAGCAAGAGCTTTAGCATATGCTTTATAAGATACTCACACAGGATTGGAACTCTACTTGGGAAAAACTTGTTTCAAAAGTTTTGGGGCTCAAAATCAATGAGGGTCTTGGATAGAGGTGCAGGATTTTCTGAGGATATTTCCCAGAGCATTTTGTGTTCCTTAGAACAAGCAAAAAACAAGAGACATGAAAGGGAGTTACTGCCTCTCTGTAGTGTAGGCAGGAAAGGAACCAGCGGGCCTCCAGAGAGACTTTCAGAGCTTCCCTCACAGGGATGAAGCAATCTAAGGCAAAGAGAAGTGCATGAAACCAGAAGACACATCTCTGGAAGAAATCTTATATTTTGTTGACTTGCTTTGGGTCTGAGGAGGTGCAGAAAAAAACATTCTTGAGAAAATACTTTTGGTCTCCTGATAGTTTTAGCCTTTCTATAGTTAAGATATTGAGTGCCTAATAAAGACTATCTACCTCATTGCTTTAGCCAATTTTAGCATGATAGAAGACGTGTAGATGTTGGAGGACTCTCAAGTTAATGTAGTTTTATAAATTGAAAAGAAATGGGAATGTAGCTCAGTGATACAACACTTGCTTTCCATGTGTAAGGTTTTGGTTCAATCTCCTGCACTAAATAAATAAATAAATATTAGAAAAAATAGATTAAAAAGCAAAGTGAAATGTGCATGGAGTGGGAAGTGAGCATTTGAAATGGGTAAAATTAATGCCATTACTTGGATTTCAATGGCTGTGTCTACAAAGAACTCAAGCTGCTTCCAAATGTTGGAAATTTTACTACACTAAAGGCCTTGAATTTGGAGTGGTTTCAGGATCAAAGGACAGTAAATTCATTTAATAGTTTCTATATTTTTAAACCTCAGTACAAATAATTGCAAATTATTATTCCTCCCCTGGCATTGTAGTCCAGCACTTTCCTCAAGCAGTTGAGATGCAGTTCAGAATCTTACAGCATAACTACTAAAATTTGCATGCAAGATGCTATGTTTCTTCTGAGTAAAATGACAACAGGTGTGCCCTTCTCCATCATCCTGAACACACCAGAGAAATCATGATCTCAAGGGCAAAGTATCGTCAAGTTCAAACTTATTTAAGAAATTTATTTCATATGATTAGTTATTCAACCAAACAATTTTATTTTTGCCTACTTTATGAGGGTGAGATTTTAGCCTTCTTATGAGCATCCAGAAGGGATTTACATGACAGACGCTGAATAGATAAGTATTTTGTATTTTTCCTCCAGGAAAATGCCTACCTTCCTTTAATTAAAGCTGATTCTTTCTTAAAGAAGGAAACATATTTCTGATTTTATTTTTTCCTACACCAAGTAAAGAACTCACAATGTTTGCCTTCCACTGGGGAAGCATAAATGGTGAAATAAACACAGGGAAGATTTTACATCTCCACCCCAGGGAGGAATTTAGCAAGGCCTATGAGTGAATTGAGGGGTCAATCATGTTAAGGCTGAATCTCCTTGGCAATTATACTACATGTCAGCAAGCTCTCTGCTCATATTTGAGAAGGGTATGGAATGTCACTTTCTGTTGATTAATCTTCTGAATGCAACAAAGACATATCCAGTCATCTAAAACTTTTCCATGGGTTAAAAAAAATGTGCTTTTTAACTGTTCTTTCAAGTTATTCCCTCAAATAGGCCTAAGGGCTGCACATACATTGAGAATCCTGACTGTTTAGTGATTTTTCATAAGGAAGAGAGTCCATCATGGGGTAGAAGAAATAAGCCATAGTCAACTGATAGGCCTGTGAAGGGAGGCCAAATATCTCAGGGAACAATGTGAAAGTCATTTCTGGGTATATATCCAAAGTAAATAAGAGCACTATCTTACCAAGATATGTATACTCCATGTTTATTGCAAAATCATTCATGGTAGCCATGATACTACAATAATGTAAAGGGCTGGTGAGATGGCTCCCTTGCTCAGTGTACCTCCCATGCATGCACGATGGCATGGAAAGGGCCCGAGACCACCCAGTTCTATTCCCCGGCACCCAAGTGAACAGCATTTGTAATCCAAGTCCTCTGTGGGACAGAAACAAACAAACAGAAATATCACCGGGGCTCCCTGAAATGACAAGTGTCAGAAATAGAAAGACTCTGTATCAAACAAAGCAGGTGAGTGTTACTGTTACCTTCACAATACTGAAAGGTTAAGCAGACATCTGACCAGAAGCAGCTTATGGGAGGAAAGCAACTTTCATTTCATGTTGAGGATTCCAGGGGAAAGGGAGAGACCAGCACCCACATGCATGAATATCCAGAGCTCAACCTGGCTCTTTACCCATCTGAGCACTGGACAAAAAGATCTGCTCCCAGTGACACCTCCTCCAGGAGGCTGCTGAAGATTTATGTTGCACGTTTAATCAAAACTACTTCAGGCATAGGGGACATAAATTCGCATTCAAACCACCACCTTCCCCACCCTGAAAGCCTCATAGTTTTTACCAACTTTCACATTGCTCAAAAGTCGCACCTGAGATTCAAGGCTGTCTCTTAATTGTGAGCCCTGTGAAATCAAAACACAAGTTATTACTTCCAACGCATATTGACACCCATTAGAGTACACATTCCCATCGCAAAACGACAGCACATCGAGGAGAGACTCAACCACTGCAAAATCAATACCCTCTGTGCAAACCTCAAACGTTTGTAGCTCAAGCCCAAGATCCATAACCAGTGATGAAAGAAGTCTCTGTGTTCCAATTCTGCCCCTCCAACTGGGCTGAGCAATCTGGGGAAAATTCCATCCCATGCCAGCAGTGCTCCATGGCAGCCATCCCACAGTCCTGGTATACCTAAAATATCTTTGTGTCTAAACCGCAAACCATGGTACATCTTCACAGCTCCATACAATGGTCTTTCAACCCTGTTTCCCACTGCTGCATATCAGCATCTCCCAGAACCAGTTCATCTGTATGTAATGGACTTATAGGCCCTCTACACAGGGATTCCATAACCCTGTGTCACATGCCACATCTCAATGGATCCTGGAACCAGTTCACCTTCATATAATGGCCTTGTTGGACCTCTACACAGAGATTTAAGCCCTGCTTCACTTTGCCCACAGACCATTTCCAAAAACCAGACTTGTGTTGTACACCCAAAGTCCCTTTCTTTCTAGCATTTGTTATAATCCATAGTACCAGGTGGAGTACCAAATTTGTTGATCCATGGGGGAATAAAGCTTGACCTTGACGAGCAGAACACTCTTCTGGAATTCTTCCTATAAGCCTCCTCCTTGCAAAATAGTTTGTATTCCTACTCAAGTATAAGCCCCTATAAACTAAAAATAATAATACCTACTTCCAATATATAATGAGAGGGACAGGGATATATAGAGAGGAGAAGTGGAACCAAAGCGATACTGAAATGCAGTGTGGTAGACACTAAGTTCTATAGCTCATACCCAGCATCCAGGGAGTACAACAATATAATGTCAGCACGCCAAATTTTGGGCCACCCTGAACCTATGCCCTTGGTATTGGGGTTAATTCCATTCATTGCATTGTTGTTTCTCAATGCAGTCTAGCTCATAACCAAGATGAACCACCCTATTGATGTCAATAGCCTTTATAATTATTATTACTCTTAAAAGGAAGGGAAGCACTCACCAAAGATGCATTATATAGTCTAGCAAAAGGGAAGATCCCTTCTCAGTAACCCTGAGACCCTTCTTTTACAACTTTATGTCACCAGAAAACTCATCATTAATTCAGTTGCCTTTGCTCTAGCCCAGAACAGGAACCTGGCCAACCAGACCCTGAAATACTCTGGTCCTTTGTATGCAAGTCAGAAACCCATCAGAGTCTGTCATCTAGAGAAAAAGACTTCTAAAGACACTGTACACAAGCATCCCAAGCCTTGTAGACTTTTGTTCAGATAACAAATTCATTTGATGCTTATTTAACAGCATAACATAATGGTACTTCAAATTGGCCCAGGCATGAAAACTTACAAAGTACCATGCAAGTTTCTTACATATTTAAATTTTTCTCTTGCTTGAAAAGAAAATGGACACCAGAAAATGACTGAAGTGGGCAAATTTTAAAGCATACAAAATTCAAAAATTTATAATGGTGGGACAGTAACCATATAATCTATATTCTAGTTATAAATATATTTTAAAATGAAGATAAATTTATATCAATCTAGAGAATGACAACATGAAATTTTCTAAGTTTTATAGTTTTGAAGACTTCTATTTTTTTATGTTGTATTGAAACTACAGATTAATACACTTTGACCTCATGACAAAATAGAGGAATCAAAATATCTTTACTCTGAAATTTAATCTATATTTTTCACATTGTTCTGTATATGCATATTACAGTATTTTGCCTCTTAACCAATGCAATTAACCTGAGAAAGCCTAAGTTTTAAAGGGTTTCCCCAAAAGATCATTATTGAATCTTCATCCACTCCCCAACTGCCATGTAGAGCAGTTAAGAAAACTGTGCAAGGAACAGAAATCCAAAATGACTAGAACAGAATGTAAGTGTGTGGAATAACTTTATAATGTTAAAAAGAAAAAAGTAAACTAAATTTGTGGATATTCATATGAGAAAGTATAAGTTTTCTCCTTGAAATTGCAAAGTTATCAGTTAATATCTGTGAAAATCAAAATTTAATATGGAATAAATGATTAAACTAATATGAGAATGCAGTCTTATACTGTGGATAGCAAAATAGGATAATGATTGATTGATTGATTGATTGAATGAATGAATGATAAAGTGAAATTAAAGTGAAATGCTTCTTTAGTTAAAATAGTGATTTGCTATGCACTCATGTGGAAAGGGTAATAGGGAGCCCTTTGAGTGATTTAATAAAATGAAACATGCTGGCTTGACAGTAATGGCTCCATAACCTCAGAGGTATTCTTTTTTTTTTTTTTTTTTTTTTTTTTAGGTAGGGTCTCACTCTAGCACAGGCTGACCTGGACTTCACTATGTAGTCCCAGGGTGGCCTCAAACTCATGGCTATCCTCCTACCTCTGCCTCCATAGTGCTGGGTTTAAGGAGTGTGCTGCCACACCCAGCTTACCTCAGGTGTTTTTGATTAAGCTTCCTACTGAGCCCTGCTGGAGGAGGTGCGTCTCCACGAGCTGGATGTTGAGTCAAGATTGCTGTGTGTTCAGAGTCAGCTTGAGCTCTGGCTGTTCTTGCCCTACCGTGGTTGTATGATTAAGTGAGCCAGCTTCCTCGGCCATGAAGAAGGTTTCCCTGGAGACTGTAAACCAGAAATAAACTCTTTTTCCCCATAAGCTGCTTCTGGTCAGGTGTTCTGTCCCAGCAACGAGAAGGTAACTGAAATCATACACTTCCTGAATAATTCCATTACAATGAAAAGTTCAATCAATTACAAATGCAAAGAGACATGATATAGGAAAACTGTTTATGGAACAAAAGAGTTGAGGGTGCAGGTAAAGTTTTAGCATTACCTTTCATATCTAAGACTGACCGAGGATACTTAACATATCCACAGGAGAATTTCAATAAACTTTGTTATCATAAGTCAAATTCACAACATGTAAAAACCAATGACTGCCTCAGAACTGACTCATATAGAATACTAATTGGGCCCAAGACAGTAAGTTGAGATCAGATGGCAATGTTGCAACTTCAATGTTAAATCTGGAGAGCATGGCTGATTACCTACAGCGGTGATTGTATTCATGTAACCATCCAGCTGTTTTCAAAAATTACTAACCACATTCACTTCCCCAGAAAGTATCCTGTGTCCTGATACTTCATAAGGTCTCTTCAGGTAAAAGTTTCAACTATGAGCTAGGCCACAGGGGTAGAGATCTTGAATGTGTAGGGCATTGAGAACTTCAAGTCTCCTTGCTAGTGTCATTCCTTTACCTAAAATCCTTCAATGGGGTGTTTTTACATGTATGTGTTTAGATGTCTGTGTTTACATGCAGGACGTGCATGTGGAGGCCAGAGCACAACTTTAGGACTTCATCCATGTCTGACATTTTAGCTGGGTACTAGGTAGAGATCACAGGTCCTCAGTACATACAGGGCAGGTGTTTTCCCCAACTAGACCCCTAGCTCTCCTTCATGGTTTTTAAATAGCTTTGAAGTTCAGACTTCTGGGTGTGGCTCACAGAGACTCCTTTTGACTAGCATTGCGCATCATTTCTGACTACTTTCCTCTCTAACACTTGGGAAGTGCCCCCATGGGTTTTGCAAAAGCCTGTTTGTATCCAGTTCCTGGGCCTGAAATGCCTTCATTTCTTTCATCAACTAGTATTTCAATGTATTACTTCAATGTCTCAGCACTGTGCCAGAGTGGACACACACACACACATTCAACCTATACCCAAGTCTGAGTTTCTCACACTGTCTTTCTCTGTATTACTATGATGCTGTATGTGTCTCTGGGTACATGCCATTAAGATTTGTAAGTCACGGGGTGTTGCCTCAACTGAGCAACAAAAGAAAATCCATCTTATGCAATGTTATATAAAAATACTGGGCTGGAGAGATGGCTTAGCAGTTAAGGTGCCTACAAAGCCTAAGGACCCAATATGATTGACTTTCCAGATACCACATAAGCAAAACACACTAAGGGGAGGGAAGTGCAAAGTCGCACATATCCACTAGGTGATGCAAGCATCTAGAATTGAATTGCAGTGGCTTAGGCCCTGGTGTGTCAATTCTGTCTCTCTCTCTCTCTCTCTGTGTCTGTCTGTCTCTCTCTCTCTGAAAAAAAAAAATGCCTGTCAGGCAGGATTCATTCCAACAATCATCCACATAAAGTTGGACAAGTGAGCATTCCTTTGCAGTGGCAAGAAACCATGGCATGCACACACACACACACACACACACACACACACACAAATACACACACACAAGGAAGTAAATAAATAAATTATTCTGTCTCTTAAAATCACCTAATTAAACATCTTATTATTATAATAAATAAAAATAGTAACAGAACACTGGAAATAAAAATATTCCGGTAGAACAAATCATAATATTGTACTGGGGCTCTGTGTGCTCCAATCAGGAATCAGTGACTTCTCCTACCAGCTGGTACTCTAAAAGGAAAGCATAATTGTTACCTGCCACCTTGATAAAAGTGCTCCCTTGCATATGTGGGCTCTGATGAAAACCAACATGTTTGCGAGCCTACAGATACCATCATCATGAAAGCTTGTTAAGCCATAGGGCCTGGTTTGATATAGATGAGCTCTTAAAAAAATGTTTTTGTTTATTTTTATTTATTTATTTGAGAGTGACAGACAGAGAGAGAAAGAGGCAGAGAAAGAAAGAGAGCGAGAGAGAGGGAGAGAATGAGCACACCAGGGCCTCCAGCCCCTGCAAACAAACTCCAGACACGTGCGCTCCCTTGTGCATCTGGCTAACATGGGTCCTGGGGAATGGAGCCTTGAACTGGGGTCCTTGGGCTTCTCAGGAAAGTGCTTAACCACAAAGCCATCTCTCCAGCCCAAGATGAGCTATTCTGTCCTTAAAAAAAAAAAAAAAAATATATATATATATATATATATATATATATATATATATATGTATGTATGTATGTATGTATGTATGTATGTATATACATTTTTTTTCAGAAAGGGAGAGTGGGGGGGGGGGCAGATAGAGAAAACAGGCACTCCAGGGCCTCAAGCCACTGAAACAAACTCCAGAAGTATGTGTCATCTTGTGCATCTGGCTTACATGGGTACTGGAGAGTTGAACCTGGGTCCTTAGGCTTTGCAGGCAAGTTTCTTAACCAAAAATTCATCTCTCCAGCCCCCAGAATGAGCTATTCTTAATATTTCCTTTGTGTTGCATAGATTCACAAGAACGTAATTAATTAAATAGATTTGATGGTTTCTAAAAAAAAAAATCAGCAGTAATAAATGTGGCCCAGAGCTAAATTAAGACATCCTCCCTCTACTTTGGGCTGAGCATTTTTTCTGAACAGCTGGTTTCTGTTAATAGGCACATCCTTCCTGCAGAGCTGGCAAATTTGTAATCCCTATCATGCTCGCTGTGTAACTGCCCCAGAGCACATAATCACAGCGCACATTCCCGTTGCTTTACAAGGATTCTTTTTTTTTCTTTCAAAGTTGTACTTTTGGGAGACAAACCATCTATTTTGCACTCCAGTTCTGTGCCTTTCTTTAATTATAGTCTGATATTTATGGTGGGGAGGAGAAGAAGATAACGTTAAAGGTGTACGATTGCCTGTTTGAAATATATGCACCCACAAATCTTTAAAATGTGAGAAGTCCTTTGTGCTTCTAAAGAACATATTTCATGTCACAGGAGGCATCTCCTACTGCACAATTAGACTATTTAAAAAACGGTGACGCCCGTGGTACGGTCAGGATCCCATACTCCCTGCAATGCTTGCTGCTCATCATGGTTTCACAAGCTCATGGCAGATCCATCATGGGGTCTTCAGGAGTTAACTGAGATTTGTTTTCTAAGTTTGTAAACAGTGAATTCTTCATTTTATATCATGACTCTATTCATAAGTTGGTTGTTAATAAGCAGTCACTGAGATCAATACTTAATTCATCTAGTAATCCTGATTCGGTGTCATTGCAGATCATGGACTGGTCCACAGTTGGTGTGAGTTAATTCTTCTAGGAAAGTGTATCCCCCAAATTCCATGTGCATTCAGCCAAAATGCCTGGCCTTGTGCAAAAACGGGTGGCAGGTTACCTTTTACAGATCGGAAGAGAAAGCTCATAAATGCAAGTGAAAGCAAACACATAATATTTTAGGCAAAATAAGCCAGATGTGGAGGTATGACTATCACCTCAGCACTTGGGAGGAAGATCAGGAAAGAGGATCAGAAATTCAAGACCAGTCTGCATTCAGCCCACAAGTTAAAGGGACAATCTGGGTTACATATGACCCAATATCACAAGAAAAGCATTAACATCAAAATAGGATGGGGAGATGGCTCCATGAGAAAAGGCAATTGTTTGCAAACATTGCAGTCTGGTCTGCATTGCTGGTAGAACTCACTCAACCAAAGAGCAGCTTCTGGGGAAATCAAAAAGAGGCTTGTTTTGGTTTACCAGCTCAAGAGGGAAGCTCCATGATGGCAGGGAAAAATGATGGCATGAGCCGAGGGTGGACATCATCCTCTGGCCAACATAATGTGACAATAGCAACAGGAGAGTGTGCCAAACACTAGCAAGGGGGAGCTGGTTATAACACCCACAAACCCCTGGGGGTGTTAATTCCTAAATCTCCATCAGCTGGGAACTTAGCATTCAGAACACCTAAGTTTATGGGGGACACTTGAATCAAATCACCCACAGCAAAGTATCAAAAATTTTTTAAAAATTGTTTTCAATCATTTAAACAAACGAAATATGTCATTATTTTGAAACGCATAGGACTGGTTTCTCTTCAAATCACCTGCAAAAGTCACACAGAAAATTGAGAACAGCTATATCAGTAAATCTAGGTGATATCAGACAGCCATGCATGGGAAAGACATGCAAAGAGATCAGGTGGAGGCAGGGGATTGAAAGATGTGTTCCTTGCCTATCCGAGAGTGAGCGTCTCCTGAGGTGAGGATGGAAGTCATATAGAACCAGATCTAAGCTCTCAACTACATGCTGCCTGTGTCCTTTCTGAACTATGCCTAGGCAGCCATCAGTCTGTTTGTTGACGTTTGCATTTTAGAACAAATAGGGACGGTCCAGGCTCAGGGCTGTGAGACTGGTCTTCTTTCCACCCTGTACGTTAAGCCAAAATATCAAAATAAAAGTCTCAAAATGTTTTATGCTAAAATAAACTTCCTAAAGCATTAGTTTGACCAAGCATGGTGGCACGCATCTGAAATCCGAACATTCAGGGGAGAGGCTGAGTCAGGAGGATCATGAGTTCTAGAACATATAAGCACATCTGCTTCAGAAACAAAACAAACATAAAAGCACTTGTCACTAAGTAATCACTCAGTTTATGAATCAAAGTAGTAAATCTGAGATAAGCGAAACATCCTCATCCTGCAGCTTAAAGCATATTTACAAACGCTCGTATTAAATCACCGCATGGCCATTGTACCCAACTTGTTAGCGTGTACTTAAGTAATGCTCATCTTTTATTTCATGTAATCTCTCGCATGTCAAGGGTTGAAAAGATAGACAGTACAAGCATTTATTTGATGAAAACTTGATGGTTCTTTGATAGTAGAACTTCAGAGGAGGGAAGACAGAACAAAAATTTCCAGGGGGGGGAGGAGGTTGGGTACTATGACAACGTGGGTGCATTTCCTGTCAGTCAAGGCCAATATCTTTTCATATCCATTCATGTGAAACAAAGAAGCAAAGTAAGATCTTAGAAAACCTCAAAAGAGGAAAATTTCCACATGCAGAAGTCAATTCCAGATGCATTAAAGATCATCATAGATTATGCTACAAAAGGAAAATGATCAAAATTCTGTAGTCATGCACCTTGACAACAATGCATCTTCATCACAAAATGATAGCCAAATTCCTAACTGAAAAGACTGTGAAGAAAAACCTTATGAAACAAATTACATGAATGTTGGAACTTATGCTCATGATCAGTCATCCAACAGAATGTAAAAATACTTATGGAGTTAGATATTGCTAGATGTATGGAAAACATAAGCTTTTATTCAAGTGTGTGTGTGTGTGTGTGTGTGTGTGTGTGTGTGTGTGTGTGTGTGTGATTAGGTAAAACAAAAATAACTTGAAAGTTCTTAATTTAGAAATTATCAAAGGAGGGCTGGAGAGATGGCTTAGCAGTTAAGTGCTTGCCTGTGAAGTCTAAGGACCCCAGTTCAAGGCTCTAATCCCCAGGATTCACATTAGCCAGATGCACAAGGGGGCGCACACATCTGGAGTTCATCCTCAGTGGCTGGAGGCCCTGGCACGCCCATTCTCTCTCTCTCTTTTCCTATCTGCCTCTTTCTCTTTCTGTTACTCTCAAATAAATAAATAAATAATAAGCAACAAAAATATATTTAAAAAAAGAAATTACCAAAGGACTGCTTTTGTAAAACTTTAGATACTACTAAAAATATTGATATTTTAATTCATTTGTTGTAGATATGTGCTTCCATGCTGAACTTAATTTTTTTCACATGCAAGTTTGTCAGAAAGGCCTCTGTGTAGCTCACCTCTCTACTTTTGATCTTTACAGGAAAACCAGATATGCAGGCCTATCCATGAATAATTCATGTACCACAACCTCAAACCGACACCACTCGCTCTCCCTGAGTCTTCTGTTGGGTCCTCATTGATTTTTATGGAGAAAACTGAGGCCATATCCGCTGTCCTCCTCACATCCATGAATCAATTCCCCTCTGTTGATACGACTTCCAGGGAGGAGAAGAATAGAACTATTAGAAGCCTAGGCTTTGAGAATGAAGGGGAACTTTGGAGGTCAAGGAGTCACAGCCATCTCCTTCCACAACTCAGGCTAGGAGACCTAGAGTGTCAGGAGTGTCTGCACCATTATTCTTTTTAATTTATTCTTTTCCTGAATAAAGAAAACTGCCTGCTACTTCTCTCTCTTTCTCTCTCTCTCTCTCTCTCTCTCATCTTTAGTAGATGCTTCTTTGTCAAGCATCCACCCTTTCTAAGGTAGTCAGTGTATTCTTTTGAACAGACAGCATTTACCCAATGCAAGTTCCATTGTGTGAGTCAGTAATGCATTAATGTACAAGCAAAGGAAAATCGGACTCAACATTCCTTGAAAATATATGTTGTGTTTTTCTTACATAATGGATAGTCCAAAGGTTCAGGGGATGTGCATGCTGGCTCAGCAATCCAGGGATAACAGGTCTGCCTCTGTGAGACTGCTTAGCCTTAGTTTGGGCATCAAAGCTATTTAAGGAAAGAGGAAAAGGTCTAAAGTCATAGGTGCACCTTTTACATAAACATAAAATGTCCCTGCACGCTCCCCTCACTCACCTAACACTTGTGTGTTACAAAATCAGAATCCATCGTAGGGCTCTCCTGGCTGCAGGAAGGCTCTGTACTGGGCCAAGCTTTGCTCATTCATTCATTGTTTAGTGACTTTATTGCCCTGAGTAAAATCAGAATTTGTGAATAAAATATTTTAAAAATCAGTTGATAGGATGGCAAGCAGTGAATGGTGGCCTCAGCACAGAATATGGCCTGCTCAGGACAACCCACAGAGAGGGGTGAGTGAGTAACCCGGCCATGTCACTGCCCCTCATTCACTGCACCTCAGTCAACAAACGCCTTATCTTTTCTTCTCATAGGTTTCAAGCTTTCAACATGCTACTCCAACCTAGAACACTCCTCTACCCTTCCCATGGCTGGCTCAGGTCATCTCATTCTTCTGATACATCCCAGCTCCCACAGAAACATCAGTCTAGTCAATTGAAAGTGCTCAAAATTATGTTCCAATTTTACTATCATCTTGCAGCTAATTAAGTCCTTATCTTTTATTGTTAATTTTTATTGTAATTTTGCCAAATTACCCCTCCAAAGTAGAAAGTAAATTTCCTTAGTTCTTAATGCATTAGACTCCCTCATATTTACAAGAACAATGAAATCCATTAACCAAATCCATGGAAGTCGTTAAGTCTGACAAATGAAAGATCCTTAGACCATCAGCATTTTGTGCTTTTGTTCACTGTAGCAAATCAGTGTGAGAAGATGGACTAATAACCTGATAAGAATTATCAGAGCTGTATTAAATTCAGGTAAAGCATTTCCATTCAATCCATAGACTTTGTCCACCACAAACACTTGTATGGAATTCATGCGTTTCCATTTCTGTACAATTATCTGTGATAAGCATAAACATTTCCTTATGAGAAAATCTCTCATTCTTGTTTATATTGAACCCATGCCATGCATTTAATTCCATGTGCTGAGATAGTGGGAACAATGTAGTTTATCAAACACTTGGATCATATACAAACATAGTGATCACTAATTAATATATAATAATATATATAATAATTTATATATATGCATGTGTATGCATATATATATATATATATATATATATATATATATATAGTGACCTTTACATGTGTTCATGCTAAAACATCCATTTCTATCATGAGTGATTTAATCAAGTGTGTGTTCACACAAGTTTTTGTTGTTACTATTGCTGTTGCTTTTGTATCCTTTTGTTTGGTTTTGTCCTGTTAGAAAACAAATGGGAAAGAAATGAAAATATAGTGAAAGTATAGTATAGGTAACCTCAGCTGTACTCGGGAAGCTAAAACAGGAAGATGATCAGTTTGAGATTAGAAAAATGACCCAGAACAAGACAGGCTTCTGTCAGAGTACTTGATTACCTACCGGAGGCAAAAGGTAAGACCCCATTGCTGAAGACACCTCATGTTGCCAGTGCAGAACTTCCAGAGATCCAGCTGAATCTGAAAGGAAGCCATTTCCCTGACGGCCATACCATACAGTGCTGAAGAGCACTACATGAGATGCTGGGAGAATAATGTCATAACCCAGCAGGGGACACTGCTATATGAAAACAATGAACCTAACAAGATGTATACACCTGGGCAATGGTGGCACAAAGCCTAGGTGGGTAACCAATGGCTCCTTGATTGGCTGTGGGATCTGCTCAATGGAAAGGAACCCATAACTGGAACTAAGAACCAAGTCAGAACCCAATAGAGACCAAGATGATGGACTCCAGTGAGAAACTCCCCCCAGCCTTTGTCCATAAGTGAGGCTACACCCATCAAAATCTCTCTGAATTATCAATGCTTATACACTTTAACATATCCTGATCTCACTCTCTATTGAAGAATCTGTTCTTCTTTGTCAGAAAGCAGTGAGAAGTGAGGACAGCCATAATCTACAAACAAGATAAGAACAGACAGCTGACTCCCTGCCAGGAGATGAGCCATCCCTCACAGCTGCCAGGGCCAAGGTGAAGCCACCGAAGAACTGGCAAGAGGAACAAGGGTGATGCTTCCACAGCAAGACTGGCAACCTGGGCCAGGGTGACACAGATACACACTGAGGACTCTCAACAGGCACCAATGCGGAAATACAGAGCCTTCTGAGAACTCAATTCTAAAGCAGAATTAAATCACACTCACCAAGACTCAGGGAAGCTTGTGGCACAGGGATGGAAAGAATGTAAGAGCCACAGGGTGGGAAGGAATATCCAGTGTCACAGCCCATCCCACAATGACTGCTACCTCTCTCACGACTCACATCCTGCAACTACATGGTGAATGCCAGCAATCTCGTGAAGGCTGGCCCTCAGTGCGCTGATGTACAAGTAATAATAAAATAACCAATAATGGATGGAGGAGGAAAGGAAAAGGCTCCTGTGGTACTCTAAATGTATGTCCTCCAATAGACTCGGGTACTTTATTAAAGCTTGAAACTCGGGATGTAGAGATGGATTAGCAGGTAAGGCACTTTCCCGTGAAGTCTAATGACCCAAGTTTGATTCACCAGGACCCATGTAAGCCAGATGCAAAAAGGGGCACATGTGTCTGGAGTTTGTTTCAGTGGCTGAAGGCCCTGACATGCCTCTCCCCACTCTCATATGTATATATAATCTCCCCCACCTCAAAAAAATAAAAATAAAGTAAAACTTGAGACTTGGATTTCCAAATGCCTGGGTGGAAGTTGTGTCATTGTGAGATGATCTTGGGGTCCAGCCCTAAGGTATTACCTGAAACAAATCTGATTTCTAGCCTAAAGGCATAAAGAGAAATCTGTGTTCTACTTGGGTCCCTGCTGCTTGCTAAGAGTTCCTGTTATTTTGCTGTCCATTTGGACTTCCTTGTGGTACTGACTGGTGGTGTGTCTCTACCTCAATTTATGAATGAGAGCCAACTTTATGGAACTTCCCCTGGACTGTAAACTGAAATATATCCCTCCCTCCCATAAACTGTGCCTGATTTGGATGTTTATCCTAGCAACATGAAGATGATTACCACAACCTCCAACCAGAAATGGCACTTACTAGTCCCACAGAAAGATTTACAATTTGTCTAAAAGTCTCCCAATGATCAAATCTATAATTTCTATTGCAGAGACTGAATTTTTAGTGGAAGCTTGATCAATTTTCCTCTGGTAAAAATATATTAATTATTTTAGAAAAAAATTGAATATTTCTAAAAATATAACCACACCTTCCATTCAAATAAGAGATGGATGCACACATCTGGGCCAATTTCTTTATCCTTCAGAGGAAAATTAGGAAGAAAAAAAATCACATTTCCCTTCTTTCCTACATGAATACATGTTAATGTTGAGATAAATATATGTTTGTACATAGAAATATAGATTGTGGACTTGAAATTCTTAGTGGCTTTTTCTTGCCTACTGTTTGACACCGAGACTACCACAAACATTCAAGCTTTTGGTATTTCACATCAGCTAAAGAAAGATGTTTTGCCGACTGCACATATGTTCCATGATACTCTTTCCCCTGTGGGCCAAAGCTAACCTGCTTGTTTAAACTAAGCTGGATCTGGCAGGGAGCCCAGGCCACTGGGCACAGTGACTTCAGGGGCCCCGTGACACGCTTACCAGAGCATGATGGAGGTAAGCATGAGGATCTTATTGTTGTACATCTTAGGATGCCTGCTAGTCAGTATCCACCGGCATGGTGGTGAACGCCTGCTGTCCCACAACTCAGGAGTCAAAAGCAGGAGTGCATCACGTTTGCGGCCAGACTGGGCAGAGCAGTGAAAAGATTTTATCTGAACCATATCAAAAAGGAAGAAATACAATAAGCAAGTACCATCATCATAATATTCCCTTGCCTCGCCTTAACACTGCATTTGGACCCCAGGCTTTGTGGTGGATCATGGCATCCAGAGTAATACAAATACAAGAGACTTTCTGTCTCAATAGAAGAACCATAGACCGATGCTCCACAGGACTTATTATGGTTATATATACGAAGCAAACCAACCTAAAAGTTTTACCAATGCTTCCTTCCTTCTAGAAGCATCTACCCTACCCCAGCCTCATTTGTGGATATAAAGGAGCAAAGTAAAGAGTTAACAGGTTCAGAACCACTGTATCTTTACTATATTCAAGTTCCTTCTGAGCTCAGCACACCACCAAGACACACAATCCTTCATCTGCTCCAAATTTAAGTCAAACTATTTTTCATTCTATGTACATAGTCTATAGTGTTATATCTTGTATTTGTAGCCTGCGATAACTGTTTTTTGGATATTTTCATTCAGTTTCTCAAGAAAGTAGTTGATGTTGAACCAGGAGACAGGGTGCTTTTAAGGCAGCATTCTCTTGAGTTTCAAAAGGTGACTCTGACCTCCTGCTAGTAAACTTCTCTTTTCATTCCCTTTACCATCAAACACCAAGGTCTGTTCAGTCTCTCAGCACTGAGCCTTGCCTTGGCTCCTACTGGCCCTCATATGATGTTCTTTACTCAGCGTCTGCCATTTAGAAACAGTCGTGGGTGGGGAGATGCCTCAGTACGGAATGTTTGCCATGTAAGGGAGGACTTGAGTTCAGATCTCCAGCACCCACATAAATGCTAGGCGGGCCTGGGAGCCTGCCTATAATCCCAGTGCTCAGGAGGAAGAGACAGGGGATTTCTTAGGAAACGTTGGGCAAGTTAGCAAGCTAGGCTAATTAAATTTACCAGCTTTGTGTTCAAGTGAGAGACCCTATCTCAGTAAGTACATGATTAGTGCAGACTCCCAGCATCAACATGAACACATGCACACATGTGCCCACACACATGTGAACATCATAGACAGATGCACATCACCCACACAGTTTTTTAATGCAAAATCAATCTTATCTCCTTGCCTATTTCCTCAATAGTAACAATTTGTTGACATCTTAAATATGGGGCTGGGAACAGAGTCAAGGATTAAAGGTGTTTGTTTATACAGCCTGCCAACTGGGTTCAATTCCCCACCATCCAGATAAAGTGTCTCTAGCACCCTGTTAAAACCAGGTGCAGGGCTGGAGAGATGGCTTAGCGGTTAAGCACTTGCCTGTGAAGCCTAAGGACCCCGGTTCGAGGCTCGGTTCCCCAGGTCCCACGTTAGCCAGATGCACAAGGGGGCACATGCATCTGGAGTTCGTTTGCAGAGGCTGGAAGCCCTGGCGCGCCCATTCTCTCTCTCCCTCTATCTGTCTTTCTCTCTGTGTCTGTCCTCTCAAATTAAAAAAAAAATAAATAAAATATTAAAAAAAAAAACAGGTGCAAAGAGGTGCACGTATCTGTGACCCCAGCATGCCTATGACAATGGGAGGTGAGACAGGAGCGCCACGAGTCCCTGTCACAAAGACAGTGAAGCCGAGACAACTTGTTGACCTTCACATGCGCCATGGTACACACACACCCATACACAAACACATACACACATGCAGATAAAATAAATAACTTAATTTTTAAATGTGCACTCACATGCCGTGTCCGTTTTCTATTCTTTTAATTACAATCCACTTCACTTCCAGTGTTTGGCTCCATCTCAATTACTCCCAGAGTAAGCCACAATCATGTGAGTTCTTCATTTCTGAAACCCCTTTCGAGGTAAACCTTCCTTTGTTTTGTTATCTTCTTCCTTTTGTCCTCCTCCATGTCAAAATGCTGATGGCCTCGGAACTGCACTCGTTTTGTGGGGGAAGAAGAAACGACTGTGGGTCATAAATGTGCCATTCAGTTAAGGTCACAGGGATAGGGTCCCAAAATACACCTATGCACCCTGTGGCTCTTAGGTTGCTTCCCTCCCCTCACACACATCCCTTAAGCCTTGAAGAGCATGCAACGAACCTCCATTAGCACTGAGCTCTCCACAGCCTCCTGGTTCCTGCTTTGATGAGTTTGGAGTCTCCTCAGTGCCTTCCTCCATCTTCATAGACATGGTTCTCTGGCTCACAGTGAGAGCAACGCTCATATTCTTTCTGCAGCCACCTCTGCAACATCCTGACTAGTCCTTGTCCTAAGCCCTGGGCTTTCTCTTCTTGGGGTCATTTTGATGAGCCTTGAGAATCCCCAGTATTCACCACCATCTAGAAAATGTTCTCTTACCGAAAGTGAGAGCAGCAGGAATCAAATGGCTTAAGCATACACACGGTTTGGTGGGAATAACATCTCTCTTTAGCCGAAGCCCAGTGGAGGCTTCCCTCTGGGGCCTATGTCCTTCCAAACCATACGTTTTTGACTCAGTGCTCAGTATCATGTGTGAATTTCCTCCCAATGACCTTTCCAATCAGAAAGCAGTTGATTGCCTCCATAACTCAGCTGTCACTCTTGCACTACGGATACATCTTGTCTGACTGGTTAATTTTGTAGTTCGGAGGATCCACAGTTTGTTCAGACTCTAGATGACTTTTCTACCCCAGCAGCTCACATAACACCTTCAAGCACTATGGAAGCTATCCCACAGGGATATGGCTTCAGCTCCAGTTTAATTTCTCAGTGTCTTGTGACTACAGCCTATAGCATCTTCAAAAATAGGATCTTTCTATTTTGGTCCAGTGAGGAACCAGGTGTTTTGGGAATGGCCTGCAATGGTCTGGGGGCCTCAATGGCCTTTGTGACCAACAGATCACTCTGAGGAGGTGGTCACACATTTCTGGCACTGCAATTCACTTGCAATAGCTCATGGCCTCAAAGTAAAGCTTCCTCACCCCAGTGGGTACTCTACCTAAGTTATCCCTTTAATATGAATTTTAAAGTACAAAAATATATTTAAATGCCACTTTTTGTATTTCTTAAGGAATAATACTGTGATAGTTTGATTCAGGTGTCTGCCAAATACTTAGGTATTCTGTATGCTAGGTTCCCAGCTGATGGAGATTTGGGAATTAACACCTCCTGGAGGCAGTGTATTGTTGGGAGTGGGTTTATGGGTATTATAGCCGGTTTCCCCTTGCCAGTGTTTGGCACACTCTTCTGTTTCTGTTGTCCATCTGATGTTTGAGGTGATGCCCACCCTCTGTTCATGCCATCATTTTACCCTGCCATCATAGAGCTTCACCTCGAGTCTGTAAACCAAAGCAAAACTTTATTTTCCCTCAAGCTGCTCTTGGTCGGGTGATTTCTGCCAGCAAGTGAGCGTGACTACAGCAAATACAAATGGAACTTGATTGAATTTCATGCTTATATATTACCATAAGCAGTCCTCAAAATTAATTAGGTGGGGGCCAAGGAAATAGCTCAGTCAGTAAGTAAAGTGTTTGCCATTCAAGCTAAGACTGGGGCTTAGACCCCCAGCACTCATAAATCCAGTCTTGCATGCACACATGAACCTACACATACATAACTGAATATATAAAACAGACCATACACGTGCAAAAATCTCCAGAAATTCCAAAAAAATTAGAGATAACTATTCCTCACAAAATTAGATGCAAAAATGCTTTTTAAAAAATGTTGTAAATTAAATCCAATAGGCTATACAGTACTTACTAAATTTGGAACAACTTGAATTTATTGAAGAATGCAAATGTTGATGGCACATTCACAGAATTATCAATGGGCATCACCATAGCCACAGAATAAAGAAGAAAATGCATATCAATATTTTAACAGACTCAGAAATACGCGAATGAGGTAAATATGTTTATTTTGGCAAATCAAATTTTTTTTTTGTCATGTAGTGGAAGTTTTGGTTAATGTTACAAGGAAATAACACATAAACAAATAATGGCCCAAAACAACATATGATGGCTCAAGCCCATAAAGAGAGCACACAGAAGGCAGAGGCAGGAAGATCGTCACAAGTTTAAGGTCAGCTGAGGCTTTAAGTAGATTTCAGTATGTTGCCTTTCTTCTACATCCAGGGGTACATGGTGAGACTCTGTCTCTAAACCCTATCTAAATGAATAAATAAATAGTAAAGAATAAAATTCTTGATATTTGCCAATGATACAGTTGTGTGTAGAGAAGATAGCAGAGAATTAATAAAACTTCTAGGTGACTTGGTGGTACTAAATTTAACAAAAATTAATGTTTTCTGCTGCTCTAGTACCAAAATTCAGAAAACCAACTTTAGGCAGAATTTTATTATAATTACATGACAAACTTTTAATATTTATCAATAAATATGGCAAAGTATTTTCAGACCTTTATACAAAAGCAATAAAACGTGCTGGGTGTGGTGGCACATGCCTTTAACCCTTGCACTCCATAGGCAGAGGTAAGGGAATCACTGTGAGTTCGAGGCCATCCTGAGACTACATAGTGAACTCCAGATCATCCTGGATACAGAAAGATACTACCTTGAGAAACTAAAAAAATAAATAAAACATTGCAAACACAAAGAAGGCCTATGCCAATGAGAATTATATTCATGAGCCAGAAAGACTCCATGTCCTTAAGATCATAATTCTCCTTGAATTAATCTATCAATTCCAGGTAACACCAATCAAAATTCCAAGCAACATTGTTTCTCTGGCATTGACAAGCTGACCATCTGAGGCTATGATGGCTCTAAGGGAAGCAGAAGGAATGTTTCCTGTGTTGATTGTGGAGATAGTTTCACAGGTAAGCACACATGTCAGCATTCATATGAACGCACATGAAATGTGTGCACTTGTAGGAGCCAGCTATATGGACAAGAGGAGATTATTTTCATTTCAAGGACAATACATCTATAAAAAAATAAAA
Organism: Jaculus jaculus; assembly: GCF_020740685.1. Lineage (NCBI taxonomy): Eukaryota > Metazoa > Chordata > Mammalia > Rodentia > Dipodidae > Jaculus > Jaculus jaculus. The sequence continues at coordinate 105,186,900 of NC_059111.1, read as the reverse complement.
TTAGAGGGCTGGAGGAATGGCTTAGCAGTTAAGGCATTTGCCTACAAAGCCAAAGGACCCAGGTTCTATTACTCAGGACCCACGAGAGCCAGATGTACAAGGGGGTGCACACATCTGGAGTTTGTTTGTAGTGGCTGAAGGCCCTGGCACACCCATTCTCTCTCACTCTTTCTCTGTCAAATAAATAAATAAAAATAAAATATTTTAAAAAATAGAGTTAGACCAATTAAATGCCAAAAGCTACAAAATATAAGGACTCATGATGAGTGCTGTGTGGCTATGTCCTCCAGATGGACGTGATCAGCGCCATTTTCAGTGGAAGCAGCAGTGGTCACCCACATGAGAGCCTCATGAAATCTGACCTATTAACCTTGCCTGAAGGGTCAAAAGGTTCGCGGAACTCACAAGGCTCATGAGGCCTATCACACCCTGAGGTTATTAAAAAAAGATGAACAGTTCCTAGGGAAGAGGAGACTTTGATAGGACAGCTTTGCATCAGTATCTTGAATATTTTAGGCACATAGCTTTCGTGAGTCCTCACTGATGCCAAAGCGGGTTTCTCTGTGATGCAGCCACCCAGAGTCATGCATTGTCCTGTAAATAACCCCTCAAGCACATCCTGTAACCCTCATGCATGCCCCTGTAAGTAATCCTTCACCCATATTCCCCATCAGTTACCCCCGCCCAAGCTTGTTTAAGCAGCCTCACACCAATGTTCCTTCCTGTAAGTAACCCCAATAAGCTCACTGGTTCACTATTTTTGGAAAGAACCCTTTCTTGGATCTGTCATTTCTCTCTATCTGGGTGAATAGAATTAGTATCCTCAAGGAAATTCATGCTACATTGATAAAACACTCCAAATACTTTAAAGCAGATGAATTAATTGA